>NC_134424.1:9955000-10580000 GCF_030867145.1 Opisthocomus hoazin | reverse complement strand
TTCAGAGTTGTGGTTAATTGTATTGCTCTCTTCTGGGGCAGTACTGTGGGATCATGAGCTTTTATTTCAGCTCCTCAACACTTTTAGACTCTTAGGATAGTGCTGTCTAGGCGTAGTTGCTGAACCGTGTGCTGGGAATATTCTCAGGCAGCAGTGGATAAGGCAGTGCAACGAGAGTCGTTTTTTCAGTACTTTGAACTTCATACAGGAGTATCTTAGAGGTACAGTGGAGACTGTGCAATGCCACACTATAAATCCACCAGGCATCTCTGAAAAACTGGCATTTGACTCCAAGAGGAGTTTCTCTTTAAGGATGTTAAGCATGTGAGAGGCTGGCTGAAAAGGGGGGTGTTTAAGCTGCTAAACCTCTGTGCAGTCCTGGAACTTAGCAGATGCAGAGGACAGAAGAGGCTGAAAACCAGGCTGCTCAACCCCCAAACCCGACTGAAACTGATGTATTAAAAGAAGACATGAAAAAGGGGTATTTTCCTAACTAGCAGTTTCAATTAGTGTATGTGTTGCATGTGTAATTTATTTCCAACTGTGCTGTCTCATTTGGTTTCACAAAGTTGCAGGAACTTGTTGTAATAATTTCTGAAGACATAAAAGTGTTGTGACAGCTATTAATGCTGAATTTCCTTATGTGCCACAGTTGTATAAAACCATGAATGAATTTGTTAGCTTAGCATGACTTAAACCTGCAGTAAAGCTGCTCATGTGTAAGTGTTAATGGTGCTGGAGTCTTAATTTGTTTAAACTGCCTGTCTGTTTTGTTAAAAATAGAAAGTGGACTTTTTTAAAAAATTGTGTGGAAATTGAACACTATCCCTATGACGTTTTCTTTGCATTTACTCCAGGTTAAGACTGAATAACTTGAGCAAATGTCAGTGACAGAATCCAATTTATTACTTTAAATAAATAATTCAGGCAGAGCTTTTCTTACTTGTGAATTGAGCAGAAATGAATTACAGAATCTGTCATCTAAAACTTACCTGCAGTTTCTTCTTTTGGTAGCATCCCTATATTTACAAAATCACTTTTGCCACTGCCAATGAATCTTCAGCGCTGGTTATTAGACCATTCAGTGAAAAAGGGACACTAAAGGACCTTATTTATAAGGTAATGTTCTCCTCGTCCCCCCCCCCCCCCCCTCCACCAATGGTAGAGTATTTGCTGGAAAGACCATAGTATGTCTTGTATAAAACTGCTTACCATCTATTGCTAAGCAAACTAAGACAATTACTGGCTTTTTCTGGGCATGATACTTGATATGTGTGTTTCTTCTAAAGGCAAAGCCAAAAGACCCATTCCTGAAGAAGTATTGTAATCCTAAAAAAATTCAAGGTCTTGAACTTCAGCAAATAAAAACATATGGAAGGCAAATATTAGAGGTATTTTTTTTCTTTATTTACCAGCCTTTATGATTTTTTTTTTTTTGAGGCCAACTGGTTTAACTGGAAAAAGTAGACCAACTTTTGAGCACAGAAGCTTTATTTTAGCAGCAGACATCATAGCTAAACGTAAATTGAGATTAGCTGCTGGGAGTTGAATTTAGATATGTATGTGTGAGGCCATTTCTGACCAAAAAGAAAAAAAGGGCAGTTGATACGTGTGGAGCTTAAGTGGGAGAGAGGTGATAATGTAGTTTTTCCCTTGTGGAAAAAGGGAAAGAAGTAATTCATAGACTATGCCATAAATTCATTGTCATTAATGTGGTTTTTAAAAATGTTATTCAAACTATAATATTCAGTAGAATTGTGAATTTTGGTTTCCGTATCTCTGTGGGAGGTGTCTATAAGCCTGCTTTGGGGATCAGCATCAAATGTTTGTTTTGTGAGAAACGTTACCAGTGAAATGGAAATGAATAGTCAGCCAAAGATGATGTAGATAGAAGATGAAGGTGAGGAAGCATTCCAAATAGGGGCCTCATTTATTATGTATCTGCTTTAGTATTGGAGCATTTAAGATCTTGAGAACATTAGAGCATCTTGTGACAGTGCTTCTGTATTGGATTTTTTTTCAGGTATTAAAATTCTTGCATGAGAAAGGATTTCCTTATGGCCATCTTCACTCTGCCAATGTGATGTTGGATGGGGACACCTGCAAGTTACTGGATCTAGAAAATTCCTTGTTGGGACTTCCATCATTTTATCGATCATACTTTTCACAGTTTCGGAAAATTAATGTAAGATTCAGACGATTAATTCAGCTGACTCTTATGCATCCCTTTATCCTCAACTTCTGTTTGTGGAGAACTGACTAGAATGAAAAAAACCCCTCTCTCAACCCCCTTTCTTTAATCTGAGCTTTTATCCATCAAATCCTTTCTCTGTTTCCTCCAAATCACTGTCTGGCTGCACAGAAGTTTTGGTGCAGCACGCTGCAGTGAGGCTGAGGCCAAAGGTAAGCTGCTAGTGTGTTTTCGTGACAGCGGTGCTGGCACAAATAGAGGTAAACTGCAGTTGTTTTAAGATCTCTTTCCACCCTGGTCTTGTATTTCATAGGAGTGTGCGTATTGTCTACCGTGCTTTTTCACTTGTATGTCTGTACAATGAGCGCAGCTTATCACTTGGTCTTAGCTGGGAGTAATAATTGGCCTTGTCTTTGGTGGATACTGTGAAAATTGATTAGATGCTTGCAGACATCTAGCTATTAAAAGTTGTTTTGTATTTGTTTGAAGAGTGTCTCAGCTGCAGGCTTGCAATGAAAAATACTATCTTCCTACAAAAATATGAAAACAAATTTGCCCTGTTGCAGCAATGCAGTCTTTTAGCCAGCATCTTGCCCTGCCTGTAAGTGCTCATACAGCATCACGAGACAGCTGCTCGCTGACCTTGCTAAACAAGTTCTACTGTGTTGTCAAAGAAACGATCAAAAGTTCATGGTTAGTCCAAATCTGTTAGTGCCATCAAAGCTCTAAGCCTCTTCCAGTAACAGGAGCCGTTTCTGTTTAAACATGATGCAAAATCTTGGAAATACCCTGTCTGGGAGCTTAGCATGTATGTACAGCTTGTATAAACCTAATGAGGAGTGAAAGAGACTCTCCTAGGTTTGTTTTGCATGCATTTTTTCTGTCTTTTTACCTACCTCTCTGTGAAGTGACAGCTGGTCATATTATGAATTTCATTCTTTGCTGTTTGATTTAGCTAGGAAAATGTGCTTGGTTGTGATTTGTATCGATGTATGGGTCTCTAAAGTGTTGTGTATGAGAAGAGTTTATTACTTTGCAGAACATGAGTATGCTGCTGTCCTGTTTGTATCATCACGTACAGAATAACAGGAGTAGCTTCTTTAGCTTGAGGTGTGAAGATTTTATTTGAGCTAAAGTTATGTAGGGAAATGGTAGTGGTTAGGAGCTGTCTTAATGGTTCCTCTTACCTGTTTTCAAATGCAAGACCACTCTTAAATGGGTTATCATGTGTTTTCAAAGCAGTTGTGAAAAACTGGTTAGTTCTAGCAAGTTGTGTTTTTATTTTTTTGTTCCTCCCCAGACTTTAGAAGGTGTTGATGTACATTGCTTTGGACACTTACTGTATGAAATGACATACGGAAGACCCCCAGATACGATTCCAGTAGACAGCTTCCCTCCTGCACCATCAGTGTTTGTTGGTTAGTATACAGCTGAGAAAACATCAGCCTCCGCTTCCTGCGTGCTCTTACCTTGTACCTAAGGTGCGGTGCTGTGAAACAGCAACCTGACATCTTTGCAGCCCATGACCAGAAGGAATTAGTTAGTAATTTGTAACAGCAGAAAATGTGTTCTACTTGAAATATATGTAGCATATAAATAAAACTTTTTTTTAACTGAGTGATAAAGCAGTGTGTAGGAAGTAATTAGATGTCTGGATTCCCTCGCCTCATATCTAACATTCTTGAAAAGTTTGTACATGTAATAGTAACATTGTAATAAAAAACAGATGCCACAGAGCTTCACCACTGCTTAATTGATGCAGTACTTAGGGGAACATCACACAGCAGTGCCAGACATTCATTCTAAATCATTTGCTATCCTGCTGTGCAAAAATGTGTTCAGTCTTATTCTTTCTTTGGTAGTGTCTGTGTTGGAATCCATTCTGACCGGTGAAGCTATGAAGAATGGCATGCCAACTGTTTCACGGCTCTTACAGATGCCGTAAGTCTTGTTTTACTTGTTTTATACTCATAGCAATGTTTTTAGTTATGTTAGGAGGAAGAACCTTTTTGCTCTTGTTCCTTTTTAGAAAGATTTGCTCCTCATTCTGAGGGATGTAGTGTATCCCAAATGAAGCTTTAAAAATGATAGGCTTTATAGAACCCATCACGTGTCAGTATGAGAGATGCTCCTTTAACATTGTTTTGTCTCTTGGTGTGTTGGAGCTGTCATGGATGCATTTTATTTAGCATGGTGCTATCGTTTAAATTGTTCCCATTACTGACGTAGTGCAAGCTACATAGATTGCACTATATACAGATTGTTTTAAAGGGTTTAGAATAAGGAGTCTTTTTGCATGTCCCCTTCAGACCTACTTCAGTAGATTTTGCTATCAGTTTACTTATGACTAGGAAAATAGATCTCTTGCTTTGCTCAGCAGTGACATTTGGTCTGGGTATGAAACATTATGTAGAAGTTCTGGCTGGTTTCTTGCAGGGCTGCCTTAAGGATTCCCTGAAGCATAGACAGAATGTGTTTCTTTACAGGCTGTCCTCCCAGTGATGCAGTGAAGTGGTAAAGGCAGGTACAGAGCAAGATTAGGGTGCAGAAAGGGAGCAATGTCAGTGCATGACTGAGCTGGAGATCATACCAGCTGCAGTGCCGCCCTTCCTGCAATTAGGAGACAATATTACCAGGGAAATTGTCTGCTGTCACTGTGCTGCGACATAGCACCAGCATGCTGAGTGTAGAATCACAGCTCCTGGTGGGGGGTTCTTTAGTTTTTTCTTAATACAAGGTGCTGGAGTCATGACCTTATAAATGACAGATTGCCCATACTTAAATGGGCATAATACATAATGTTTCATACCCAGAGAGGAACCTGATGAGGTGCAACAAAGGCAAATGCAGGGTCCTGCACCTGGGGAGGAACAACCCCATCCATCAGTACAGGCTTGGGGTGGACCTGCTGGAGAGCAGCTCTGCGGAGAGGGACCTGGGTGTCGTGGTGGATGACAGGTTGACCATGAGCCAGCAGTGTGCCCTGGTTGCCAAGAAGGCCAATGGCATCCTGGGGTGCATCAAGAAGAGTGTGGCCAGCAGGTCGAGGGAGGTTCTTCTCCCCCTCTACACTGCCCTAGTGAGGCCTCATCTGGAGTACTGTGTCCAGTTCTGCGCTCCCCAGTTCAAGAAAGATGAAGAGCAACTGGAGAGAGTCCAGTGGAGGGCTACAAGGATGGTGAGGGGACTGGAACATCTCTCCTACGAGGAGAGGCTGAGGGAGCTGGGCTTGTTCAGCCTGAAGAAGAGAAGGCTGTTGGGGGACCTAATATATACTTACAAATATCTGAAGGGTGGATGTAAGGGAGTTGGGGCTAAGCTCTTTTCAGTGGTGCCCAGCGACAGGACAAGGGGCAATGAGCACAAACTGAAGCACAGGAAGTTCCATCCTGAACATGAGGAAGAACTTCTTCCCTCTGAGGGTGACGGAGCCCTGGAACAGGCTGCCCAGGGAGGTTGTGGAGTCTCCTTCTCTGGAGATATTCAAGACCTGCCTGGACAAGGTCCTGTGCAGCCTGCTGTAGGTGACCCTGCTTCGGCAGGGGGGTTGGACTAGATGACCCACAGAGGTCCCTTTCAACCCCGACCATTCTGTGATTCTGTGAAATCTGGGTCAGATCTCGCACTGTATGGATTGTAGTGCATGTAGAACGTGCTCTGAGATTCGTATTTCCTTGTTGGGAAGTCACTGCAGGCTTGTCTCAGCCTTCAATTACTTCTACTCCTCCTTTCCTCTGCTCTTAAAGGAGGTGGGAGGTAGAGAGAAGAATGTAAGCAGGGGAGAAACGCTGTAAGAAAACTCTGTGAATACAGGAATATACAGGTCTTAATAGATATTGAACAAACAATCCACACCCAGCTGTATCTGATATGTAGGACATGATACTACATTCCCTTCATACCAGTACTCTTCACAAAAGTGTTCTATGTAGGTGTACAATGCAATTAATGTAATTTAAAGCAATTAATATAATTTAAATATTTATTAAGCTTTATTATTTATTATTACCATATAAACTATGAGTTTGCTTAATTTTGCAAGGACATGTAGTCAGAAAGGGTCAGAAAAATGCCCTGAAACAAGGATGAATTTTCATGGGTTTTTGAAAAGTCTTTTAAAAGTCTGCTTTATTTCTGAATTTTGCATAGAATACTATTCTTATAAACTTGATTCTACATTTGAATTTGTTTTCTCTAGTATAGGCCTGAGATCTCTTTCTGGGACAGTTTTCTAGTATGTTCTCCAGAACAAAGTATCTTGAAATGGACTAACTAGTTTATTTTCAGACTACCATTGCCCTCTAGTGTCTTTGTTTTGGATGAGAAAGGATTACTCATGTATGCCATTGCTGCTGATGCCGTAGAGGGAGAGTGACAATACTGGAATATTTGCTTTAGTTGGCTTTGCCAGAGTACAGACAAGAATGCAGATGTTTTCAAATGTTAAGTTTACTCATGTATCTTTCACATGGTTCTTGGTAATGCTAAAACAACAGTTGTGCTAGGAGATTTTTCTTAAAAAGAGCCATAATTTCGTTTAGGTGAAACTTAAAATAAGGTCCCTAGTAATCTTGGTCATTAAAGAATCCATATACTTTTAAGGAAAAGGTGTTCTTTTTTGGGGGGAACCCTTCTCTGCAAATTTGATAATTGTACCTGTTCTGTCAGCTTTCAAAATACTTCACACAGTGTTCGTACTGTGCCATCAGTGGTTGGCTGCATTCTGAGGGCTGGATGCTACTAATTTTACAGCAGTACTTGGAACATAAAAAGCAGTACATAAAAACCTGTGGGGAAGAAAACAAACAAGGGCCTAGGGGTGAGGACAGAGAATGAAGAGGAGAAAGAAGGAGTTAACCAAACAGTACCAGCAGTATTCTTGCTGTGGTTCTGCCTGTCTCTTGGGGAATAATATTCCTTTTTTTTCTCTCTTTTTTTTTTTTTTCCCCATCCACTCACAGATTATTCAGTGACGTCCTGCTAACAAACTCTGAGAAACCACAGTTTAAGGTAGAGTTGAACATTGATTTGCTGATGTTTGTGGAAGTGTCAGGCTGTGGGTATCTCTGCATTCATCGACAGATAGGGTAGAGGAGAGCTAGCTTTCTTTGGCTTCATGGTGATTGCCATCAGTATTTGGATTCATTTGCTGAATTGTACGCAGAACGTTAGATCACCCATTAGAAGGGGGACGCAGTGTGACCCATGAGTGTTCAAGTGCAGTTCCTGTCCTGGAGCTCATTTGCGTGACGATTGATGGTGCTCTATCTGAGCAGGGGCTGTGAAGTAATGCGGGTCCCTTGCAGTGAGAGGAAACAAACTGCTCATACCTGTGGAAATTGATTTTGCTAGGCGAGTCCACCAGCACATTGTTGCCAGCTCCAGCGCTGCAGTGCTGGGACTTTCGGGGAGTCACGTCTGCTCCCCTTGGGGAGCTGCCCCAGAGCACTTCTGGAGGGCACGCATTGTCTGTCTTGTGTTGTCAGCCTCACAGCAGCCTGGGGGTCTGACCAGAGTATCAGCATCGTTAGAGGTCCCTGCCATTAGAGTATCCCTTCCATTATTCGATGTTTCTTTGTCCCTGCTGTTAGATATGTGGCTAGATTTGGAGTGGAAAACATGCATCTAGAGTTATCTTTTTCTCCTTCACTAAGGGAGTAGCGTCAGAACATGGGGCTTTAGGTGGGCAACATGACCAGATGAATGGTGAGTTTTGAGCAGTGGAGCTGTGTTTTACTTTATCACATTTTGTGCTATGATTTTTTTCCCCATTCTGTATTAGATTCCTACTAAGCTAAAAGAGGCGTTGAAAACCTCCAAGGAATGCATAGAAAAACGATTAACAGAAGAACAGAAATTGGTAACGTCTGCATTTCTTTACTGCATTTCCTACAGACATTCCGTTTCTTCTTACCACTTTTACATGGGGAAAGTGAGTTTTCACTCGCTCAGAGTGATTTTGAGTAATAAAGGCTTTCGTCAGCAGATTTGCTTTCCCAGAAATGCAGTACAAGCAGTTGTAGAACAGCTGTTGACTGTATGGCATTTCACTGTTTTAAGTGGTGCAGTTTCACAGGCAGTGGCTCCTGAGTTAGAGGATCATTTTCACTGCAGTATGAGGGTCCATCCTCTACCAGCAACAGTAAAGATAAACACTAAAAATGAAAAAAGAAGAACAAACATGCACAGTGACTACAGGATGTTTTCTTACACCCCAAACTTATGCCTTGTCTGACAACATTTAAGATCTTAATGTGGTCTTTTTCTGTTTTTCCCTTCTTTTTGAAGATTCACCAGCACAGAAGGCTGACAAGAGCTCAGTCTCATCATGGCTCTGAAGAAGAAAAAAAGAAAAGGAAGATCCTAGCACGAAAGGTAAGCAGTCTTAAAGACTTGCATCTTTTTTGAATGTGAACCATGCCTAACCAGAGGTGAACTGCTTTATTCTGTCCTCTGTTTTTTCTGTACTACTTCCTGATTGTTTTTACTTCTGTAGCTAAGCAATACACTTCCTAGGAAGCTTAAGTTACAATGGTAGCTGACTTGCGTTTCTTTAACCGGTTTGAGGCTGCTGTACGAAAACAGGCTTAGTTGGCACCTCACACGCAGATGACAGCCGGTACCGCTTCCTGCTGCCTGGGGAGGGTGCCGGAGCCTTTTTCAGTGTGCTCCTGCAGCACGCTGTCTGCGTTTCTGTTCCTTTTTGGTGGGTCAGTTTTCTGCCTTCCCCTTGTGGTCAGAGGGCACTGGAGATGCCCTGCTTGCTTGCCTGGAGATATTTCAGCACAGAACAGCCTTGCTGCTGTTGTCATCATGGCAGCACATGTTGGGTGTGGGAAGAGGGATGCTGGGTGTTGATAAGCCTGCTGTGATCCAGCGGATGGCTGTTACAGATCTGTGTGTCAGTTCAGTCCTTATCACAGAAAGCAGTTACTCACTCCCACCTCCTGTTTCTTCTGCTTTGTTTAAAGAAGTCAAAACGCTCTGCCTATGAAAGTGGGGAAGAACACTCAGCAAAATACAGCAACTCAAATAACTCAGGTAACTACAGAGAGAAGAGCTTGCTTCTACATGGCTATGTCGATGCTTTTGTTGTTGCTGTCATTTTCTGACTTAAAAGATCCAAGGTTGCCATCAGTTTACACATTAATATTGAACTACCAAAGCCTGCTATTACTGTTTTGGGTATTTAATAACAGATATGTTGAGGGCTTAAAAATAGTGTTAGATTTTCAGTTGCCTAATACAAAACAATGTGTCCTCTCTTCTGTGCCACATTCCTCAAAAAAAAAAAAAAAAAAAAAAATCAGTCTCTTCAATCTGTTTGCCATTTGAGGGGAATAACATGAACATCCATTATTTCGGCCATTTAATAGTGCAGCCATCAGGGAGAAACTCTGTGGTGATCTGTATTCTTAGTAAGGTTAAGATGGATAAGAAAATCATCTGTTTAATTGCTGCTTCAGTGTCAAATTCTAAAACAACAAAGCCTTTGACAGGTCTTCGTTTAGTTAAAGGGAACGGTCAGTACTACCAAACAGTTTAACAGAGTTAACTTGCCTGGCTAAATCGTGTCCAAAAGCAGCCTATTGTGGAATAGTCAGATATTGGAGTAACTTTTGGAGTACAGCAACTGACTGAAAATCATCTCTTAGAAGGAGAAATGGGGTGCCATCCATACAGTTGCACAACTCTTAAGGAGAACAGAATTTGGACGCTGAAATCCAAGAGCCTAAGCAACAGAAAAGAAGGGTTTCCCATTGAGGAATACTGTTGAGTGCACTTCTTAAGTGTCTGGACCTCTTCTGATCCTGTGCACTGTAAAGCCTCTCTGTTCTGATAGAGTCTGAGTGACACTGTTCATACGAACAGGAATCTTTCCCAAGATTTCAGTGGAAGCAGGACAGGATCTCCAGTCAATAAAGTTGGCCTGTTTCCAGCAATCTGTCTTGTCTGACTGTGTTGAATTGTAATGTCACAGCTTTAGTTACTAGACTGTTGTTTTATTTAGCAGGCTCGGGGGCGAGTTCCCCATTAACATCTCCATCATCCCCCACTCCGCCCTCTACAGCAGGTAAGTTCAAGAGTCATGACAGTGTTTGTCTTTTTCTTTGTTTTCCACTCCCCCCCGACTGTGGATGTTATTCCTAAGGATGGTTAAGGGATGGTGGCTTTCAAGGATGGAACAGAGAGATGGCATTTAGCCTGTGTCAGCCTGAATGTGGGTGTTTGCTCTTTTTTGAGGGTCACAGAGAACCTTTTAATACTGTTCTTTTTCATTTAGTAACCGTTCTTGAGATACACAGGTTGTGATTTACCCATTGAGTAGAAGTGCTTGCGTCAAAGTCTCTGTTACTCCAGTCCCACCAACATTGCTTCTTTCCAGACATGTTCTGGGCCTCATGTTGCAGTGTGCATTTGTTCTGATGTTAATGGTCTGTTGACTCAAATACTGTTTGTTGATCCCTTGTTTTTGTGTGTTGTCTCTTTACACCTGTACTGCTGTGATGTACTTTCAGGAATTTTGGGTGTGACAAATTCACAGCTTAGGCTGCATAAATCTCCCCAGTTCTGCTACAGCCCATTGATAACACCAGTAGAACTGGTAGAAACAAGTCAGAGAATGATTTGGATTAAAAAAGAATGTATTATTTTTGGCCAGTTCTGTTTTCCAGTTTGCTGGGTAGCTGTGCAAACAGTTTTGGACAGGTTGTGGGAGGTGGTGAAGAATCTGCTTGAGTGAGCAATAGAAATGCTGATGAAAGTTTGATTACAGATCTGAATATTGAGCGATAGTGGATGTGCTTCAGTCTGAAAGGCTGGAAGAGGAGCACTGGTAAACATGAACAGCAAAAGGTGTTAGTGGAATACATTTCTAGAAGGGAAGCAGTCCATAGCATTGCTGTTTGTTATGCTGGCTTAGGCCATATGATATCTAGTCCCAGGAACTTTCTACACAGCACACCTCATTAAGTGAGGTGAAGCAATCACATTTGTGTTTGCTGTGGATGGTATTTCAGAGGGCACTGCAGTCTGTATGACGTAATTCAGATCAGTCATGCTGAAATTCAAATTAGTCATTTCTCCTTCCAAGTTGAGGGTATGTTGAAGTGTGTGTTTTATGAACTAACTTCTCCCAGTTAGTCTAAACAAGATAATTACTGTTATTGTGTTGCACAGTAACAGTGCTGTTCTCTGGATGTACGGACTCTTAGCTGGAGGGTTTATTTCAAGTTCCGTGAGCTTTAATAAGGAAGCAGCTGAAAATGCAAAAGAAAACCTTGTTCCTCCAAAATGGACAGATGTTTAGAAAACTTTTTTTTTCTGCAATAAAGCTACTTCTTACTTACTTTTTAGCTTGGACCTGTTGTAACGTGGTTGAAAGCTTTTTCAGGTTTTGTGCATGTGATGCAGGTTTATGTGTAGACATGGCTCAGATGGCTAAAAAAGGCTGAAGTTTGGGCTCAGAACTTGGCTCTGTTGTTCAAAGCACATTGTCACCGTGTGTTGGTCGTCTTGCTGTCAGTGTGCTCATGATGGACGGTGGTGATCGGCCTTGTTGACACCGTGTGCGTGGCCCCACCTGCATTCAGATTGGGAAGTGCTGTGGTGGGCCAGTGGCTTTGATCTTCTTGGTTGGGTGTAAAGGCAAGAGTCACCATTTCAGGAATGCTTTCGTGAGTAGAATTCGTAGAAGAAACTTCAGATGTTAGTTCTAAGAGAAAGCTAGCGTGCTTGATTTTTTTTCTTTTTACCAGCAATGTTGTAGTTTTAGCTGTTCTAAGCAAGTATGCTATTATTGACTCAATGAAAGGCTCACGTGCCCCATGGTAGGACTTGCTTTGTGACAAGTGGTGCATCTATAGCTTGTATCTCTCTCTTCCAGTTTGCTTGTACTTACTAAGGATATTTACTTCTAAACCAAAATTGCTTCTGGGTATCAGTGTGGTGAGATGAGTCTCAAAAGGGGAATGAAGCTTTCAGTCTGTCTTTCTGGTTTGGTTGTGGTTGTGTTAGAATCATGGCATCTCAAAGCATCTTGCTGATACAATGCCATGGCAAAAAGAAGGCTGACATGGAAAAGTGTACCCGACAAACTCTTGCCCTTGGCCGGGCCTGTGACCAGACAAGTCAATGTAGAGTGTGGCTACATACAGAGCCAGAGACACTGACTGGGGGGAATGGTCTCCAGGCTGACATGCCCTGGGGAAGGAACCCCTTGTTCAGGGGGTTTCTCACACTTTCAGTGGTGCTTTGTCTCAGAACAAAGGCCTTGTGAGACTTGGCTTGCAGCAGCGTGCTTGGTATAGTCAGTGCAGAACATACTAAGAAATAAAATGGTTGCTTGCTTCAGCTGACTTCGTGATGACAGCTGCAGGTGTAGGTTTGAATGCATGACCTGCTTGGAGGGGAAGGGCTTTTTCCATGGATTAGAATGTTTTGGGCTGGTTTTGTTGCAGATTCCTGGCTAAATAACATCTTTGATTGTTTAGATGGTGGCAAGTAATTCTAGCGTAACTTCCAGTGTTTCTGACATTCTCCTATGAATGTTTGATTCTTTTTTCCTCCACTCACACAGTTCTTTACTTCCTTGAAAATCTGTTGGTTTTCTTTGTGGCTATGAGCCGTGGCTAGGATCAGAAGGGATGCAGAACACTGTGGTATGGGTTGTTCAGAACTTCACTGCATCTTCTCTGAATCTAATAAGCCCATAAAGTATCAGTGACCTCTCTTACAGTAGAGAAAAGTTTGGAGGGTGCCATTTTTACTTTCCTGACTTCCCTGCAGGAATAAAGTGAAAGAGTTGTAGTTCACTTCGGCTGTCTTTTTCTGTGCCAGTTGTTCTGAATCCTTCAGTACGACATGTTTCACAGACACCCATATGGTGCATCTTTTCTGCCCTTCACCTTTGTGTAAGCCAATTTGAATGCTTTAGTAAGTGCTCTTCTTGAGTGTCTCTGACTCATGAAGCAAAAGTTTAAATACAGGTGTTAATATGACAGGAAGGTTCCTTGAACTGGATGGATTTCGTGTTCCATAGCTAATCTTCCTGCAGATTTCTTGCTAAATCTCTCTAAATGCACTTTAATCCTGTAAGGCTTGAACTACAGCATGTGCAACTGAAAGCATGTGTGTTGTATTTGTTCATCAAGTATAATAATGCTTATAGCGTGGAAAATTGTGGTTTGTTATTCAGAATCAGACAGAGTGTTACATATGTAATGTGAAATAGTCAATCTGCTATCCTTATGTTTGTTAGTGAATAAGAATGTATTGATTTTGTTACTAACTTTTCAGCTAACAGTATCTGTTTTTCTTACTTTGACACGAGAACCAGATGATTAACTTGTGTCCTCTCTCTTTCTCTGCTGTCTTCAATAGAGCATGCATCATTTTGAACGTGAATTTTCGGAAAAGTAAGCTAATGCTGATTTATCTCTTTAAAGATGCTCTGTTTCTGTATGGGAAAGTTGAATGCAAATCCTGAACTTGCTTAGT
Source organism: Opisthocomus hoazin (assembly GCF_030867145.1). Classification (NCBI taxonomy): domain Eukaryota; kingdom Metazoa; phylum Chordata; class Aves; order Opisthocomiformes; family Opisthocomidae; genus Opisthocomus; species Opisthocomus hoazin. The sequence goes on along the minus strand of NC_134424.1, from coordinate 10,566,310 downwards.
TTTGGGAGGGAATAGAAGAAAAAGATCTGAACAATCTTACGGATTATTGTAATGAAATACAGCATCTTTAAAAACTCTATCACTAAAATAATTTTCTTTGTTTGCATCCCATTCTCAGCCAAGTTTTTAATGCTGTTTGCACAATTACTGTCACTTTAAATTTATAATTAAGTTTTTGTTTCAATTCAGGCATCAAGTTTACAGCATCTGATTTACTTCCTATTCCTTTTAACACACTCTCTTAACAAAAATGTCCCTGTAAAAAACCCTTGGTAAGTTCTTGTTTGAGTGTTTTATTCTTAGAACTGCATGAATGAGTAAAATGTGTGTTTGCAGGCAACTTCTACCAACATATGCATTGGAAGGGTCTAGTGATAACTGAGCACTTATCTCAAATGTGTTTTTCTTTTTTCTAGTAAATAGAGGAAAATATTTCACTGTTGGGCAGAACAGTTTAATCTGTAGCTGTAACTGCATAGGAGTACACAAGTGTGTACCGAGATTTCCTTTGCACCACTTGTGTCAAGAACAGGACAGCTTGGCGTTGATCAACTAACTGAAATGAATGGATTTTCAAATTTTCAGAATCATGCTCTTGATTAATAGGTTGAATATGTAATACTTATAGCTAGTCAGGTGCCATTTTAAAGCCTCTGTGTATTTATGTTTTGAGGCAGAGCTCAGATGTAAAGGTATTGTTATCTGTACTCAGTCTCCCAAGAGTTTAACTGTATGAAGTTGTTGGCAACTGGATTTCAGTAATAGTGAGTCCTGAGGAATTTAACAATTTTTCCAGAAAGGAAGGTGGCCTTTCTTCCTACTTCCCTGGCTTTTCTACTCCCATTGTAAAATAAAACCAAGTAAGACCAAAACTTGAAGATAACACATGGAATCTTGGCCTAATAATACCTAGTGATCCAAGTACTTTTGTGGCCTTCCCCCCCCCCATCAGGCATGTACCTTTTTTCACTGCATGTGCTACCGCTGTGTTTGTGTTCCATACAGAGTCCTCACCACTGTTTTCATGGTCATTCCTTATTGCATCTTGTAAAGCTACTTGCATAGCCTTTCAACCTCACCTTCACAGTCCCAGCCAAAAATCTTGTCTTTGCTCTCTTCAGTTCTTGCATCTCTTTCAACCCATTTCATTTACGATTAGCTGGTCTTGGCTCTTTTACAGCATTCATCTGATCAGTGTGGTGATAGCGTGGGTACGCCAGTCCTACAGCGTTCTGCTTTGACCGCTTTAACCACAAAAGTGGTTACTTTAACTATTCTTGGTCTTGTTCTTCCTTTGGCAAAATGTCAATTTTTGCGTTGCTGTGCTTTGCTGGCAGTCGATGCACACATGAGAAACAGGACGACTCTAACCTAGGGGACGGTTTTCCAGTATTTCTAATAATAAATTGACCTACATCTTTGGCTAGTGTAATAAGTAGATTTGGACAAATTAGCTGGCCCCAGGGCATCACTATGCAATTTATTTCAGTTTGTGCTAACATTGTGTAATGTTTTGATTACTTAAGAGAGCAGTTGGTCCACATGCAACAGGCTTGTTAAAGAGTTCCAGTTGATCTCCGACAGTTCTACTAGGACTTGAGTATTTCCTCTGGAAGGGAGGAGAGTGAAGATGAGTTCAATATGTACTGCCATGTTTTGTTGTCACAGGTTTTCGTGCCAATGAGAATTTATCCTGAAGAGTTAGAATTGCTGCGATCACAGCATGTATTAGTGTACACTGGCAAAACTGGGTGCTTTGTGTGAATGCTCTGCACTTTGAGCTTGCTCCCGTATGGGAAAAAGTCTCTCTTCAAAAACTTATACAAATAGTAGATGAGGGAGCTTTGACTTTCATCTAGTATAACTGCTTTTTTTAATTACAGCAGTTACCTTTTTAGAATTACTTGTTGGTCTGAGAGCGTTAGTGAGGAACTGAGAGAAAAAAGTGGAGCACAGGGAACTTTGCCTGCTTTTTGTTTTCATAGCTGAGCTTCATCCTTCATCGAATACCTCTTGAGTACATGTGGCATAATGTCTTGTAACTGCTTGGTATGTGCTTACTTCGTAGCAAGCAGTTCTACTTTGGTAACCAGAGTCTCTTGGTTGGCCTCATGTTGCTTTGCTTTGTTGTCCTTTCGCGTCATAGTTCTTGCCACTTACCAGTACATTCCTCTTCGCAGGTTAGAGCTACTGGAAGCAAGTGTCAGACTGTAGGTGCCATTTGTCGCTCTAGTCTCACTATGGAATAACTCATGATCTAGATGATGGAGTTAAAATTCACTGTTGAATAGTTCTAAGATACTGATCATTATGCCCCTGCTCATTCCCGAATGTGCGAGGCAGACAGGCCCATCATTCCCCATACAGCTGGTGATGGGCTGCAAATGCCACCTGCACCTGGATGTCTTGTGGAACAGCAAGCGGTCACCTCTGAATCACAGAATCACAGAATAGTAGGGGTTGGAAGGGACCTCTGTGGGTCATCTAGTCCAACCCTCCTGCCGAAGCAGGGTCACCTACAGCAGGCTGCACAGGACCTTGTCCAGGCGGGTCTTGAATATCTCCAGAGAAGGAGACTCCACAACCTCCCTGGGCAGCCTGTTCCAGTGCTCCGTCACCCTCAGAGGGAAGAAGTTCTTCCTCATGTTCAGACGGAACTTCCTGTGCCTCAGTTTGTGCCCATTGCCCTGAAGCCCTTTGCTCTTTCTCCAGCACGGATCTTTGATTATACTTGGGCAGAAACGATGGTGCGATGTGCAGCAGCAGAGCTGCACAAGATCAGGGTGTCTGGGAGAGCTGCGTGGGGCAGAGGTGGCCAGCTGCCTGGTGTGTGCTTCCAGGAGGCACCTCCACGCGGGCCCTCGCTGCCGGGCTGGCTGCCTGCCCGCACCGCCCTGGGCTCCGGCTTCCAGGGGGGCAGGACCTGGAGGCTGAGGCGTGACGAGGAGCACGAGAGGGATGGGACGGGGGTAGAAAGCAGGGGACAGAGTGCCACGGTGGGAACAGGAGAGGCAGGCGAGCGGTGCGAGTGCCAGACGGTTGCCACTCATTCAGCCTGTGAGACAAGCATTTGTTACGTGTTCGGAGACAGTCTGACAGTACTGCGGAAGTGTAAAACACTTCCAGAAAACTCTATCTGCAGTTACTACTTTAAAAATGGAATGTGATTTGATGAATTCATCACAAGTACTACAGCAATGTGGTCCTTCCTAAGAATGTAAAGCTAGTCATGTAAATAAGAACAGGTAGCAAGATTTGCTTCCAGTCTTTGTTGCTGTTCATGACCCAAAGAGCAAACTGCTTCACTGGGGACAAACAAGAGAAGCTGAAGCTGGAAGTACTGTAAAGTGATCTGTTTCCCTCAGTGCGCGATCCCATTTGAGTCATGTTCTGCATCCCAAGCACTGAGGCACTTCCGGCTCCATTTCGGAGGTGTCTCGGCTGACACGACCCACCTGCAGATAGAGGGGTTGGATCACTCTGGTGTTTTTTATCCGTTCTGTTCTTCACACTCCACTGGGATTCAAGGAATGACGTGACTAGTGTGGGACTGACCAAGTCCAGCTAAGAGCTGCACACACTTTCTTGACATAATCAAACTACATCTTCTCTCCTCAACTCAACAGGAGCATCGTCGGTACCCCCAGCACCGCCACCGCCGCCCCTGCCACCAGCAGCTCCTCCTCCCAGTACAGAGGTGCCAACGCAGCCAAGCCCGCAGCCCGACGTCAGTGCAGGCCGAGGAGCCTTACTCAGCTCCATCCAAAACTTTCAGAAAGGAACTCTGAAGAAAACACAGACCTGCGACTACAGTGCTCCCAGGATTAGCTGAGGCCATGGATCCCACCAGGGCTGAATTCCCTCTCCCGCTCCTGTGCTGTCTAGGAACAAGACCCTCCTGACCAGCGACCGATCCACCAGCATACGGCAGATAACCACACTATAGCTCTGTTTACCCCCATTTCAGCTTTTCTTGAGTAGCAGCACCGTCCTGTCTGAACTGCGTTCTCATGCTAAGTACGCCATTCTTTACCTGGGTTCAAGAACTTCGTTCTCTAGCTGCAGTTTCAGGGGTACTGCAATTTCTATATAGCTGAATAAAAATCTGAAAACAGGAACAACCACGATCATGGTGAATGAATACATTTTTTCCTAGCTCTATTCCACCCCTTTTGTCAAATTACAGGAATATAGTTTTTGTCTGCTCAGTTTTTCAACACTTTTCATGTAGTTGTAACTCATCTTAATTCTTGCTGCACTGAATCAGCAAGTTTTGTTTTAGATAATCCACCACCCTCCCCCCCAACCCTTAAAGCGTACTGCACAGGTGAGGGAACTGGAGAATTGAATCTTATTCCCACCGTATTTGCTGGTGGGGTAAAAATGCTGTTTCATTAAACTTGTTTAAATGGACATCCTACCTGTAATTCCACGGGAAAGTGTTTTTAAATGAGGAAACAGTTGAAATGGGAGTTAATAGGGCACTGTGATATTATTCATGATTTAGTTAAAGGCAAAGTTACTTCAAGGTAATTCTACAGCTTAAACTTTATTGAAAGATCCTTTTTGATTTAAAACCTTAAACAAACTGCACTTTAAAGGATTATAGATAATCCATTTTTTAAATTTTAAATTCAAGTACATCAGTGTTTGTTACTATGCAGAGAATGTCTGTACAAAGTTTCATGTAACCTGTGATATTCAGTCATTTTTATTAAAACGTTAATGGAACTCCTTCTGCGGCGTGGTGGTGGGTACATGCAGCTAGGATTTCACCTGCAAGCCAGACTTCCTAAGAACCTAACAGCACTTCTGCTAAAAGGAAATAGCTGAAAGGTATTTCTGGCCCTTAGCTGGAACAGGACCCGACGGGCTCTTCTGTCTGCTTCCAGAGGCAAGCATCTCCTCTCCCGCAGCTCAGGGGATGGGCAGTCTGGGCACAGAACAAGCCACCCTGCACAGACCCCTCGCGGCAGCTCTTGCTCCGTCCCAGGAGCTGCTGAAGGAAGCCCTCTCCCTGCCTGTCAGGATGAGCCCCTCGGCTCAACCCTGGCACGCGGCGATCTGCCGCAAGGCTGCGGCGGCTGCTTCCCAGCTCTTCAAACACAGCCTGTGCTGCCGCTGCAGAGCCAGGCTCGGTGCGTCTGAATAAAGTAACTTGTTTTGCACTGTGAGAGCATGCCATTGTGGTAAGTTTAAAAACAATATCATACATAAAGCAAAGCATCTGGGCAAGTGTTTTTTATCACTGTATGTGGTAGGTAGTGAAGAAAAATTAGGCAGCGTTTCCTATCACATACCGAAGAGGATCGGGATCTTTATTTAAGCTCTTGTGCGGAAGCTTTCCTGAATGAGCAGAGTGCCCTTCAAACTGAACACATTTGTCATCTCTTAGCCCATACCGCTGCCTTCCGCAGCCACTCTGTGCCAACAGCTGCACTTAACTGCTGAACTGAAAAGCAAGGTTTCGCTCACTCCACTCTGATCATTCACCTTCAGCAAGCCTTGCAACCAGGGGCTCCTAGAGCTGCATGGCATTCCAGGGCTGGGCTTCAGCTCACTGCAGTTCTTCACTCCACCACCACTCAGCCAGTTTAACGCAGCTACTCTGGTAATTACAAGCCAAGCAGAAATGGCGGATTTTGTTTCCTTGCTCTGAATTTAGAATTGGATTTCTCCACATACAATAGCACTAACCCACCTGTACTGTTGAACAAACACACATTACCACACTGTTGCTTATACGAAGTGTGGCTCAGAGGGTAACGCCATATAAATATTCTGGGAGGTCACTGTGCTTTCCCCACTGTACAAAAGTTCATGTAGCTATACAACAGAGTTATGCATACAACTTGTCCTACACCACTGATACTTTTTAAAGCAGGACTTTAAAACATGTATTTACACCTAGATATTCAAAGTTTTCTTCACTGCAAATATTATATCCTTCACTTGAGGTAGGCAGTTATCTTCTAAAATTTTTGCATAAGGCATAGGAACATCTGCACCGGTAACACGCACAGCTGGAGCATCCAAGTAGTTAAAGGCAGATCCTGAAACAGAAGACAGCTGTCAGGTTGCCATGCACTACGGTCTTCTCTCAATTCAATTTCTGAATCTTAATCTACTTAAACAATTTTGTTCCTGTAGCCCTGATATTCCAGAGAGAGCTGTTCCTGCTTGTTTATCTTCATGTACTATGGTTTAGACAAAACATTTCCATCCTGCTTCTCGGGCAGTTAGGTTCCTGGGATAAGAATTACTCGCAACAGAATACGAGATGGATCCACCCTGTGAAAATCTCTAGAGCAAGACTGCTACGCTCAGGCTCCTCAGATGTAAAACCCTTTGCTGGCTTTATCAAGAACATCTGCTGGCTTAATGTGGCTCTATCAAGAAATGGTCAGGATTTAGACTAGGGAACGAGATCAAGGTGTGTATCACAAAACTCGGTACCTTCCATGATCCTGGCACAGATTTCAGCTCCTACTCCAAATTGTGGCCAACCTCCTTCTACAGTTACAAGATGGTTTGTCTTTGCAACGCTGGCTTCCACTGTTTCAATATCCATTGGTCGAATGGTACGCAGATTTATAACCTGGGGGTGGGGGGGAAAAGGGGCTTTGTGAGTTTTGTCCTTTAGCACTTTCATCTACTCTGACGTTCAAGACAACACTTAATAAAATTTCTAACTTTTTATTCTGGCAGAGACTGTGCAGAACAGTTTCTGGTGGCTCCTGGAAAATCCCAGACAGTTGATGAGTCTTGCTGTATCGAGACACGACCGCACTAATACATGCTGTCATTGTTCTGCTTACTGTGCAGCTAGGTCAACCTGAAAATCATTAGCAGTTCTGCCTTGATTTTGTGATGAAACGGTCAAATGCAGAAACATGAAATGCATGTCCTTGGCTCACTGACTATTAAGGCATTTACAAAGATAAGAAGCTTGCAGTTATTACACCAAAGTTTTGCAGAGCCTGAACAAGAAGACCCTCTGCTTTTTTTCCCCACTCCAAGGAAAGAGAAAACCAACAGAAACTCCACACACCTCACATTCCACGCCTTCTTTGGCAAGTACAGTGGCTGCTTCCAAACAGTGTCCGACAGGTCTTGAGTGTGACACTAACGTTACATGAGTTCCTAGAACAGAAACAAGTGTTAAAAAAGAAAAAATAAAAAGAACACCTTAAGATGTAAACCTTTTCTCTGGACCTCAGGTTCCTTTCAAGGTAATGTTCGGATTCTCTTGTAAATTTAAGTTCCTTACATTTATCTGAAATGCTGAGCATTCCATGCCCATACATAGCATGAAAAGCTGTAGCAGAAGGACTATGTGAAGACACAGCTTCACTGTTTAATTCAGGGAACTGAGGAGATATTAAATACAGTTTTCAGATTATCCTTTTCAAACATGCATTTAATTCAGCGGTAAATTCTGAACAAATGGGCTGAAACATTACAGCGATCTCTTCTGTGTTTTTGACAAAAATTACGTAGTAAGGTGAGGAAAAGTTTTTCACCCATTATATATTCCATCTCTGTACTAAGGAGTAAATCTTTTAGAAAGGTATAGTTTTAGATGAGATACAAAGAATCAAGTGATTTTTCCTTATTATATGGGCCACAGAACCATTAAGTTTACTACAGGATAAAATAACATTGGAACACTTCAGATTTGAAATATTTTTCTGTGCCCCATGACAGCAGTATTCTGAATAGCAAAAAGGCTAAATACAACCCCACGTCTCCAAGCAGTTCAGTTAATAAGGAAACAAATTCTGTTCTCAGCTTACCTTGCCTTTCTATTTTAGCTTTTCCAATTGGAACAACAAAATCCTTTGACTGTGCCTGTTCAGACATTTCAAAGGGCACACCATACAGTAATTCATTTTCCAGCATCACAACTAGAAGAAAACACACTTGGATTAACATGTACATCTGCAGGCAGAGGACGGTACTGATGATTAATGGTACTGCAGCAGAGCAGCTCAAGATACTAAGCCCATCCAGGCAACAAGGGCTCGAGTATGTCTGCAGAAGCAGGTAAGGGGGAAAAAAAATAAAAATCAGTCTTTACTTCAATGCTGAATTATTTAAAAAATTGCCTACCATCAGTCTTAAATGAGATCAGCTATTTAACTTTTGGTACATGATGGCAGAATCACTAGTTTTAGAAAGGTCTTAGATTTCTGCATGCGTGTTTGTGAGGAATAAAGACAAAGGTTGCCCTGCTTTTAATTAATGACACTCTGAATTTATAATGTGAATTTCATGATCTGTAAAAATGAGTTACACAGACATTGTATGTTCAGGAACTTCTCCTGAGTTATCTTCACCCTTTTTAACCCCTTCACAACTGATTTATAAATGCTGCTTCTAAGTTTCCTGATTGGTACCAAACTGGCATTAAAGATATATAGCTGGCAACAGCACAAAATTAAGAGTCTACTGCTAGCAAGCCAAGTGCCCCTTAGGAAAAAGTTAAGTACTTGAATCAATACTTCCTAGCCTTTCTAAGTATCCTAAAGCTGCAGTAAAACAACCTTCAGTGTTCTAGGGTTTAAAAATCTTTTTTGTTTGTTTTAGATGGGGTAGGACGGGAAAACAGACATTCTATTCAGGACTGAGTGCCAGGTATTGCCATGATCTGTCTGTGTTCACCTGGATTGTCATCCCGGATCGACGCTTTCAGCAGCCCTTTGGCATCTTCTGAGCTCCAAGGACTAACAACTTTCAGTCCCGGGCAGTGCCCGTACCAAGCTGCAAAGCACTGCGAGTGCTGAGCGGCGACGCCAGCTGACGCCCCGTTGGGGCCCCGGAAGACGATGGGGACAGAGATCGATCCCGCAGACATGTAACAGGTCTTGGCAGCAGAGTTTATGACCTGATCGATTGCTTGCATGGAGAAGTTGAACGTCATGAATTCACACACCGGTCTCAACCCCGCCTGTTAAATATATTGCGATATGTATTAGTATGTTTTTACATAAAATGTTTATTTTAAATTTTGAAATCAGAAGTAGAGGGATGTGAATTTACAAACCATGGCAGCACCGACGGCGATGCCTGTGAAGCCCATCTGGAAGGGAAGGAAACCAAGGGTAAGAGCTGGGGAGCGGCCGACGAAGGCATCGCCAGGCAGCAGGCGGGGGCAGCCGTACCTCGGATATCGGCGTGTCGATCACCCGCTTGTCCCCGTACTTCTTCCAGAGACCCCTAGAGATCTGCGCAGCAGGAAAGAGGAGTCAGGCCCCGGCCCGAGGCCCCTTCCCGGCCCGGTAACGGCACCCACGCACCTTGTAGGCGCCGTCGTACTGGGCCACCTCCTCGCCCAGCAGGAAGACGCGCTCATCCCGCTCCAGCTCCTCGTCCAGTGCCTGGTTCAGCGCGTCCCGCACCGTCACCTGCGAGACACCGGCAGCCGGGCAGGGCGGGGGCACGGCCAGCGCCCGGGGAGGCCCCGCCGCGTCCCGCACCGCGCCCCCGGGGCCGGACACTTCCCCTGAAGGAGCCGAGCCCCTCTCCCCCCACCTGCCCCCTGTCCCCTACCTGTATGGCGGCGGGCGCGGACAGGCGGATCCCCCTGCGCGGCGGGAGCAGGGGCCCGACGGCGCGGCCCCGCGGAGGGAGGCGGGCGCCCAGCGGGGCCAGGTGCCGCAGTGCCGCCGCCGCCATCTTGGCCGTGTCCTCTAGCGCCGAGCCACTCCCGCCGCCGCCGGTGACGACGAGGCCCCGCCCCCTCGCGCTCTCGCGAGAACCGTGAACGGCGGCCGGCGCGGCCTTTAGACGCCACTTCCGGTTCCCCCGCGGCCGCGGCAACGGCGGCGGCTGGGGACCATCGTGTGTCCGCCCTGCGGTGACGGGAGGCGCATGGCTCCAGCGCCCCGCCCGCTGCCACGGCTTTGCCTCTTGGCGACGGGGCTGCCCGGACAGGGCCCCTCCCGACCCCCTCGGGGGCCGCAGGGCGGAAGCGGGGCACCGCGCGGCTGGCGGCCCTGAGGCGAACGGGGGCGGCGCTCGCCCCTCCCTCACCGCCACCGGCGAGGCGGGGGCTAGGGGCGGGGCTTCATTAGGACACGCCCTCGCTCCGCCCCTGCCCGCCCCGGTGGCTCCACTCCGGGCTGGCGCTCGGTCGTCCCCGCCGCCACCGCCAGGCTCTGCCTCAGCGCCGGGAGCCGCGCCCGTGAGTGCCGGGCCGGGGCCGAGCGCCCGGGGCCCGCCCTGGCTCGGGGGAGCGGTGGGGTGCTGGGCGCCCGCGGCCCGTCCGTGTGGGGCGGGGTGCGGTGCCGTGCCCGCAGCCTCTGCGGGGGAGTGCGCTCAGGCGGGGCGGCCGCGTCCCGGGAGAGGGGCCGGGCGCCGGGGTCGGCTCCCGGGGCTGTCTCGGTGTCGGGGGGGAGGGGGTGCTGCGGGGCGGGATGCCCGGGCCCCGGTGTCAGGGTGGGGGTGTGACAGCTGGTGCCTGGGTCCTGTTCCCGATGGGGCTGGAGGGGGAGCGGGGAGGGTGCCCGGCCGTGGCCTCGGGCAGGAGGGGCCGGGGGTCCTGCCCCGCTGGGAGAGGGGGCGGCGCCGGGGTCCTGGTGTGCGGCGAGGGCCTGGGCTGTCGGCTCTCTCACAGGGAGGGAGGCAAAACGTCTGGGTTCATCTCCAGCGCCTTTGCTGAATCATTGCGATGCTGGGGAGAGCGCTTCCACCGTGAGCTGCCTGGCTCCTCTCGGATGGGAACCGGCCCTTCCCGGCTCCTGCCGCCGGCCTGGGCCTTTCGCTGCCCGGGGCTCGCAGGAGGGATTTCTGCCCTGTCTTGTTGTTGCTTCTTGGTCCATGCTCGTGCCGAGCCCTGCTGGTTGCGTGCAGGGAGGCTCAGGGTTTCGGACACCTGCCTTCCTCCAGAACCGTTTGGAGACACGTTTCCACACGCAGACAGCTACCAGTTAGTTTCACAGAAGCAAAATATGTGGGTAAAACCCAACTGTTGCCACAGGTGCCGAAAGCCAGGGTGCCTGGCATTCCTTCAGCAGCACAGGGCCAGGAGGACCAGGCTAGACACGAGTGTCTTCCTGTGGCTCTTGTGAGAGGAGAGCCAAAGCAGTATTGTGATGGGGGCATTTCAGACAAGTAGCAGTTAAAATAGAAGTTGGGAACCTGGACTTAAAAAGGATGCCATAGAGCTCCTCAGGGGAGGGAAGGAAACTTCAGGAGCCTGGAATTTATAGTGAAGCAATTAGACATAAAGGAGTGAAAATGCTGAGTGGCTGGTGTGAGCGTTTTTCCCTCCTGCCTGACGTGAACTATTAGTAAAAAGCAAATAAAGAAAAACAAGAGCTGAGTTAATTTTTAATAAACTGTACTAGTCACTATAAACTTGACGTGTGGAAGGTGATGGATGCTTGCTTTAGTGAAGCTGATCTGCTGAAATACCAGAAGATTCGGTAGCCGCTTGTTTTAAGAGCTTGCCTGTTCCGTGCTCCCTTGGTTAGGGTAGCACGGTGCTGGATCCTCGTGGATTTGCTCTGCAGACTGTCATCTTGCCGTGCAGTTTGGTGGAGTACAGTCATCGCTGGCGCTTGCTTAGTTTTTGTCAGTTCAGATGAGTCACTGATAATGATTTACAATAAAAACTTGCCTTTCAACTGTTATGACTGGCTGGGGAATAGAGATGTTCTCCATGTACAGCATAGCTGTGTGGAGGGCAGGAGTTTCTTTTTCTCATCTTTGAATATATAAATGTGAGAGGCAGGGAGCTCACTAAGTGGGCGAGTAGCTTGAAATACCGAGTATATTTATCTGTATGAGTAGAGCCCTAGCTTTGCTCTTCTTAATTTTTCAGTTGCCGTTGGTAGAATTCCTGTCATCTCTGTATTGACCTAGAAATCTAAGGTAACTATTGAGGTTAAATGGTTTGTGTGGAGGTTAAACAGCTTGTCTTGTAATATTGATACCAGACTGTCCATTGAAGACTAGTGCCACAAGTAAATCCTTTAATTCTTGTGTTGGAAAAACTAGATGAAAAACATTCAGAGCAAATCAGGAGGTGAGTGCCTCTTGCCTTTTAACTGTTAGGTGTATTTCTGCTCCTCCTTCGAGCAACTGCGTATGGCACGAGTGCAGTGGTTTTCTCCAGGTGGGTGCAGTGTGTAGCCTGTGGCCTTGACCAAATGCAGTGCACGTGGTCCCAGCTGTGCAAACGCTTGGCAGTGCTGCTGGCATCCCCTGGGCCTGTCCTGAGCCCACGTGTGGGTGTGTGTTTGCAGATGCAGATGTTCAGCTGACTTTCATTTGCTTTGTCTGAATTTCAGCTTGCAAAATGGTTGCACATTAGCAGCACAGTTTTGGGAGAAGCTCGGCTGAAGTTAATGGGACTACCTGTTGCAGTAGTGTTGCTGGTAAATGGCCTTGTAATCCTCTGAGTCATAATCCATGAAATAAGAGCGAGCATTTTATAAATGCAGGTATCCAGTTTGGTGTGTTAAGTATAAAATGATGACTTGAGTGCTTTTCTTCAAAGGTATTTGCCTCCCATTGTGCCTTTCTAGTTTTGGATGTGCTTGGTGCAGGTGTGATGGCGATGTTAATGCTGTGTGTCTTCTCCCTGCTCGCAGAAGAAGCTGAACGAAAGCAGGGCTGTGGTTTGACTCTTCTGCTCTCACCACAGAACGATATCTTATTTGGCTGAAATGGCGTTCGCAGTTTGTCTGGCTGAATTTGATCTCAAATGAGTATTTCTCATTGTTAAAGGCAGGCTCTCTTGGGATATGCCTGCGTGTCATCTGTTCTCTGCTGTCTGGACACGAGTAGCCACGTTAGCGAGGCTGTCCCTGGCTGCGGTGTGTTGTTGTGTGGCACAGGGACAAGAGCTGGCTTGAGGCCGGGGTGCCTGGCCACCCTCACTGATGCATCGCTATATTTCATTCAGGAAGAATTTAAAGCACTGTTGAGAGGCCGTACATCACAAAGGACGTACGTCCCCACCCTTGTTGTGATGTGGCTTGCTAGTCCTTATCTCAGGTTTTACACGAGCAGAGCTGTTTTTACCTGTGAAGCTGTCTGGAAATTCAGAGCTCCCAGACTGACGAGGGAAGCAGCGGGTAGTTGTGATTGCACTCGGACATTTTGGGATGCCCTCCCGGCATCATCCCTTTGCGTTGTGCGTCTCGCTTCAGCGCCACCTTTGCCGGGGAGGTTTGTGTGTGCCTAGCGATTCTGGGTCCTGACACAAAGGTCAGTGAGACTTCTTGATGCCACTTCTATGTTGAGGGCTGGATTTGTTTCAGCTAATTGCTCTCGTAAATTATTCACTCTGGTGTTACGTAGCAGTGCTGTGATCAAAGATTAGTTCATGCCCTCGTACAGACAGGCGGTGTCATCTGTTTCTTTCCCTGATAAAGAAAGTCTCAATTCATCTGTAGTGTGGACTTAGATGTTGACCAAAATAACATAGTATCTGTCCACCAGTTTAAATAACTCTGATGGACATCTGTCTCTGTTTGAAATAGTCTGAATATGTAATTCTAGTTAAATTTATTAAGACTGCAAATCTGCTCTGTCATGGTTACCAGTGAAGTTTCTGGCTGGCTGCATAATTTCACTTTCAAGTGAGTGTTTTCCTTGAATACCAGAAACCTGTACCAGTCTGTCTTATGGTTTTGATGCATCATGTTATATGGGTGTTGTACTTGACCAGAATAACACCTGTAAGTATGTTTTCCTTAAGGAAAGTACTGGAATTTAGAAAGTCTGGGCTATTGATAAAAGTTAATGAGCTGTACTTGAATGACAGTTCCAAATAAAGAAAACCTGAATGAATTTACTTCTTGATTTGTGAGCAGTTAAAACACCATAATTACGGAGGTTGGCAAAAGACCTGGCATTCCAGGTTTATCTGCTACTGGGGGGGGGAGATGTGCGCTTTCATGTACTTTCTTGAAGCATGCTCCATGTCTAATTTGTAAAAATATAATCCTGGTATGACTAGTTTTGTATCTCAGTATTCCTTACTCTTCTGTTGTCTGACCTCAGGATTTTCATATACTGATTTTGTTTTTCCTATGCTTTAATACATGTGAGTTGCAGCTGAGGCTGTGCTTCTGCTGCTGGCCCCTGAACGCCTGACTGGCTGGGCGCTGGTGTGTCCAGGCTGGGGGTTTGGGCATGGTAGCAGAGCCCAGAGAGGTGGGATGTGCTGCCACCTTCTGCGGTGAAGGAGACCGACCTCGTTTGCTAGGAACGAGAAGGGCGAGTAATCTTCCTGGCTGGGAATTAACTGTGAACCTTCAGTTGTTTCTGGCTCGGCTAAATCTTCCTGCTGCTTTTGGCTGTGTGAAGGTGTATTGAAGTTTGCTAGTAAAGAGGATGGGAGCAGAAGTCTTGGTAACTGTGTGGTCTTTAAGATGTAAAAATAAACAAAGCTGAGAAGCTGTACCCTACTTAAAACAGACTGACCTAAATTTTCAGCAATTTTGGCAGACAGGCGGGCTCTGGGTAGGGATAAAGGCTTGCCAATGACTGGCTTCCCTGTCCATGCATCGCTTGACAAGGTTGATAGGCCACCTTCAGAAAATCTCCACTGGCATCTGGGGTCATTGCTTCCTCCCCCTTGAGTTGCACAACCCAGGCTGTGGATTTCCCTTGCCGTGCTTGTGTGGAGAGAGTCCCTGTGTTGTGCAAGTCAGCAGTTGAGCGTCTTGTGGGACGTTACAGCATGAACCACTTCTCAAATTGCTTTTGTTCGAGTATCGTTGAAAACATGTTTGATGTTCTCTGGCTTGTCCCTGAAGAGATTTATTTCAAGAGGGTGTATGTGGCTGTGAAGTCCATTCGTACTCTTTGTCTGTAGAATAATGTTCTTGCTATCAATTGTAGTTCTCCACTAATGAATTATTAATTCCGCAGTGGGACTTTTTTTTCCCCTTCTTACTGTTCATTGACTTTAATGCTTGGTTTATTCTTCTGTGCAGTTTGAAACTGGAGCATGGGAATTTTGACTGATGTTAGTGGATCACATGTATGACCTCAATGGTGGCTAAATACACTTTTTTTAATTGGGAAAAAGGACATCTGTCTTTCAAAGTACTTGCAGTTTCCCAGGTGAAAAGTAGTCTGTTTGTGAATGTACGATATCTTCAGAGGCACATTTCTTGTTATTTAACAAAACTGGGATGGTCAGACAGCTGGTGGAGTGATTACCCGTGTGCTCCGGAGGCAGTCCTGTGGGCAGCATGAAGGGAGAAGGAAGGAAAATCTTGTTTGTAGATTCTCCTACTAATGTGGCTTTGTAGCCGAATGCTCTCCTGGCAGAGAGCCTGCCTTTGATTAGAAAGCGTTCTCCTTGGTTGTTCTTGTAGGTACTGACAGTCTGCCATGTTTTGTGTGTGCTTTTTCCTGCAGGGAGATAAGAAGAGGTGAATCGCGTATCCTTTCAGCAGCCTTCTGTTGAACTTGGAATACCACAGTTCAAGCAATTGAACAGATGGATAATGGAGACTGGGGATATATGGTAAGTGAGCCTGCCCAAGTGTGCGCTGTGCGGTACAGCTGGGCTGTCAAGATCCTGCGGTAAGAATCCTTCCAGATCTGTCTTGTGTAGATCCAGAGCTTCAGTCATGTGAGAAGAAGCACTGTGCGTGTTAGGACAGCTTACTTGCATTTTCTGGAGTGCTTTACCCCACATGCTATTTGTGGGGAGTGCTCAGATTCATATTTCCTAGGTACAATCACCGAGTGCTTAACTGACGCCTTCAGCTCACTGTTACTGTTCTCCTGACATGCAAAGGCTTAAAGTAGTTTGTGCTTCCTGCATGTAATTTTAAGGACTTTGTAATTTTATTTATAAAGAAAAGTATTTTCCATAGTAAACCCTGTTTCAAACTAGACAAATGCGTCTTATTTTTCTCCTCTTCTCTTTCTCTAAACATTCTGCTGCCATGCATATGTCTCTCTTCTCTGGCTGGCCTCGGTCCTGGTTGTCAGGGTTGGTGGCCAGATGGGATTTATGTTCCTTTCTCTCTTGCTTCCTCATGTGCTATCTGGAAACTGATGCAGACTGGTTTGTGCTCTGCCCCCTGCTTCTATGCAGCTTGCTAATTTGCTAATAAATATTTCTTTTTAGAGTTAAAAGCTGAAAGATCTTTTTTGTTTCCTTGAAGCCTCGTAAGCAGAGCATGGATTATTTTGGTTGTGAGCTCTTGGTCCTGTGTCTAAACTTGCACTGTCATCCTCTTTTGAGGGAGAGAAAGAGGCTTAGGACTTGGGTTTTTTTTTTCCTTTCTTTCTTTCTGTGTTGTTTTTTTTTTTTTTTTTTTTTTTTTTGTTCTAGAATGAGACAGATTGTGAAAGTAAGGAACACTGATGGGCCTCATTCTGACTAACTTGTTCTTCAGGAAGTCTCTCTGTTCTCATTTCCCCGTCTGTAGAATAGGAAAAAAACTTGTTGCCCAAATGCAAAACTTACTTCTGTGGCAGTAGCTCAGTTGTTAAGATTTCTAAAGCATTCTGGAAATGTGTGTTCTGAATGTTAAGTATCATCCTGTCTAGTTGCCAGTTGTGCCTTGTTGCTAGGTGGCTTGGACTTGTTCGGGTTTAAACACCGCTGAAAGGCTTCGAATGGGAGAAGTGTGATTCTCTCCAGAGCCTGCAGTTTTCAAGCAGTGTTTGCAGTGTGTGTCAGTGAGGTGATTGAATCTTCTTGTGGTGGCTTGATAAACTCTGCAATTTCTCTCTTTCTAGATGACTGATCCAGTCACGCTAAATGTGGGTGGACACATGTATACGACATCCCTCACAACTTTAACGAGATATCCTGACTCAATGCTTGGGGCAATGTTCAGGGGAGACTTCCCCACTGCCAGGGACTCTCAGGGCAATTACTTTATTGACAGAGATGGACCACTTTTCCGTTATGTTCTTAACTTTTTAAGGACCTCAGAGCTCACTTTGCCACTGGACTTCAAGGAGTTTGACTTACTTCGGAAAGAAGCGGACTTCTATCAGATCGAACCGCTAATTCAGTGTCTTAACGACCCCAAGCCGCTGTATCCCGTGGATACCTTCGAGGAGGTGGTGGAGCTGTCCAGCACCCGGAAGCTTTCCAAGTACTCCAACCCAGTGGCTGTCATCATCACGCAGCTCACTATCACGACAAAAGTCCATTCGTTGCTGGAAGGCATTTCAAACCACTTCACGAAGTGGAATAAGCATATGATGGACACCAGGGACTGCCAGGTTTCCTTCACTTTTGGGCCATGCGATTACCACCAGGAAGTGTCGCTCCGAGTCCATCTGATGGAGTACATCACAAAGCAAGGCTTCACGATCAGGAATACCAGGGTTCATCATATGAGCGAGCGTGCCAATGAAAACACAGTGGAGCACAACTGGACTTTCTGTAGACTGGCACGGAAAACAGATGACTGATTCTGACTCCACAGGAGCCACTTCAGTGATTAGCAACTTAATTGGACAGTAAACCCGAGAGAGTCTGGATTTTGACTAGAGCAACAATGTGGGCTTTTTTTTTATACGACTATTTATTGTTTATCAGTAAGGACTGGAGGAGTTTCATTCTCTAGCAGCTCTGTCCTTTTGTCCTGTTCAGAAAAAAACATGCATGTGCCTGTTCAGTCAAGACACCTTTTTGTTTGAAAGAGGGAGTCCGAAGAATTAGTACAATAGGGTATTTTGTGTCATTAACGCAAGTCTCTGATGCAACTTAAAGTGCTAAAATTACCTCCGTTTAAATGGTTTCTAATCCACCTAATGCTATGATACTGGGAGCAAGGAACAAACAGAATTTAAAACGCAGTTGGGGGGAAGCTGCTATCATGTAGACTAATTTAGTTTCTAAATAAATAAACAGTATTGTAATATCCTAGGAAAACAAATGCCACCCTTTAAAAGTACTTGATAAGTACAGTTTCTTACAGTTATGACAACTGTTTCTTTCTATGCATATAAATCAAGCAACCAAATATTATCTGTAGCCATGGAAATATGATTAGAAATATATTTATATTGGATTCTAAATGCAAAATGTCCCTGTGGTAGAATTCGTATTTTTAATGCCTGGTGCAATATTATTCCCAAGTGTAATGCCTGCCAGCAAGAAGCTAATAAAAAAAATGTGAAGTACAGAATACTATTTTGTATTTTTTTTGTCTTCTGGTACTCTAATACTTAAAAACCAAAACCAACCAAACAAAAAAACCCACCCAAACCCTGTTTTTCCATTCTGCACAGTAGTTCAGATGTGCTGGTAGGGCTCCATGCTTCTCCATTACGGAGGTACTTTGTTCCTTTTTGTCTTAATCGATTGATTCAACTGTCATTATAGAAAAAGCTTGTGTTTTGAAAACTGCATTATGACTAACAAAAGGATGGCAAGTATTTGTACCGGCCAAAGGGATAGGGAGGGAACAGAGAGCCTAAATACTTGTAGCTGCTAAGTAACATTATTGGGTTTGTCAGTGATTTATCTAGTGACTTTACATATAACATTTTAACTGTTCAGCTGTTTCTGCTGATGTTCAAGACGAGGCACTCAAGTTCTGTGGTTTTACTAAATTTTGATGAGCCATTTCTGCTTATCTTGCGCACTTCATCGTAGTTGTTAATGCTGTTGGGAGTAAGAGTTGATACTTGTTTTGATGAATGGCTCACATGCTCCTGTGATGTTCTTGTTGTAAGTGTTCCTCACCACAACTGCTTTGCTCTCTGGGCTGTGCTGACCACAGCTCTTTGGGGCTGTATGAGGGGGTTTGGGTTTCTACGGTAGCTGCTGGTTCTTGGAGGTGGGAGCTTTCCATCCCGTCTCTCACTCAGAAGGCCTGGCTCAGGGGTTGTCATATTTTGTCTCTCCCCCTTCATATGTTGTAGGGATTTTGACTTTTGTAATAAGAGGCAGTAAGAGCTTTGCTCTTCCTATAAGAGGGGAATGAAAAGCTGAACTGATGAAGCTCGGGAAAAGTAGTTGTTTCTTTGCTGCAACACGTGGTAAGAAATATCTGTGTTAACTGGCATTGAATTATAATCACAAGATGTTCTTTGCGACATTTCATTTACTTGCAAATTAATGGCTGGCCTGGATCAGCCTGCCCTTTCCGTAATTACGAAGTATAATAATTAGAGAAGCAGTATTCCAAATAATAGACTTTATTGGAGCCCAAGATTTATGGGAAGACAGTATGAGCGGCTCTGTTAACGAGAAAGTAAATTCTACAGACTGGAGCTGGCATCAGCTTTGTCTGAATCTTCATTAGCCAGGAATACTCCACTCCTGAGCGAGTTAAGAGCCATTTTAGTTGTCCAAACAAATGTACTTTCTAATATACTTCTTGATCCAAGAGAACAAGTTGTTCCTAGAAACCAAGGACTACAATTTCTACATTCCTCAGGTTTTTCAGTAAAGTGGAGGTTTTTTTGGTTGTGGGTTTTTTTTTTTTTTTTTAAGTCACGGTACAGTTATAACACACTGGGGGGAGCTCGTAATGTGTTTTTTTTTCTTAATCATCATACAGTGGATTTAGAAAAAGCGTAAGAAATCAAAATGGCATAGTTTTGATGCCATCAGGACACTTTCAGGTTAGAAAATGGCAAACCCTAGGCTATTTCTGACTAGATTGCCTCGTAGCAGTGGGTACCACTCAGCACTGCTTGGCTTCTGTCTGATTAAATGCAAATGGCTGGCTGAGGATCTTGTTTCCTGCTTGTTGCAACTGATTATTAATTCTGATTAATCATTACTGATGCTTCACAAGTGTACTCTGCTGCACAGAGAACAGGAGGAAATGTGTGGCCTGCACTCAGATCATGGTCTTCATAATTTTGACAGTGTGTTGTGAAGAAGTGGCTTCAAATACCTCTCATAGGCTGGGCTCATCTGTTCAGAAAGAGAATGTGGAAGGAGATTAATGGTAATTAAGAAGAAGGAAAAGGCTGTAGTTTTTTTTCTGAAGAATGATCTCTGGTATACAGAAATCTAGAGTATTTAAAAAAACCCCAAATAACCAACCAGCTACTTCGGCTATGTGCAAGATCTCTTTCCCTATAGTATGTGCTGTCCTTTGTAACCAGTACACAATACTCGCCCCAAATGGGACAGCATACCATTTAACTGCAAAAAAAATACGCTTGAATGTGAATGTTTACTGAAGGCAAATTTTGTGTTCAGCTGTAGAATTTCAAAGGGTTGCTGATTACCACAGTAAAAATCTCACTTAAGGCAAAATGAGTTTTCAAACACGGCAATATCTGTTTGCGTCGTGCAGAAGCTTACATTACTCCACAATATGGGTGAATTAAGTGAAAGTAAAGTGCTAAAGACCATGAAGGATGAAATTGCCTTGTTTAACATTTGTACTCTTTCTGGTTAAACATATTGTTAAAAAAAAAAGTATTGCACTGGTAAAAGTACCTGTGAATGGAAGGGAGCTTGCGATGAGTGGCGCTCACAGCCATCTAGTGTTGTTCAATAATACGTAAACTATGTGAACAGACTTTTGTTTTAGCTTATTTTATACAATATTACCTCAGTGATGCAAGTTTGAAAACCAAAGACAGGCTGGTGGTACGTGACAGTCCAGCTCCCTGGGACACGCTGTAGTACTCTGGGTGCTGTAATTCGTCATGAGGTTAAATGTCTGCGCTAAGACTGTAGGTGGCATAACCGGAGTGTCACAGGTCGTTGTTCAGAGTGAGATACTAGGAATTAAAGGCTATTATTCCACCTACTTTTATCTGTATTGTGTTTATTAAAAGAAAAACAATTTCTGCTCTGACTGATGCGGAAGTTGCCTGGCTGTAGCCCAGCATCCATACCTGCTTGTTGGTCGGTGACTTCTGAGCCCACTCATAAAGCCGTTGGTAAATCTGTCCGTCGTAACTGCCGAGTGCAGAATTCAAGTTCTTATCTGTAAAGTCAAAAGCATCCACGAGTGGAACAGCATCCGGCCTACGGTGTAGATGAACAACATTCGTGTTACTGAAGCAGGTATTGCTTTGTAAGGGAGGAAGAGAAGTCAAAAGTGAAAGTCCGGGTTCTTCAGTCTAAAGTGCTTGTGCCGGTTTTCCCTTTGCCTTCGCTGTGGGGAAAATCCTGCTTGTTTTGATTCCTCAGAGGCGTGTTCTACTAATGCCCTGCGCTGTCTGTATTGTTGAACAGGTATTTGCAGGGTCTTCTAATCACCTGGGGACTGTCCCTAATTCCCTAATTTAGGACTCATTCTCATGTCAGATGTTCTCTCAGCAGACTCTGCCAGTTCTTGCTTTGGGTTTTTGTTGGTTTTTTTTTCTTGTTCTTACGCTGTATGTGTTTGTCTTACAGAATGGAATAAAGTTGCTACTAGATTGATGTGAAGTGCTTTGCTGATCTCCAGCCTTCGTCTACTCTGAAGTATTTCTGTTACCTCATTGTGAGGTGTCAAGGTCTGCTACTTGTTTTGTGTCTGTAAGAACAAAGCAACCCTGAACTGTGCTGAGGGCCCTTCTAGCCCAGGGGCCAGTGTGACGGCAGTCAGCAACAGAGAGCTGGAGTGTAAGGATAAGTGTGTAATGACAGCATCTTCTCCTAGGCCAGAGATGGTTTTTTCTCCCTCATCCTCCCATCATGCTTGGCATGGGCAGTCCTGCTGTCTGTACCCCACACCTGAGGTACGGGGACGCAAAGTGGTTTGCATCTGCCAGTTCTGTTTGGGGCAGGGCTGGCTGGGGGTTTGGGAAAGGCTGAGTTTTACAGACCAGGAAGTGTTTGTATCCTTTCTCCTAATTGTAAATAACTGACTCTAATTACCCAGGTAAATACCCACTCCATTCCTGAATCCTGTTAACAAGGCATGGACTAACACAGAAAAGTTGCAATGAATTTCAGAGACGACAACACATTATGCTTTCGAAAACATTATGTTAAGCTTATTGCTTCACTGAATTCTGTGGTCAGTGCTGAAAGCGCTTGCTGTTTGGCTGAGTCCTGTTCAGCTCTTAGTTATGGCGTGTTCTGGTTTCTCCCCAGGTGGCTTAAGTAGATTTTACGTACAGTAGCAACTCACTGCTTTGCACCATAAGTTAAACTGTTCTTAGCGAACAGCTCTGAGTGGTGAGAGATGAACCTTTTGTCAAAAATCCTTTGTGAGTGTTGTGGTAAGTTCAAACCTTAGCATATCTCAGAATTCACGTAGTTAGTAGTAAATGCTGTCAAGCAGGTGCATCTGAGCTAGCTGTAGGCAGGGCTGTTTGGGTACCAGTTGCAACTCAGCCATGTTAACAGAGTAGGCTGTATTAGCTGCGGCTTAAGCAGATTTTGCAGTCTATGATGGGTTGCTGTGGCTGCCTCCTGCCAGTGCTGCTCTGACTGATTTTCCTGCTTTCACTCTACTGCAAATGGTAGAAAGTGGTTGGGATTTCTTGATTTATAATTTACCATTTCATGTTACAGAACTTTAATTTAGAGATTGCAGAGGAGCTGGACACTGAGGTCTGTTTTGCTGTGAAAAAGAGCTCTGTGTAGGTGTTTCAATCAATTTCTAGTGCTGCCAGGCAGTGAAAATATAAACCGAATGAGTTGAATGACTTTGGAGATGTTGCCATAGGTACAGCAGCACCAATTTATATCTATTGCAGAGACAAACTGAATAGCTGTGTATCTCCTCTCATGCTAGAGTGGCTCACCGAATGACAGCCAGGAGGTCCAGGTATGATGCTGTGACCATGTCCATTTGAGCTCCAGATATGTATCCGTCATGCAGGAAGGCTCCTGCATTCGAGAAGATCCCGTGTAATGCAAAGAGGTCACAAAGATGTTTCATAATCTTCTGGATACCAGCCTTGGTCTCGAGTTTTTCCACAGTTTCTGCAAAGTTTTTCACAGTGATGTAGTGGCAGTGAGCCTGGAAAACAAATGCACTCAACAGTGAATGTACCTCAAAACACTTTTAGTAGGCCAAGTGACTCAAACATTCTCGCAAAGAATATAAAACCTTTTCATTTCCCTGGCGCTTTTCCAGTCTGTATTCTTTGTTTGCTGGTTGACCAGGCCTTTTGCATTCACGTCTTGCAGCGACAGTAGAGAAGAATATTGGGGGTGTAAACAGTCAACACTGTGGTATTTTTAAACTCTTGCAAACTGCTTCAGAAATCATGGTAATACTTATTCTAAATATTTTTGATGAATACTCCAAAGAGTTTGTGTGATGAAAACACATTGGAATGTGCTTATGTAGACCCGTAGCAAGTGAACCTTGGTTGTACATCAACAGGAGAAAACTCTTTTGTTGAAGACCTTGGGCTTATGGTACACTGGGCTCAGTGTCTATAGGGCTTCAGCTCTGGAAACATCCGTTGTTACAGAAGAACAACCAAACTTACTCTTGCTTCTGTGGTTTGAACTAAACTGGTACTTTCTGGGTCAGACACCCGTAGAGTGTCTAACTGCCAAGCTACAGAAATACTAGCTGAGGAGTTAACCAAGAGCAAAGGAAGCAGGCTGACCCCACCTATTTGTGGGGGTGACTCTTGCTGTGCTGACGTTACTGTGGATGGTTGGTGGCACTGGTATCTGCACAGGTTCACTCCCCCATTGTACCTCCAGGCTGCGGGTGTACGCGTGGCACGCCTGCACTGCAGCTCTTCCTTCCGGCACGGTCAACTAGTGTGGAGGCCAGCATGGACTGCAGAACCTGCCCGAGAAGCTGGGTGTCTACTCGAGCAATTAACCTGTGTGGAGTCTGCAGCAAAGCTGTACCTGGCTGAGAGCTGGCGGGCATCAGTTCATATAGCTGCCGTGCCAGTTGTGTGGGTGAGTCTCCAGGAAAGGTTTGGTACAAGAAGTAAATACAGAATTGCCCTGAGAAGGCAGCAGACTATCAAGGTTTTAAAGTTATGGGAGCAACTCAAGAGTTTCGGGTGACTTTTCCTCTCTGGAAGTAGCTAAGAAACTTTGGGGGCCCAGATCCCATTTTCTGAAGAGTCGAACAGCACAGTCGCCACTGACAATACCACAGCCAGCCCTCTGCGTATGTTAGGCTCTTCAGAAACAGTTTGTTTCTGACTAGTCCCGTGTCTAGGTTCTCCTCCTCGCTTCTCGGAGAGAGCAGGATTCCAGCTCCTCCTGTGACACGTGGTCTCCCCTGCTCTGCAGTCCGGAGACCTTGGCCACCCATTTGAGCGGGTGCAGGAGGGAATGGCTGGTTCAGGTTTGTGTGGGGGGAGCACTGCTCAGGGCCTTTTCTAGGGGTAATCTCAAATAGGAACATTTTGCTTCAGTTTCATTCCACTAAAAATACATTTAAACAATTATTGGAAAGTAATTCTAAAAAGTTACTTTGTTTATAGGAAGTCTGCTTTATTTCTGAGGTAATTAAAGAGTTTTTCTGCTCTTTTCCAAGCTTACAGCACTGTATAGTTGCTGCTTCCCTGGCATCTGTGTAATTGGAAGTGGGGCTGGCACACAGCAGGCAGGTGACCACACAAAATGCTGCTGCTGAGGTCAAGTCTGTGCTCCTTTACTGAGTTCTCCTTTTGAGGGATCGTAACCGTGCTTACTGGTGTGAGGGGATCAACGCTTCCAATGGTTGTGACAGGATCTCAGCTGTTGCCAAGACAGAATTTTACTCATCAAGGACTTCATCTAACTGACTGACTACAAGGGGGCTGTTCCCTACCATGGAGTCACTATGGTGGTGTCACCACAGTTAGGTATGTGCAGGGTTCCTTTTCCCTGTCAGGGACTCCTTGCTAAGTCCATTTCAGTTCAGGTTGGCTCTGGCTGAACAGTAGATTACAGCAAGATGTTTTTCATTAAAAATTGAATGAAATTTAAATAAGCTGTGTATCTGTTTCCATATCTTCCTTTCCTCAGCAAAAGAAGGAAGGAAGGCAGGCAGGCAGGAAGGCAGGCCTTCACCATAATTGTAGAGGAATTGCACTTAATTGCATACTAAAAAAAGAATTTTGGTTTTTAGAGATAATGAAGTATTAGTGGTTTTGGTTCTCATTTAAATTTAGGGCTTCCCCGTTGCTTTCTTTTCTGCTTAGTTCTGTACTAGCTAACCCCTGTTTTGGGGAGCAAATGCTGCTGTCCTGCTCCTGCTTCAGCAGGAGGCATGCTGGTTGCCTGTCTGATCCGTGTGAACTGCGAGTTGGTTTTGAATCTCTTATTAATTTGACTTTGATTTGATTTTTCTTTCCATAGTAATTAACTTTGCACTTATCGCTGCTTTTCATTGTTTTCCCTGCAGTTATCTTTCCATGTGAGAGCGGTAGATGTAAGAAATACCAGGCAGGTTTCACCCTTGCTGTGCCTCCGCCAGCTTTCAGTAGGGTGGCTTTGGGGAGGCTCTCCTCTGGGAGCCAGAAACGCTGGATTCTTAGAAAAAGATGAGCATTAGCTGGAGATGGTGGGTTCTTGTTGCCCGATATGGGAGGACTGATTCTGCTAGTAGTGGCAGCATAACTGTGAATGTGGGTTTTGTGTGTGCCCCCCCTGCTCTTTCATTTCTTCTCCCTTGAGTCTTTTTCTACCTGGCCTATTCAGAGAGCAAATTCTTCAGATCAGGAATTGCTTCTTACTGTGATTTTTCCACCATACAGACCACAGTGGTGCCTTGGTCTTTGTGGTGTCCGTTAGATACTAACAGAAAACCATAAACAGCGTGGAGACTGCAAGCTAATCATGCTGTTTCTGTTGCATGTCATGTCATAAAGATGAATGTCAGACAAGGAGATAAATTTTGCTAACCTTCGCAGCCTGCGCCAGCTGCACTGTGCACTGGTTCCATGCGTCGTGCTTTTTGACTCCAGACTGAATCAAGTCCTGTAGTTTAGCTGCTGTGCTGCTTATGAGTCTGGAAAATTGAAAAAGCATATTGTATATGAATGTGGCAGCCCACATGCACTCATTTCGTACTCAGACTCGTGTGTGATCATATGGCAAAATGGCATTTTTGACATTTGAAGTTATCTACGCTCAGTATGAGCGAATTTAGATTATGCAAAATCTAACTACAAATTAGGAGAAGCACGCAGCCCACCCCGGTACTGAAGGACTTCTGCCTTCTCAGCTTCCAGGGTAGTTTACTAGGGGTCAGCTGAGTTTTCCTTTGGGGGAGTGGGTGTGTGTGTAAGAAGAGTGGGCAAAACAAAATAAAGCAGTGATAATATTGGACTGATGTTACATTATTTTCTACTTTTCTACACAGGGATCCTAATCCTGCTCCCATTGACACTGAAGCTTTTGGAAAAATGGCTCTGTTTTTATGCTGGTTTGAATGACAGCAGCGTTGTCTGTCTCTACCTGGTTTTCAGAGGTGATGCCTATATGGCCCCTAACCGTGCACACAATACTAATGCACACTCGTGATACCAGTTTTATGTGTTAAGCAGTCTAGCTGAAAGGCTGCAGACAGAATGAGAGGCTCTGTGTTTGCTGTGGTGTTAGCTGAAAACAAACATCAGTTTCACAGGTATGTGAAATTTTCACTTTCTGTATAGACTTGCACAGGGTCCAGTTGCCTAAAGGTTTTACTGGGTGGCAACTCAGTGGGATTTACTTAAATAGTGCCAACAGCTCACTGTAGAATTGACTTGTGGAATGTAGTTGTTAGGTAGCACGTGGCTTAAAAACTTCTGATGTTCTGAATGTGAAAGCTTCGTACTGAACATTTGGCGTGGCTGTTAATCCTGTGTGAGCCTTCCTTTTCTCTTTCAGGAGCAGATGGTGTCAATTCTTGTGTAACTTACGTTATTTTACCTCCCTTTAAAGCAAGGAAGAAGCTGAGCTCTTAACACATTTCTGATGTCAAAGAGAAACCCCATCTCCCATCCTCCATACTGACCTGACTGCCGTGTGTTGATAGGCCTCCGTGTAAATGTCTGGACTGAGAAAATCCAGCTTGGTCTTGGCTGGACAATTCCCGGGTTTCACTGCAGCCAGATAAGTGACAGATGGTGGAACGGGCTGGCCAGTGCTGGCTGCCATGAAGCACTTAATCAGGAACCTGGGAAGAGGGTGACAGGCAGAGCAGGGTATGGTTGTGATCCTCTCGCTGCAAACGGTCGTGCAAAAAGTAAAGTGGGCTCGGGTGAGGAGCAGCAAGGTGTGACCCATCCGTCAGGGGTCCAGAATGGACCTGAACAAGTAATGACCTTCTGTTCTGCATATTATTCCCAATAACTACTGCATGTAATGCTACAGCAGTCGATAGCGAGGAATTTTTAGTAAGAAACTTGCTGTGGCTATTAGCAGTGTCAGCAGCGTGGTGATTAGATACATTATCAACATTGCAGCCCAAGTCTTAAAGCTCTTGGGAGTCTTAATGGTGGTTTGGTCTTACGCTCTGTGATCCCCTACGCACAGTCACATTGTGTTATGTTAACAAACACAGGACCCTTTCTTGGAGCATGCCCCACTCCTGTATTTTTTTGGCACCTCTGCTATGACCTAGACTGACCAGGTCTGGAAGTAAAAGGTTACAGCATTTCTCGTCACCTTGCTGTTGATACTGCAAGAAGAGGCAGTCACGAGTGCAGAAGTGTCTGCACGCAAGCACAGAGATACGTGGTGGCACCTCTGTCCCTGGGAAGTGTACTGGTTTTCTCCTTCTAGTGAAAACACACGTATTAGAAGTTCAAGCAGCTGTGGTTTCTTTCTCCTGTATTTCATCTACTCTGGATAATCACCAGTCTGCATGTTCCTGGAGCATGACTCATCCGCTTGCAATATCCAACAGCTTTGCCTACTCTGAATCAACCTCACTCCACCAATATCACGTTACATCGGTTGCTTAAAAAATAAACTGCAAAACTTGTATAGCAATGCTTTTGCTGCGCTGCTAGACAAAGAGGAAAATGAGGTTATGCAGAGCAGCACCTGCATGTGTCCCAAAACCAGAAACAGAAGAGATAATCCGATTCCCACACACCTCCATGCCTGTTAGAGAGAAGACTTGAATAGTTTATATCCTGAGCTGTATCTTTAGAAGGTGCTGTGAGAATGGAGTAGCTGGTTTTACTGGTTTTGGAGAAGAAATGTTAGAGGTTGAATAAATGAGGGGGCAGGCTTTTAAATGAACAGATTTGAATTGTTACCTGGCAGTTTGTAGCAGCAAAATGGTGTTTTCCCCTTCATAAATACAAGAGGCCAGCATTTTAGTGTACAAGGAAGGAAGTCCGCTCAGCAAGGAGTAACCGTGTCCCCCGCATGCCCGGAGGCAGATCTCCACTGCCGAGGTGCCGTACTGAGTAACCATGGCTTTAAAGCCCGAAGAAAATGCATGGAGCTGTTAAAAAAAAAAAAAAAAAAAAAAAAAAAAAAAATTAATTTTGTGCAATTTCTGGACATGCAATCCCTGTCAGATCCTCCTTTGCGTGCTGGTGTAGCACCCAGCTCCCTGAGCCCAGCCTTTGGTGTCTGCCTGGGGTGCTGCATGCCCGTGGACTGGGCACGCTGTGGCCAGTTCATGTGTTTTGGGGTTTGTCTCAACCAGCAGTGGCTTTGTCCACCCTTGTTCAGAGTGTGCTTTCATTTCAGGCTTCTGGTTGCAAAATCTTGTGCTCTATCTAAAATTCACATTTGGTTTTGGCTCAGAAGGGAATATTTGCATGAGCATTTGTAAATGGAGTTGTGAAACACCGCTTTGCGCCACCAGCTACTTGGAACAAGGTTTTTATCAGACAGACATGATTTTCAAGGGTGGTAAAATGGATGCTGTTGCTGACTGGTTGTGGACCTGGGACAAGCCATTTGATCTCTTAGTGCTTCCTCTTTTTCCAGTTATGTAGTGGTAAGAGGAACGCTTGTCCAGTTTGCTAAAATACTTTGATATTCAGAGACGAGAAGGGCAGCCTAAGTGCGAGCCAGCTGTACGAGTGCATCCTGCTGCAGCTCACCTCTGGCAGCGTGTCGAAGTTCTTCCTCTGGATCTCTCTGTACCCGTTGTCAAATAGCTCCTGCAGGTAGTCGTTGATGAAATGAAAGGCATAGGCTGCTGCCAGCTGGGGCAGCAGTTTCTCTTGCTGAGTCTGGTAGTCAAGGATTTTTGCTTCTTGTTCCCTGTTGGAAGGCAGCTGATAAAGTAGGGAAAGTGTGGACACAGGCATAGCTACTGTTAGTTTACCTATTACACAGTAAAAATTGGCATTTTTCATTACCAAGAAGCAGTACATGAGTAGGTCTGAGCTGATGTTGTGGCAGCAAATCTGCCCAGCTTGTGAAGCTGTTAGAGAAACAAGCCCGACCAGGAAAAAAGTGTTTTTGCTGCTGTGTTGGTGAGCCAGCCTAACAGACTAGAAGAGGCTGCAATGTGTGATCGGTTGGTACAGAGGGGGAGCAGGGACGGCGGGAGAGGACGAGGACGAAGCCTGCAAGGACAGCAAGTTTTTAGGCGTTATAAGGGAGGCGGTGGCACTGCACCCTGAAAAACTTTTGCTTTTCAAACTGGATCTTTGTGGCCCTGGGTGTAGATGGGTTTCTCTGAAAATATTTGAGTCTAAATTGTTTAAAGCTTTCTGAGCTTTTTTTTGATGTTCTTTACCACTTTTGCTATGGTTAGTACACGTAGGACTCCAAATGATGGAACTGCTTATTACAATAGTTCAGCGTGCTGTGCTCTTGTGTTGGGTTTGCACTGAACCAAACCACCTGCTCATTAGGATCTTCTTGCTTTTGAAAGGAGATTTAAGTGAAAATTTTTGAAATACATTCAAATGAAAATATCTATTTAAAAATTAACAGGATTCTTACCAGACTAATAAAATTCAGTGTTGTAAAGTGTGGATATTGGCAGTGTGGATGTTGGAAGGTATTTTAATGTCACGCCCACTGGTAGGATGCTATGGAATAAGAATTCAGCAACTTGTCCGCTTTGGATTCTGCTGAATTATGGGATTACACGGGAAGGTCAGTTATAAGAAAAATAAGTTGCCTGTGTGAACCGCTGAGCTATTCAAACTATGAAACTTATCGTAGAAAGGACTGTAAACATTCCCTTGTACTTTGAAGCTCATTAATGTAAATAATGGGGACGTGCGTGGCATTACCCAGGCTTTAACTTGGACTGCCGGCGAACCACGGAGTATCGGATGGCAATGGTGCAAGCTTTCATTAGAGGTATTATAACTTCGTCTGAAAGGACAGAAATGCGCACTGAAGTCATTGTGAAATAATTAATCTTCTGTGACCCCCGTCTTACATAGGTGCCGTCTGGTTGAACCTAGAGTAGAGAAAGGATGTTAGATGCCACCTTCTTCAATACTTCAATACTAGGATGGTTGTGTAATCTCTATGTGTAGAATAAAATGGACATCAAAATCCTTCACTGAATGCAAAACTAAATATTTTTGTATATGATGGATGAAACATGTCTATTTGAAGAGACAAGCTCTTACTGCTTCTGGCTCAGATAAGTTCTGCCTGCCCTGTGATCCCCAACCTCTGAATGTGGGATTCCTGACACTGAGTTTCATTTAGGATTCAGGTAACTTCTGCCCTTGATAAAACCACAGAGACTTGCAGACATCTCAAAGGAAGATTTTTGTCCTAAATTTAGGCAGGTCCCCGTTATCTCTGTGGCTGTGCAAGAGCCTGTGAAGTGAGTCCGTACACACCTCGCAGAACTTGTTCAGCATGTTCTCCCTGGGGACACGCACGTTCTGCAGCATGAGGTAGCCGTTGTCAACGTGCTCAAAATTCATTTTGGGACCGATGTCTCCTGCAGTTATGCCTGTAATGGGAGAAAATATAGCCTGCTTACTTCCACTTAAACTTTTTTCTCCCCATTTTGTGTCAGGCTGGGAATCCCAAAGGAGGGGCATGTTCAGCTCTGCTTCGTCCCCAGCATGGGTGATCTTGCCTGAGGGATGAAGCAGGCATTCGAATGCCTTCTGGTAGTTTGTTTCCGTGATCCATCTGTTACCCGTGTTGGCCGGGGTCAGAACAGAGGTATTAATGCAGAGGTGGTCAGAGCAGCCCAGGCTCCTGGTTAAGAAGGAGGCTTGGTCTGGATATGCCTGAGGATGCATTAGATCTTCTTTTAGATAAGAAAGTTGTGATTAATGATAACTATGCCTTGAGTATCTGTCTTGGTTTGGTTTTGGCAATTATAACTCTCTCTCCCTGGGCCCAATGTTTTGGAAAACATTGAAGGGCAAAATAGGCAGAGCACCTCCACAAGTGCTGCGATGTCTGGGGTCGTTTACCTGGGCAGAGCGAATGGTCCCGAAGGCTGCGTATCTGCACGATGAAGGGATGCACGCCGTAGCAGTTCCCGTGGACGTACAGCTGAGCAAAGACCACTGTGTGGGTTGCTGACCTTCCCACTGCAAGAAGAAAACCGGTCCCACTCCTTTAAGACCAGGTACAGTACAAACACTTCCGCAGTTAACAGCAGTCAGTGCTAATTGTGTGTTAGGTCTTGCTAACATATGGGTCAGCATAGGTGTGATCCACAGCTGGTGGAAGCTGGAGATTGCCAAATCTGCACTCTGAGCCTGTTAAAAACCCTTTGGTCTCTTAGTTGCCTCTTGACATGTGCATCTCTTCCTGAAGTCCTCCGCTAGCACCTGAGCCCTGAAACATGGAGCTTGAGCAGGGCAGACCAAGTAACGGAAGGAGGCAAATGAGGAAAACCAAAATATTTTGTGTGGTACTTACTGTCTCCAGGCCACCACTTCATGGCAGAGATCTTTGGTGTGTTCAGTATAAACTCCTGCGTGGTGATATCAAAGACTGCTGTTGTTTCCAAACCCTGAATATAGGTTCCTTTAAGAAAAAAAAAAAAAAAAAAAAAAAATCTGTCTCCTGGTGCATCACAAGAGTGGAGAGAGTGGAGGATCCCTGGAGGCTGCAGTGGGTGTTACTGGGGTTTTGTGGTTTACCTTCCTGACAAAAACTGTTGGATGATGCTCCCAGTGACCCCACACCATCTGCTGCAAAGATCTCGAGGCACGTAATACTCAGGCAAGCTGCCTGGGTCATGGTGACAGCCATCGACTTGGGCAAGCTGCCTGGCCGATCCCTTCCACCCATGGGGACTGCCTGCTGTGTGACCGTGGGCTTTCACCCTCGCTCTTGTTATTTTTCCACATTGGCAAAACCAACGCCAGCGCACCTCCAGCGTGTGGAGGAACGCTGAGGATATCAACCTCTAACACGCAGGTGGCTTCTTCCCCTGCAGCCACCCCTGCCCCAGTGAAGCAAGGACATCTCGAGCTCAAATTCCCCTGAGAAGCTGGGCCAGAGCCTTTTGTCCCGTGGAAACGCTGCGTTTTTCTTGCAGCCTTACCGTGCCCCAGCTCGGTCTGAGCGTAGCTTCCAATGAGCTGATAGTGGGTGGCAAGAGGAATCCATTTGCCAATCTGTTTGTCGGAGCCCAGCATCGAAATGCTTCTCATGAAGACACGGTGAAGGAGAAAGGCGACGTCTCCGGACAGGGCTCTGCGGAGAAGGCACAAGGGGTATTTTTACACGGATGAAGTTCCAGAGATGCGATGGATGAGGCAGTGACACTGTGGCGGTCACCAGACCTGCTGCTTTTTGATTTCTGCATTGTCACACCTTATCCGACATCTAGTGTCAACACAGTATTGCAGGATAAGCGCTCTTCCAAGCTGCTTTTGTTCCTGCTTTCATAACACAGTTGAAGTGTTGCTAGCTCATTATTTCACTTGCTCTTGGAGGGATTATCTGTTCTGAGTAGCAGATGCTGAGCTCCTAAAAACACAGCCCAGCTCTGAAGATCCTGTGGCTCTGGTAGCCTGTAAGCCCTTTGTATCTTTATTTTACTTCACAGGATTTTTTGTTCCTGATTATTCAAGTCACATTGTAAGGCTGAGTGAAAAAACCCTTACCACCTTACCCTAAAACCCCCAGATCCTGGCAATTCACTGTGGGGCACGTTTGACAGAATTACATATATAGGCGCCCAAGACCTGGATTTCTTGAACCTTCCCAATCCCATTCTGGGGAAACACCTTGGAGCGCTGGGTTTGTTGCTATATTCCCTGGGTGTTTGCTGTCAGTCACTGTCAGCAAACAATACTGGGGTTCGTGGAGATTTGGCCTGGCTTGTGATATTTTTTTCTTGTGGAAAGGTTCAAATATATCCTTGTAATACCTGGCTTATTGTCTGGTCAAGTCCTTTGCCATCGCCAGCCTAAAAAGCACTATTCCAGCAGCCATGTATGGGAACTTGGATACAGTAATTTCCATCACGCAAATGAGAAACTCATTTGGTTTCATTTTTGTGTGTGTGCAAGAAACCCGAAGAAAATATGAGGAATATAGTCCCTCTTCCTGGGATTCCTCAGAATATGGTTGAATCTCCTCACGGATAGAAGTACGTGTGCTCTCACACCTAAAAATAAGTGGCCATGCTGTTCTTGGTAGCTTTGTGTGGCTGTCAGCGCGTTGCTTTACTGCAGTGCTCTAGTGAGCATCTCATTCCAGACAGATACCTTTTATGTTTAACAAATGGCTGCGACCTTTCTTTGATAGTGGCCCTGAGAGAGAATCAGCCACGCTGAAAACGCGGGGGGAAAATATGAGCAAAGAAGTTAAAGGGAAATTGCTTTGATTAACAGAGAAAGACTAAATGAACCCTTGGCAGCCCATCCAGAAATAATGTTGCTGTAACTGTGATTTTAATAAGCTGGCTGTTAACTGTGTGCGAGTGATTCACCGTGTCTGGCACCGGGGCTTCCTCAGCAGGGGCCTGGGACTCACCTGCTCCTAACCCAGCAGCACGCGGCAGCACGCGGCTGGCTCTGCCAAGCCCTTGGCGTCAGGGGGCCTGAGAAAAGCAAACCTAGGTGGGAGAGGCGGTCGGGTTTTGAGAGCTGCTTTTTATTGGGCGTATAATGATCAGGTCCAAGAGCTCTTGATGGAAGATTTCCACCTTTATCAGTTGCTCTCGCTGTAGGCGGCAAAGAGCTTAGTACAAAAAATTATAATCTTTCATATGATGAAATATTGGAAAATGACTTTGAGTGTCAGCGGTGATTTGTAAGGTGCAGGCATTGCCCTTTTGAATGGCGCTTGTGAACTTGCACCTGCTTACTGGGTATGTAACCCCCCCCCAGCTAACCGTGTGCACTGGGCAACAGCAAACTGGTACTTCTATTTAGCAAAGGGGGAGTGAGGAGGGGCAAGCAATTAAGATTAAAATGTGGAGCTCAACCCTGTGCAAAGTGTTAAGAACATTTTTTTAAGGAAAGGATTGTGAAAAATAATTTATTCCATTTACCTAAGAACTAAGGGTTTTTTTTTTTTTCTTTCCTTTTTTTTTAATAAAACATGGGTTTTCTAGATAGAGAAAATGTCATTCTTAATTTATCTGGAAGTCAGTAACATAACTGAAACAGCATGACTTCCAATTCTGGTTACACATTTAAAAACGTCTGAGGGGTGGTGTGAGAGCTGTAGTACAGGTAAGGAGCTTGCTGGAGTGGAAATGTCATGTTGGGGATGTGAACTGCTGTGATCTATCACGCTGTACCCATGTGCTGCTCTTTGAGAAGTTCCCTGCTGTGTATCATCATCTTCCCTCTTCCTGAGCGTGCTGCTAAAGTAAAAACCTGCAGCGCGTTTGTACCAAAACCTCGTCTGTCAACTGTTGGCGTCTCCCAGCCTTTTCTAAAGCTGATCCTTGTTGGCGTACAAAACTTCTAAGACAAAATTAATTCTATATTTAATAAAAAAAAATTCACCTGTAAATGTACTTATTTTCAGGTCCGTCCTCGGTCCATCCCATCTTGTGCATCTTTTTCTGCAGGTGAACAGCCTTTCTGACTGCTGCTTCATACCTCTCGTTCTGGCTCTGGAAATACTGATCTTCTCTGCTAAATACAGGGTCGGACTCGATAGCTGCGACTGAAAAGCAATGCAGCAGAGTTGGTTCTCCTGGGGCTGGAGTGGGGCAGGGAGTGCCGTGAGCCCTGCTCGGGAGGAGCGGGCACCTCTGGGGTCATGGATGCGGTGCGGTGACTTTTTAGGGTGACCGCAGGCACGTTTTGTGTTGCCGGTGCTGGCTCTGACAGCTGTCACACCTATCTCTGAAAAGTGGTGGGTTTGGGAAGTAGGAGGAGGGGAGGGGAACCGAGTGAGCCCGAGCGAGGAGTGTGCTGGGTGGCAATAGTGACTCTGCAGGGTAAGGCACCGTCCCTGGTCAGGGTCTTGGAGGTGACCTCGTGCCTCAGAGGAAATGCCATGGACCCCTCTGTCTGTGTTGGCTGTTCCCACGCCGTGACGGCAGCAGGAGCTGTGGTCAGCTGGGTTTTGCCCAGCTAATGGCCAGAGCTGCTGGGTGTCCCACTTGGCACCAGCGCTTCGGCTGGGGACTTTGCTACCCCTTCATGAAGTGACTCATGGGTTTGCTCTTTCTGCGTCAGCCTGAACGCTCCCACTGCTCCCCTTTTGCCTTGAAACCTTGGACTCCATTCACGTGCAAGGTTTTACTGAACTCCAGTTGCACCACGAAGCGTGCGATCCCAGTGGCCTGTGCCATTTTCATTTGATAAGGGTGTCATATAAGAGTAATTACAGAGACAAAAGAGCTTTCCCCCCCCCCCCCCCCCCCTGTTCCTTCTGAGCACACAGTCATGTTTCGGAACGCTCGTCAAGAGTGAGAGCAGCCCAGCCTGCCTGAGCCGACCCACAGGAGGAATTCCCCACCTGGTGAGCCTGACGTGCCGAGAAGTGTCCCTGGCTGCGGTCCACGCTGGCGTGGATCCCTGTGCGGCTGCGCTAGCTGCACGCATCCCCCTCGCACAGAGGCACCCTGTGGGACCTCAGTCCTCGTGTTCCAGCTTAACCAGTCTTGCCAGAGATACTGGGGATGGAAGCGGGGA
This sequence comes from Opisthocomus hoazin, assembly GCF_030867145.1. Classification (NCBI taxonomy): domain Eukaryota; kingdom Metazoa; phylum Chordata; class Aves; order Opisthocomiformes; family Opisthocomidae; genus Opisthocomus; species Opisthocomus hoazin. The sequence continues at coordinate 10,530,487 of NC_134424.1, read as the reverse complement.
AGGGGAAAAGCTTCAGACAGTGGGGAACAGGCTGCCCAGGGAGGCTGTGGAGTCTCCTTCTCTGGAGATATTCAAGACCCGCCTGGACAAGGTCCTGTGCAGCCTGCTGTAGGCGACCCTGCTTCGGCAGGGGGGTTGGACTAGATGACCCACAGAGGTCCCTTCCAACCCCGACCATTCTGTGATTCTGTGAGTGTCTGCATAGGAGTCATACTGCTTGACAGTAGCAGGGACTCCAACTCCGTGCTCCCACTTTTTTTAAGAGACGGGCAATAAGCAACTACCCGGGAGCACAAAACCCACGATGCAAATGAGGAGCAGAAACAGCGTGGACGTCGGCGTGCTCTGTACCTGCCCGCAGCCGGGGACCTCGTACGGCTCACTCACCCACCGCCCTCCGCATCCGAGTCTGCTCCGCGCCGCCGTCCAGCCAGGCCGTGAGCTTCTCCACGCTGAAAGAGGTCGTTTGCCTCTCGCTGGCGAGGTCGGGATTCACGCTGCCGAGGACCGAGCCCTGCGAGGACTTGCTGGTCTCCATCAGAGCCATCCTGGAGGCTGAGCTGCTCTGGGAAGGGATGGGGCTCGTTAGGGGCTGGTACCCCCTTAGTGGGTGGTTGGTGACTGTGTTGGGCGCAGCGAGGAGCAGTGTCAGTAGGCTGGCCAAGGCGTTGTACCTGCACAGGCAGCCTGGGGCACGGCTTTCTGCGCTGCGGGCACAGCTATCGCAGGGCAGTGTGCTCAGCAGAGTAGGTGTAGGACTGTACTTTGGACGTAAATAGGCACATTTCCATGTTAGTTTAAAAAAAAACAAACCAAACAAAGGCTGCATGCATAGTTAGGTGCTGTCTTGTCCTCATTCCAGTGATACAGACAATGAAAATTTAGGGCAGTTTTAAGAGCTCGAAATGCAGATTTAAGGTATTCTTTTAAAACAAAATCTTTTTTCTTTCACCACTCTGTGCCCAATGCTTTATGAGAAGTTACTGCTGGAATTCCTGCAGCTATGTGTTGATGTTTAAGGGATTTTCTGGTGCTGGCTCGTTCCTGCCCCGATGCTGGGTGCTACTGCCTACCCCACGGGTGCCTGCTAAGAGGCTCCCAGACCAGTGCTTGCAGCTCTGCCCGTGCTGCCTCCGTCCTGCTTCCCATGGGGCTCGGCTTTATATTAACTCCTAACCTTATAATTCCTGTGTCAGCGGGATTTGTCACAGGATACTAATAAAAAAAAAAAAAGTGTGGTGTATGGAAAGAAAAGCAGATTTTTCCCTGGAAGAGGCTGCCTGCCTTCCTGAACTATTTTTAATACTATAAGAAACTTAAACTGTGTAAAGTCTCACAAATGTGTGCTTAATTCTGCTTTTCTGATATTCAGACCTTTAATTCAAGGTGTATTATTGTCCTGGGAAAGAGAAAAGCCTCAAAGCAGCATGCTGAGTAGGGAAGACTGGAGTAACCCAGACCGTCCTTGAGCCATCCCAGAAAGCACCGGGGCAGCTCAGCTGCCAGCTCCTTCTTCCGTGAGGCCGCATAAGAAAGAAACCCGTGTGTCTGCCTGCTGTGTGCGAACGCAAAACCCCACGTACCTCGTCCCAGGCGTCCTTCGGGGAGCCGTCTGGCTGCTGCCTACCTCCTGTGCCACGCTCCCAGCGTCCCCGCTGCAGGGACCTTGTCCCCGGGGCCAAGGGAGCTCGACCCAGCCCACGGGTGGTTCTGCGTGTGCGCGGCGGCGTGCCGGAGCTGGCCTCTGCCGGCAGCGGCCTCTGCGACTGCTGGGCGGAAAAATCCCGCAGCTCCCAGTGCCGAAAGGGCTGGAGCCTCTGCGTCGGGAAAAATGCCACTTTGCTGATCACACTTCAGCTGTTTGTGTGCTGGAAGCTGCACTTCCAGCTCTGTCACCAAACTGGCACCCTGCCTCTGTCCCAGTAGTTTTAATTATTACTTTTTTTTTGTAGTCTGCTCAGGATGCCAGACGGTTCCCTGCATCTCCAGTGATCCTGAATCCGTCCCCGCTGCACTGTGTCCTGGTGTCCAGTGGACATGAGATGGCAACTCACACCTCACCGGCTACATCGGTATGAGCCTGATGGGAGAGGAGTCCCTCCTGCCCACAATTCATCCAGGAGTCTGTGCTGCTGCTTCAGACCTGCTCATCTCTCACTGGAAACTGCTTTGTCAGGGAAGGAGATGAAACAGGTGGGATTCACCGTACCGCAGAGCTGCGTTAGCATGGAAAGTGAAGCAAAGGATGGGAAATCAGATGTAGTTTTGCATAACTGTAATTTTAAGCTTGAGCCTGCATGAACCAACCCAGCAGCTGCGAGGAGCATTGATAACTGAGCACAGCTAGCTGTAACGCAAGGAGTGAGTGCATAGGAAAAGAGGTCTCAGCATGACCAGCATCAATTGCAAAGCTGGTATTGAAAACTCCGGCAGCAAGAAAAATCCAGGCAATGGAGCAGTTTGTGCGTAGCTAAAAGGCGGCGTGTCTTTAAGAACAGAAAGGATTGTTTCATACTCTCTTCCCTAGAAGAGCAACTGTCACGATATGAACGACTGCCTTTGGCATCCGTGGTGAAAGGAGGTGTGTGATCAGTGTAAGCAGTCTTGGGGCATAGCCCATGGAAACCTTGCCGGCTGGGGTGGGGAGAGGTTAATACAGCATTTTTCAAAGTGCTGCCTGAGTCCCCTGGTCTCGCATCTCACCAAAGGCCATGCTCTCCAGCGAGGATTTTTCCCTTTGTGCGGTTTGTGCCAGGAAATGAAGTACGCAACCCGCCATGGTAGGATAACAAGCGGGCTATTGTTATAAGTGGGAACAAAGCGGGGAGATGTTTTGGAAACCTGACCCGAAGAACGGGTTTAGTCAATGAGCCCTCATCCCTAACGATGAGCTCACTGCCCACACCAGTGCTGTAGGGTGCAGAGGGTTGGGAGCACCGCGTACCTCCCAGGGTGGCAACCCCAGAAGATACCCAGTGTCGGAGAAACATGTCCGGACGCCATCTCTGCCTTGTTCTGAGCAGGGAGTTCATGTCTCTGTTGTTGAGGATATTGCTAATGAGACAGAGAAGTCCTTTTCGTTTTCTTTGCTGCATTCGGCTTTAGTCCTGGCTCTCGGGGAGCCAGGTGTGTGACCTGCACGTATGGAGCATCCTCTCTTTTTCTTATCTATTTAATCTGTGGTCTTTGGTTGCTGTTAAAACACTTAAAAATGTTTAAAAAGAATGAATTCAACTCACTAGTGTGAGGATTACCTTTCAGTTCAAAACTGAGTTTTTAAATTAGATCCATGGGCAGTGTGTTTCCTTGGCTTTGCGGCTCTTACCCTGCCAGGCAGGTGAGCATCTGTGGCCAGTTAGAAATCAAACATAAGGGAAGTTTCAGTGCACGAAGCCCGATTCCACAATTTTTGTGCCCTTAAACTTTCATCAAATAGTGATGAAGTCTAGGGATAAGCAATGGATGCAGCATTGGGTTCGGATGAGGAAAACAGTTTGTTGATGAGTAAGTTAACACAGCACTAACAAAGGAGCTGCTGTCAGACTTGACTGGTTTTTATGTTCAGTCAGTTTATTTGGCTGTTGTCTGCTTGTATCCACGGAGCTTTTTCAGTTCCTTGTGGAAAAGAGCAAAATATACAATCATCGTTTAGTTTATTTCTTCAGAATGTCCACATTAAACAGTGTTAGTTACGTGGCGCTGAATGATATATACTTTTACATAAACGTATAAACACCAACACCGAATACAGACTATATACCACATAAGCAACATACACAGTGCAAAAAGTTTGTCTTCCATCAGCACTCTGATAACCTGTATCTTCTGGATACACCACATTTGTTCAGGAATGTGTTTTAGGGGCACAGAGGGGGAATTCATTTGAAAGAGAAAGAAATACAAAGACACCCCAAAATCTTCCTGGTGATGCCTACTCTGATGTTTTTTCAGGTGCCACGTCCATGCTGCCTCGCCATGAAGCACAAGAGCATCGGTGAAGGTTGCACAGGCGCTGGGTCTGAGCCCAGCCAGGGAGGCGGTTATCGCTTCGCAGGGGTGAGAAGAGCCGTGCTGGAAAACGCTGTGATTTTTTTAAGCCATGGCTCGAACAGTGAGAGCATCCTTTCCCACGCGCCGTCGTGGAGGGCTGGAGCCTTCAGCTCTTGCCAGGGACAAAGCGCCGTGTGCTGCGCTGTGTGCCGTGGGGCCCAGCCCTGCGGGAGCTGCCGGCGCCGGCTGCTTGTGGCTGGGGTGGTGGGTCAGGGTCCTAGTGGGCGGCCGGGTCAGGGCCTTCTGCTCTCTCCCCACCACTGGAGGAGTTTCTTGTGGCTCTGTTAGCTCAACATGGGTTAGAACAGTATGACCTGGCCCTCCTTTTCCCTTCTGGACATCTGCTGAAAACGACCCAGACACTCCTCAGCAATCCTCAACTGTGTTTGCATGCAGCCCCGCTCTGTGCTTGGTCAACCCCATGTCAAAGGGAGACATCTTGGTGCTTTTTTTTTTTTGCAGATAACATTTGCACAGTCAAGAAGACAACAGCAAAACATCTTCAACCTTTTCATTGCTGATCTGAGCACTGAGCTTACCCAGACCTTACCGGATGGCTCCCACCCAAGGACTTGCGTAATTGCCCCCGTCCCAGCCTGGGTGAGCTGGTAACGCTGATTTCACTGGTGCATATGGAGCGACAGATTGCCTCTCCTGGAGTGCATTTCCATCTGTGGCAAAATTACAAATTAATTTGCTGAATTTTTTTGAGCTCTTTGATCAAGGTTACTTAATCTGTGCCATAACCCCTTACAAAACCCCAGCACAGTAATTCTGGCTTGTTGTTTAAACCGATGTTGTCTGTGGAGTATCATACAGCATTCTTTAAAGCTGTGTACAAGCGTCCCTAACAACACCTTTTTTTTCTTGGAGAAACTTAGCTTTTTTTTTTGTCCCGAAAAAATGGTTGATGCTGCTTCTTCCTCATGGTTTTAATCATAACCTATATGAAAAGCTTCACAGTTGGAAAGGGCATAATAGATCCTTCCAGATCTTGTTTGACCTGTTGTGATCGTATCTACTGGATTTCTGAAGTATAAAACTTGTTTAATAAGCATGATGAGCGAGGGGCTTCAAAACTACCACAGAGACAGTGCCATGAGATAGGGCTCTCAAGGACTGAAACTGAGCTAAGGGCTTTTCCAGTCTGATCTGTTGTGGAAGCCCCGTACCTGCTCTTGACACGTGATGTGGCTCAGATGTTTTACTCAAACTGCCAGGTCAAGCAACAGCGCTCTAAAATGAAGCACCCCTCTGGACCAGGGAGACTAGGGAATGGATTAGTAGTGCTTTAATAAATATGTGATAAATGCCCCGTTTCCCTTAATTTACGTATGGATCCACTGAAGATGTGGATAGTAGATATTGTTTAACCAGGTATTACCTTCCCAGATGACTAGGTCCATTGAGGCTTGCCATTCCAGAGCCAGTGTTCGAAGGCAGTCGGTGAGTTATGCTGTTTAGGCTTTGTATCAGGGCTGATGTGAGACGCAAAAAGCTGAGATCTTCCTGCAGGCACAATTTTAGCTCTAGATGTGGACACCTCGGGGCATGGGTGCCCTGTAAATGTGACAGGCTCTGTCCATGTGTGGTGCCAATTCACCAGCTGTCTCAGCTTTGCTATACCAGCAGTAACAAGATTTTTGGCTTTGCAAGGTGGCAACCGAAATGAGGCAGTGCTGACCTCTGGAAAAGGGGGTGAGAAGCACTGACAAATAGTTTTGCATCAATACCTACATGCGCCGTAGCCCCTGGTGCCTACTGGTGTCAGCTGTGTGCGGGGTGAACAGGACAGCAGCCTGACACCAGTACGACGTTACCACATTGCCACCTCCCAATGACAGGACATGTTTGTGGGTCCCCATGTTAGCACATGCCCAGCTGCTGGGTGAGGGGCTGAAGCTCAGTAGCCAGGGGCAAGGAGTGGTTTTTCTGCCTGCGACATCCACAGGGATCTGCCGCTTGTTCACTGCACACTTCCATGAACACCCACGCTGAGAGCACCCAGCCTTTGCTTTCTGGTCACCTGGGCTGTTCTCAGTAATAGGCAGATTGTCCCTTTTAGTTACCATGCCAGGTTTTCAGGAGGTTCCTCAGAGCTGCAACCGCCTCCTGCTACCCTGCGCCTGGCGAGCCTGCCTCCGGAAAGAAGCAGGGGTCCCCCAAACCATCCCTCCACAGACTTCCCTGGCTTAAAGGGTTGCTATGTGTCAAGGGTTAACCAAGAATTAGCTGGAGGTTAGCATGCACCCAAAATCTGGGGGGAAAATAACATAGTTTCTTTCTGCATCTCCTGGTGTGAGTACTACTTCAGTGAATACTGCACCTTTTCCACAGTGATACCTTCCTGGGCTGGAAAAACTTTTTTTGTGCCTTCTGCTGTAGCGAGTGTTAACAGCCATAAGTAGCCCCAACGATGCGGCTGTGAATGTCCACCATGTACAGAGACATCAGCGTGTATGTGTTAGCGCTGGCCTTGGTAGGGCCCTCGTTGAGTTCTGGCAGAAGCTACTCTGCTTTCTCATCCCCAATCACCGTCGATGTTCTTCTCAGGTTTTCCTTTACTTTAATGAATTCTGGTGCGTGGTCTTCCTCCTTCTCCTGCTCTTTCTCCAACTGTAAGAGAGAAGAGTCATCATTATGTGCGCATGCTAAAGGACAAAAGTGCATTAGCTACATTAAAATGATGGGCTTCGTTACTGCTGGATGTCCGCTTGTTATTGCCCAGTGCCAAATGAGCGTGTAGTGCACGTGTCAGTGCTCTCTTTTTTCAGACAATTACACCAGAACCACGACCACCCTGAGTCTCTTTTTCTGGCCCCCTGAAACTTTTTTTTTTTTCCTCCAGGAGGAACATCTCCAGCAGAAAAGCAGGGGAGCACTTCACACCTGGCATAGAGTAGGGGAGTGGGTTTTGAATCCTTCCCAGCAAGGCAGGCCTGTGAGCCTGGGAAAAGCTCTCTGCATTTGGTTTTTGTCTAAGGTGGGGGTAAGTTGTTGTACTGCCTTCTTTTTATATGCGAAGTATTTATGGATCTGTCCCTAAACCATCTTGTTTCATGTTCCTGGTTCTTCTCTGAATGCTGGGCTTTGATTTTCAAGTGGTCTTGGCTTGGCTGATATTATTGCAAGGGCGCTGTTTTGTCATTGATTAAACAAAGTAGTTTCATCCATTTGCAGTGCAAACACTGGCAAGTAGGACAGGGAATGACTTTCTTTTCAGCGGCAGCAAGCCGACTTGCTGCTTGCACTGGGTTGGGTAAGAGGGCTGGCGCAGAGAGCACGCGGGGCATGGCTGTGCTGCTGACAAGTGTCCACGCTGAATATTGCTCTCCCCAGGCATACTTTTGGCCAGAGTATGTGCCAGGAACTGCTCCCAAAGGCAGCTTGGGTGTGGCTGCAGCAGGGTTTGCACCTTCCAGCACTGCTGCACCCTCTCATCCCACACCTCAGGGTCCTGAGCACCCCTGTGCTGGGTGCTCCAACAGCCCCCATCCTACTTGGGGTGATTTGAACTGGAAAGTGCACCCAAAGGACACCGCATGGGACCCAGAGGAGACTCGGGGCCAGTGGTGCTTGGCGGGGGTCCTGGGCGAGGTGGTGTGAATGAGGTGAATCTCACTGTGAGGATGATGGCGCTGCAGCTGCATGGGGCTGCAGCAAGGACATGCTGTGGCTCCTGTTTTATGGAGGGGTGGCAACGCTATACCTGGGGTTGAGCCTCAGTCCACCAGCTGCCATGTGGTCTGTGCCTCGTGTGGGGTGGTTGGGATAACCCGGGGAAGACCGAAAACTCAGTTCTACCTGATCCAGCCTCTGGTGCCTCTTTAATAGCTCCTTTTCAAAAGGAGACTGCAATTTCTTTGCCTCTTCCTCTTCCTTCTTCTGTCTGATGAGCTGGCTTCTCCGTCGATGCTCAAGTACCCTCTGCAGCTCTGGCTTGCTCTGCACGCTCAAGCCTCTGTGGATGAAAAGCAGATAAATCAGGGCCAGAGTGCCTACACCCTGGAGTGTAATGACTGCCAGCACGGCAACCCCAAAACTCTTCCCGCTCCTAAATGGAAACATGTGAGACCTGGTCTACAGACCAGTCCTGGTCCACAAACCCATCCACAAAGCTTTGAGGGTGATACCGGGAACACCTTACTGCGGGACGGTGCCTTGGGCTGCCTGCCTTGGGTGGGCACGGTGTTCGCTGTCAGTGTCCGGGGCTTGTGGCGCTGGAAGTTTTGCTAATCCCATCACATTAAGGTGCTGCAGCTTTCTGGGTCGGGTATGGAAATGGGACCTTCCGCTGGCTCCTGCTGTTACTAATTATGTCAGTGACGGCTTCAGCAGTATTGAAGGCTTTTTAAATAATGACAATTTTTTTTCCACCAGCAGGGGTAGTCATTGATCTGCAGTAATTGTCCTGGCAGTTCCTTTCCTCCCTGTTGCATCCCAGCTTTGCTTCACAGCCGAGGGCTAGCGAGCCGCCCGTTGACATGGAGAGTTTGAGTCAAGAGGCCAAGATGAAATGTCCTTTTCTCCTGGAAGCCAGAGCGTTTGCCGATAGAGCAGGTGCCCGGCTCCCCTGCAGCCACCCCAAGCATCTCAGACAAAGTGGGGCTGCTCCAAGCCCTGTTCTGTGAGGAGTGGGATCACAGGAAAGGAGATGTAGCAAGGACAAGCAGGCAAGGCATAAATATCTGGTAAAGAGACAAAAGAAGTTCTCCATACAAATTTCAGAAATCTAACACTTTGAATATTGCCGTGCCTGAATTTGGACACGGAGATTTACCTCCTGCAGCTGACCCTGGCCACCTTCCCACCAGCTTCTGCACCCCCTAGAAGCATGGGAGTAGTTATGGATGTGTAGGGCTATGGGTGGATATGGAACAGGTCCGGATGTGCTCCTGTGTGGTCATGGGACGGTTCCTGCCCTTCCAGGATAGCGGTTTGACCAACTCATCTCCTCCATGCCGAAAGGAATCTGCTTTCGTAAAATCCATCAGCTTCCTGGCTTACATCACTAAAAGCAGTGACTCTCTGTCCTGCTGAGTCCTGGTCAGTGAGAGGCAAAAACTTGAATCTGCCGGGAAGTTGAACATTTGCTGAATTTTGGGAGACTTTATTGGAAATGCATAGAGTTTATTGTTACTGAAGAACAGATTACTAAGAAGTGGTTGAGACTGCATTTATGCAGGGGGCAATAATCTTCTGCAATAGCAGCTGGAATGTAAGTCATCTTGCAGGAAAATAAAGAACTGGAAGTTGTTGATGGAACTTGTATTTTTGAGGAGAAGGGGTTGACGACCTCCTAGCTGTCACACACAGGGAAGGAGTGGGGCCTGACTGCTTTCATGGGCTGGGTTTAACAGTTGTTTAAATCAATGGGCTGAGAGTATTTACAAGTCCCATTGTAAAATGTGGAGTGTTTGGTGTTCCTGTGGGTGAAGGTCTGCTTTGAGGTGAGTAGGGGATCACCCCATGTCTGTGCTAAGGGCTGTCCTAGGGCACAGCATGTGCTGTTAATACAAAGCTCATCCTCAGCACCGGTTGGTTTCTGCTGATGTCGTTTGAAACAGAGACATGGATTACTGAGCTTCCTTGGCATGGTGGCAGACACTGAGGTGGTACCTCACATGGGAAATGGAACTGGCAGGCAGGAGAGGGAAACAGTCTCCACATGCAGCGAACTTCTGCACTGTTGCAACATGGCTGGGGACCAGTGCTTGCATCCTTCCAGTGCCACATTTAACGATGCTTCCTGTTGTCATTTCTGTTTTTTGCTTTATGGTGGGACAAAGGTCATGGCAGCATCAGTGGAGGTAGCTGTCGCATTGGCCCCAGAGCTTTCTTGATGTTTTTTCAAGTCAGGAAGAACTCAGAAGTTGCAGAGATGCTTTTCCTAAGGCTTGAGAGAGAGAAAACCTGCCTTGGCTTGCTGGAGACACAGCTTGCAGTGTTGCCTGTGGATTTGTTACTAGTCTTTGATTTAATCAGCCTGTGTTGTTAGTACCCAGAGGTGTTGACTAAGATAAGAGTTTTTTTGCGTAAGCTGCTGATTTGAGTGGCTTCTCCCTGCTGCTTAAGGGGAAAAACTAACAGCAAAGCAGAAATAGGAGCAAATTGTAGATCCTTCTCTCTTACTTTCTCCCCTATTTCACCCTATAGTAACATGTAGCAGGAAGCAAAACTGGTGGATTCAAGAGTGACACGAAACTAGCAATGATGGATTGTTGTTTGCAGTAGGATTTGATTCACGTATTTGCTGAAAAATATTCGGGAGGCCAGAGCCGAAGAAGGTTTAAATTGATGCCTGAGATGTACAGGACTAAAATGAGAGCAGTCAGGAGATGCAGGATGGCTGCGAGGGGGCTGCCTCCTGCCAGCACCTGGTGGCACATGTGGATGTATCATGGTGGCAGGCACAGGACTCGAGTACAAAGGGACGATGCACAGTTTGCAGTCCAGCTCAGCCTGGTGCCGTGAGGTCTGTACCCTCTCCACCACCATTTGTCTCTGCTACCTCCCTTGCAGAAATTTCTTGATGCTTTGGTCCATCATGGTTAGACTGAAATAACATTCTGTGGGATCAAAGCAAGTGCTGGTGGGTGAGCTTTAAACTCAGCAGTATCACTAGGCAGGATATGGTCACTCTCAGACCAGACAGTTTTAAAAATATCTGGCTGGTATAGTTACCTCTGCCTCGGTGCTGGAGAATGGCCTGGGCATGGTCCCTGTAATTCTTCTGATTCTGTGAAAAGCAAATCAAACCCAAGCCCAGCCAGTGTCAGCATTGATTAATGCGTCCTGCTGGCAGGCTTGATTGTTTGCCGAATTAATCTATGTGTCTGGTTCTTGTAATGACTGTAGTACTTTGGAACGGAGGCTGTGCTCCTTTTAATTAGATGGTCAAAGTGCTATCATGTCAGAATATTTCAGGGTGTTCAGAAAATGTCAATATAAAGCTAGCAGATTTCTTGCTGTGCTAAGAAGGGTCTGAACTGAATATGCTTTTATTGCACAGTTGCCACACAGGAATGACGTGGTTATAGGTTCTCAGTCCCTGGTGTCATTATCCTGATGTTGTATCTGTATCCCCAAAGAGTTAAATTGGGGTGATGGAGTAGGAAATCAGGAATGTGATTTCTACCCTATCTTCACTTGTTTGATTTTTAGGGAGACAGTGATTAGCCTTTTCCTTGTGCAGAAGATCTCACACTGATGCTATCCCAGCTTTCAACAGCTTCATCCAGCCTGCAGCTCCTGCTGCCTCTGGATTGGCTTCAAAGCACACAGGAAAGCTGTGCATTGGTGGGGACCTGACAAGTCAGCGATGACGGCAGAAAAACCAGGACCAGGGAGAAAACGTGCGTGGGACACCGAGAAGGGGGCTTTAGGGACACTGTGCATCTTCCAGTGCTTGTGGATTGAGGTGGGTGGAAATAGCGAGCAGCTCCACAAGTGCTAGCTGATGCTTCAGGGTGGCAGAGCCGGGGGCTTTTCGTTCTGCTTTGGTTTTAAAAGAAATCATCACATTAGAGAAAAGAGGAAAGGGCCACAGCAAGTTTTACATGGTGTTTGTTTGCGCTGAAGGGATTTATTGTGCCCTTCCAACTCACAGACTGGCTCTGGCATTTGTGCCTCAGCTGCTGAGCTCCAGTGGCTCAGCACCTCTCAGACCACTCCAGCGGCGGGCTGCGACCTCCTCTTACCTTTTGTGGTTCATCAGCAGCTCTCTGTGCAGCTCCTGGTGGCTCTTCGAGGCTTTAACAGGATTTAGGAGCTTTTTAGGTTTGATGAGGTCTGGGTTTCCATCTATGTAGTCTGGGTGAGTCAGGATATTCCCACCGTCTGGTCGCTCCCGCTGTATTTCAGTGTACATCGATGCTGGAAGAAAAGAAAGGTGTTTGCATGAGAAGCCTCACCCTGCTGTGGTGTGGAACGCACTGGAACTCTCCTCCCCTGGGCAAGACCGAGGAGAAGAGATGGTGCCTGCCCCGGCTGCTCGACACCCGTGTCGGTATCAGCGTGCACGTGTCTCCATGTGCTGGTGTGGGTTTTTTAGAGGTTTTAAAAAATACTCCCTTTGCATTGTTGATGAGACACATATTAATTAGATCATTTAAATTACTTGCCAGCCACTCGCTTCAGTGACTGCAGCATTTAGTGCCAAGGATTAATTAATGCAAGATAGGTCTAACTAAATCTGGAAGCAGCCACGGATGTGGACTGTGCTGAGCTGCTGCTCTGGTTGTCCTGGCCGAGGCCATCGGTCTGTTAGCACAAGGGGATGCTCTGGGATTTGAGGGCCTTCTGAAACACAGGCCTGAGGAAGTGCTGCTGTATCTGAAACCTCTTGTCAAGGAAGGATTTTGCTGATATCTTACTGGCTTAATAATCAGGATTGAGCCCAACGCTGAGGAAAGCATAATTTGCCCATGCAGTATGCAATCGTGCTGTAATAATTTGTATGTTCTGGATGTAAGAACAAAAGCCCACTGTTTTGGAGGTGATGGCAGCCTGGATTTCAGGCAAACCACAGAGCATGTTCATTCTTGGTATTTTCCAAGTGCTCTACATTTTTCTTTTACAAAAAATCCTATACAAAGTGAGTGCAAAGCAAAAGTTAGAAGACAAACTGCATGCAGTGGGCTGTGTCTTTAAGTGCAGAGCACAGTGGGGCTGCCTGCAATTATTCAGTGTACGGTCTAATCAAGGGCTCAGAAAGAGCAATTTATTCCTGACTATTCACTTGAACAATTTGGAAGTTTACCAGTAAGAACAAAAAGTCCCAGGAAAAGGGTGTAGGCAGCTCCATGTCTCGTTATTACAGCATTTTTGGGGGCCTAGTGTGAAGTTAAATGGGTTGGTGGAGCAGCAAGGAAAACAGTTGTTCGGTAATGTTGCTTCTCTCTCTTACTGCAATCTCACGTATAAAAGGAATAAAACCCTTTTAACTGAGAAATCAATAAAAAAAGGCAAGAGAAAGCAGGCTAGGTCATTCTTTCATAGTCAGTAAGTATTTATCAAATGTAGAGTGGATTGCAATCAAACAGAATTGTGTAAGGAATAATACTTCTGAAGAAATGATTCAATATCAAACAACTTCTCATTGAATGTTGATGTGGCCAGTGCCCTACTGCTTTGGGAATAAAGAAAAACAAATCAGAGCCCATTACATGAGTGTAATTGGGGTGAAGAGTTTGGTACATATTTAAAGGGTGCTTGGAAGCTGGAACTAGTGATTTCTTGTATCAAATTATTTTCGTCTTGGATCATACATCGTTGCTGGCAGCAGGAAAGGTGGCATGGTTGGGTGGTTGATGGCAAATGCCAGGCTGACTCAAACCCCTGCGTCGCTGGACTCCACAGGCTGAAACTGGGGCCTCAGTGCTGCCTTCCAGAGAGATGCAGGGACTAAAGGACAGCCAAGAGTTAAGGCAGCACGAGATCATGGCTAATTTTTGTTAGATGAAAGCCAGGTTTGGATGAGAAAACATGTCAGATTTTCACTGAGGTAAAATTGCTTTGTTTTTTTTCTTCTTCTACTTCTTCCTTTTTTTGATCTTCTTTCACAGGGGAAGAGGCAGACAAAAGACAAGGAAGGAAAATACAAAGCAAAGGCTTCTTTTGGCAGGAATGAAATGGATGAGCTTTCATTTCAAGTGGCAAAGCAATGTCTTCAAACAAAAAAGTCTCTCCATGGAGTAACTTCAATAAAATGCCAGGTGTTTTTAGCAGAAACACATTTTTCGGACAGCCATACTAACAGACTAGCCTCAGTGAGACTGTGTTGTCCTGTCACCCTTTTCCCGCTGTTCCTGTGCTGTCATTTAGACCAGAGCTGCCCCCAGTGATAGAGATGCCTGCGCTTGCTTGTGTGCTGGGTACCAAATCCTGCCGCGCAGCAGGAGAAGGTCTGGGGCGTATCCAGCTTGGATTTGTCCATCTTAAATCCGCCTGTTGTGCTCTGCTAGGGGATAATGCAGCGAGCAGTGAGCATGGAAGGATTACACAGCCAACCAAGCCTGAAGGACCAACCTGGATGCTGTAAATGGCTGTAACTCTAGTGACTCTGGTGTTTTTTTTCTATACCAAGTAGCTCTTAGGCCCTGCCGCTAAGCTGCACGAGCTGTTGCAGCACTGGTGCAGCACTGTTACTAATGAAATACCGTTTTCCCCCTGCCTCCATGAGGTATGGGTTTCCTTTTGCAACTCAGGAGTGTGAGCCCCTTCTTCCCTACCTCCAAGACGCAGACCCTGGGAGATTTGCTTGGGACAGGCTGTCCCCACATCCACATCGGGCTAACGCCCAGCAGCATATGCTATTGACTGGTGTCATCCAGCCCTTCAGTGTGGTCTTGTGATGTTTACACCCCCATCCAAACACTGAGGATGATTGGGGAAGGGCCCCCCACCCCGCGCAGGGGGACCCTTTGCTTGTGCAGTGTTTTGGGGGAGCACTGAGGTGAGGTTTTGAATTGGCTAATATGGTTGTTTCCAGACTGCTGCGATCGAAAGTTGCATGGCTGAGGCTTGCAAAGAAGCAGCAATTTATCAACCTGTTTACTGAAGACAGATGAGGAACTTTTCCCAGAAACTAGTAGAAATGAAGAAAATACTGGGAAGGAAAGAGTGGGAGGAACTGAAACTGACTGGAAGCATTTCTGGCCAGGCGGCTGTTAAATCAGCATGCAAAAGTCCTCACAATGAGTGCAATTTGCCTGAACAATATTGCGGGGGCCAGGACACAGGAGGTAGCTCGGAGCTTGGTTTTTGCTGTGCTAGATGTGCCTAGGGGTGTGCAGACACTGACCTCGAGGGTTTGGCTTCCAGTGGATGCCCCTACTGCAGCCCTGGGGTACAAGCCCTGACCTTGTCCCTGACTGGGACTGGAAGAAGCCTTGAACCTCACTACAAGAATAGCACTTTAAACCTTCAGAAGACCTTAGTCTGGAACAATTCAAGGAATGTCTTCATTTGCGTTCAGCGGAAAAAGAAAAATGAGAATATAAAAATATTGCTGCGCCTGAAGCACAGCTTGGGGTTATGCTGGGAGTGAGCATGGGGCATACTTTCTCCTGCAGCTTGGCAGATAGGGACCCGGTGCAAAATGTTTCTCGTGGAGTAGATCTATCATCTTCAAGACCTGATGTAATTCATGTCTGTGCAAGGGGAGACAGACTGCTATCAGGCTGCTTTTTGTCATTATTTATAGCGCTGGAAGTATAAATCAAGCCAGGTCTCTGCAGTGGATTTACAGCAGGATGTCTGTTTTTGCATGATTCAGCTGTAGATCAATGAACAAGGCTCTGCTCTGGCACCTCCTTGGCCACCATCATAAATCAGCAAAAGGTGTTAGACATTTTTATATTGTTCTTGGCAAGTTATAAACAAAAAAATACGTGTGCATTTTAATACCCTCTGCTGTACTCAGAAAGACAGTGTGACCTTTTAAATAGATCTGCTTTGGAGTGTTGCTTACAAAAAGTAGCTGTGTTTGCTTTGACGTACTCAGTCTTTTGCGTGCTTTTAAATGTTTTCCCTTTCCTCATTTCTAGAAGCCTGAGGCTTTCTAGGAAAGGTATGTTTCCAAATGACTTTTCTGTAAATAAAAGCAAGACTGCCTGGATGAGGAGGCCAGGACTGGCAGATACTTGGACTTCACGTATGACATTATCTCCTCTCCCACCTGTAGCAGTGAAATGAGCTCCCAGTCTTGATCAGTTTTCTGGGAGACCCCACAGGGAATATTCAGCATGTTGGAGACGGCCCAGAGACTGACCACCCTACTGGCCCTGGGCATGGGATTGGCTGGAGGAGAAAAATGGCATTTTAATATCTTGTTCTGCTCTGGCCTAAAGCAAAGCCCAAATTCCTGCCCAGACCACCTGGAAATGCTTATAAATCCCTCATTTCTGGGGGATGAAATCATCAGTCTGCAATACTGGGGCAAAACATTTCCACTTCTGATTATGCTCAGCCCCAGTCCTTTGGGGAATGGGATATCAGGCAGTTTTGGTGCAACATGAAGTGCCGTTGAAATCCTGAGTGTTGCAAGTAATACATTAAATACACCCTACTATAAGTGTAAAATGTGGTCTACTGCTTGGGGTGCTGAGTGGCTTTTGTGCAGCCCAGTGCAAGGAGAAAGGTTTTAGCCTGCTCCTGGAGAGGAAGAAGAAGAGGAGGAGGAGGAGGACGGGCTCATGCCTAGAGACAGGCATTGGACACGGGGGCTCGGCCACAGCCGGAGCTGAGCTACCCTTCCCTTTGCTGCTGCTGCTTTTTAGTTTTCCCTCACTCGGAGGAGATGCCCTTCACAGAGCATTTATTTAGGATTAAGTGACTTGTCTCTCCGTGGTGGGCTGCCCTGTGAGCCCCTCTGCACCGGGACTGTGCGCTGTGTGCTGCTTCCCGCGCTGCCGCTGGCAGCCTGCTTCACCGTCCTGTCGGGATGGAAATAATCCCCAGGAATGTTAAGGGGATTAACGGCCCTGGGAAGGGCAGGTAACCCGAGGGGTGCAGCTCTGCTCACGGCTGCCTGCATGGCTCCAGCCGTTCTTCACAAGGGGAAAGACATAAGAGGTTGGAAAGAAAATGAATCCACAGCTGTTGGGTTTGGAAAGCTGTAGGGTGGAGGTCTGGGCTCCTACCCAGCACCCCTCGACCTGCGACCGCATAGGAGAACAGAAGGTGCAGCAGGACACCAGCGTTTTGCAGGTTTTCATGTGAAATGCCTCCTCCCCTTGTCTTGCCAAGCTCTCCTTGATGTCCTGCCCCTCTGCAACCCACTCACCCTGCTCCTGTGCATCCCTCAGCCCATTTCCGAGCCAGCTGCAAACCAAGTTTCCCTTCTTTCAGTGCCATAGGCAGCTCTGCTCCGCTCCGCAGCATGCCCTGCCCCGTGCAACGATGCCCTGTCAGTTCTCAGCATGCTTAACTCGCAAAGCTGTTGATGCTGTCTCCTGCAGCACAGGTCAGTGTTTAGCTAGTTGAAATCTATAAGGCAAACATCATTTAAAGTCTTTTATTTCTGCTGTCTGTGTCATTTGAGAACTGATTTACCAACTAAAGCATCTCAGGAGAGGTTTGTCAATAGGGGCAGATGATGACCAAAGTGTTTTTTCTAAAAACACTGGATGGGCAACCCTTTCTGTGCAGAGGATGGGCCTCTCTGAAATGCCATCCACGTAAAAACAGGCAGAAGGTGTTGTTCTGTGAATGGAATCCAAGCTCAGAGGGTGTTGCCATTTGTGTTTCTGTAAAACCCTGTTACCTGGTAGAAGGGATGAGACTGGGCAAAACCCTCAGGATGCCCAGGGTCAGAGCCCTGGGTCTGGGTTTGTAAAACCACTGACCCAAGGGACCATTTCCTGGGCAGAAATGATCACTTAAAACTGTGGCTACGGGGAAGACCCTCTGGTTTTCTGGATGCCTGGGATTTATTAATGAATGCCTCTTCTTTAAAAACCGACATTAACGAAGGGCTGCTGAAAAAAGCTGGTCATACACATCCCACAGGTAAGGAGACTCCAAACCCAACACACTAAATTCGGGGCAGCAGCGTTAGTTTAAAGCTGTTTACACAAGTAACCTGAGCCTGGGAAATAATGTGAGTTTCTGACACATTTAACTGCAGTCATGTGGGGAACTTTCCCTTTTCTGGGCTATGGCCCCTGATGGCCTCTGCTCCCTGGGAATCCCTCCTTTCCCTAGGATGAGGACACCAGCCCTCACACCCCTCCGCCTCAGGAAGGCTGAGGGGTGTGAGCCTGTCCTCACACCCTGAGAGGGTTTGCACGTGCAGGTGGAGCTGCATGGGATCTTTAGACTTGCCTCTGTTCCTTTTAAGCACCGGTACATCCACGCTTCTACCTGTTAACCAGAAGGTTTTTTTTTTTTCATTTTAGAGCATGAACTTTCAATCAATGCATTTCCACTGTCAGAGGTGGAGCTGGAGTTTGGCCCCACAGCTTTTGCCGTGAGAGCAGAACGGCAGAAAAGGTCATGCTGTATGCGAAGTCCTACAAAGAATGAAGTTGAAAGTTTGCCTTTTGTTTTGGATTCTTGAATTCATGGCATTTGCTAATTTGCATGGTTTTCCTAATGTTAGTTAATTGTATTTTAGAAACAGAATAGCTGGGTTTGGTGTCTTGGGGCAGGAGCCCCAAAGCCTTGTGCAGCGAGAGCAGCTTTCAGGTGTGCAACTGCGTAGCAGAGGATCTGCTGCCCAGAGGACAAGTGGTTTGACGTCAAAGACGTGAGCTTGCTTTTGGAAGCCACTTTCTGCATGGCCGGTATCTTCAGGGCAGAGCGAGTCACCCGGGTGCCAGCTTTGGTGGGTCAGATATGGGTGCTGCCCTGCGGGGAGTCTCGCAGTGCCTGGAAGCCCTTTGGCGGGCGAGTACCCACAGCTGAGCCTGCAAAATGCACCTTAATGCCCAACTAATCCGCGTGTCGCGGTTACGCAGCCAAGCCCTCAACAAAATACCGGTCATTCCTTCTCGTTAACTTAATGACTGCTGTGGCTTACTGCCCTGGTGATGGATGATGATGATGTTAATAATAATAATGATGATGATGATGATAATAGTAATAATAATATGGCAAGCCCAAAGACTGGCAGATGCTAATCATTGCCCTCCTTGGGTGAGATGGCACCAGCTCCCATCCTCACTGTGATTTTCCTCTCCTCTGGTTCCTGCCGTGCCGGCAGCTCAGGAGCGTCTCATACTGATGGACCTGGCACGCTCGCCCGTGCTTGTCACCAGGCGACCATATCACCGATAAATGATACGCGTGCTCCGGAGAGGAGGCAGAGAGCTTTTGTCTGCTTTTAATCTATAGTTTTAAATAATTAAGCAAGGCAAATTCTGGTATTTATAATGCAATAGGGTGAACGTAACTCGATGTGGCTGTCGTGGAAAGCAGTTCTCAGCTATCGGGTGGCTGCCGCGGGGCAGCAGCACGCACTCCCCGGGTCCCCTCGCCTTCGCTCAGCCCTGACGCTCAGGAAAAAACCCCATGAGGTCATGGGATTGGAAAGGGAAATAAAAATGTAATGGAAATGTAAAATGGGGCAGGGGGACACAGCTCTGCAGCTCCTGGCACCGCTGCCACATGCCACCACTGTTCCTGCCTCTCTGCTGGGTACATGCTGGGGATGGGACTGCTGCCAGTATAGCCAGTGCTCCCCACCATTACAGCCCATGCTGCTCACCCGTACCGCCTGAGCTCCCCACCAGTACAGCTGGTGTTCTCCCACCATTATAGCCAGTCTCCCCCATCCAGCCAGTGCCACCAGTCCTGTCCACCCCTGCCGAGCACCGTGCCAGCGCTGCAGCCTGCAGGGCTGGGGTCCCCCATTTACACCAGTGCTGCACCCGCCTAAAGGGGCACAGCCCGGGCTGCTCACACGCCACCAGCTGCAATCTCCCCCAAGTGTGAAGGACCCTGGGTGCCACCACTGTCACCCACTGTCACCTGCTGAGCTTTGCACTCATGCACTCGTGTTCAGAAGAGCAAAATCCTGGCAGGTTTGGGGCTAGCTGGGCTGTCTGGTGTGTGAAAGTTACCAGTACCCTATTTTGTGTTGGCTAATGCTGGAAGTGCTTGTAGAGTCAGGCAGCAGCAAGTTCCCCTCTACCTGCAGGCAGGCAGGATTAGGTGTGCAATTTCATTTAATTACCTTGGACTGTGATAAGCAAAGATAACAAGGCTGGGATCCCACTCTTAGCAATCACCAAGGGACTTCAGCCCCGTACCTTTTGCAAGCGGCATGTGGAGCGGCTTGTTTGGTTTGGTTAAGCAGCGACAGACGCTTTACAGTCTTTCTCGATAATTGCAAACTTACTTTTAACATCTTGTCAAATATTTGCTCTGTGCATTTGCTTGCCTATGATAGAGACGCACATCAATCATTAATGAATGTTTTAAGGTAGCGCAAAGGTATTTTGTTGAATACAGAGAAAATTGTCCCGCATTGACTTGCAGGGATTGTATTAGCGAGTGCCCCCTGTCCAGCCCAACGCCTCTCCAAGAAGAAGGTTTGAAGCGCAGCATGGGTTTGCTTGGGGAATTTCTTGTAGGATATGGGTCTGTTCTGAAAGGCAGAAGCAGAAGGGCAGCTTCTCAACCAGCTAATGAAGTATTAAAGTAACATGATATCTCAAACAAAATTTAAAACAGGGTCCAAAGTCACCTGTGTGTAAACAGGTATGCAGTGCATGCTAATCCCCCAGGGGCTCAGCAGCCCATCCCTGCAGGGGGAACCCGGCAGAGACGCGGGGTCCCCCCGGGGTGGCTCAGTGGTCCCTGCGCTTACCTGATTTCTGCAGCGTGGTCCTGGGGAGCACAGGCTGCCCTGCGCCCCACGACATGGTGCTGTGGGGGCTGAGGCTGCTGCTCCTGCCCGGCTGCGCTCGCGCCTGCATGATGTTTTGGCTGGGTCCGACGAATCTGCCCGGCTCCTGCCGGGTCTCTCCGGCGGGAGCGGGGACGGAGGGTCACGTGGAGGTGGCCGCTGCACCGGTGCTCCCTCCCCGACGCTCTCGTCACCCCACAGGGACCCCACTGAGAGCTGGATCTCCGCCGGCAGCAGCCGGTGGCCTTGCCCGCTCCTCAGTGCTGGCCCCAAAGGTCTCTCTGCTGCCCCCAAAACTTGCTGCCTTTGCTCTTCGTTGCCAGACGATGTTTTCCCAGGACGGAGGAACAAGCTAATTGTTTTTTCCCCCCAAAGCAAACAGCTCCGTGCATGCCCAGGTGCCCAAGCAGCCCACTCAGCACGGCCGCTGCTGCCAGTGGAGAGGTCGCGTCCCTGCTCCACGGAGGACGATTTCTCCTAAGTGTGCCTTAACCATGCTCCTGGAGAAATCAGATCGCCCCAGAGGAAGCTGCACGCCCACTCTCTTTAGCAACCACTGCAACAGCCAAGCCCGGCACCAGGGCAACCGCTCGAGTTATCGTGATTATTCCCCGGCGTGTTGCAACACCCCGTTATCTACCAACTGCTGCACAGTCCCAGGGGAGCAGCTGCTTCACCCCATGGGTAAGGGCTGCAGGAGGGAGAAGCAGTCCCTGCACCGGGGCCATGGGCATCCTGGTGGCACCAGGGCTGTGTGATGCCACTGCATCGCTGCCCTGGGCTCCCACTGCCCTGGGTCTCATCCTGCTGAGATGCAGCCCCTGCCTGGATTGAGCCTCTTGTCCCCATTTTTGCTGTGGTCGAGGTACCTGAATTGCCACGGCCTGGGAAACCAGAGGCTGCAAAGCTGAGGGAGGAGAAGGAGTTAAACCACTCCAGCAGCTCCTTTGGCTCTTAGGTGGATGCTGTGGTCTGGCTCTGCCCGGGCCGCCCCATGCCAGCCTGCAGATGACCAGTGTTTTGGTCCCAGGAGATGAGCAGGGATAGAGCAAAACCATTTCCCCCCAGAGGGAAGGGGATAAGGGAAGCTGGGGGGCACCACAACCACAGTGCAGGTACCAGCCACATCCCTGTGCCCCTGCACCCATGGGTGCACGCACTGGCACAGCCACGTCCTGGTCTGATGATCCCGTCCCCGTGAACGACTGCAGAAAGGGGCCAGGCTGCTGTGGGCACGGGCATGGTTATTCACTTCTATTCACCTCTCCACATTTCACTCCTCTCCACATCCCAGCATTGTATCCCCCAGCCCGGCCGTGTTTCCCAGCCAAGGGCTCAGCAGTGCCGGGTGTGCGCAGAAGCCCCAGCCTCTCCCAGCTTGCTGGGCAAATCCCTCCGTGGGGCAGCGCCGGCTGCCACACTCACCCGAGCCGTGGCTCCCAGGCTTCCTGCTTCCGCTCGGACACTTGGGCTGAAGGGAATATTCTTTCTGGAAGAAAAGAGAGAGAAATGGGAAAGGACCACACAGGTACTCTGTTACAGGAGATGAAACATAGGAGGAGTTGCCGGTCATTTGCTACTCTTGTTGAAAGGTTATTAATTTTGTTTATTTTTACCTTCTGACCAGGAGCGGTTAAATTTAACTGATGTGGAGCATCAAGTGCAGGAGATGAGAGCAGGCTGGTCTACATTCCCTTGTGTATGGTATGTGCACACGGGTGCTTGTGTGCGTGGTCAGCCCAGCCCAACCAGCCGTGGGTTAGACACGGGCAGGGTGCTGAAAGTCCTGTTCAGCTTTTGCCCCTAGAGCAAGGCTGTGGCAGAGGAGAGGGCTTTAAGTGGGGAGGCTGTGCAGTTTGTCGGCTCAAACTGCAACCTGCTTCGCAGCCCACGTGTGCCCCGTGAGCTTTTTGTGGCCGTGCAGATTCTTCTCACATCACCCATTGCCCCATAGCCCGGCTGCTCATTACATGCTGCAAAAAACCATTTGGCTCAATTTCAACTGAAAAAAACATGGATGCGCCTCTGCACTACTACTCTTGGGATGCCTTTGAACAGGCTAAAGCTCTGCACCTAGTGTTGAGCTTCGGGTCTGTGAGTTCACTGGAGATGTGTCAAAGGGGGAAAAGAGCATCAATTTAAACCCACTTTGAGGTTCTGAGTAAGGGTGGTTATGGCTGGTAATGCGGGAGTGGAAAAGGGCTGTGATCCATCAGCACCTGCTTTCAACTGAGTAAAAAAAAATTCGGAAAAGGCAAGCTAAATTTTCTGGACGTATTTGTGTCTGATACGCCCTGGTGCCTTGCACAACAATTCTTTTTGCTATCTAAATTAGTAAGTGATCTTGCCCTGTGCTTCTGAGTCTTTGGGCTTAAGAGAAAGCCTTTGTATTCCCCCATAGCTCCCTGAAGGTTACTGTGTGAAGGCGGTTGATTGCTTGGAGGTATTTATCTGGAGTGGCTCCTGCAGACAAGGAGTTGCGTCATTCACCAGCTGCCCCCGTGTTTCTTATGAAGTGGCTTCGTGTCCCAGGAGAAGGCGACACGGGGAGCTCAGCCCAGCACCACTCCTTGCGTCTCCTGTGCCCTGTGTTGCTGTGAATGCTGCGGGGGTTTTGCAGGCGGGGTTCTTGCTGGGAGGTGTCACCCCCAGAGCAGCGAGCCCAGGGGAGTCCCCATGCCAGGAGCTGGCAGAAGAGCTGGGTGGCTCCGGCATGGCTCTTTGGCTTGTGTGGTCACAGAGGGCTCATTTCTTGGGACTTTGACTCTGCCCTGCTGAGGGAGTGATGTGGTCTTTTCATTCAATGTGCACATAAAGAGAAAATAACGCTGTGCTGAATGCGTGCCCGGGGCATCACAGATGGGTGGCTGTACAGGTAATTGAGGAGCGCTGGGAAGGGGAAGATGGCACTGGGGGAGCCCACAGCTGGGTCCTTGTTACTGGGGCTGTACATTAGATTGACTTCTGGCTGCTGAGTTACTTTGCTAGCGATGTTGGCTGCTGGCTCTCCTTTCTCTAGCCAATTGCTGCGGCACCAGGATCTTTCCTGTGCAAACATGTCTCCTGTGTATTAAAAAGCCTCAGACACGTCAAGGAGTACCCAGCACGGCATTTCCGTGGTTGTGTAATGCAGCCAGCCTGACATGAGTGCAATGACAGTGAGATAACGCTGCTGCCGAGACAGGCTTGCTGTCCGCCCGGCCGCAGCGCCGAGCAGCCTCTACGCAAGCTGTGAATTACAGAGCCGACAGCTCTGCCTGGCCCTGCCTGTATCTTTGTTAGATCTCCACTCTCAGCACGGGTTGGGAGTGCAGCGTCACTGCCAGTCGTGCCTGGGCTCCAGATCTGCTGACAAAATTCTGGCCCCGCTGAAGTCACTGGGGACTTGAAGGCAGGCAGCGTTTCACCTCCCACTGCAGGGAGGCCTTGGAGGCTGGTTAAACATTTCCTCCACTGAGTTAATGCTGGACATTGGCTGAGGAGCTGCCTGCGATGGTGGGGACCCGACTTGGCAGCCCAGCCCTCCGTCCTGCTCTGTGTGTCCTGGCCTCCAACACAACCTTCATGCAATCCTGCTATAACCTAAGAGCTTGTGCTTAGTTGGTGACCTTGGCGGTGGCAAAGCCAAGGGCAGGGGACGTGTAGGCTGGTCAGAGCTCTGCCTGGTCCCCGATACCCTGTCACCTCTGTGGCACGGGGTGGCTGGAAACACAGTCCTGCTAATTGCCACTCGAGCCATTAACGCGTTTGCAGAGCAGGACGGCTTCCTGCACACAGCTCACAGAGGGAAGTTAATGATTGCCCAGATGATAGAGACTTTTGCTTGCTCCTCATGGGACAAAGCAGGGGACAGAACTCTGAGGGGGTTAAATGCAACAAAGAAATGTAAGGTATAAATAGGAAGTAGTCTCATGTTGTACTTCTGCTGTTCTGTGTTACTCCCAAACATCCTGGGCATCATTATATCCCAGCAGGACCGTTCCTGGGCCTGACTGCGATGCACAGCAAAGAGCTCCTGCAGCAAATATCTGGAGGCAGTTTGGCAGGTGTAGGCTGCTTTGAACCACCAGCTCTAAGCAAGTATCCTCCTCCATGGCTCCCCGCTCGGCGAGTGCAATGCTCCTACCGCAGCTTGAAGCCAGCCTCCCTGTATAAACCATTAATCAGCGGTACTTGTCCTACACGTGGGTACTCTAATATTCACTTGCAGCAAAATTGCTAGCTGGTAATTTTGGACCATGTTTGTGCTCTGATGAAAGTGGTTAGGGAAAGGAGCCATCAGTGTGGTCAGAACGTGAGCCACGCAAAGGGTGAGGAGGATGGCTTCAGGCAGGTTCAGATCAATACAGGTGCCATTAAGGTGCAGTGTTGTAATGTCTCTATTGCACTACAGCCAAAGCCTGAGCTAATAAATTAGGCAAGAAATTGCTGCAGTCACATCACGGTGATCAAGAGGTATTAAAGCAGGTGAAATGCCACCCAGGCTGAGAGCTGATGTGACTTTCCAGCAGACGTGGTTTTGGGAAGGAGGCACCTTTAGCAGGGCTGGAAGGTGCCCAACCTATTTGGGAGTAGATGGGCTCAGAGAAAGGTGCTTTGCCAATAAGTTGCTGTAGCAGTTGCTCACATTGCTGTTTAGCGAATGAGTCTATCCATTGATTAAAATAGTCTTATTTCTTAACCCAGAGGCTTTGAAAGGAGTTGTCACAACCTGAAACAAGGCATTGATGGTTGGCAGATCGAAGCCAGCAGTTCTGTGTGTGATGAAGCCACAAAATATGCGATTTAGAGGTTAGCCAAATTGTACTCGCCCACTACTTTCGATTAGCCCCAAATACCCTCTTGCTGCTCCTGGTGCTCTGTATGAAAATGTGTCTTACATGCACCTGGATCCTGAGATACCATCTAGTCTGTTGCCTATATCTCATGTGTTATTGCTGAATTCTGGTCTATCTGTGCTCATTTCCAGCAGCTGGGACTGATCCAGAGACCTCAGTGAAATCATCCTCTGGAAGAAACTTTTGAGGATTAGTAAGACTTTTTCCCATCTGTGATGTAAATGCACAAAAATCTGTCAGCTCGATTGTTTTGCTGCGAAATCTTGCCATGTGAGGTGTGGAGGCTGATTTGATTCAGCAAGCTGGTGCACATGTTTGCCGAGATGGCACCATTTTCTTGCTGAGGAGAAACACAGAGTAAATCAGCAGCATGCCCCAATGCCTGATAGCGCTGCTCATTCCCCGCTGGCCTTGGCCGGAGGAAGTGCTGCAGTTTGGATGAATTTCCAAAATTTTCTGAGGGCTAGAAAAGACGGTATAACAACACCCTCCCTCCAGAGCTGGCAGACTGGGCTGTGCCTTCCCAGTGGCGGTCACCACGTAGCTGGCTATCGGGTCTGCTACTGAGGGTTCCTCTCTCTTGCTGGGGAAGAGCGATGCTGGGTTTGGAAGGGTTACTTCCCGACAGGGATCTTGACTGTGCACATTCCATTTCTGCTCCCAGCTTGTTATAGGACACTGTTATTTTGGCAGGTTTTGCAATTGGGACTGGCAGGCACCCAGGAGTCAGTGTCCAGGCACACCCCGACACTCCTGAGCCAGCAGCTATGAAATCTGCTGCCACGGCGCTGCCCTTGTCGCAGGAAGGGGTCTCAGCAGGGTCTCTGAACCCCCACAGCATCCAGTGCCTGCTCCAGCCCAGCCCCATCGCTGCCTGTCCTGGGCTGCCCGCCCCTCTGCCGCCCTTGTCCAGCCGTGCACACACACCTGCCCCGGGGTGAGCAGGTTTTTCAAGTGGAGCTGTGGGCTTGTATTACTCTTGGTCCCTGGCCACAACCGTAGCTGATTTCGCTATCGTATTGCAAAGGACTCTTAAGAAATATCAAGTTATGGGTGTAACATTTCATTACCGGTCTTTTGACCTCTGCAAGTCTGCAGCCTTTCTTGGGCTAAGGCGGAGCTGAGGATGGATGCTTGTGGCCACTCTCGTGAGGGCGACCCGCAATCGGAGATTTTTTGACAACAGCTATTTGTAAATTTAGGCTTGCAGAAGGAGGCTGGGCTCTCAGTCTGGGTTCAGGGCCAGACTCACGTTACCGCAGCTCCCGTGCTGCTCTCAGGGAGCACCAGCCAGGTGGCCACTTTGCTGTCTAGTCAAGTGGAAAATTGCAAATGCTTTCGATAGTGCTTAGTGTTATTTTATTCATAAAGAAACACAATTTGACACAGAAGAGCGCTGCGCTGACCTCTGCCTGTCTTTGTCACCAATGCCACTCTCCTCCCAAATCCTCATGGCAGCGCTGGCCCCAGAAGGCACGCACAGCCCTCCTGCAGCCATGAAAGCTGGCAAAGCAAGTCCGATTTCACAGACTGTCCAGAATAAAGTGCAAAAAAAGCTAAAGCAGAGCAGCAGCAGCATGGGGAGGGGATCTTGTTGGAGCCGCCAGCCCTGGGGCAGGGACCCTCGCCGAACTCCCTGCTGAAGCCGAGCAAATGATGCTCCCCGGCTGCACGGGGCCCCGCAGCGCACCAGAGCTTTGCGGAAAACTTCCTACAGATTAATGAGAGCAATCAGTGACAGGGCTCAGCCTTGCGGCAACCGTTGCACAAAATGAGATTTGTCAGCCGTTCAAGCTGACCGTGAAGCCCAACATCCCACAGCAAAGGGCACAGGGAGGCTCTCGGCAGCTCCCCAGCACAAACTGGAGCAGCGCATCCATCCATCGGCGTGGTGCCGATGGATCTGCTGTTCTCCCTTGGTCCTAAGGAAATCCTTGCCCGCAGTTCAGTGCTTTTTAGTCTGGTCCCCTGCAATGCGCAGAACACGTAACACTGCTGCGTGCCAGGACAAAGCCAAATTCTTGCCCTGCTGTCTGTTGGCAATACCTGCATCGCCCACCTCAATGTCGTTAGCAGTGGTTATGCTGTTGCTATGGATAAACAATTTTTTACCTGTATCAGGAGCGCATTTTTGCCCTGTGCTGGAGGTGTGGTACCACTGATGATAGTGTGTATCACCGTTTCTGGGGATGCTGCTGGCTGCACGGGAAGAGCATCAGTCACTGGCACAAAAGGGCTCCAGCTTTTTTGAGGTGAACTGCTGTCATGCTGCAGAGGGGCCATTAAGACACTCTAAATTGCCTTGAAGAATGGCATTTTGCAAAAACGGAGGCTTACGCCACATGAATAACAGGGACAATATTTATTTCTGGCACTGTGTCGTGCCATCCAAGAGCCACAGGGCTGCAGCGGCATCGTTACTCCGTTTCACAGCTAGGGACTTTATGTCAGGGGCCGGGGATAGTGCTGCCATCGGAAACCTGCTCTGCTGACACCACCTTGTTGTGCTCTTTACTTGGCTAAAGTTACCAGAACTGGTCCTTAGCTTGGAAAAATGGGATTTGTGAAAAATAAGGGCAGAAACACCCCAGCAGCCCCAGGCCCTGCCAGTAGCAGGCTGGCAAGGCAGAGCAGGGTGGTCTGTTCCCTGCGGGCAGCATGTGCCAGCAGCAGCTGGATGGGTCCTGTGCGGAAAGGACCCCAAAGAGAAGGGGCCGAAAGGGAGGAGGTTTGGCTGTTATCTGGGATGAGAAGCCAACCCCCAGGCTGGCCGTCACCACGGGCTGCAAACGGAGCAGGCTGCGAGGAAGAGGCGAAGCGTCCCTGTTATGGCTGGGTTTGTGAGGAGCCAGCAGGCACCACTCGAACAAGCCCCCGAGGAGCAGAGCAAAGCAGTGAAGCAGTTGAGCCTTTAATTGCTTTAATCCTTTTTTATTTGAGGACTGCTGAGCCATCCCAGACCTGGCAGCTGCTGCTTTTCCCATGCAGTGGTTTTCCTGGTCTCCCCACAAGCGCATCAGCACCTCCCTTCAGTCTGAGCTCACTTCCATGGCTGCCTTGCAGCCCTGGATGCTGCAGGCAGCCTTGGCTAATGCCAGCCAGCCTCTGCCCTTCCTCCGGAGGGCCTGACAGCACACTCCTCTGCCTCCTCCCCAGCATCTTCAGCCGTGGCTCAAACCCCTGTATCACAGCTTCTCATGCACAGACTGCTGAGATGTGCTCGGTTGCCTCACTGGCATGGGGGCTGCATGTCCTGCGCTTGTGTGTGCACCCCTGTGCTGCTTCAGGGCAAAGTTAGCTGTCTAGGCAGCCAGTACGGATGTCGTGGGAACTGGTTTTGCACCGTGAGGAAGGGTGCAGCACGTAGGCTGTTGATGGGTGGGTGTCAGGAGGATGGGGCCAGACTCTTTTCAGTGGTGCCCAGAGACAGGACAAGGGGCGATGGGCACAAACTGAAGCAGAGGAAGTTCCAGCTGAACATGAGGAAGAACTTCTTCCCTCTGAGGGTGACGGAGCACCGGAACAGGCTGCCCAGGGAGGTTGTGGAGTCTCCTTCTCTGGAGATATTCAAGACCCTCCTGGACACGATCCTGTGCAGCATGCTCTGGGTGACCCTGCTTTGGCAGGTGGTTGGACTGGGTGACCCACAGAGGTCCCTTCCAACCCCGAACATTCTGTGATTCTGTGATTGAGCACAGCTGCAGAAGCAGCAGTGAAGGCTGGGGAAGGCAGAGCCTTAAACTGGGGCAGCTGTGTCCAAATTAGTTCCCTGCTTGCACTGAGCCCATATAAGGCCTCTCAGGACCAAATATCAGGTTCCCTGAAGGCAGGGAGTGGGTTGCACTAGGTATTGGAGCTGTGTCTGGGGACTTGGGATGGAGAGGTAAGAAGTAAAGCTGTGATCTCTTTCCAGCAGCTAGAGCAACCCACTGTAATGAGTTTGGCTTCTAAGGGCTGAGATGCTACAGTATTTTGTTTTCCTTTCTTTGAAGCCTGGAGTAGTGTATCTGCTGAATCAGGGTCCCCACATGTCATGACCTGTGGGACTTTAATGGGTTTGAAGAAGAGGAAGGTAGGAAGAGGCAGGGTAAAGTCACCTTAGAGGGCTTCTGTGGAGCTTTAGGGACCAGCCCTGGCCCAGCTCTCCCACTCTGGGCTGTGCTGTGTCAGACAGAAGAGAGGATTTACAAGTGTTTGCTGTCTCACGAGCCTGAGCTGTCATTTTCTGGGTGTGTTCTAGTTTTGTCCAGAAATGGGCTTTTCATCAATGATCTTCCTGCTCTCATGAGGCACTTAGGGACTTTCCTGGTGTGCAAAGTCATCAGCTCTTGTTCCTGTGCCTTTCAACCAAGGCTTGTTGCAGGCTGCACACGGCAAACCCCTCTCCCTGAGCAGTGCCATGCTCCAGGACGTTGAAACACTGTGGTTCCTAGTTGCCGTCTGATTTTTGGATTTGCTCCCAGGACTAGTGCCACCAAACAACTGGTGACATTCAGTGACTGTCGGTGGGACTTGTTCTGCTCGTGGGCCTTGGCACCCACAGCCCCTCTTGCTGAAGACAGAGTGGCAGCCCCGGCTGGCAAGGGGGGACAGCCACTGCTCCAGTGGCAGAGCGGGCAGGGTCCCGCACAGGGTCTTGTGCTGCCCGAGCACAGGGATGCTTTGAAAGAGCTGGCAGGGACACTGGCTACCGGCTTGCTGAAACAGCTGTCAGGCAGAGCCAGGAAAATCCCACTGTGCCTGTTGGTCTGTGGAGCATGATGGAGGATGATGGAGCATGAGCCCATGGCCTCAGAGGGCTGCGTCCTTATAGTGTCCCCTCATGTGAGAGGGACCACGGAGTCTGTCCTGGGTGTCACAAGCTGCTGTGGTTCATGTCTCTCTGTCTTTGTGTGGTTGAGCTCTTCCATCCCTTCTGGCAGCAATATGGGTCTTATTCCTCATCTTGTTCTTAAAGTGGTTTTGATTCCAACTGCTGCACGTGCTGGTAGCTGAAGTGACGATGCTGGTGATGACAAGTCCTGGGGCTGCTTCCTTTGGCCTCATGTGGTTGGTGTCCCTGTGCAAGGACAGCAATCGTACTGGTCTCTTCATGGCAGTTTCTTCCCTGTGCTCTGCTGCATCAGCATGAAACAGCCCTTTTCTTTCTCAGTATAACCCTCTCCTCTGCCAGGCACAGCTCACCTTGTTTGCCTCACTTCTGTGCTTTCCAAAACAAGGGCACAGGCTTTTTGTAGTTGGAATAAGAGTTACTAAGCTCTTGAATGGCAAGAAGCATCTTCTTGGTCAATCTGGATCTTTCATTTAATAATATACCCCTTTGAAAATTTCCCTTTAAAAATTTCCTTGGCATTTGGGAGTTCTGCTCCCTGTTGGACCATGTTTTTTGCAGCTGGTGGTAGTCAAGAGAAGTGACAGTGCTGAGCATGGTGGATGCTGCTGTAGCTGGAGTCACCCTGCACGTGTGGCCCTAGTGCTGGGGCGATGCCACGCAGGATACATGCATGTGGAGCAGAACTGTCAGGGTTAGTCCCACAGCAGGGGTGTCTGCTTTCGAGTGTTCACCTGTGTGAGGGGTCTGGGGAAGGGAGTCCCTGCTCAGCATGAAGTGATGCTGGGAAAATCCAACTGCTGCTTCCTGCCTCTGGCAGGATGGGTGGAAAACTTTGAAAATCACAACTTTTATCTCGCTTGATCCCTGCCCTGTGACAGCAGCAGACAGATGCCTTTTTAAGACCGAGAACATTCTCTTGACAGAAAAGAGGACTGACTTCTACACAGATGCTTAGTAGGAACATGACCCTGCTATTACCCATGGCAGAGTTTCTGGAAGGGCAGAGGCACTTATCTATCTGAGAGCTGCCTCCTGCTGATGGGGGGCAGAGCAAGAGAATTATTCCCTCTTCCACCCTTTTGCAGAGGAATTTTTTTAGGACGTGCTGTTTATTCTGGAGTGAAAGCGTTGATTTTTTTTTTGTAACCTTCATCTCTGTTATTGTCTGAACAATGTGTATGATCAGTGGTGAGAAAACTCCATGGAGTGCAGTTAAGCATGTTGGTGGAGTAGCTTGGCAGAAGCTGAAGTTGGTCTGAAGTAGGGCTCTGCTCTGGGCCAGCCGTGCTGGGACGGCTGGTGGGCACAGTGCGTGCCCTGGGCCACCTCCCTTGAGCCATGAAAAGAAGGGTGGATAAAAGATCAGAGGATGTCCCTTGTGTCTTCACCTGTGCCCCAGCCTGCACAGAGTTCACTCCTCTGGCTGGGTTGTGGGGACACCCTCACCAGTGGGGTGAGTTGTGTTTGTGGGGAAAAGTCCCTTGGGTGGATAAAATGCCTTGTAATCATAGAATCATTAAGGTTGGAAAAAACCTCTGAGATCACCAAGTCCAACCATTAACCGATCACCACCATGCCTGCTAAACCATGTCCTGAAAATCTTAGAGAAAGCTCTGCGTGATGTGGGGGGAGAACAGCTGCTGGTGACGAATGTGCAAGGGCAGTGCTGGGGAGATGTGGCCACTGTTTAGGTTTTTATGGGATTTTCATACAGGGTGGATGACAACATGGTGGGCTGGGACAGAGAGCAGTGCTGCTGCATGGTCTTCCCAACTCAGTCACTGCACCTGCAGCCCCCAGAAATGCTAGCCATGTCCCTCTGCAACGCTCAGATGGAGGAGTTTTAAAGCATGCTCTCCAAGCCCCGTTTTTCAGCATGGGCAGCCAGGTAGTGCGGTTTGCCTGAACAAGAGGAACCTCTCTCCCTGGCTCTGGCATGCTGCCTCTTGTTGCTTTAAACCAGCGGCAGAGCAAAGCTCCCCGCTCAGCAGCAAGGCTAATCTCAGCTCATCTGACATTAGTGTAAACTGACACTCTTGGGAATTTGGGGACAGCAAACTTTCCCTGGGGAAACAGCGGCTATGCAAACCCTGCCTTGAGAAACTGGGGAGAGAAGCAGCAGAGGTGCAGGAGCCTGGAAACAAGCTCCTCTGCTGCCTGGGGGTCCGGGAGCATCTGCCCGGGTGCCCTGGGGAGACTGCGCTTTGCAGGGTTACTCCAAGGCGGTTTTCTGCGGTGCGAGCGATGTTCGCTGCACCAGCCTGGTGCTCTGCAGAGCAGAGGAATCGCCAGGGAATCTGCCTGGGCTCTGCAGCACCCCTGAAGCAGCCCCCGGGGAGGCCCTTGCCTTGCAGTGCAGGGTACCCCGGCCAGGGACTGTGTCCTGCTGGAGCCCTGCTGTCAGCTGGTACCCACGGGACAGGGGTGATGCCAGAACAGGTTTTCTGGGAGCAGCTGCAGCCTTTGAAAGTAGAAATGTCCTTGGAGCCCCACTGGCAGCCTTTCCGGTCCCTTTTGTTGTGGAGCTGGGGATTGCCTTGCACTCCACAATCCACTACTGTAATCCCCTTGGAGTGCTGCTGTGGTCTAAATTTAAAAGGGGTGCAGCTGAGACTGCTAATGCAGGCAGTGTTGGCGAGGGATGCTGAGCCTTCCTGCCGCTCCAAGCTCCTGTGCGGGTCCCCTCTGGGCTGCTGCTGGTGGATGGGGTTGTGCCTGGCAGAGGCCCTGGCCTGCCCCATGCCCTGAGCCCAGCTGGTTCTACAAGGGCTGGGGGAAGGAGAACTTTCCTGCCCACCACCTGGACCCAGCCTGGTCCTTAGGGAGGGCTGGAGCCCACTGTTCATGCCCACCCTGGAAATGCAGCAGAAGGAGCCATGTATTTTCCATTCCCCATCAGCTTCAGCCCAAGGGTAAAGCTCTGACCCAGGAGCTGCCGCAGACGTCCCTGGCTGGTGCCAGCCGGGCGGTGGCACAGGATTTTGTCAACCCGGGCAACGTTTGGGAGGCTGAAGCAGGAGTGAGATCTGACCTTTTGGTGCCCACAAAAGTAAATCTGTCTCAGAGGTTTTTGGGGCTGCCAGCAAGCTGAGAGCGAGCTGGCGCAGTGGGAAAGCCTGAGCTCCTGGGAGCGATGCAAAGCCAGGCCATTCAGTGCTGGGATCGTGGTGTTTCGGAAAGAGGGAGCAATGGGGAAAGCCGTCCAAAAGCTGTCTGGTCTGGGGGTCGGGAGGCCGGCATAGATCGCTTTCAATGCAGCAGGGCTGAACTGTGTGGCGCTGAGCCAAGCCTGACCTAACCAGCTTATTTCCCCGCTTTCAG
The DNA here is from genome assembly GCF_030867145.1 of Opisthocomus hoazin. Classification (NCBI taxonomy): domain Eukaryota; kingdom Metazoa; phylum Chordata; class Aves; order Opisthocomiformes; family Opisthocomidae; genus Opisthocomus; species Opisthocomus hoazin. The sequence goes on along the minus strand of NC_134424.1, from coordinate 10,497,090 downwards.
TAATGCCAGTACAAATGAGCTGAGGCCTGAAGGTCACAGCCACGTGAGCAAAGGTCTGGGGATTAGCTGCGGGCAGAGTGCGGCTCCTCCCGGGTGTGCTGTCGTAGCCTTGAGCCCCGGGATCCACCGTGGCTGCTCTGTGTGCAGGAGCCAGCGTGGCATTGGCACCTTGGGTGGGCATCAGAGGAGCGGGGGGCTGACTGGGGGCATCTCCTCCTGTACCTGGCATCTCTCTGAGGTCGAGGAAGATGGTAAATGTTTGCTTATCCTATATCGGCCCAAATTTTCCTTCTGGGTGTTGGTAGCCCTGCCCAGTGAGTTGCTTTTATGAATGTTTCTCCTGCAAGAGTGTCTAGCTCTGGTTTTGGAAGTAAGCCCAGCAGATTTGCAAACGTCTGCAAGGCATCTGGTTTGGATGCGCTCACATACCTGAGGGCTACAGAGGCCACGCTCAGCTGAGCATGCAGGGTCCCTCCTGGGGCAGAGGGTCACAGCTGTCCCTATTGCAGTAGAAGTTACTGACCTGGTGTGGTGCATGGGGGCATTTCTCTTAGAAACCTGGGAGACAAGTTCAAGAAGCCTAATACCAGATGAGGGCTTTGCAACTGAGTAGTGGTGATGCATCTCTAGGCACTGATGTCGTCAGACATGAGAGCAAAACGACATCCAACAGCATCCTCAGCACAACCATCTCTTAGCTGCCTTCATGTGGCTCTGACTCTGAATCCTGAAAGCCCCGTTCCTTTCAGAGCTGTTTGGGTGCTCTCCCTGGGGGATTTGGAGGAGTGGCAGAGGTGAGTGGGTGCCATGGGACCTGGTCCAGCTCCTCCCTGTCCTGGAGGGAGCTGGCAGCAATTCACAGGCCAAGAAGTACCTGGGGCTCACTCTGCACTGCATCTGTGGGAGACAGCCTGCAGGCTGCTGGATGTGCTCGGGGCAAGCCCGGCGTTTCTCCCCAGAAACCCAAACTTAGCTCGTCCTAATGCAATGCTCTGATCCCCTCCTCACTGTCCTGAAAGCCCCGTCAGGCTCCGATGCTGAGCCCATCAGGTGGAATTACTTAATCCAGCCCTGACAAGTGACACTTGAACCCAGGATCGGGTCCCTTCCCTCTAATCCCTCGCTGCCATCAGCCCTCTTAGCATGCACAGGGCAAAACAAACAACACGTGAGCAGATGGTGCCTTCTCCATCGTCCTGCCATCGCTTCAGCAGCCCTGGATATAACTGCCCCGTTACCTTTTTGCCGTGAGCTGCTCCCATGGTCCGACGTGTCGGCTGTGCCCTTCTCACCCGGGGTGCGGGACCGGCACTGTTACTCACGGCGGGATGTGCGGCTGTGCAGCTCCCGGCCCCTCGGCAGCCGCTGCTGGGAGACGTGGGGGAAATCCAGCCTGTCTGCAGCGGGGCCAAGCGGGAAAGCTTGCTTTTCCTCCCTTCTCGTAGCACGTGGAGGACTCATTTTCTTCGTGCACCTAACGGCTGGCTCGCGCCCAGGCTCTGCCCGGGCACAAAGGCAGCTTTCATGCTGCGGATGCCCGGTTTCTAAGCTGGGATCCGTATTTTGAGAGGCTGTGGAAGATTACAGTAATTGCACTTGACAGGGCAAGATGTCACAGGACGCGGATTCGCCCGGCTGCGGGGCCCCAGCACCCATCGGTCCTCGCCTGGGGTATCCTTACTCGCTGCTGCTTTGGTGCTTTGCTGAAATAAATCTGTACCCCCAAACCAGGCAGGATTATCCCTCTGCTGCCTGCCTGCATCCTGGCTCTTGGCTCCTGCTGCAGCACTGGATTTTGCAAACTTTGCTCCTCTGAATGCCCTGGGCTGCCTGTTTGCTGCCGAAGCCCACCATGGCTGCCAGTGAGCCCAGGTTACCCGGAGCTGCATCCTGGGAGGCCAGGCAGGTCAGGGCTTGTGTTTGCTGAAGTTCCTGGGGGATGTGGGATGGTGAAAACCAGCCAGGTGGGTGCCTGCCTCTGCAGTAACACAGCTTTCAAAATGCCAAGGCACAAAAAAACCTCATTTGAGGATTGCTGTCCCTGCACTGACCACCCTTTTCAGATCTTTTTAAAAAATGAGCAAATTAAATTTGATTCCTAGAGCCATATATATACCCCAGACTCTGGGCTTTTGAAAAGTTCCCATTTATTTCTTGGGACATGGTGACTTTGGCAGGAATGGCTCTTCAAAACACTGGCTGATGATTAAGGTCTGTGCACAGGAGCTGCACTTTCAGCTCTCCTTATTTTTTGAAAACAGTGGTGTACGTTAGTAATGGCTCAGTGATAGATTCAAATCTAGTTTTAACCCTCTAGGGTGCTGAAATGTAAATTTCCTTTATTTGGGCTTTAAACCAGTTTTCTAAGGTGCACTGCAAAGGGCTAGGAAGAGTTTCCTGTGGCTGAAAGGGGCTGGTTCTTTTCTGGGCTGTAGCTGATGCTGTGAGCCGGTTTACCCCGTACAGCCGCCTCTACAGCTCTTGGGCTGTTTTCAGTGTGGCTTATGAGTGAATCTAGATCCTCTGAGGGGGCTTAAAATAGTTGGCATATTTATGCTGGCAGTGCGGCAGGGCTGTGTGATGTGAGGGCTGTTGTGTCTGTTGTGTTGTGTTATTTCTTGCCGCTGCCACGGGGAGGGATGATTCAGCGCTTGGGATTAACCGCTGCTGTTGCAGCAGATTTAGGGATCGATTTATGGCAGAGGGTTTCCTCGGTGCGATCAGGTGCACGTTAAGAGCGCGGGAGGATAAGCTGGGATAAAATACTTACAGCTACTGTGGGATTTCTCTGTGATGGCTGTTTGGAGTTTTTATTTCAGTTTTGTCTTTGGAAGTTCTTGTAGGCCTTACAGAATTTATTCTGGGATTTTTCTGTTTTTTAGGGAAAACATGTTGCCTTGCTGGCTTTGGATGGTGATGGTGGGTTTTGGATCCAGGGTTTCATCCCTACAGCGGCTGGCACAGGACAGGTTGTGTCTCTTCCTGGCCTTATCCTGCCAATGCTCCTCACTTTTTGTGCTCCCCTGGGGTGAGCTGTGGGCTCAGACAACCAATGTGAACTGCCCGTGGAACCTGTGATGGGGCAAATCCTGCTGTTAGAGGCAGAAAATGCTGTCCAGGGTTTGCCTCATGATACCCTGCACAGCTCCAGCAGAATTGTTCCACCCTTACATTCTGCAAAACTGCTGGTCTGCTTTAAAGAGTGGGGAAAAACCAGATACAATCATAGGAAATTAAAGTCTGTATGTGATGCAAATTTATCACTGTCCATGATGACAGATAAGCCCAGGCCATCACTCACGCAGCTTATCTGATCTCAGCTGTTCTCGCGCTTGGGAAGGCTTTGGGCAGAGGCAGCTCTTGGGCGAATGCACCCCAACAGGAGCGAGGGGCAGATGCTCCCCCTGGACCCCCTCAACGCTGGGCAGCAGCATGGAAACCGCCATGGAAGGAGGTCTGCGGGGCTTTACCAGCCTGCCTTTGGGCAGGGGTCTCTCCTCTCCCGGTGGTGTTGGCCGGCCCCGGGCTGGGGTGCAGCTCCCGGGTACGGGGGTGCCGGCAGCGGGGTGCCTGCCCGGGTGCGTTGTATGGCTCTGGACTGATGCTGGCTCCAGCTCTCCCGGTAAAAGGCTCCCACCTATTGGTTATGCTGCACAACTTCAGCTGCCTGAGAAAATTGCACATCCATCCCTCCCTCTTTGCCGGGCGAAGTTGGGTTGGTATGTCCCTGGTCACACAACCTTTGGGAGACCTGTCATGGAGGCTTAAACTCTGACGTAACCCAGGAAAGATGCAACGGGGTGGGGGGAATGCTTCAGTCTGCAAATATTACCCTTCATTGCTGCAAGTCATCCCTGTGGCTGTCTGGCCTTATTGTGGCTGTAGGAGAGAGCAGGATGTTGGCAGGAGCTCCAGTGGAAGCCACCAAGGTTTGAGCATCCCTGGGGAAAACTTTGCCCTGCGCCATGCGGGGAGGGGGAGCACCCGTGTGCAGTGCTGCGGGATGGGTGACAGCGATGCCCGGCTGGTGGCAGAGGACACGGCAATGCTGTGCCTGTAGAGAAAAGCCTGAATTATTCTTGAAAATGTAAGTGAGAAGGTAGTGTTTTGTCATTAGGTGTCTTATTTAAGAAATCTGAAAAACCTTCTACAAAGCTTTTTGTTTAAAGACAGAAAAATGAAATACCCCAAACTGACCCATAGATGAAGATAGTTTGGCTGAAACCTGGCCGGGCATTTGCTCAGGTTCTGCAGGCAACTGTACAGCTCTCCTCCAAGCCCCACGCGGCCCCTGCTGTGAAACGGCCGGTCCCTGGGAGTGGGCACTGCTGCTGGGCTGTGTGACCGGGCAGTGATGGGGTTGGGGTCCCTGTGAGACTGGTCTCTCCTCTGTAGCGGGCTGGGGTTTGGTGCTAATCTGTCTTCCTAGGGGCACAGCCCTCCATCTCCAGCAGCTCGGGCCACCCGTCGTATTTATTCGTATTCTTATCATTTTTGATGTGCTGCAGGGGAAAAAAGAGAGGGGAAAAAAAGAATGAGGAGGCTGGTGGCATAGTGCAAGTTCGCAGTGTAGCAAAACTTGCAGCTTGGCTTAATGTGGGGATAACACCACTGGCCCACGTCTTCTGCAGAGAGGTAGGTGACATGTGGCTCAGGGGGTGCTACAAAGAGGATGGGAGCCTCTGGAGCTGGTGGCAGGGGAGGGCCACGTACCACTTCAAAGGGGCTCTTGTTCTTCAGCCCTTTCGCACCCAAGAAGATCCAGTTGTCCCGGAAGCCCAGGTTGCTCACGTGGCTACTGCCCAGCTCCACAAAATGTGCCCGTATTTTGTCATTCATCCTGAAAGAGAGTAAGAAGGTGTTAGTGTTGTCAGATTGGTGTCCCCTCTCTGCTGCTGCAGCAGCACCTCCAGCTTCCCCCAGCTGCAGGTTTTTGGGGAGCCAGGTGTTACTCCCGGGGCCAAACTCACTTTGTGGCAGCGTCATCGTAGCTGGCTGCCAGCACGAAGGTGCCATGCTTGATCTCTTGGAGGAAGGTATCCAGTATGTTAATGTCTGGGAGAGAAGAGCATTAGGAAAAGAAATAGGGATTGTGTAGGGACTGCTGCATGGCAACTGCGGGAGCGTCCACTGGGTCGGTGAGAAGTATCCTGGCTTTGCTGGTGCTAGACTGGACTTGGGGTCATGGGCCTGGGGAAGGAGGGGCTCCCAGATGCTGTGTTCCCCATCTTGTGTTCCCAGCCAGGCTCTCCCGCAGTGTCCAGGCTGGTGCTTTCCTCCTGCTGGCATGACAACTGCAGGGGGGAGCTGGCAGCTGAACTCTGCTCACTAACTGTGAAATCTGGTTATGTGAATTTACTTCCCAACGCCAGGAACGAGCTTGCTCGGCCGCAGAGCTGCTGCCCTGCCGTCCTGCCTTCGGCTGTGCTGCGGGAATTATTCCTACTCCTGCATCCGAGGGATGCTCGGGTCCAACGCCCCATCTAGCGGCACTGGAGCCGACTGCTCTCTCCTCCGCCATGCCTCTCCCGCTCACAAACTCAGCCTGAAAGCTCATGATACTGCTGTTTTTAACTCCAGAGTTATGAAGAATAGACTGGAAAACCCAAAAGCAGACAGGGTGCTGGATCCCTGAAAAGGCTCGAACAGAAAGAGTAAATCAAAAGCACTGTAGGGGTGGTTTTAGCACGAGATTTCTGAGGAGTCCTGCCAAAACTCTGGAGAGGCTTGGTGACAGCTTTGCTACAACAGTGGGACTGACAGCATCCTGCAAGTCAGTGCCAGCCGGGCTGTGAGCGGGTGCTGCCCCAGCTCAGGGCATCTTCTTGTTGTTAGGAAGATTGTTTGAAGCCAGCAGGCACAGGGACGTGGTCTTTGCTGCCACCAGGCTCTGCTCCCTGTGCCCAGCCTTGCTGCGGCTGGGGGCCACATCTTGTCTGCCATGCCCTGAGCTCCTCACTTATCCTCCTGCAAAAGGCAGGGAAACAAGCTGCTGCTCAGCCACCACCAGCATTCAAAAACTGAGTTGAAAGTTGCAAAATCTCAAGATTAGTGTAACTACCTGATGTCTGAAAGCAGCTTCTCAGATCTCAAGTGCCCTTGTTTGTTCAGTTTGGTGGAATTACATTTTCAGGCTGTTACACAGACGTGAAAGGAGCGAGAAATCAGTCTTGGGTGCGGATGCATTACGAGGACTCCAGGTTCAATGGCATCAGGGAAAGCTGAGCTTTTACCACCTGAGCTGGCAATCCTGGTCAAAGTTCGCTAGACTTTATCACTAAGTACACGAGAGAGGAGCAGCCTGCATAGCCGGCAGCCAGCTGTGCCAGTGTGAGCCCTGGGTGGGAGCTGTCAGGCAGCAGAGTGACTGTGCTTACCTCCAGAGTACATGTCGAACGTGTTAGCTTTCAGGAGCTGCCCGCTTGTTCCTGGAAGGTTTAAGTTCAAAACAGAGCACAGTGAGTTTGCGCTGGGGTAGCTCTAGGCTTTGCCTGGCCACCAGCCTGGGGTTCCTGCTGCAAGATGCTTTGCTCTTCCCTCAGCGTGTCATATTTGCTGCAATGGTGAATGTGTTGCTTGGTGGAGTTCATGGAGCCATCATGCATGACCCAGGTGGGTTTGTTCCCACCTCCCTGGCAGTGCTTGCAGCCATAATTGTGGCTGTGCACCCCATGCAACACCAGAGTGATGAGCTTTTGCTCAGCCACGGTGCCTGGGATGGGGTCCCTGGTGGCCAGTTCCCTCCTGGGGAAAGAAGGGACCCTGGCCACAGGGAGAGCGGGGTTAGCGCCCACATAACTCACCATTCACCAGCGCAATGTTCAGGCCTCTACCAACGTTGTTTTTCACGCTGCTCATGATACTGGAAAGGAAAGCAGAGAGGACCAGTAAGCAAAGGGATGCTCTGGAGATGCTGGTGCCAGTGAAACTATGATGGGGCCAAGTGGCTGCAGACAGCAAAATCCTCAGAAGTGGTAGCAAAGAAAACTATTTCCAATTTTTTTTAACCAGAAATGCACTGCGATGGCTGTCAATGTGCTCGGCAGATGCCAAACTCGCCCTATTCAAGCCCAGCCACAGCTTCTCCACCTCCGCTGTGTGCTGCTTACACTATGTTGTTGAAGCAGATGGAGGGTCCCACCACATTTGCGGCACCGCTGATGATCTTGAAGGCAAAATGGTTCTGGGGACAGCTCTTCTGGTTCCCGCACTCGTACCGGGGCAGCTGCTTGCCTGCAAGGGAGGAGCAGAGCTGCAAAGCCATGGCGTTGGCCCTGCGAGGGGACATTGGCAGTGTCCCCAAGGGGCTGAGCAGGGCTGACACTGGAGCACAGTGGGCCATGAAGGGTGTAACTGCTGGACCGTCTTCTTGCATGAAAGAGGCTTGTCCTGGGGCTGGGACCTGCCTCTCATTTGAGGTTTACGGTGCTGAGGCTTGAGGTGGGACGTGCTGGCAGAGGTGCTGAGTGCTGCTCTGGGTGTGAGCCCCAGGACAGTGCAGCTGCTGCCACGGGGATAGCAGAGGGGTGTGTGCTGGGGAGCCTTCGGAGCTGGAACTCATTCAGGGCCAGCTCCTTGGGGCTTTTCTGCCCAGAGCTTCTCTGTTCTCAGCCAGGTAGGGAGCTGTGACCTGCTTCCTGCTGTAGCCTGCAGCCTGGGGGGGTTTCTGCTGGGGCAGGGGGATCACATGAAGGTTCATGTGCTTGGAGAGCCCACCGAAGACACTGCTGCTGTGTGCAATAACGAAATTCCCCTCTGTTTGGGAGTGTGGGACTTTTGCCTTGGGAAAGGAGTTCTTGAGGGCAGCCATCAGGCTTCTGCCATCACTCTCAGCCCTGGAGCAATGTTGTGTGATGGAGATGAAGTTGAGAACGGTACTCACTGCTGGGGTTGTTGGTGGCACCTGTGGGTATCAAGCAGGAGGGTTAGGCACCCTGGAGAGCTGCTGACTCTTCCCCAAGCAAGGAGCAGCCATTCAGGCATCTGCTCTCCAAAACTGGTCCCCGTGGCTGCAAGCACCCCCTGAGGCACCTGCCCCAGTGCAGCTTCCCACCGCACTGTCCCCTCCCTGCCACGATGGTTAGAGCTGGTGGTTATAGCCTTGGACTGGGACTGCCAGTGCAAGTGTTTGTGGCAACTGTACGTAGCTCTGGGGGCTGGCTCTCAGTGGGGCCACCCGCACCTTCCCTCCAGACCCAGCTGTAGCCCCACCGGTGCCTCACCGAGCCAGCTCCGCAGGCTTACGACTTTCCATGTGCGGTCAAAGTATGTCTGCACGATGAACCATGTGCCCAGCAGCGTGATGAGCAGCACCACAAACCGGATCACGCCTGCGAGGGGTGGGAGAGGAGCCAGGTGAGAGCAGCAGTAGCGCGGGTTGGGGACCGGAGCATCCCTCCGGCTTCTTGGGGACTTGGTCTGTGTGTGCCCAGGTCACCAGGCACAGGGTGACAGTCAGTGTGTGTGTGGTATGGAAAGGCAGCTACCACTCCTTCCTTCATCCTCTAAAAGGACTCTGATCTCTTAATTAATATTTTTAGAGTGTGTGGCGATACTCAGATAGACATTACCCTTCTACTGGGAGGCACTATTCGTATTTCTCTGTGCATTAAAGTAAATCTGATAATTAGTCAGAAAGCTATGTAAATTCAAATATTTCTTATGTTCCCAGCACTGGGAAGGCTGCTATCCCCCAATTAGTCACTAGCTACAGCCGAGCAGCTGCTGATACAAGTGTGATTGGCATTTGGCTTTAAAGCAGCGCTCATTGGAGCAAAACGTTCCAGTCCTGCATGGAAAGAGAGTAGAAAAATATACTCATATTGCAACTGAATGGCTCTTATGGAACCAGGAGCGTCTCAATAGCCATCTCTTCCCTGCCACAGAGGGTTTCACTGGGAAAAATACAACAGGCTGAAATCTATACAAGCCTTCTAAAAACCTGATGCTTATGCAAAAGCCCTTTCCCATGGCCCTGGCAGGGAAGGTCAGGGTAGCTGGGCTTGGAAGGGGTCATGTAAAGGAGGGAGAGGCATAAAGAACTGTAGAAAAATGGACAGAGAAAAGTAAATATCTCTGTCTCCCTCCTTACTTGTCACCCGCATGGTGGAGGGGAGAGAGAGCACAACCGAGGGGATGGTCAATGGTCACAAGCCACCCTGAGGACAAAGAAAGAAATACTGTAAAGCATACCTGTAACCCACCAAACCCAGGCAAATAGCAGGTGAAAAATAATTGCTATGTTTTGGCATTTTTGCAATAACTAAGTGGTCACCAAAGATGCATAAATTCCTGTTAGGCGCATATACTCGGTCCCACCCTGATGTCGAAGTCCTGGCTCCTGTATGGTGGAGCAGGCCACACTTGATTGAGCTTGCTTCATTTTTAAGCCTCTGAACTCTTCACTGAGAGTCCGCTGCCCTGTGCACTCCTGTTTCACATCCTGTTGTCAGTAACAGACCCCATTTTTCTGCTGTGCTGATAGTGATGAACTCAAGGAGCACATTTTCATCCACAGCTTTGGTGCATTTCCTTATGGAATGATGCAAAGTAGGCTTCAAATACTGGGGGCTGCAAATTGTTGTCTGAGGACAAGCTGCGATTTGTTCTTGTCCGGTCAGGGGAATCTGCAGCAACAAGCTCTTCCTCCTTAAAACCAGCGAGGGAAGGGAAGAAGGGCAGCGCTGCTGAGCTGGGCAGAGCAGCCAGGTTTGGGGACTCCTAACTTAAGAACAGAAATGTTGCTACTATTCCAAACCCTGCAGTGTCTTCAACCACGCGAGTGGGGAGTGGTTGCAATTTAGAGCATAAACTATTTCCTACCTGAGTGAGTTCATCTGCCTCCTCCCTCCTCCTGCTGCCACGATGGATGGCGCCCGGGCTCCTGGGGGCTGGGGACCCACTCCTACCTTGGAAATTCAAGGATGCAGCCTGGTGAACGTCCGTCCTGGAAATCACCCTGGAGTCTTAAGGCATATTGTCACCTGCGAGATGTGTGCTCAGAGTTAGAGCCTGATGTGAACTAAAGCAGCCCCTTAGTGAGGCTTGGCGTAGGAAGTTTGTAAAAGTTATGCTGAGAGGTACTTTTCCTGCTTGAAGGGTAAATAAGGAGCAGAGCGTTGTAACAGGGCTGGGCTGAAAATTGATTTCATGCTACTGCGTCATGAGGAAGGAGAGAGGAGTTTTGCCTCCTGCCCAGCCCTGCTCCGAGTCCCCTCCCAGGGCTTGAGTTCAGGGAAAGTCCCACAGCCACGTGGTTGACCATGGCCATGGTGCAGTGTCCTCCCTCGGGCACCCTGGGTGGGATGCACCTGGCATCCCCCTGGGCGCTGCAGTGAGGTGCTCCCCCTTTGCTTCCCCTGCACGCTGGAGTAAGATGCAGCATTGCTATATGGGGTTTTTAGGCAACCTTAAAAACAAGGACAAAATGGATCTGCACTGCAGGAGGAAAGCTGCTCCTTTCCTGCTGGAATGGGACCCTGGAGGAAGTTTGCAGCGGGCCAGGGTGGCTAGTGCCCAGCTGGAGTGGCAGCCCTGCAGTGAGGTTTCAGCTGTGTGAAGCTGGAGCCCAGCGCTGCTCCCTGTGAAGCTGCTCCCTGTGAAGCTCCTCCACTGCGCCCATGTCTGTCCTGAGGCTGCGGCAAGGAGGAGCTGCTAAAACCACTCCAGTGGGAGCCACTGGCTTCCCATGGGAGAGCGGCATCATGGCTTACCTGCACGTTAAAGGAAGCCTTGGACAGTGTTTGCGTACCCTCACCTATTGCAGCAGTGTGTTTTTGATCGTGTATTAGCTAAGCGCACTTGGTTCCCAGCACCATCGCACTTCTCTCTGCAGCTGTTCCTCCTCGGGGTGAGTGGCTGTGAGCAGGAATCTGTCTCTGCAGGAGGTGGCACGGGGGTCTGCAGTGCCAGCAGCCCTTCCCCACACCGCCTTGTCTTGGCCCATCCCAGTGCCCTGGCACAGTATCTCTGAAATGGGTTTTAACCTCGTGTCAGAGGTGACATGAAGAAGCCTGTTCCACTGAGCTGGTGGAAGAGACACAGACCTGAAAACGGGCAGTTTAAAGGTTTTTGAAGGACAAATACTGCCCGTGGCTGGATCTGGTGGGACAGCACTGGGCTCTTGCCTTTTGTGCCTTCCAGCATGAAGTTTTTCTTCCCCAGCCAAGTGCCCGATCTGGTGATGGGTGTGATGGGGGCAGGAGAGCAGTCCTTAAAATCCACATTGGCAAGTCATAAAGTCTTCAGAATTGGTATTGGCTTGCTTTTGGAGCTTTTTGAGTTCCCCTCCAAATGCCATGAGCAGAGCCTGGAGCTAGTGAGGATTTGGACCTGGGCCGTGATTTGGACACATCGAGCAGAGCAAAACTCTGCTGAGTTTGCAAAACCGCCCCCATTTGCTCCCCGCTGCTGCAGGGGACACCAGCCTCACCGGGGCCAGTCGCACAGTGCTCTCCTTTGCCAAATTTGTGTTTTTTCTAGGCACATATTGATTTTGTTGTAGAGGGAGAGAAGTGGAAATATAAAACAGTAAACCCTTTAAACTTTAGGGAAGTAATTTATTTGTTTGGGATGTTTATTTTCACCTTAATCCCAGGTAAAATTTATTGGGCGAAGTCCCTAGGTGGTGAAATTCCTGGGACCTGATTGAATTACAAGAGGGTAGCTGTGTCTTGGGATTTCTATTATATTATCTTTTAATTGTTCAGATTGATTTTTTTTTTTTTCTTTTTTTCAGGCCAATATTGTGCTGCAACAAAGACTGCTGTATTCTGGCATTCACCAGAGAGCGACTTGCAGGAGAGGGAGAAAGGAACGAACTGTGGTGCGTGATTAACAGAGTTACTTGTCTAGTAAGTTTCAGGTTTATTTGCCTAAAAAATGTTCCACAAACAAAAAAGTTCTCAGACAAATATTGCTAAAGAACAAGGCTCTTTGTCCACTCTTTGTAAGGCAAAGGCTCCACCCTGAGCCTGCCTGGCACTGAAGGGCCACTTGGCAGTGCTGAGTTATTGCTGCCGAGAAGAAACACAGGCAGATCTCTGCCCTCGCAGGGGGTTTTCCAGGATGTGGCAGGTGAATATTCCTGTTTCCCCCCAGAGCTCGAGGAAATTTTCACTTCTTTTCCCAGAAACTTGTCGCGTTGCTGGTTTTGGATTTTTTGCCCCTGCTTTTGAGCCCCACACCTCTCTCTCTCCCAGCAGGTCCTTGACCATGAACAACCCTTTGTTTTTGTGCAGGGTGGGGATGCAGCTCCAAGGAGGGCGGCTGCCAGATGTCACCCGTGCCCACACCCAGTGCGTCACTGCTCCAAAAATCAGGGATTTTTCTGTGAAGCTAAATGTGGGGGTGCAGAGGAGGGGCCGGTGCAGGGTAGGTGCACATCCCCTGTGTCCAGGGCTGGTCCCACCACAGGACAGTGGAGGATGCTATGATGCAGTTTCTAGTCTCGAAAGGAGTCACCCAACTGAGTTTTGCCGAGTTACTCGGCAGGAGAGCGCTGTTTGCCAGAGCACTTATAAATTCCTCAGCTGATAAAAACTCTTGGCCAACTGCTGCACCTGCTGAACAGCTGGAGAGGGCATCTAGGGGCAAAACTGCACCCGGCGCAAGTCAATAGTTAACCCAGGTGAGGCCCTGATCCTGAAAGAGAAGCCAGGCAGGGTGCAGGGCTGGGGCCAGCCATGGTGGCCAAGCCCCATCTGGGAGAAGGGCTGCAGCCGAGGTGGGACCTGGAGGTGCCGCCAGGGAAGCCGGGCCGTGGGGCTGGTGCAAAGGGCACTGGTGCGTTTTGGTGCCTGCTGCGGGGCAGGCACAGCCCCATCCTGCACTCGGCTGCCTGTGGCTGCCGGAGGAACATCACCCATCTGCGGCTGCCACCCATTCTGTCTCTTGGTGTCTTACTTGTCGTTGGCAGCCACTTGTCTGGTTCTCTGTGTCACTGAGCGTAAAGCTAAGTCACTATGAGCTCGCCTCTCTGGTGAGGTTTCCCCAAGCAGAGAATCCAGAGCTGCAGCAGCGATGAGACGTGGAGGGGAGCGACTACATCCCCTCCGGTGTGGGAACAGCAGCTGGCAGCTCGGTGGGGATCCCCATGCTGTGGGTTGCAGGTTGCACCAAAGCTGCCCGTGCCAAAACCCCAGGGCAAAAGCAGGGACACAAGTGGTGGTGCTCAGGGCTGGCAGCAAGCTGGCTGCTGGGAAGAGGAGTTTTTTGGGGCTGAAAGCACAGGGTAAGCGTGGGCCATGCGTCAGTCCCTCTGCTGGGCAGCCACGGCGAAGGGCTCTGGTTTTCAGTGATTGCACGTATGGGAGGACCTGAAATGCATTTTTGGCAGCTAGCAAAGTCCTGGGTGCCAGCAGCCCAAGGGCTCCCGCTCGGCGCCTGGGAGGTGCCCCAGCAGTCTGGGTTGTGCACTGGAGCATTGCTGGGCTCTCCCGCTCACTCGTTTGCTTTCCCCATGTGCAGCCTGAGCCCTGGCTGCTCTGAGTGTGAAGAGGTTGTTCTTGGGAGATAGGGATGCTTTCGTTATCATCTCGGAGCAGGCTTTCAGCTGACCAGTGTTTGCTGCTTTCTGTCAGAAAGCACTTGGTACTTCATGTCCTCCTACACTTCCATCTAGTCTTGTTTCTCAGATCTTCAGCTGATGCCACCAGCTTTTTAAAGAAAATAATGCCCTCCCTACTGGTGCTGTGTGGGCCGTGAGACCTGGTCTCTGTGCAAGCTCTTTCAGCAGCGCAAGAAAAACCAGACGATATCCTGAACAGCAGCTTGGCCTGGGACACTTTGCATAGTGAGCACCCTGCAAATTCATCCGTAGACATGGTGGATAAAGGGCTTTGACCTGGACCACACAGCTGATTCCACCACATATCCCGTAATGGGTGGAAACGCGGATGTAACCTTTGCTGTTAACACAGGTAGTTCATGAATTCTGTCTATGAAACTGGCACAGCTGCACCTCACAAAAAGGATGCCAGCGCGTGGGGTTTCCTCTTAACCTCTGTGCTAAGAGAAGTAGGAACAACTAAAACCATCCCTGTGCAACCCTCTAACCTGCCAGCAAGTCAAAAGGAAAGTGCTGCAGCAGGGCATTATCTCAGTCATGCTCTAGAAACCCCATTTTCGTGAGGCAGCGGGGATGGGACAAGCCTACGTACCGCTCGGTGTCCCGGGTGTGCCGTCCCTCTCCACAGGCTGTGTGTGTGCCGGGGCATCCTGGGGAGCTGGGACACCAGGTGCTTGGTGACACGGTGGTGTGGCTGCCCAGCCTGGCCGGGACCGCCGTGACTCACAGCACCTCCCCGAGCCTTATCTCGGGGCTGGGTGCCCCGGCGTGCCACCCCATGGGGCATGGTGGCCGGCAGCGGCTGGGGGCAGCTGTCCTGAAGGAGTGGAAAAAAAAAAAGTCATTCCTGTGGCTGTGAGCTTATGCGGTTCCTTTGGAGGATTTCTGCATTTTGGCACTTGCTTTTTTGCTGTATCAGCAGAGGAAAACCTCCCCCAGGGTGGGCACCAGCCCGACCCTCTGCGCTGGCACTGAACCAGCGTGTTGTGTTTGATGGGGCAGCGTGGTTGGTGGCGGGCATGGCGATGGGAGCGGGTGGGCACAAGGCCAGGAGTAGTGTCCCCTCATGTGGGATAAATCTGGAATAACCCCATCTGGCGGGTTTTGCCCCTGGCTGGGCTGCGCGCGGGCGGGCTGGCCCCGAGCGCCGCTTCGCTGCCTCTCGTCGGCAGGAGGCTGGAGTTTCCCTTTTCCATTAAGCATTTATTTATCCAGCAACTGTCCTGAACTCCAAAGGAGTCCTGAGTTAACTGTAGATATAGATTTAGGCCTTTTTCTTTTTAATCATTTATTGTTGTTGTTATTATGTTTCTGAAGGAAGAAATCACTCCTTGGAGGCCCCAGCTCTGCAGTTAGCACTGGAGGCCCTATACATTTTCCAAAGCTGAACCTCATTTACCTGGCAGCTGAGAACAAAAGCGTTCCCACTCGTTTTCCTTTTTCTTTTCCATTCCCATCACTTAGAAGAACCAAATGGCTTCTTCTGGAGCTATTAATGCAGTTTTCATCCAAGAGCCAGCGGAGGAGACACAGGGCCGGCAGTGCCCGCGCTGCCTTTGGGGCTGCAGCTTGCAGGGGGCTGGAGCGGAGCCTCTGTGGGACCAGTGCTGCTCCCTGGTAATTAGTGCAATATCTGAGGGTGCTCCCTGCAGAAAACTGCAACAAGCTTTACTTTGTCTCCCCAGGCGCTGGTCCCCAGTGCTGGCCAAGGGGTGCAGGATGCTGCCTGGGTGCAGGGGGTGCTGGGCTGTGGGTGCTGGAGGAACCCGTAGCCTCCACGCCAAAGCCTTCCAGACAGGGAGCAGAAAAGCAAACGCAGGCCTGGGCTTTGCACTGGGATAATTATTGCCCTCGGAAGGAAATTTTAGCTGCGGTGAGAATCTGGGCTCAAACAGCGCAGTCTAAATCTGAAACCTCCTCCCCTCTCTGGGGAAATATCCTTCCTATTAGTTTGTTTAGCTGCTGGCAATAACTGGCTCGGCTCAATAACGAAGCGCCCCAAGCCCCAGCGTGCTGCGGCACGCGTCTCTGCTCTGTCGTCCCGCACCCCGCCTGTGCGCGAGCCGGCCCACGGCGCAGGGCTTGCAGCAACCCGGGGGATGCTTGCTTCAAGGCGAATTTCTCCTCCTGTTTCGACGGACCTGAAGCCCTCCGGCTCCTCTATGCAGATGGAGACATTGCTGCTGCTTGCAGAGGAAATGAGCAAAAAACATCAGCAGGGCCAGGGGCATCGTCACCCCAGCGAAGAAACCTTGCATGAGCAGCTTCTGCTCTCTGGAGCTGCAGATTTCAGCTGTGTGGCACCAAGATGTTTCCCTGAAACCACAGAAGAGAGTGGGAGCTGCTTGCTTTTCTCATGGGACGTGGCTGTGGCACAGCCCAAGTGTTGGTGCTGGGAGCTCTCGTGTCCTGTCCCCGTGCCCTGCTGTAGCCCTGGTTTGCCCACCCACTTGTGGACCACGGTGGAAAGGTGTGTTTAAAATCACAGATTACATTAGTGAATACATCAGGTGTGGGGAACAGGGCGTCAGCTTGGCTTCAACTCAGCAAATAACTAACTTGTGCAGTGCAATGGAATTACATCAGTCTCATCTGCAGGCTTCCCCCTGGGAGGTTTCTGCATGATACAGAGAAAGAGAAATTAAGAAAAAAAATAATAGATGTGATATCAAAAACTGCCAGGCTGGGGAATGAATAATCTGTGGTGCAAAGTCACTGCAATGCGATGTGCACCATGGTGGGATCGGCAGGACCAAGCTGACAGGAGAGGAGCTGCTCGCCTCCTTCTCCTCCCTCCTTGTGCCAGCGCTGGCTCCACGGGACCTGAGTGGGTGCTGGGGAGCGTTGGGGCACTGGTGGCTCCTGCCAAAAAACCTCAGTGGCTGTGGGACTGTCCCTCTGAGGAGCTGTTTCGTACAAGAGCTCAGCACTGGGGCAGGCTCCCTCCTGAAGATCCCATATCTGTGGGGCTCCATGGTGCCTGGAGGGATACGCAGCTTGCTGGGCTAAATTAGTCACAAATTCTGCTGCTTTTAGGAAAGGTTTGGCCACTGCTGCTTTGCAAACTTTGTCCTGAAAAGTCCTGTGGCTATATGATTTCAGATTGCTCGTGCCAGGCTAAGCTACATAGCCCAGATGTTAAATGCAGCACCTTTAAAAGGAAACAGTCTTTTACTTCTCTGTTTATCAAGTGTTAAACAACATCTGTGTTTCCTGCATGCCGTGTGCCAGCTGGCGAGGGTTGCCCCCGCAGTCCGCACCTCCCTGCCTGCGCCGCTGCCGGGGATTACTCACCCACCAACAAGCCATCCTGCTCCACTACTCACCTCTCCTCTCCCACTTTTCCGTAGGTTAGCAAGCAGCCGTACTGCACTGACTGAAGAGCCAGTCATGCCAGCAAGCTGGTGACCCAGCCCACGGGTTTCACCAGCGTCCCGGTGACGGAGCACAGCCTGAGCATCCGGGTGAGACGCTGGCGGGGTTACCTTGTGCCAAATGGGCTGGAAGAAGTGTGTGAGGACAAAGTTTTATAGGAGGGATGCTGTCACGATATTGGGCAAAAAGGTGAAAATACAGCTTCACAAGAGGAGAGGGGTGGTGTTTGGTTGGCAAAGGTTGGTGTGAGGGGCTTCTCGCCCGGCAGCACGGCGATGCCGGCTTTTGGGGGTGCTGTTGTGTAGCACATCCGTCCGCTGACGCCGGCCTTGCTGCTAGGAGAGAGAAATAAATATGGGAAATCATAGCTGCTTTTACCATTAAAAGGGAAATTAGCTCGTGCAGTGCTAAGCCCACAGTCTGCGGGCCCAGCACAGCCAATCTGTTTTTATTGTTTTGCGGGACTCCTCTGCACCCGAACGATGACAAATACCAGGAATTAGCTGAGTGTAATTACTCCGTATTAGCTGAATTCACAATATAGACACAGATCATAAACAGCCATTGATTATTCCTAATTCTACATTTTTAGCATTCTGAATTGCAGCAATTATGCCTGTCCGAGGGAATTAGCTTCTTTTTCACCCCCTCAGGTCCCCAGTCACTGCCCTTCCTTTAACATACTTTTTTTACTGCTGAAAAAGAGGACATTTACACAAATCCCTCCCTACATCTACAACAAAATGCATCCCCTCCTCGCCCAAGTCCCCAAATCCCTCTGGCTCTGCAGTCCCAGGGTTGCTCCTTTTGCTGCCTCGGAACGCAGCCTGGTGCTCGGTGTGATCTGCAGCCCCCAGGCCACAGCTCATCTCGCCCAGGGTCGGTGCAGAGGCAAGCGGCAGCCCTGGCTCTGGGTGCGGGTGTTGCAGGGATGCTGGCGGGACGAGGCCTGGGCAGCACCAAAGCTCGCCGTCCCTCTGCTGTTGCCGGTCGGTGCCATGCAAGCAGCCCTCGTGTTTTAACCGTCGTCTCTTTTTCGAAATGTGGTTGCAGGCCAGGACACGATTTCCCAATGCTAATTTGCACCTCCAGTGAAATCATGCTGAGGGCCTCTGTCTCCAGCCCTGTAACGACTGCGCCCTTCCCGGAGAAGGTTTATGGGAGACCCTGGCAGACATCAGCATTTTCTTGTAACAGAGCACAAGTAGTAAGAAATGAAAGTAGATATAAATTATTAATATTTGCATGGGAAATTTCTAACCCTATTAGTATCATATCATTAAATTTGATTCTTACGCATAGGCAGTGATTTCATTACAAAGCGTAGTGGAGCATAATGCCAACTCTGCATCACGGAGTCGGCCAGTTGATGATGAGAGAGGGGAAGATCCTGTCATTTAGTGATGGAGGAGCCTTTGGGACTCTTCCTTTTACTTTGCCCCTAGTAAATACTGAGGGATGGTGGGTGACTGCCACCAGCCACACGCTGTGCTCCCAGATGCTCTGGGGCTTTCGGCTGTGCGCCCCGTGGCTGTGGGAGAGGAGGAGGAGAGGGCGGGCTCGCTGTCTCCCCGCCACAGGCTCCTGAGCTATTGCAGACACTTCGGTCTGACCCACACAGCAAGTCTGGCTTTTTTGTTTTATTTTGACATGGTTTGCCCACCCTGGGCTGTGGCGGTGCAAAGGGACGAGGGTCCAAGAAGCCGGTGGTCCGAAGCCCTTCCTGCTGCCGGCGCCAGGCAGGGAGTTATTTATTCCAAGCAGCGGCTGTGGCCACTGAGCAGCAGCAGCAGCAGAAGTTTTTTATTGCGCCTGTTCCTAGGACACTGAAGAAGGATTATGCATGCTTCCACCACGCCAGCTTTTTATTAGATTGCAGGCAGGGGTTAAACTGATCCCTGTCAGCACAAATATAATGCCTGGGGTGATGGGAGCAGCATAAATTGAGGACAAGAGGTGGCTGCTTTTACCGCTGCTCTCAAGAATGCTCTGCTGTTTTACTGCATCGTTCGCTTTTTAATTGGGACATTTCCCTCTGGCCAGGGGATGTCTTTCCTTTTTGCCAATGAGGTGCAATAAATAAATGGGCTAAGACACAGACTCTGAGGGGAGGTGAAGTGCAGGGGACCGATCGTGGCTGCACTGAAGCACTTGGAATCCCCCCAGCTTGCCACAGGGCACCGATATTTGTACTGCTGCTCCAATCTGGGGACAGAGGGGCTGTCCCATACAGATCACATAGGTCTTCGTCTATCTGTCACCTCCATTTTTTCTAGAGTAGTTGAGTGTTAGCAGGAGGCAGCGGTCCTCGGCACTTGGTCAAGTGGGCGAGTTTATGTGTGGCTGGTTCTGATATGTCTGTGTCATTGAAAAGCAATATTCGAAGGAGCATACGGTAACCCTGCGCACTGGACTGGCCAGGCTTGCTTATCGGTTATGGCAGAGCAGGACTGTGGGGATGCATCATCAGAATGCTCCAAAACTGCCTGCTTTTTGCTGTAATTAGGCAGAATGAGCCTGCATATGGTGCCTCGTGGGGAACCGCAGTGGGAAACATGGTGACGTTGAGTGTGTGAGCCCACAGGTGGGGACATGGTTCAGGGGGGACGGACACTGCCTGGGCCCTCGGCTGCTCTCCTGACCCTGCAGAAAACCTCGCTGGGGTGACATGGAGGACCCCAGCACGCTGACGGGGTGGCGGAGGGGGGTTTGTGGTGGTCATTTGCTCCTTTAGACCTCCCCCAGGAAAAACTTGTGCAAGCCAGATCTGGTGTGTGTAATGGGGCTGTGCAGGGGCTGTGGGCACCTGGTGCTGGCAGTGGTGACAACAACTTGAAGTAAAATGCATTGTAGTTGTTGACAGATACATCTTTTCTGAATTAGTGGATAAGCAAAGCCCTCTGAGCCAGCCCATCATCCTTGCAGGGGCTCCTCTTTGGGGGTGAGCACTGCACCCTCCTGACCTCTGTGTAAGCAGCCTGTGCTGGTTCAAACCCTCCCTCGCTACCAAGGTTAGGTGGGGAATATGGTTTCCAGCTACGCCATTAAAAAGACAACATGTATACACAACTTGCAGAAAACCAGAAAAGCCTTCTAGCTGCAGCTTCCAGGTACAGGTATGGCTCTTTGGGATCACGGTGAATTGCCACCTCACTCAGATGAGTAAAGAACGGAGGGCAAGTAGGTAAACCCGCCAGCCATAGGTGGAAGATAGCTTGGAGCAATATACCAGCCCTCTTGCCTTCGGGAGCTGTTGCACAGGCTTTGTATTTGCAGCTGCAGCCAAAGGGCGTTGCCCCTGGACTCTCTGAATCTGGTTTATGCTAAAGCGCAGCCTTAAATCCTGTGGCTGCCGGTTTGGGTCATGTGCAGCCCCAAAAACCCTGCGTATTGTGGGGGTCTGGCACATGGCCACCCTGGCTTGGGACTGCAGGGCAGCTGGGGGATAAACAAGGTGCTCATTCAGCTCTCCTGTTATTTTTATTTGCCTACAGTTGGAGCTGATTAATTAAATATCTTCTACCCCCACTGCCCCAACCTCACTGCACTTGCAGCAGAGGAAATCCTGCCTTGGTGCTGCTAATGGACCTCACTGATCCAGTAAACCATTACAGTGCAGACAAAATGTCTCTTTAAAAAGTGCAATAGAAATTAAAACTCTCCACTGAGAACAAAACTAGTGGGGCTTTTTTGCAGCTACTGTTTTTATTGTATTCTGTAACATTTGTAAAGTAGATCACTTTTATCGGGAGAGCCTATCTTTTCTCCGAAGCTGTAATTTCTAGACTTCTTAAAGAAGATTTCTGCTCGCAAAGGAAATAAAAGATAGAAATATGATGCTCTCTGACATTTGAACGCGCTACTGAGAATCTGAATTAAAAGGAAAAAACTCAGAAACTATCATTTATACAGCAATCAACTTTAAAAAGTCACCATCTGCTAAGAGTTACCACCCGGTGTAACTGTGTCTTTATTGCTAGACAGAGAATAGGAAATAACTTGGGGAACTCTTCTGCACCTGCTGGGTTTTTCTTGGTGCCGTACACACACAGAACTGCGGTGGCCGGCGTGCCGCGGGGTGCCTATTGCAGCTCTCCTTTTACTCCAGCTCACCACAGAATATAAATCTGAATACAGGTGCCATTAGGAGGAATGATTTGGGGTTGTTAAAGTTCGAGGATAGTGTCAGCTTTTTCAAAAGTCTAAAGGGCAAAAGAAATCACCAAAGCTGGAATGAGAGACCTGGCTTGCATTTATATATAGAAATCTGATTTTTTTCTTGCTTGCGGCTCACCTCCTTGCTGGCCCCCACCCCAATGACTTTTCCTGGCCTCTCAGAGCCCTTTCGAGTTTTGTCTTCCTGTTTAATCATAATTGATCGTAACATTACCAATTTTTTTGCCCTGTGCAACTTGACTAGCACTCACCTTGCAGTTTTTTGCCTCATTTTGGTCCTTCCACTGCTCATAGTCTCCTTGAAAGGTTGTGAACTTTTTGTTACAAAAATTTCACATCAAATTTAATGTCTTCCACCAAGCCCACTCTGTGTTCAGGTGATGCTTAGCGTAATGTAATCCTCTCTGCTGCTACTGCACAGTGCTGCTCTCTCTGTCTTGGCAATCGCGATGGTTTCCCTCCTACCTCTCCATGCACAAGACTCAACGATGGCAACACAATTGCATGCACCATTTCAAGGCTTCAGTTTCTTGGGGTGGACTGGGAACTGAGCTGCATTCACGAGGCGTATCAGCTGAAAAAGAATGGAAACACTTGTGCAAGTAATTTATACATTGTCTGCCTTGAATTTTATATAACAGGACCAGACGCTGGGAAGATGCAAAAGCTTTTTCCCGCCATGTTTCCCATCACTGTGCAACATTTATCGTAGTGTCTGCTTGGATCAGAAGCAAGGCTGGGCCTGAGATGCAAATAATAAACATGATAGGAGAAGCAAACTGGTGCCCAGTGGTTTGAAATGAATAAAGGAAGAATGCCTGTGTACTTGCAATTTCCCTTGTTTCTGTCCCCTCACCAAACCCCATCACTGTCAGTGCTGCTGAGAGGTGTGACCGCATTTTGAGCTGACGCACCGGCAGAGACCATGGCAGGCAGTCGTATTAGTCTCCCCTTTTTGGACTCTCATCCCCATCCCTCAGGAGGCCGCTGTGTCCTGTCTCCTTTCCAAGGTCTTGTCCTGTTGCAGAAGCTGAGTCAGGGCGCAGTAGAAGGTCTTTGGTGCTGCATTGCTTTGTGCCTGTGGGCAAAAACATCTCTTGCCATCACCCTCAGTTACCCATTCCTTAGTGTGCTTGTAGCTTTGTGCTGGGCTTTGGAAATGAGAGTTCCTGCAGTCCTTGTTGACTTGCTTTAAGGGTTTTAATTGCATTTAATCACAATGGTCTAATTAAAGCTTGGAGGCTTTATTTGAGGACAGTTAATAGATAAATTAGTTAAATTAATTGTGTTTGTTGTGGACAGACATACCTTTAGTTTGGCAGAAGGGCAGCCAACACATGCTCAGATGACAATTCTTTCCAGCCTGACCTGTGGGTCTGGAGTGCCCGAACCCCTGGGGCTTGAAGGTCGTTGTTGCAAGATGTGGACGTGCGAGTGTCTTCTGCTGGCTTTCATCATTATCACTCATATAACCTAATTATTGTGAAATAAAATAACTCTTTAAAAGCTGAATGTGAATCTGGTGTGAAGCACATAATCGACTTGCACAGTGGAATTGCCAAGTGCCAGAATAGTCTGTTCAAGGTAAATTTTACATTTTTAAGCTTCTTTTAAGTAGAGGATAAACCTCAGGAAGTTTCAGAAAGCAGCGTGACACTGCCTTGAAGGACACCAAATAACATCTCTATTTTTCGCTGTAAATCAGCTGCTTTGGGAACCCACGTTACCATTTCATTGGTGACCTGCTTTGGATTTATCACCAGGAAAAATTGACATGCACTGAATTGTCTATAATCCTTCCTCAGACGAGGGGGCTGAATGAGCCAGGATTTTGTTTCTTTGTTGAGATGAAATGTAATTACTTTATGGGGTTTGCATGGTGTGTTAAACTCTGCCAGTATTAAAGCGTGATACATGTTATAGAACGGTGCCAGTTGCTGGAGATTTATGGAATAAAAGGTATAATTTCACACTTCACTGCATTTTGTTTTGAAGTTGGATGTTGACGTCCTTTTCAGTTGTTTAGATGTGTTTATTTAGCCTTTACTCTTGGTTAAGACAAGTACACCGAGGGATTTGATGAGCGAGAGGCTGGAGTTGCCTTCCTCACTTGCCGAAGGAGGTGCCAGAGAGAGCGTGAAGCCCAGTGCTGGAGCGCTGGCCCCCACGTCCCTCACAGTGAAAAAGCAGCAACAGTTCAAGGTTACAGTCTTAGAGGGTGAAAAGTCTTTCTTCTGCCTGCTGGAATTCAATAGTTTATGCTTTCCCAATAGGTTTGCTGTACACAAGAGGATGTTCCTCAGTGATGCAGTTCAAAGCCATCACAGCAGCAGTTTAGTCCCGGAGGGAATGGCTGATGCTACTAAAGGAAATGGTAATATTTGCAAAGGTGCAAATTCCTCCCGAGGTTTTCGGGCCAGACTGGCCAAACAGGAGGGGCACTTGTGTAACACATGTCAAAGAAATTCCCTCATGACTAAGACAGTGCAAGATGCTGTTCTCCCATCAATAAATGGCACTTCTAGGGCATCCAAAAGCTCACCGCTGGGCTCTCCTTACAGCTGGTCTCCCGTGTTTGACTCTCAAGAACGGGTGCCAAAGCTAATGGCTTTCCTTAATGAGCAAACACACAACCCCCATTATATAGCTGCACCAAGCAGGTTGCAAACTGCCTGCACTTCTGTCTGCATTTCTTTGAAAACTGTGTGGCTTTAATATCCATTAACTTCTATGCAGGGCACCGCCACGACCAGTTCATTTTTAGGAACAATTCCGTGTGCCATCTGGTACTGCTGGCTACTTGCCTGAGTAACTCTATAAAGAATTTTTTTCATGCAACTCCACAAGAAAAATACGGCTTTATTTCCCTTTGTCTTTCCACCTCCGACAGTCACTGAGTATCCATCCAGGAGCGGCGTGGAGAAGCGGTGCAGCTCCCGAGGCAAACTGTCACCGCTGGGTGAGAGTCATGGCCTTTGGGTGGCCAGGGGTCCCTCACCACAGCTCTGCCATCCTCGGGAGGGGAAAGTGTTAATCTGGACTAAAGACACTCCTATTTCTGCAGCTCATGAAATCTGAGCCCTGTGATGCTGCGTGCACTGTGGTGAGCTGCTGTGCTGAACACTTCAACAATTCCTTCCCAAATAACATAACTTTTAAGACGCTGTCTAGCTGCCAGTGACTAGCTGATGTCCCACGACTGCATCAACACATGACGCACCGCGTTCAGACCAAACCGTTTCCCCGAGGCTCGGCAGTATCTTTGTCCTTCGAGTGGCTCTCCCAGATCTGGCTTTAAACCATGCTTCCAGGAGGCACACCTGCTATTTCAAGAAAGTACTCTGCTTTTGGAGAGGGCTGACTGAAAAAAACCCACATCCAAGCAGTTGCTGGTGAGCTTCCAACATGCCTCAGCCGTAAAGCTTGAAGGCAAGGAATGTTCCCGGAAAAGCCATCTCATAATGCGGCGCTGGAGGAAAGTTGCAGGAAAGGGCCACCCTGCGCCTGACTCCGTGTCCGCAGGAGGACAGCAGGTTTAGCAAGCGGCTCCCTGGCCCTGTGAGAGCCTCAAATATGCCTTTGTATGGCATCGTGGGGCTTCCTGCTGCTGCGGGCCTGTCAGTGCTGCCAGCCAGCCACCAACATCTCTGCTCTGGTGCTGCACGTGCAGCCGAACAGCCCCTCCAGAGCATCCTGGGGCTCTCCCGCCCGGCCCACCGGCACTCGCACATGCCTAGCTGTGTAAGTATCTCTATAGACACAAATCTATAGATACTTTCTCCTGGCAGTACCTGCTGGGTCTATCTCAGAAGAGAGGTCCCTGAGCAAATTCAGCACTGAGTTAAGCTGAACTAAAGTTGCTTTAAAATAAGGGCAAGCACTGCTGCAAAACAGGCACTGCGGCCATGGGTGAGCACTGTGCCTCTGTACGCACTCATTAGGCTGTTTGGTGCCTCGTTACAGGTAATAAACAACTATTATTAATAGAATTTTCATTTTTTCCCCACTAAATCCCTGAACTCATCAGCCTTTTCTGGTAATAAGATTCCTCCCTTGTGCCCTGTTTCACCTGATTTAATATTGCTTCATGGGGTTTGCTGTCTCCTAGAAGATCTTAAACTTAGCAGACATTGCAATGCACCAGAAAAATGTGGGGTAGAGCTCTGAGGGGTATGTACACACACAGCCCACTGGCATGCTTCTCCCACAGAGCTCTCTCCGAGCTGACCCACACATGATGTGCTGATGCTGCGCTTCACAGCAGCATCTTGATTTTAACTGTTTAATGAGGGCTCACAACTGGTGTTTTAGAGAGTCTGCGTCCATAATTATTTTCTTCACGAAGTAATTTTGGTTTCACAGGTAAACACCGATCTCAGCAGTTTCCACTTTTAATACACAATTTGATTTAGGACTAAACATCCTCTGCCTGCTAAACAGGTATTTATTACAGCCAAGCCTGCCTGTCACCCCTCCTCACCACGCAGTTCCCCCCGCCCCCCCATATAATAATCATCGGGGGGCTGTTTGTATGTGTGTGTGAAACAAGTTACACCGCATGCCTGAGGGGGGCCTGAGCACTTTAACAAGGTTTAATTACAATATTGGCAACGTGGGTGAGGCATCCAAGTAAACAAGCCATAAATCAGCCCATCAACTGAGCAAAACAAACCCCTTCCATCCACACTGCCCTCAGATTGCACTGAACAAATGGTATCCTGGGGGTTGCTATGTGCTGACTGGGGACACCCAGGAGGTCTGCAGATGGGCAAATGTCCCTGAGTGCTGGGTGTCACCTCCCATCTCTCCAGGACCTGGCCTACCTGCTCGAGGGGATGGGGTGCTCCCTCTCCTTTGCACCACATGAGACCAAGGCTTTTCCCACAAGCTTGTGGGGTGCCCAGAGGACGAAGGGGCTTCTGTCTGCTTGGCTGTTCATCAACCCACTGCAAACGACGCGATGTCTCTGCTTGGTTTTCCTGCGGAAGCGGTGAAGATCTGCAACACATAAACTGTTTTTTCAAGGGGAACTTTGGGAATTTCCATGGAAACGTGTAGCAGGTGGCACACTGCCCACGGGAGGGAATTGGCAGCAGATGCTCATCCAGAACCACTGTGGTCAATAAACCGTGAATTAAGAAGGATTTACATGATAGTCCGCGAGAGCTGTTTAAGAGTTGTTAGAGTATGCTCAGTAATCCAGTTACAAAAATATGCCAATACATGTGCTTGATAAAAGACTGTAACTGCTTTAAAATATAGTTATGGGCTGTTGCACAAAGGAGAAACAGTAACTTAACTATTCACAGGCATTGAATGTGCTTGACTTTATCATGTGTTACAGTGACTTATACAAGACATAAAAAACAATTGTCAAAAATGCAGAAGAAATATTCAAAGCCAAAAAGCACAGCCATTCATTCCGAATGGTAACGTGTTAATGTGGGGGAAGAGAAACATCAGCGCTGCTAATGGAAAGGGCCATTCAGCAACCTAAACTCTTCATTGGGAAAAAAATTCCACAGAATAATCATTAGCCATTACCTTTAAAGCAACCTCCAAATTAATAGCTGTTTTCCTAGCTTCACAATGTTGCATATTTTTCCAGAGAAAACAAATCTATCACTAAGTGCATTTGTATCTCTTATGCTTTTTAAGTTTGTGATTGGGTCAGAATAAAACCTTGTTGCAGATGACAGAAAAAAAGATGCCTTAGTAGAATAAAAGGTTATAATTCAGTCAAGGTTTCCTAACGGAACTGCATACCCACTGCAAAAGAAAGAGAGCCCTGAGATTGAATTGGTGCCTGAAGATTTTGTCTAAAATCCTTCATTGTTAAGGGCCCTTGTCAGTTTGTATTTACGTGGTTTGTAAGGTGTCACATAGCTGTACATTTTAATCTCATGGAACTGAGCTTAGAGGACTGCAGAACTAGAGGCATCAGAGGACTGGCGAGGGAAAGCAAATTCACGAATTAGCACCGTTGTCCTTACTTCACTGTGCGGCTCCGGATGCACTGGAGCAGTCTGTGCAGGAACCTGCAAACACCTGTGGCTGAGGCTTCCCGGGCTGTGGGTGCCCACGGGTGGGGTCGGGGTACCCCTGGGGGCACAGCGAGTCCCGGGCAGTGAGGTTCGGGCAGCAGCTCCACCGGGCTGCCAGCCTTGCTGGGGCCAAGCCACGAGCAATGCCAACAGCGCTGGGGCTCTGCACCGCCAGGACTGCGTCCGGGGTTCGGTGTTACAACTCCAGCTGTAAATTTGACTATAAATGTCTCTTTCCCACTTAAACAACGCGTCATTAACTTCTAACAGCGGCAAAGTGTTCCCACGATTACATTCAACATGATCAGTGCACAAAGTAATATCAAGCTCTCCAGTTTCTCTTGGAGGAAGGTATAAATACCTTCTGTCTGCGCACCCGTGGCTTGCAGGTGGCTCTGGAGGAGACGTCACAGCAGGAGATGGAGTGATGGATCGATGCGAGCCGACATGCTCCTCTCGGGTGTCTCAGCACCTGGAGTGTGTTGGCTTTGCTTGCGAGCTGGAAGTTAACAGAAGACGTCAGTAAAAGATGTGTCCTTTGAGCACTTTACAGACAGATCAGACATTTCCTTCTATTGGCATGTGAGGATTTATAGATCATATTAAATAAGGTGTAACGCACTGCAAGAGATCAGGGCACCGTAGAGTAATGTATCAACGGCACAACAGCTGCCCGGCCCTCCCCTCCAGCTCTGCTGCTGCAGCAGACACCCATGGGCAGGATGAAGCCGTTTCAGTGCAGAGATGGAGGAGTCTTGATGTTTTGCACAGGGTGTAAAGAGTCCCAGCCTTGCTGTAAGCGCACACAGAGCAGAGCAAGGGTCTGTTGCTGTAAGAGACTCTCATACGGAACACGTCCCTCAATAACATCTGCCATCGCTGCTCAGAACACGATGCCCTGGGCTCGTGTCTGGGACCTCTGCGGTATCGCCCCAGAGAAGGCAGCTCTGGGGCTGGGTATCCCCAGACCCTTGATGCGTGGGGAGGAAGATACGCGGCACTGCAGGGGACCAGCAACTCACTGGGAGTAGTGGGAACCCTTCATGGGTGCCCAGGCTCTCACACAGCCCCTGGCCATTCCTATGTTTCTCTGCCCAGGCCCAGCAGCCAGGGATTACAGCCCTGTGCAGGGATGTGTGTGCACACAGCTGGCATGCCTGTATTTTACCACAATTAACAGCTCACCACTTTTCCTGCAGCAGGAACTTGCCCTCTCGGTTCACCCTCCATCATTCATTGCCGAGTATAGCAAATTAATTGCAAAAGTGCAACCCCCCCCCCCCCCGCAGTAGCAATTTGGCCCTGGTGGCATTAAGCACTGCCGGACTCTGACAGTGTAGGGAGGAGAGGCCCTGGGGTGCAGGGTGCGGGCCAGGCAGGGGGTGGCTCTCCTTGCTCCCAGGGATTTACTGGTGCAAGTAGGAGAACAGGGCTGAAAACTGAGCTGGGATGGGGCAAATGGTACCTGGAAAAGTAGTGCCGTATTTCTGAGTGGGTGAGTGGTGTCAAACATCTTCTCGCTGCTACGCCATGGTCTGCATGTCTCTGAACAGCACTGAGGGTGATTTTTATCGTAGCCGTTGGTCTGATCATGGCTGTGTCACAGAGACCATGGGGATGTGTTTGGGTCAAGAGGCTTGGGCCACAAAGGGGCCGCAGTGGTGCCCAGGCTGTGGGCTGCACTGGGACTGTGGATGTGCCCACGCCGTGGAGGCTCTCGGGTTACTAGAAAGGAAAAACGAGGAAACACAAAAGCTGGACCCTATTCTGGTATTCTTGAGAATGTCACGCAGCTCACCCGTGCATTAATGCTGCTTTGGAACCGTCTGTTTCTGAAAGCTACTTGCCTTTTTTTTCTTTCTTGAGTAAACAGCAGCTATTTTGATTTGGGCTTCACACAGATTCATGGGCAATGCCATACAGGTATCTGCCAGACCCTCCAGCCAGAACCCGTCTTACTGAGGTTGGAATGACAAAATGCAGTGCCACCCAGCCGTGTGTCAGCACAACAAACCTACTGACACGGTGGGATTCCTCCCCAGAGGCCCCTCTCCAGCTCCGGTGAGAAAATAACAGCCTCTTGTAAAGGAAACTCTTGCATGGGACGTTTCCTGAGCTTTACGAATTCATTAGAAAATTACTCAGCACAATAATAAATGCATCCAGAGCTTTGATATTTTGCACATCAGGTGGTAAAACAGTAACTGTGAATAGATTGCCTGTACGAAGATTTTTGCCTTGAGCGCTGCGGTAGCAGATGGCCTAATAAATATGCAGGGCTCTAAAAGGACATTTGTAATTTCCGTAACCTAAGGTTTTTTTGGTCTCCCATACAGCTAAAATGCACAATCATCCAATAATAAACTTTTTAATAGATAAAAACCCTAAGCTGTATAATGTAAACATCATTTGAAGTACACTACCAGTACTGGTGTAGTAGCAGTTGTGCTAGGAGCCTGGCTGGGTTTCTTTATGAAAAGTATTTTACTGTGGCTGTACGTGGTCAGCACAGTGGACCCGCTGTTGGCAAGGCCTGTATCTTTTCTCTGGCAGTGGCCAGGGGAGGATATCTGTGAGGAGTGAGATGAGGACACACTGTCAGTCCGCAGGAGCACTCCAGCTACGCTGCAAAAGTAAAATTGCTTTTTAATTAATGGCTTTTGACAGCATTTTTCCTCTATTGTTTCACAACCACATACCTTTCAGACCTGTCTGCTCTTCAAAGCTCTTGGCAAAAGAACATGGTAACAAAGGAAAAAGCTGGAGATCTGCTGAAGAGGCCACACCTGCAGGGATGGATCTTCAGGCACTCCGGCTTCAGCAACTTGTTCAGCCCCTCTGCAGACACGCCGGCGCGTTGTGCCTGATGGCAGGGAGCTAACATCAGCTGTTCAGGTGTTGACATCTCCTTTTCTCTTCCAGTGACGAGGGTACTTCTGTGCAGAGAGGTTTAAGGGCACAGCACAGGGGCTACATGAGCAGGGGGATATATCTGGGCCACATTTTGACAAAACTAGAAAAAAAACCTTTATCACAAGAACCACTATGGTGCCCTTCGATCAAAAAAAGCGGTGGAACTGCTGGAGAGCCATGCTCAGATGGGGCACCTGGTGTTTGCATTGGCCTTGAACTCACCTCCACAACCGTCTCTCAGCTCTCCAGCATCCCCAGCCGGGTCCACTCTCATCTGCCATGCAGACTGGATGGCACATGCTTAGAAATGGATAAAAAGCATCACAAGGTTGTTGATTCACCACTGATTGACCACAGGAATCTTCATAATAATTCTCACCATGTAGTTTAATGTCCACAGATTATTTTTGCTCTTGAAAACCATCAAGCTTGGAAACAGAACTGCTTTTTGAGTGGCATGGTAAGAGCAAAATCCTGCTCAGGTCTGTGCATCGTGCGCTGCTGGCTGTGACCCCTTGGGAGCTCACGGCTGTTTCTGGGGTTCCATCCAGGGTGTTCACATTTGCACTGGTTATGGTGCCTGCAGCAGGATCCCAAAACATCACAGTCAGTACTGCCTGTACAGCTGCTAACAAGCAAGTTCAACACTGAATAAGAAAAAATGACAAGTATTGTTTTTACACTTATGTACTCCCATGGGTATCGTGAAGCCAAGCTTTCAGTTTATCAGGGAACTGAATTTAAATAGTTTTTTCCAAGGTGCCAAAAAAGGTGGCAGATAAGGATGCCAAGTTACTATAGTAACCATGAGAAAAGTGGTGATTATCAGCAATAACACATAGAAAAGACAGACTGGATTGTCTTTTCACTTTACATGTAGCCCGTTGCTTAAAAATTAAGCCCTTTTCTAAAATAAAGAAATACCACAGAAAAATACCTTGAATATGAAACGCATTATGCAAAATTATTTTCAAGGATTTTTCAGCCTGTGCAACCTCGCCATTTGAGCCAAAGTTTAGAGGATGTGCCCCTAAACAGAATGCTTTATGGCTGAAGCATAAGTGAATAATAAAGCATGGCTTTTCATGTTTTCTTACCTAGTAACCACGGCAGCATAGGGGAAAAAAAATCAGTATTGATGTCCTACTGTAAGCTCCTTAGGAGAGAGTGTGTTCTTTGTTTGGCATAATGAGGCTCACACATCAGACAGCACTTGGGTACAAGTGACAGTACTGCAAGATCAAAGATTATGAAGTCCTGGCAGCTGCTCGGAGGAGTCCACGGCGGTGCTCACGTGTACCAGGCTGTCTGCAACCTGCAACGCCACGCTGCTGCAGCCCGCACCGATGTAAAGGCTGAACCCTGGCTCTTGGGTTGCGCTTCGGAGAAAACCTCGGCAGATGGACCTACGGCAAAAAGATTGAGATGAATGGGGAGAATCATTCCAGTGACATAGAAATACACTGCTCTGGGCTGTGGCCAGAAAGCATTTTTTAAAGACGACTTCTTCCTCCTGAACTACCTGGAAGCTGGTTGATTGTGTTTGTTAACAACGGGAAACAAAGCAGAGATGTCTGTCACACCTCATGTATTCAAGGAACACAGAAGGGCCTGAGAGACCAGCTGACTGACTTGTGATCTGCTGATGCCAGCAGCTCTACCAAGCTAACTTCAGTTCCTCTATTTTCAATGCACACCTAGGAAATATTCATGAAGCCTTACTACAATTTACTGCATTTCAAAATTTATGTTCTGAAAAATCATAACTGATGCTGGGTCCATAGAAATAAATCCCTGCAGTTTCATTAACCTGTAACTTTATGCCCAGACACAGGCCTTTTTGCCTGTTGGAAAGCACACGCTAGTGAGAACTATGTGATTCTCGTGGACTAAAACACTACACGACTGCTAGGATCAAGTCTCTGTGCTCTTCATCACTTGCCATAAATGCTGGCTTTGACAAATTGGCTAAATAAAAAGCATGCTGCATGACAGCAGTGCTGCAGTTCTAGGTCCACAGGATGATGATTAAGAAAAACATTGTGAACAAAACTTACAGTCCTCGCAGCTAAGCCTTTTGTGCCGCTCAACTCACAGGTGTTGTTCACAGAATTATGGCAATCAGTCCCCACAGATGTTGAAGACGTAAAGCTGCTAACAGAACACAAAGGGCAAGGATCCCAAACTGCTGATTTTGAAAAGCAGGACTTTGCTATAAAATACTACTGTGCTAATGACAGGAAAGCAGAGCGTATCCGGAACCTGTCTGGAACACCAGACTCACCCTGAACCTCGTGTCACTGCCCGCCTGCCGCCTCATCCCATTAAAGGTGAGGGTAAGAGGACAAGAGCGTGGAGTCTCCAGGGTCTCCCTTTTGCCCAAGCTGTGGATGTCCACGACGGTTTTGGTTTGTTTTCTTCTTTTCCCCCAGAGTGTGCGGTTATCTCGGTAGCATCAGTGACCCAGTCTGGATTCACACTGCTGCCACAGGGCATCCAACCACTCCTGTGAGACATGCGGCTATGAAAGGAAGATTAACACCACATTTCAAATAGCCCTTGCCACAGACACAGGAAGCATGGCCCTGATCACTAAATGATGCTAAAAAGAAAGATTCATACGCACAGATATGCACAAGCATGTACAAGCTAGCATCTGATTTTTGAAGGTCAAAATTATGATTTCATTGAACTTTTGAACTGATCATGGCATTAGCAAGAACAAGTACAAATCTTTCTGGGAGAAACAGGCTACGGCAGGGTAAGTAAATTATCTCAGCACAGTATCTGTCTTCCTCTGGATTTCAGTGCTACTCTTATTCGAATCAATTAGTGATGATATGTTTGTACCTGCCACAGAAGCCAAATACACAATCTGATCTTCTGCCAAGTCACTATTAACAACTGCATTTTCAATTGATTCTAGGATATTCATTAACTGGAATCCATAATTACAAATAATTTACAGACATACCACTTTAAATTACTTGCCAGTGAGCTTACTAAGCTCACTTTATGACATTCAAATACATTATTCTTAAAAACGCACTGAGTAATCAGCTTACAGATAATCACAGTGGAATAGCACTGGATATAATCAAGGAGAAACTTAGAACAAGAATCACCAGCAATGCCTATAGATCAGTTTTGCCATGTGATTTTGACATTTCCTTTAACTGTCCCCAGAAATCCGTTATGTACTGAACTGGTGGAATACAAAGCTGCTCCACCAACTCAACTCCATTACAACACAGCTCCTTGGACTTCTTGTTTCACAGGCAACCCCTGCCTGACACCTTTTCTCCAGTACAAGGCAGCTGATTTTTCAATGATTTATTTACTCTTTGAGCAAGTGTTTGGTTGGCTGGGGGGGGGGGGGGACACTGGTGGCAAGCAGCACTGCACAGTGCCGCAGCATCTCCCTTGCTCTGGGGCTGGAAATGCCAGGTGCTGCTTGGAGTCAAGTAGCAGCCATGGCAATGCAAGAAACATCAGGATCAGGTTAACTTGTTTTTAGAGCAGACGAAGCCTGACATCTCTCTATGCACAGTATTTTATTTATTTCATATGCTGATTTTATTTTCGAAGGCTATATTTGGTCTGGTTTATATCTGTAGTCTTTCTGCGTGGTCAATAGGGATATTTTATCTACCATAGAAAACAAAATTGCACAGTGACACAGGCAATTTAAATCTCTAAGTTGGAACTTTAGGACCCTCACTGAAAACTCCACTGAAACCCAATACAGATGGGTTAAAAGAATTACATTCTTTTATTGCAAGGTGTAATGGAAAAACTAATAGAAACATGTAAGACCTGGACTGTGAGCATATTTTCCCATATGACTCAAATACACACCTTCTTGCCTTGCATGAAACAAAGCTCCAGTTTTTCCAGTGCTGAAGCAATCACTCTTGCTGCTCTTCAGTCCTGTGTTAAATCACATCAGTAAAGCAGACCGTAGCCGGTGCTCTCAGAGCCTGCCATATCTACCCTGCTGTGGTCTGGATTTGTAAACTGCCCATGCACACCCCTTACGGTGCACAGCGCTGCACACCCTGTACCGCCCTACAGCTTTGACATCATCCCATTACTGTAATATGCAACAGCAGAGAATTTCCTGAAGATGAGGAAAATACTGCTTTCTCTGATGACTAAAGGGAGAGAGTGAGCTTAGGAAATAGAGGCCTTTGAACAACACGCTGTATATCTTAGAGTACAAAGAATAACATAGCTCAGAACAAATGAAAAATACACAGTAAGCAAGTCACGAAAAAAAATCATTTTATTTGAGTAAAACCATAATTTACAGATGAACACCATAAACTGTCTTGATTCAACTTCGTTTGTTTCCATGTAGAACCTTTGAATATTGGAAATAAATTAGACTAACAAATAAATGTCTTAGTCACAAGGAACTTTTATGTTATGTGATTTTCCACTGCATTACAACTTAAATATAAAACTATAAAAATAAGACACTATTTACAAAATATATTGTCTTCCAAAACTATTGGTTAATTCAAGTTTTAAGTTACATGATAAATTACACAACTCAGTAACACTTTACAAACAGCTAAAAAATAAACTTACTCCGAAAACAAAACGGTATCTTCTCATCTATCTATGACTATCTGACTATGCCAATTCATAGTACTTCCCAGAATCGGGATCAAAGTAACAGTTCAGACACGGATCATACAAAAGAGTCAAAACTTCATCATCTTCTTCAGCACTGAGGTCATCTCCACCTGTGTTAAGTACAAAAAGTAAGAATCAATCATTCTTAGACAATAACATGGAAATACCTTTCTGACAGATGTGATAGAATGTCTCTCTAAGTGTATAATCTTTTGACTTCTGAATTTTACCTTCAAGATAACAGCAATTCACATTTTTATTACATTTCTGAAGACCTGTATTTAGTTGAGGTGAAATGATGTCAGTCAGAGTTTGCTTAACTCTGCAAACAAAGTGGAGCCGTTCACCAGAAGTACCTTTACTGATAGTGGATCAAAGTATTCCTAAGTGATATTTTTTCATAAACAATAATGTTTTAGTACGAACAAGGATAGTCAGTGTGTACTTAAGGCCTGTAAGAATGAAAGAATTTGAAGGTCTGGTATCCAACATGTCACCTAAATGTCCAGTATGGGTAAATCTGTATAAAAGAGCTTTCAATACCAGAGAGGAAATAAGATTCTTTCAGACAATAAACATTTTAAATCTAGGTTGTCTAAAGTTACATAAAATGCAAGAACATTTTCAGGTAGCAGAAATGAATCCTTAGCCTAAAATACACTGATAAAGCCATACAGACTTTTATGACAGACGCTTTATATATCATAGCTCCTTTTCTAAACCTCTCTATCTTTCATATAAGCTAAATCTAAGTTACATGATCTATAGTTTTTTGATAGGAAACAATTCACAGCTGAATGCAATCTGTATCTTGAATTTCATCATAAATGTTCATCTTGTTCTCAGACTGTTAATGCAAACTGAATGCTTTGTATGCCCAACACTTCATAATAAGTAATGGCCTGTTATGCTAACAGCAGCAGTTTCACAACGCTCAGAATCTATTTACAGCCAGGATCACACAACGATATATAGGTTACAGTATCTAGAGACCAGCAGGTAGGCTGGTGCATTTAATGCACGCAGCAGAAGGGTGTACTTTATTGTTTGGGAAGAGATTTCATTTTTGTTTCCTCTGTAGCATTAACAAATACCATCAGAAAGAAACTGCCTCTTACTGTAACCAAAGGTAAAAAGGCAAAGCTGAATTGTTGCCCTCCTTGCTGTGAGTACTTCATCAGGCCTGGTACGCTAAACGTGGTTAACTGAGATATTTTGTTTGGATAGCTCTTGGGAACAATTCTGCAGTGCAGAAAGAAGGCATAGAACTGAAGGCCTTTTTCTACACTTCGGATCATAGTCAACAAGCAAATGGTATTTGTGCCTCATTCCCTCACACAGCCTTACATTTTCACCTGAAACCATGTTGTTATTTCCACTGAATTCTTCCTTTTATTATTTTGCTTTTCCATGCCTATGCTTCTCTTCAAAATTATTCTCCTTTCTTCTATAGGATTAAATCTCCTTCCCTCTCTGCCTTGGTACCAGCCTCTCAATATGCTCTCTGGTTTGATTTAGGAATAAGAAATACTTCAGACTCATCAGGGGAGTACCTCTTTCCCTGTATACCTTGAATTCATGCCAAATCAGAATTAGATTGCATCCAGGACTAGCTGGATTTATACCTCTAGAGCAGTAATTCCCTGCATGTATTTTCATGTGGATGAGAACTTAGTTTTCTATGTGTATCTTGTTTTTAAAGTTAGGCTTCTTTCTTCTAGCATCTCACAATATCCCCAAATGCATTTTAAGGCATTTCTAGATGTTGCAACAGATTTCCAATGGCAGCATGGAATATTCAGTTTTGAACAGATTAAAAAACTGTACGAAAACCTCACTTCTTTTCTTCTACTTCCTAAAAATAAGTACTAATTAAATTGTGACAATCAAGTACAAGACTCAAATAACACGAAACACTTGTGTTAGAAGACATCTTTCTACTTTCAAATGGTATATTGTGTACAACCTGACCATATGTAGGAATGAAGTGCCCATGGCCAAATTAGCGGATAAACAAGTCACTTCCAAGGCAAGTTTTCGTAACTGTTTATGCTGCCACCATCCACACTTTTGGGCTTGAGGTTGCTCAGGATTGCATGAAAAAAACTCTTGGCAGTTTAATTTGAATATCATGGTGAAAGCAAAATCAAAGCTTTTGTTCTTAAGTCACTATAAAATGAAACAGTATTTTAGGCTAGAAAATAACTTGATTTTAAATGAAAACTTGTGCCTCTGATACACATTACAGAGCGATGATTCTTTTTTAGTTCTGAGCTGAAAGAAGACTGAAGATAGTGAGTACCTCTGGATACCTGTCATATTAAATTAAATGCTGCCCCACTGAAATCAGGGGAGCTATTGTTTTCATGGAGCAAGGCTTTTGCTCAACATGTCTAAACCTGGGTACCAAAGAATAGAGGAGACAGGTAGCAGCTTTTTCCAAACTCTGAAATAAAGGTACGAATAACATAAAATGGATTATGTTAACACTGTTTATATAGCTGCCACAGCCTGGAGGACTAAAATAAATGCTTACCCTCTTCACAGAAATATATTTTCACTGTATTCTAGGTTTTAATATTAGAAAATAACTTGTAGAAAATCTCACTTTAAAATATATGGATCATACTCTGACCCTGATAGAAGTCAACTGTGCTCGATCAGCTGTCAGAAACAGAGATGCTGAAAATAACACTGCTAATATTTTCTCCGATATGATCCTTGAACATTAAACTACAGTGCTCAAATCTATACTGTAATTAGGTACTGCACGGTTACCGCATGACTATTGGCAACAGCTGTAATCCAAGAAAGAAGAACATTCAGGGCCGTGGTTCCTAGAGCACTATCTTAAGAGAAGTAACAAGGTACAATGAAGTAAGTTGCAGACAACTTATGACTCTGCCTTTGTCACTTACTGTGGAAACCTTCTTGTAAGACTTGTTATGTCAAGATAAATGAAATTGTTTATAAATCAGAAATATCAATGCCCAATAAGGGAAAAATCTATGGAAATATATGATATTCAGGAGTCTAAATTTTCCTCTTGTCTTGTGAAACCTGTTGAATAGAATACTTCTCATTACATCTCTTTATTTAACTATTTACTATGGATGGTGCAAATGTTAAGAAACAAACTATAGAATAAAATGCTTTCTTAGAAACAAATCACCTTTTTTCCCCACAGTTATGCCCCAACTTAAAAGATTTTTTTCTAAATATAAGAATTAAAGAATATTTATAAATATCCTAACACTATACTATCTGTTTTTCTTTCAATACACTTTTAGATAAAATCAGTATCTTGAATACATTATGACTCACTGCAGATTATCAGTACTGATAATATTCTTTTGTTATCCTGTGATATTTGGAATACTGGAAAACTGCACACACACACAAAATAATCTTGTGACACTTAACTCACTTCTCAACATGAGAAATAGATAATTTTCTAATGTGGTATTTAAAAAAAATAAGTGAGCAGGGCAGCAGAATTTTCTGGAATGAACTTGAGCATTCAGTTTGTTGATCAGATCTGGTACTTAATTGACAGTAACAAACAGTTCTTTTATCTCACAAATAACTAACTCCAAATGAAGCGATTAAGAAAAATAAAAAGCTTTTTCCGAAGCGCTAGAGATCTATCACGCCACACGACTTCTTTAGCATCTCTTTCAAAAATGATACTCTAACCTATCTAGCTACCATGGTCCATCAAGATTTTTTTAAAACAAGATCTCTAGGAAAACACATAGATTCTAATGTTTGATGGTACAATCTAATCTGATAGGCATGTATTACATTGCACTGCATTTTCATACACCACCATACTACATCCACAGATTTGTTTCACTTAAGTCTGTCTTTCATGCGAGCAAAACCATGCCAGTCTTCTCTCAATATAGTGCAAGGACATTGTTTTCCAAGGACTGCACACAATCAGAAAGGGAGGCTTGGAGTTGTTTTAATATGCTGTATATTGTAGAGGTACCCCCTTACTTTGCCAGTCAGGCTTCCCCCAGCCACACCTGCTACAATTACTCTGCTGCTTCTCTGCTACTTTAATAGTGAAGGGGGTCCAGTAGTTCAGAAAAAATCCAAACCATCCTGTTTGGGGAGAGAAGGTCATGGAACAGCTCTGTTGTTCTCTTTTATTTCCTCCAACACTTTGGAGAAATGGCTTGATCACTTCAACACCATGACAGGTTTTCTGGAGTATCTGGAGACAGAAAAGCTTCTGTGTGAAGTTATCAAAATTAGAAATATCATAGATACAGATGAGTCAGAATTTAATTTCATTTAATAAAGGCACAAAAAGAAAAAGCCAAATTAAAAGGCTATGGTATAAAAAGATTTTCTGTTCTCCAAATGTGCAATCATGGACACATGATGTAAAATATTCCAGCATCAAGGCAAATGAGTTTAGGAACAATTCATGAAATATTTTGGAAATTCTAATTTCTAAATATTCTGTGTAAATAACAGAAGAAATCCAACAAATTCCCAAGTA
The DNA here is from genome assembly GCF_030867145.1 of Opisthocomus hoazin. Classification (NCBI taxonomy): domain Eukaryota; kingdom Metazoa; phylum Chordata; class Aves; order Opisthocomiformes; family Opisthocomidae; genus Opisthocomus; species Opisthocomus hoazin. The sequence goes on along the minus strand of NC_134424.1, from coordinate 10,457,861 downwards.
TACTTCTTTTTTAAAGTTTCTTAAAGATAATAATACATTTTTTAAAATTTACAGAAATTCTACCTTTACTGCAGCAAGCCTTGGATTTCATAATACTAACATAAAAAATTCTCAGAGACCTATCACAAATTTACATCCAATGTGCCTTTAACTCAAGGATTACCGTCCAATTCTCTTTGGCTTACTTAGGACCCTTAACAAAACATACTACTTCATTCTTCAAAGCAAGGTCCCTTCCTGACAGAAAAATTCTATTTTGTTGTCATAAACAATTACAAATATACATCTATGAAAACATTCCCAATTTGAGGGGCATAATCTATTTTAGACAGTAAACCACTGAGACATCTTCATCCCTCAGGCAGCCAAAATACACAGGTCAGAATTATGAGAGTTCATACTGAATTCCCCAGACTTGAAGAAAAATGCAGCTATCTACCCTGTTTCCTAAGACAAACAATAAGAAATAAGGACATTTGAAGAAAACAAGTTATTTGTTGTATTCTATTGTTGTCGACTTTCCAGTTTCAGCTAACTTCTTTGCCATTCTCCAAGCAAACACTATTAATAAACAAAAACCTGTAGCTCTTTAGGTGGTGACAACAGTGTTTACTCAGGAAATCACGCTGAGATTTCATTTAAGGCTAAATCTGAAATTTGTCATCATAAGAGAAGCATCACTTACGTAAGCGGAATTGTGCTTCTGAATAAGAACGTTTAGTCTTCGCGTTCTTTCTTTCATAGGTTTGTCATCTCCACTACCATAAATTCCTTATTTTAAACAAGTAAGATGCATTTTTTATGAGTTAATCTGCATCTAGCCAGAACATCAGGAAACTGCAACTGCATAAGTTACACTTCTATAAGAGGCAAATAATACTGCACGGAAAACTCTGCTAGCTTGAGCTGAGAACGATAAATATGAGAAGTTGGAACCAAAGTGCAGCAGTACAGAAAGCTACAAAAAGGCAGCACCAGCACTACAGGCACAGCATTTAGAAATGTCTTTCTACCCAGGTCCTTTTCATTGTCTTCATAAACTCCTACCTGAAATACTCTGATTCGTTGAAGATTTAGTGTGCTCTTCCAGCTGTTGTCTTCCAGGAATGATGGGAGGACTGAACATGTTCAACCAGTCTCTGAAAAATACAAATCAAAATATCACTCACAAAAACACAGTTTGTGTTCCTATTTGTTCTAATTCTTTTGATTATTAAAAAAAATTCAACGGAAACTGCAGGTTGTCAAGTGTGATGAAACAAAATCAAGCTGGATTTTACTACTGTAGAAATAAACTTTACAGTTAATACAATTCTTCAATGTTAAGGCTTCCTTCCTTCCTTAGCCTTTTTGCCCGTTCTGTTCACCCTAACATCTGTGGTTTAAGTCAGGTTTGCTTTGCAGATCTCAGCAAAAGGTGTACAAGAGGTGTGATCCATAATCCACATAGATATACTCTGAAAGCCTATGGGACGCATGAAAGTCTTTTCCTGAGGAATAAAGACTTGTGATGAACAACCTGCGTTTGATGAAAGATTGGGGGGGGGGGGCAATTTGATTAAAAATCCTTACTCTCTTTAAGGAAAAAGGCTTAAAGACAGTCAGAAGAGGTGCTTGGTTACCACTGACTTGGCACTGCTTGGAGCGCCTGTAATAGGGTGACAGCAAGCGGTAGATTGTTCACTGTCCGGATGGTTGGTGAGTTAGAGCTGAGCTGAGACATGAAATGGATGCCACTGACAGTGTGACACCAACTCAGTGGTCTTGAACTGTGGGACAGCTGATTTGTATTAAATAATTTAATCTTTCCAGTTTAATTTAACTTCAATATATTCCAATGAAGGGATGGAATTAGTGATCAGAGCTAAGAATAACACACTAACAGTTTTCTAGTGTTTTTCAGAAGGAAACATTGGATTGAGTCAGGATGTTATTGTTGACATTGGAAAAAAGCTTTGCTAGGTAAATACATTATAAACAATTGTTTATAACAATTTTTTATTGTTATAAAATGTTATATGCTACAAATAAATATTTTGTTATTGAGAATAACCTGGTTTTAGCTACTGGCAACAGCATACAGATGACTTCTCATCACAGCTGTCACAGATCTATTTTGCTTCTGTGTGGAAAAAAAATTAGATGGGATCTTTATCACAGAGGAGGGAGTACAGACCTTCTTCACCTATTCAATTTAATAGGCAATTTATGGCTCTCCTGAACACTACTTTGTGATAGCTTTTAAAAATTATTATCACGTTATCATACACACATATAAAGTTCAATATTCATTTCATATATACCACTTTATGATACCCTGTCTTTGACTGTTACAGCTCAAAGAAAACAGAACAGTTGTTTTGATTGTTATTGTTACTGCTTTTTATTGCAAACTGAACTGCAGATTTTTTCACTGAACAAGTCATTCATATTCTACTATCAGTCAGAGGAAGACAGCCCTGAAAAGGACACATCTAAGTCACAAATTTAAGACATTCCTTGTGCAGGTGACCACATCTTGCAATTCTTCTTGTATATGAAACCAATCTCTGTATACTGGGCATAGCTCACGTTTCCTTCAGTTCCCATCCGTCCTCTTCAACAGTAAAGAGCTATAACACTTTAAAGCTTCAATATAACCATGAACTAGACTAAACAATAGCAAGTTAACACTTGGAACACAGAATTTGAGGGACCTCAGTACATCATCTCATTTTGATAGAACCATCCTTTAACAGAATCCATCCTTTTTGACCAACCTATTTCACTGCAAGGCAAGGGGAATGGAAGTGAAAAGGGGTCTTTAAATTCCCTTATGCTCACTTCATGCTGATGGGAACAGTGCAGCTCTACAGAGTAAATTAAGCTTGGTTTGGGGTTGATTCAACTTGTGTCTGGCCATGGCTGCTCCAACAGCTGGCTCAAAAACATTACGCATGCAAACTTGTACTAGAGGCCAGGAGATTAGCCAGAGCTGTAGAGGTAACTTCAACATCCATGGCTTCACATAGAAGGGATGAATTTTTCCAAAACTTGACAGATTTCTTTACATTGCCAGACCTTAACTATCTCACCTCAATACAACATAAACAGATAATGTACTTCTACTTTTTGAAAAGCCTTGATGATCTCACGTAAGATTTGCTTCTGACAGAGAAATCTGGCAAGACTCAGTCATGTGTTATAATTGCTAAAATATGCCAACTGCTTTTTTTTTTTGTTAGTTTTTCTGCTACTTCTGGACTTGTTATTGATTCCACATCATCTCCTGTTGGCATGTACGCATAATCTGGGGTGAATCAGGGGACAACCACCTATCTGTTTGCAGTCAAAACGGAAAAAACTAATTTTCTGCCTCAGGAAACAGAACTGCTGGTGTAGAAATCCTGCAAATAGTATAGCAGATTTAAAGGAAGAGATATTGAATTTTTCATAATTTCAATATGTAAAAAACATACTTCAAAATTTTTTTACACCATCATATTATTTTCATATATATGGTCAACTTCACTACCAATCCTTCTCCTCTTCTCCTGTTCAGCTAATGGCAGTGAGAACTGGTACAACTAATCCCCAAAGCAATATGCTTGCCTAGACATCTCATTATTAGCTCTCTCTGTTATTGTTCATTATATTTGCATTCCCTGAATACAGCCAAAGACTCTATTTACACCAGAGTATCCAAAGTTTTTAGGAATAACAGTTAAATGCATGCTATGATATCCAGTGCATGGTAGAATATATTTTCCATTTCTGCCACCTGCCTGTGTGGTTTGTGCTGCCTCACAATCAGCCCACATGAGCCTAATGCTAGAATTCTAGGACTCCAGGGCTCACAGGATGTGGTCAGAGAGCATGACGCGGTATCAATTACCTGATTCTCCACGATTGCACTGAAACGCAATGTCAGCAAAAGCAATCTCTTGGAGAAACTGTGGCAATTTTAGAGTACGGAAGAACTACTAGTGCTAATCTACATCTGTGCTTCCCAAGCTACCCTTTCTTCCAAATTCACTACAGCTTTTTTAAAAGACAGTGACATCTGATGTCCAGAGAAGAACTAGAATATTTCTGCTAGTAAAACTGCTGAAGCCAAAGTAGTACAAGGACAGAGGAAAGACAGTGGTTGCTTCTGAAGAGAAATTATCTCAGTCAGACCAACAAACCTAGCTAGAAAAGTACAGCAGCTCTACCGTATACATGAAGAGTTTAAAGATTCAGATACAATATGTATCAGAGAATTTCTAAAGAAAACAGCTGGTACCCAGAAAGCAGAGAGGATGTTAGCAAGGGAAAAGAAAGAGAGAGACAATTAATTTAGAGAACATGGAGGGAGCAAGGTAATCATGTGTCATTAAATCAGTATTTCTATTAAATTAATAGTTCTTATTACTCAGGAAATTTACGTTTTAGTTTGAAGTCTCATGTCTGGAAGCTCTTCCTGAAAGATCAAGTCTGAGAAAGCAGAGATGGGATGATTTGTGAGTAGCTGGATGATTGTGTCTTTGATTCTGTCCTTAATTTACTGGGGTCAATTCTTGTGTAAATGAATTGTTCAGTTTCATCTTCATATTTATTTTGATGCATCTGGTTCAGTATATTAATTACTACTTTCTCTAGAAGGTGCAAGTGTAAGATCTAGGGATTTTGATGGTTCTAAAGGGAGGCAAAGGAGTTTTTATTTATGATAAAGGCAACTGAGATGTGTTGGCAAGTCTGAGAGAAAAAAAAACAACACATGAGCTGAATCTAGACTGTCTTAATAGGAAATATCAATGTCCAAGCAAAACTACTAGTTTTGCTATTCAAACCCCTCCTACCAAGATAAGTGATCCAAACACTACAGTATTAAGCATTCACTGTTGACTTAATATTACTTTTAAGGTTGAAACATTTTAAACAATATATATAAAAACTGGTTTATTACTTCCACAAGTTAGTTAGCAATGTCTAAATCAACTTTTGTTAAACCTTGGAAAAAAAAAAATGTTTAAAAATTTCATAGGTGCTGAAGTCTTCTTGGCCAAATTGCAGTAGATAGTAAAGACTGGCAGGTGATTGATTGACAAACTGCTGAAAAGTGGGTTTACAGTGGTAATTCTGATAGATGTTGTGGTCTGGCAGTCAAGACAGACTTTTCCACAATGAAATCTGCAGTTGCTTTTAGGAAGCAACTAAAACATATGTGTGTGTGAGACAGCGTGTATGAGTTAAAAAAAAAAACCTCAAAAATTTGTAGACCTTGCCTAAAAGTAAAGCCCAGAATGGAGACAACTGGCAATATTCTGAGAAATGCAGAGTGTGGCCTGTGTTTCCATTTATTGTTTTTATTCTGACTCAACAAAGACTATTTTTTGGGGGACCTTCTTTAAGAAGCTAGTTTATCTCCCTAAAACAGAAAAGCTAATCACACATTCTGACTAATTAAAGACACTCTATTTATGCTATCAATGCCTCCAGCTGTAATCAATACAATCAACGTGCAATAAACTATCTAAAGCTTTCCTGATAACAATGTGGAATGCTAAGTACTGTCTTTTGACATTGTGAGTTGCTTTGCGTGAAGGCTCAGAATAGCTTCCACACACATTCAAAGTATCACGCACCTTTAATGCTTGCACTGAAATTCTTTATTATCCTGAAAGCTATTTTCCATACTAAAATACAATAAAAAATGTTACATGATCTTGTTATATTATGGCCTTTTCTCAAAAAAATACTTTCAGAAAATAATTGTCATATATTGAAACATCACATGATAGCTGAACTGCGATGGATAGCAAAAGAATCTCTTGGACTTCTGAACATCGTTTTTATTTTTATGACAGTATGTTAAATTTTGCAGAAAATGGCATCCATTGGTAAAATCTGCTGAGAAAATTAGCGATGCTTTATTAACTAGCACTTATTAATGATAATGTACCAAAACTGTTACCATCAACAGAAATCCAAAGAATCAGAGGGTTTTTATTTAAATCTTAATGAACATCTCTGATACTTTGACTTTTTACAGGTATTTTTGCTTTTCAGTCCATCCTACTGGCTGGGCTGAGAAAATGGACAAGTCATTTAGTACAGAGATTCTTAACATCGCTGTGAATTGAGATAGCATACTTTATTGCACTTCTTTTGGATCAGATTTAATTTGTATTATTAAATCATTGTGATTATTTAATCCACATTATTAATAAAATTTAAATGCTTCAAAGTTTTAGTATGGTTTTGTCCAACAATCTATACAGGAATTAAAAGGAATATTCAAATTATTCGCTCAGCCTGGCAGTATACTCTAAAAATGCAAGGCAAGGGCTACATTATATCAAATCAGCGAATGAAAAAACAACAGCAGTTTTGTATCATTAAGAAATATCAAATTGACAGACTATTAAGCATCTGAAGAGTACCATCAATAAAGAACACAAAAGATTATATTTAACTGCATAAACTACTTAGTAAATCTTTATGAATATGAGAGGAGAACTGGCTTGTGCCTGAGTGACAGTAAGAGGAGCATGTTTGCTGAATTATTTTTTACAATGCATAATTTGACTAACTCTGTGGAGGGCCAGAGAATGCCAATGTATGAACCAAGAGTATTAAAATATTTTAAGGAAAAAAGGATCAATTCTTGACATCTTGTGCAACTCTAAACTAAAAAATCTCCACACATACTTCTGCTGTATTAGTAATATTTAATAGCACATGGAGCAAATTCTGATGCAAACGCTCAAAGTGAATAAGAAATACCTTACCTTGAACCACTGAATGCAAAGGGCCAGCTCATCTTAAAAGTATGGCTCAGTATAGCCTAAATATTAAATTCAGCTAAGATGGAGACCTATTTTTCTCACTTGTTTGGATTTTTAACTATAGCTGTTTAAGAAAGTTTGTTAGAGACTAACTCAGTTCTTAGATAAGTCAATAAAAAGACACCCAGCTTTGGAAGACCCCTCATCTATACCATGCTCTGTCTTTTTTTCAGCATGCATTACTCATTAGGCTCCTCCAGATTAGCAATCTGAATTTTCAATTACTTACGTATCTGCTGGACTTCATGCATATGTGTAACGTTATTAACTTAAATCATATTACCCATACACACCTATTTGGGTTCTGCTTTGTACTATATTAATGATGTGTGCATATTGGAAGGTTTTGATTTTTTTTTCCATGGAAATAAACTCTTCAGTAGCAAAGCATGGACTGATGTAGGCTATTATTGTGTTACGTACAAAATGCAATCATATTAGTTGAAGAAATGTTGAAATAAAATTTCAGGTCCTGCCACTACATACATCTGTAATAACTGTAAAGTCATCTGAGCCTTATGTTGTCTGTTACTGCATCTAAAATGCTTTAAACAATTTCAATTTTGGAACATTCTTAAAGTTTTTACATAAATATGCCACAAACAAAGAAACATTCAATGTTAATTTATACAGTAATAACTGTTCAGTGCTACTCAGTTAAGGTGGGAAAACCAGTGTCTTTAAAATGCAAAACTGAGTATGCAGAAGATGAAGAAGACAACATACTACCAAAAGAATATAGAGCATATTTATACATACAAATCAAGGATTTTTGAACGCACATTTTAATAAAAATCTTGAAAAACAACATAAATATACATGTCCACATGACTTTGCATGAATTGAAAGCTCTATTTTAACAAGTACTGAAGTGCAATCTGGCAATACATTGATGATTTAAAAAACGCAAGTCATGAGCTACATTGTATTATTCTCCAGGAGTGTTATTGTAGTTTCAAAATATCATTAAAGCAGCACAAACCAACACTTACCATTTCCTGCACATTTTTCACAGTGAGCTGCATTCTGACTATGAGTAATCTGTTAATCTGTTCTTTGCCTCACAATCCGTCAAAGTGACAGATTCATTCCATCCCTAATACATAATATCTTCATTTACTGTATGCCTTACTGGAACTTTCTGTTTTTGCTAGCACTAAGATTTAGAAAATCACAAGCATATTCACAGAATGCCTTTTCCCTTCCTCCAAACCACTTCAGCAAGTCCAGCCAGCCAAATACCATACTTCTAATGGAGACAGAGACCTCCTTAAAAACAAAATTCTTTAATTTTCAATGAATTAGTAACTAAAAAAGAGATCATAAAAAGTACAAATGCAACTGTGCATGGAAGACTTGAATCTGCTCTTAAAGTCTTAAATCTGTAAATGAACTGGTTTATGGGTGCTAGATTAGATTCAAGGATAACAAAGGAGATGCAAATTCTACTTATTAAACAAGATATTTAGACAGTGTAAGGAGCTGTTACAAGTGTGTACAGTATAATCACGCTGATTGGTATTAGCTGCAAGTTTGGCCTGTTAATACTATCTCGTTTTTCTTTCATTATCAAAGTTCAAATGATAAATTTGTGCAGGTTATTAGAAACACACAGTCATCTACATCAGTCTAAAAATACAAACGACCTGAATTTGGATGTTTAACAGCTTAGTAATTAATATATTGTGCTATTTGTCAATGTTTTGCAGTTAAATACATGAAACGCCTATCATAGCTTCTGTTAAATGACAGTAACATTGGAATTTACTTAAAGGCTAAACCTCTAGTTCATCACCACGTTAGATTGCTGGCTAGATTATAGTCTCGATATTCAGTAGCAATATAAACAACACTAGTAGAGAAAACCAGTGTTTTATCATCTAATTTAAGTAAAATACTAGCCCTTTTTTCTTTTCTAGTTTTGACTCATTTATCAGAAGATCAGCTGTATAAATTGGAAATAATTAATTTGCAAAGGTGTGTTAAAATTCCTTCTTGTTAATCTAATATTATGCAAGTAAATTCTAATAACAACATCAGATACTAATTGATCAATGAATCAAATGGATTTCCACCTTTAATACAGTGTCCATTAGATAGGGTGTGCTTCCTTTTCTCATATTTTTAACAATTAAATAAACCACTAATTTTAAAAATCTTATTTTAATATTTCACCAGTTCTGGAAACACCTGAATCTAGGTACCTTACAAGTCTTGTTGCAGTTAAAGCAATTCCTTTTCCCCACAGCCAGCCACCACCAGCATCTTACTGTTCTGTGCATCCTGGATGTAGACTGCATTCCTTTTAACTTTTAAAAGATGACATGGAGCCAGAGGGCTATTAAAAATCAATGGAGAGACACGACTCAACAGAGCACTACTTTAATATTATCAGACTTAAGGTGATGCTGTTGAATGTTCCTAGTCTGTGAAAACTATCTTTCTTTTTCAGAAAAGCAAAAAAAAAAAAAAAAAAAAAAATTGCATGCAAGAGAATTCTGCCCTTTTAGCATATTAATGCAATGAATAGCACAGCATGAAGTTGGAAATTTAATCATCCACACAAAGTGAGAAGTATGCTATCTCAGTTTAATTCTTCAAAAACATGAAGTTTTGTCAACAACAAACGTAAAATAACATAAAGGAATCAAAACCAACACTCTTGCATAGATACTGCAATAGCAGGGAAGGGAGATTGGGCATTTGTGCCCTTGGAAACCCAGACAGTTTCGCTCTGTAAAAAAGTGTTGTATGCATACGGGATGTCAGTCAAGCAGCCTGATTCGTCTGCATTTAAATAAGCTTCCAGTTCAGAAAGTGGATGGAGGAATAAATATGTATTTCCATAGATGGGAGGTCGGTTAGTAGTAGTAGCTTTTTCTCTACAGAAAAGGGAACAATACAACTGGTACAAACCTATCTGGAAGCTTGCCTGCTCCGTGAACCACCCTAAAATTCCAAGGCTCTACAAGTTGCCAGAATTTGGACTCGGACCTTAGATGCTGGTTTGTGGCTGGACTGAAGTGTCGTCACCTGCAAACACTGGAGTTCCCCTGGAAGAAGACACACTGGCAAAGGGCCGTAGCAACAGTTCAGCTGAGTATCCAAGGAGAGATTGTAACACTCCATGAACAGGGAATCCTGGACTTGTAACAAGAAAACACTTGTCTCTTCCTTTCAATCTAAGAGATCTTAGAGGCATACAAAATCTTTTACTGCGTATTCTCCATCTCTACATACAAGCACGGTCAGACAACTCTGTTTGAATTGCCCAGGCACATTCAGAAAAAGGGTGGAACCAATAAAAAAAAATATTCTCAGTAAGTTCTCAAGCTACAAAAAAAAAAAAAAAAAGAAAGAGATAAACTACCTTATATTCACGCAGATGCAATGGCATGTTTAAAAGCATTTGCCATTTTTATATTCAAACCCTTGGTGCATATGCTGCCACGTTTTCACATTCTCAGATTCCCATGCAAGGCAAAGCCATTTTTGGATTATTTTAACAAGCTTCTATGTGTTAGCCACTTGGTTCTCAACAACCTATCTGCAGCTAAGCTTTTTACCATCATGATTAAAAAAATTAACCTTTTCAATTAGACCTTTCCTGTGCCATTTTCTTCTTTTGTCATGTTCTTTTTCATGCATATTATAGCCTGACAAATGCAGCAGAACTTTGCTAATTCAGATTAACGACTGGAAGACCTATTGCAAATTACTCTATTTTGTGGATGAGTAAAGTAACTGAATAAGTGCAATGAAAAACCAAAGTACATTTTGTGATACATTGTTCTTGTTCACTTCTTTTGACAACTGTTGTGTAATTTTATAATACTTCATAATGTAATGCTGTCTGTTTTGCAGAAGTAATAGAGTTGCATGACTTTGATCTTGTAACAAATCATAAAAATAAATGGGCTTCTTTGTTTGCAAAACTCAATCTTTACATGTGCATCTTAACTTTAGGGTGTTCTGCTGTTTAAGCCTTTGCTTGGAAATAGAGGAGACAAAGACCTTTTGTGTCTGAATTTCACAGCATGCATATTGGAGAAGTTCTGGTGTAGTGCAAATAAATGTTATAGCTACAATGCTTCTTTTACTGCACCATTTCATAGGTGAGTTTAATCTTACAGAATCTCTCAATGGTATAATAACACATGCATCAGCTATTGGAATGTATAGTTTTCACCGGGGACGCGTGAGAGTACTTGAATTGTAGTGTCAAAGCTGAACATACATTTAATACTTGAGAGTTTGCAGTAGATGTGTTTTTGTGCTGGAATCATTGATATATTATGCAAATTTCAGGTGCTGTGATAATGGCAATATTTACGGCAAAAATAGGTTCTAAAAAAAGACTTCTCTAGCAGAAACTTTTGAAGAAGGTGAAAGAAATAATTTACTTCCTAAAAATCAGCAGAGTGGTCAGAGTTATGTATAAAAAGACATGTTCATTATATTTAACTAATACACCAGAATTTTACCAATAATCAAGTTTGAAAAGAAGTTAAAAATGTATTTAAAGGAACATGTTTATCCATTTAATGATTCACTATCTGAACTACTGTGCATGCATGTCATTACAAAAATAAGAAAATCAGATTGTTCAATAAAGTAGTAATTAAGGATGTGACTTCTGCTTTTTTTTTCTTAAGATAAAACCTACAACTTTTTTTGAAAATTTTAGGTATTATCCTCCTCAACTTGTTAATCTCCATGTCAATGAAGCACTTATTTTGTGATTATACATCTCAAATCTGTCACATTTATCATAATTGGAGCGATTACCAAGAAAAAAGAACATGTTATTAGCTTTGTTTGGGTTGGTTTTGTTTTTTGATTGTACAGGAAAGAAGAATGATGACATCCTGATCAGTCTAATGTAACACATGTAGGCTACAATGACAAGACAGCTTGCTTTAGTCAGCCCGTATCAGTCCCATGTGAAGTGAGGTCAGTGACTATTAATCATTTGTCAAGGACTGCGGGCCCTTGTCAGCCAATTATAGATATAAGGAACTTTGTATCACATCCACATGTGGCAAAGCTACAAAGGACTTAAACCACAGTACAGTAGTGACACTTTCTATAGATAAAACATAATTCTAGACAAAATGCTGGCCTGAATTGCATTATATTTCCATTTAGCTATTTTAGTAAACACAATAATATTATTGATTTTCCTTAAAATGTTAGGGACCTTGTGTGCTCCTTAGTTTTAAGAGTTTTCTTTTTTTTTTTTTTTCACAACAAACCCACTGACAGAATCTAATTTAAACACAAAAAATCCCATTGAAGAAGCAACTGACTTGTATGTACAGAGCAGATAAATCTAGCTACTGGCCTGGCTTGATGATGGTCCCGAATCCTACCACTTCAGAGCAACTGTGACACTCACTTTTCATAGCAAAACTTACGGACATAATAATCTCCAGGGATGCAGAGGGTCATGGAGAAGAAAAAGACACGGGAAAAGGTAGATGGAAGCCTGACAAAATGACATCTCATCGCTACTTCAGATTCTTGCTAGAATTTTGGGGCTGACAATCTACATCACCAGCTACAGATGGACTCTCAGTATCAGCAAGGAGGCTTAAGACTCCCCTCCTGTCCCCACATCAGGCCATGATCATCCCTCAGGTGGGGCGAACTCCAACTCACAGGGCTGAATGGGTAGGGTACACTATATACTGATGCACACACACACTTTCGCCAACCAGCCTGGCAAGCCTGAGCTTCCAGCAGCGCAGAGGAGATAGCAGTGGAGCTAATAAGGGAGCACAGTTCTATTTATTCCTGGCAATTCTGTGCAGGTAACCCTGACCAAGCTCACAGCAGAGGCACAGACGATACTCCAAAAGATCATTATCATTGACTGATACGCTAATTGACTTCTGCAGGTTCCAACCACCCTTGGAAAAGCTGTCAGCCCCACATATATACAGTAGTTTGGGAAGGTTGTTGATTTTAGAGCTGTTAACATATGAAACCTGCCAGCCACTAACAGGGACAAGAAATTAAACTTCAGTTTAATAACTATTTTCATTTGTGAATGAAAACCAGTTTGATCACTCATTTTTAGTTTGAGACCACTGAGCAATAGACTTTCTCATAAAACGATGCCTGTGTTTTATGTGCAGATCTTATATTCTCAGCTGTAGTCCAAACCAGGCAGGCATTTAGTATCATCAGATCTCTGTGCCTACAATTCACTACAGAAATACACTATTCTTAACATGTAGAGTTCAATGTCTGGGTAAAACCTAAATTTGACTGTGCATATTTTGTATGAAATTATTTAAGTAAAATATACTTCTTGTGAAAGGATATCCAATGAAATGCTGAAATATTTGTGTCCTATTTCAGTGTGGTTTCTGGGGAACCACTGTTTGAACTTCAGATGAACAAATTTTATTTGGTAGCTCAGGAAGACTTGGGTAGGATGCCAAGAGCAAATCCAGTGAGATAATGTTTATAAAGATATGTTTCAACTTCTAAAAAAACCCTCCCTCAAAGACAGAAAAATCAGCTTTTAACAGAAATAAATTTTCTGGAAAGCATCTGTAGAAGTTCAGAAAACCTATTCATAAAGCTAGGCTCAAGTGATTTTTTTTAAGAAAGCAGCTCTACATTTTTGAGTTCAGTATGGCTGAAAGTCCTCTAGAATATTTATTTTCTTCAGCATTTCCTTTAATGAAACTTCCAAACCTTCTACACCACACAAACATTTTGGAGGACAAATGCTTACGAAGTAGATGCAGTATACATAGCAATTTCCAGTCCCTGCACTGGCGTAAAAAGCAGCACAGATAGATACAGCTTCCTATTTGGAGAGAAGAGAGCAATTCTGGAGTTCAGCTAGGACCATACAGCACATCAGTCAGTGGGCACTGCATAGCTAAGGCTTGAAACACCGCACATCTTGCGCATCTGGCTCCGTAGCCTCTGCAGTCAGGCTGTCTCCTTTCATTAACTGGTTCTACGCCTTGCAAAGCAGCATGATGCGCAGGTGATTTGTATTGCAGCAGCAATATTCTTGGCAGATTTATGACCTTTACCCAGTGGTACCAATGGAAAATGAGTCTAGCTAGGTCTTTTTATTGACTGCATTTCCATTACCTTCACAGGTGCTTTCTTTCCTGGCTTGTTCTTTTATCTTATTATGGACAGAAGCTACATTTACTGGACAATAGCTTCCACATTGCTCTCTTTTCATTTCCCAGAAAATATCACTGCTATGCTTTTTAAAGTTAGTTGAGACCTGTCAAATTCTTTATCACTCTTTACAACAAACTATTTGTTGCTTCAGTAAGTGCACCACATAACTGTTTTCATACCATGGCATTTATACCCACTCATCTACATAGGATGTATCAACTTTCCAAATATTCTGTGTGTTCCCCAACATAGCTACAGCAGGCTTACAAAGATTTAGACATTTTCCAGTTGCTCATGTGTTACTTGTTAAAATTTGCTTTAAAAACAGTTTAGGAACTAAGTTATAGAATTACCATTAATTTTATCTCCCTCACATTTAGGTACACATCCTCTGTGAAAAGCATTACAGAGTTTTCCGTTATAAATGAAAGGTAATGATGTGAATAACAGTATTCAAGTCACACCACCTCCAGTTTTTATATCATGATGCAAACTGACCTCATAATTTTGTCATCTTCTGTATTTAGAGCCCAGTAATGCTTTTCTGGCAGTTCACAAGGGCTACTGAATTTATGAGGCACTAGTGAGTCAGGTATTTCACGAATACTTTGCCTGCATTTCTCGAAAATGATTTCTAGAGAAATTTAAGTCTACTGTGGGTACTGGATTAAAATAGCGTAAGAACTAAGTTGTAATTTATACTATTTTGTTTTAAATTTTATTATATGGAAACACAAGTTTTCATTGTTGATTGTATTAACTTGCTATGATGAAATGCTTTTACAGATAATGGTGTTTATTCTGTTTTTCAGTACATAAAATGTACCGAATACAAAATTGCTTTGGCACATGCATAAAAATAACTTAATAAAACCTGTCTCAACCAATGTATGGACAAAAAAGAGAAACAACGTAGCATGAACCAAAATATAGGCAATTCTAGTGCCATGAGAATTATGAAATTGATTCAGGAATAGAGTCCAAAGTGTCAGTCACAAGGTACCTGGTACCTTACTCTGTGGACTACGGTGAAGTGTCTCTGTCCACTTAATCCACTGTAACAATTCATGAGGACAGAGACAGTCCCTTTGACAACCAGCAGCCAAGGCAGAGAGGTTTTCTAGACCAACATAGGCACTTTGATTCACAGGTGAAAGGGAACAAGAATCTAGGATTATACTTTCACTCCAGTAATACATTGTGTGCACTAGCAAACATATGGCTGCACGTTGCAGTAACTGATGCATCTGGTTGAACTTGCACAGCAAGTTTCATAGCTTTCACTTCATAAAATCTAACAAGAAGACTTTAAATCCATTAAAATGTGGAGGGCAAGTGAGACAAGTGACTGAAAACATCTGTGTGAGGAGAAATACATATTATCCTGCAAAACTGACTGGCAGTGCACTATCATAAAACATTTCAGACTGTTGATAAAAGCTAAAGAAGTTCTGTTTGAAATGTCCTCTCCTCCTATCCCTCTCAACACATATACATCGTCCAGTTAAAACTTGGACAAGCGAAATCCACATTAATGACCCCAAGTGAAAGTGAAATAGGACTACTTTTTAAAATAAATACACCTCTTGTTCACGCTGTTAAAAAACCTGACAAAGTGATGTTAGGGTTTCACAGGTACAAGGCAGTTCTGAAACTGGACAATTCATTTTAATTGTTTCAGTTTGATAATTTTCCCTAGCCGCCCTCTCCCCTTGTCTTCATCTCACCTTATATGAAAGTCACAGGGATTTTGTTGCTGATTCCAAACAAAACAGACCAAACTAGAAAACTGACAGCCAAAATATGTTGTAGACAGGATCCCTTTGAACTATCCCCCAGTGCTGTAACACCTCTCCTGAGGGGGCTATCTATTGAAAAAAACTGTTGAAATAAGTAACATTAAAATCTGTTGTAACAAATGGATTCTCTGACACCTACAGTCACGTACAGAATTCTAGTTCTAAGCCTTCAAAGCAGAGAGGGAGAGAGGGAGAAAGAAATAGGTGAGAGTGTATGTCAGATGAGGAAGATTTGCTGAATCACGCATCAAAGCAGATACAGAAGCAAGGCCTATGTCAGTTACTTTAAATACACAGTGGTACACCCAAAACATGCAGAATTCAGTTCTGTGTTCCAGGGCAACGCAGACATACTGCAGACAACAACTAAAATGAGCAATAGTAAAGCCCTCTGAGAGGAGGTTGAAATTGAAAAGAGATTTAAGATTAAATCAAAGAATGTCACATTTAATATTCAGAACGCTCTAACTGAATCCTTACTGCCAGGGCTATAAATGGAATCTTACCGTGGGTTGGAACGGGAAAGCGGGCTCATTTCTTCCTGATAGTGATGCTCCTGACTGATGGGCTATGGAAAACAAAAAATAATAGTGAGAAAGTAACTTTGCAAATATTCTTTCAGAATGTATAGAAGTATGTAAAAGATCTTTTATGAACATACCCCTTTTCAGCTTCTGGTATTAGAATTTTACAGTCTTTTATCTATGAAATTTAAAACGGGTATTCAGATCCTAACTGGCCAAAAGTACAACTTAACAGATGATTTTTGTCTAGGTGAAAATACACAGGAGTTGACCACATGGTCATTTCTTCACTGCCTGTGAGAGTGTTGGGACAGTCAGGAAACTTCAGAGAGGGAAGGGTGGCAAAGTCTTGTCTGACAGAAAAGTTTGGACTGCACGTGTATAGGAAGTACGGTGCAGGAACTCTCAGTTGGATTTGTACAGAACAACCCCTCTCAAGACCAGACAACACTGAGCCAGAGCTAATACAGCGGGCAAGTATGGCTCCTCTCCACTGAGAAGCACCATTAACAGTAATCTTAGCAGTGCCAAGTGAAGTTTGCTGAAGCACATATGATTCTCTATGGCACTGCCAATTTGAAATCTGAATTAAGCTGTTCATGAATAGATAACGGTGGACTGTATGAATATTTACACAAAAAACGATAATATTCCAGAGTCCTCAAATCTTACTGAGTCATTGTAAGAATGTGCCCCAAAGGTTTCAAACTACATTTGGTTTATGGCATTAAAAGCAGTAATTTGCCAGAAAGATCAATATTCATAAACTGGTGCAAAAATTCAAGATTTCTAAAATTCAGAAGTATATTTTCCCTCAGTATATATGTAGTGCTTCCAGAAGAGACCTCCCCTGCCATTATCACACACCTCAAAAGCAGTTCGAAACAAATCACTGAAGCAAATGCAAAAGAAGTGAAAACACAAGCATACATTAACAATACTTCGACAATTTAGTACATGAAATGCTAAAAATAAATACTAAGAATTATGAAAGCAATTGCTTTTTTGACAGAAATCAATATAAAAATGAGAATGTTCTCATGGTTTCAGGAAGTGGGGAGGGATGTTGTAAAATGTATGTTCAGGATGAATAACATCCTAATTACTGCCAAATATGAGTCACTGCCTGGTGGTGGATAGTGCAATTCCCAAATGATGGCTAGTGGAAGACTGAGGATGAGACAGAAAGTGAATTAGTCAGTCTATGAACCAGAATATCTGTCTAAATAATTTTTAGTCTCATTTCATAGTAAAGAATAGTCTGCCTCTGTTTTGCAATTTGACTTGATGTGAACAGATCCCTCCAGGGGTTGTCAAAGTGAGCTCTCTGTTGGAATAATTCTGGGATTAAATATCACTCCTCTTGTCTGTCAGACTTCAGTTCTGCCAGACCATTTCTGTATTAAATGGCTTTCTTTTCTGAATCATCACAAAGGAGGCCAGAAGAACCTGGAAGTACCCTCTCAGATATTTTGCAGATCAAGGCCTATGTGACTGAATTTATATTTAGGAAGTTGCTTGTGAACAAGTAATTTTTCTTTCTCTCTAGGTACTCCTTACTCAAAAGACAGGTCTTAGTGGTGAGCATATTTTGGAGTCTGCTAATGGAGCATTATACCACTACAAGCTCCTAGGATATATCAATAAGCAATCTAGGAGAATCTTCCTTCTCCTTTGCATTCCTGACTGAGAATCAGGGACCATATGCAATCAGATATCCGGAATTTTCTTATATGTGATCTTTCTCCAGAATGTTTGTGTTGTATCTGAAGTGGTGTCTGAAGTGTGGAAACAGCTACCCAAGAAGCTAAATGGGCCAATTCCTGACAGGGCAGGATGGTCTTACTGAATCTCTAGACTAAAGCAAGGCATTTAAGCAGAAATATTTTGTAAGCTTTGCAAATTTTCTTGGATAATGTGTATATGCGTGGGTATAAACTTCACATTATACTCTGCAATATATAGAACTGTGTCTTTCATATTGCTGCAATGCTAACATAGAATTTCATAGACTTTAAGATTTAAGAAAACATTCAGGTAAGACATGGTCAAATAAAGTCTTTTGAAATACTTAGTTCTACACATACATATTATTGATTTGGAACTGTGCCCCACACACATTTTACACGGGTTTACAATTCTCCTTCGAAGTAAATCCATTTTAAAATAGAAGTTTTTCATTTCTATAACTGATAGCTATGCTGGGTGATGTATAATATTCAAAGCTATTTTATTCCTTTTTGGCTCTCATAGTTTACAGCAGCTGCTAAACCACTTATATCTCAGATTTCTCCTGACAGCATATATTCAGTTCTTGGTAAACCATCGTAAGATATAAAATACAGTTTTAGTATACCTGTTTTATAGTTATTTAAGGACATCTGTTCTAACTACAACTTAGCAATACGACTGATCTATGTGCCTTTACATTCAGAAGGGTTTCTTAGATTCATTAGTCAGTAACACGAGAATTTTCAATGAATTTGGAAATCAGACTAACAGTGGCAAGTGATGAAAAAAATACACTCACCAAAAATGTGTCTATATATAAAATACTACTTTGAGATAAAAGTTCACTATTTAACACGACTATATCCTCCCCTGCCTTGCAAAACATCATAGGTATTTCAAAATGAAAGATACACAAAAAGCTGCCTTCTGGTGGTGCTGTTGCCATAGATCCTACTAAGGGACAAAAATGTTGTATAAAATGAATGAAAAATTGGAATAAAAATACTCCTTATCTTTGACGAACATAAGAGAAAGCAATAGATACTACTGATCTAAATAATCAGAAAGATACAACCTGGAAACACACGTAAGCATTAAAGTTTAATCATGATAAGAATTTCAAGCTGTCCTTAATTGCTCAAACTGTAATATGAGGATTATTTCTATATCTTTTCTATATATTGCACTGCTAAAATAATTTGCCTACATAACTGGAAGATGGCTACTGATATATATATAAACTTTTCTGCAGTTTGTATATCTGATTTTGGAAGGATTGCTCATTTGTAAATTCTCTTTACTCAAACAATGGTGGTACTAAAGATCAGTGACACAAAAACAAATTTGCTTTTATTCTACAAATATATATTTAACATAATATATAAGGAATAAACATACATATAAGGAACACTTCTTGGTGAAAACTGGAAGCTGAAGAAACGATGACTTTACTCAGGCTGGGGGATGCAGGGATTGAGAGCAGCCCTGCCAAGAAGGACTTGGGGTGCTGGTGGATGAAAAGCTGGACATGAGCCACCCATGTGTGCTTGCAGCCCAGAAGGCCAGCCGCACCCTGGGCTGCATCCCCAGCAGCGTGGGCAGCAGGGTGAGGGAGGGGATTCTGTCCCTCTGCTCCACTCTGCTGAGACCCCACCTGGAGTCCTGTGTCCAGCTCTGGAGCCCTCAGCACAGGACAGACATGGACCTGTTGGAGCGGGGCCAAAGGAGGCCACAAAAATGATTTGAGGGCTGGAACACCTCTGCTGTAAGGAAACACTGAGAGAATTGGGGCTGCTGAGCCTGGAGAAGCAAAGGCTCCAGGGAGACCTTACAGCAGCCTTCTAGTACTTAAAGGGAGCCTATAGGAAAAATGGGGACAATCTTTTTAGTAGAGACAGTAGTGACAGGACGAGGGGTAATGGTTTTAAACTAAAACAGGGTAGGTTTAGGCTGGATATAAGGAAGAAATTCTTTACAATGAGGGTGGTGAAACACTGGAACGGGTTGCCCAGAGAGGTAGTGGAGGCCCCATCCCTGGAAACATTCAAGACCAGGTTGGACAGGGCTCTGAGCAACCTGATCTAGTTAGTGGTGTCCCTGCTCACTGCGGGGGGGTTGGACTAGATGACCTCTAGGGCTCCCTTCCAACCCAAAACTTTCTATGATTCTATGATTTCTATATCAAGCAGTCTCAAACATGCAAGTCCATACTCCAAAATCTTGTACCATATCTATGAATAGCTAGTGCTGTGACAACTATCTCAAAGGAAAATATGAAATGAATCAACAGATACTATGGACTAACTGACATTGTACTGGTACAGAGAGTCCCTTTGCATAAAGGCAGAGGTATATGGGTAGGGAAGACCATGGAACCTGAATTTCAGCAGTCTCTGTTGTAACTAAGTGTTTGGTCCTTATCTGAGACAGATTAGGTCTGCTTTCTAAATTAACTCTTCCTGTAAACGAGGTTCTTGCCATTAAATCTTAAAACTCAATGCCCATCTTGCAAAACGCAGAGGAGAAACCTGACAAGGCTGTATGTGTAAGACGCACCAACACTTTGGTCAACTGAATAAAATTTGAAAAACTTCTCTCTCAAAGACAAATATGTTGCTTTTTACACTTGATTTATGTAGAGAAAGATGGCCACAAAGGACTAGAAAAACTACAGCTACATTAAATTACAATTTAAATGACTAACCTATTATAGCTAAACACTTGTTAGACTGATGCTACTAGTGTGAACCTAGAGAAGCTGATCAAGGCAGTAAGATCAAAGAACTGTCTTTGCAACCACATTGTGCTTCACTGAATCCGGGAGCAGTACATTTTACTTTAAAAGTTCATTTTGTTCTAGTCATCTAATTTGTATTAACCAAACCTGACACGTCTAAATATTCTTATCAATTTCCTTATAATTCAACTTCTTAAAAATTAATAAGACTGCTATTCTCCTTATTTAATTGAGTTCCATTTGTCCAGTCTTAGAGATTTACACCATGTTTGAGTCTATTTAGTGAGAACTGAGAAAACTCATTGGAAATATAATGAAATCAACTAAATGTGTAATGTTGATGTATCTCAAACGTTTAAAACCAACTAATGTTTCTCTAACATCCTGCAAAATATTACTCTGTAAGCCAAGCTCTTATTTATACAATTACCCACTTGTATTAATACATCTTTTCTCATTTGAAACCCTCATTTACCAGTGTACCACAAACTTCCAATGCTGTGTTGATCATTCACTATGGAAGATTACTACAAGCGGCCTCTATTTGGGCCATATAGATCCCTGGAGGTAACGTGCACCTAACATTTTAGTGCATTTACTCTACAACAGTTTATACTGGGGCAACACAGCAGTGTTTACTCTTCTAACGTTGGATCTGCCTCTGAGAGTTGTGTTGTGTGCTTTACTTAAGCCACACTCATTGTTTGTTATTGTTTCACCTATAATAAAATAAGAACTATGTTGCTGAGATATAAATGGAGTATGAGGATTTCTAGTTTTACAGCAGCTCCTGCAAGTACCTTTATATAGTTGCTGAAATCTTATCCTGTGATTTCATACGTTCAGTAGTCTTTGGTGGAGTGTAACAAATACTCCTCTGCTTCTTATAACTGTATTCTGTCACGTAGCGCAGCTGTGTGTGATTTTGTACCAGGACAAATAAGGATACAAGTTATAAAATACGGAAGGATCACATACCAAGTGCTCAGAACTACTGCAGCTTTTTGCTGCTGTTCTGCTTCAGTCCCTTAAACAGTTAGGTATCAGTAATGAGACTTTATCATTGTAAGAAGCAATTATCTTCCATTACTCACACTGTAATGCAGTTGCTGACTGGTATATCTGGGTTTCATTCATTTTAGAACTATTTTTAAGCGCTGTATCACACACCTGCAGGTTGTCAGCCACTATTGTGACAAGCTGTACAGCCTACATGATTATCCAGGATTCTAGGAAGGAATATATATAATAGATTTGCTCTTTGTCCATGGTGGTACTACAGAACCTGCTGGAAGTCCATGTGTTTTCACTGCGTGTTTTATGTGATAAGTTCTAAAAAAGTTCGGTAATGATACCTTAAATTTCAAAGCTACTCCAAGAAATTTTAATATTCAAGGCCCCCCAAGTCTCAGAATTGATAGAAACTACATGGAGAAAATACTGTGGGTTTAGACTTACTGGTGGGAAACAAGAGGTCCAGGTTGCTGTATCATCACTGCTTGTACTTATGCTAACATTGCAGTTGTCTACCTGTGATGCGCTCAGCCCGTGTGCGATCGCAGTATCTCTTAATTCTTCATTTTGTTGTCTCTTCATGCTAGCCAGCATCTGAAGTTCAGATGAACTCAGTCTATTTGACTGGTAATTTTTCCAATCATACTCCTGTGAAACAAAATGGAAAAGTCAACAATATAGACAGGATCATGGACCAGAATATATGACTGAAACAGGTACCTTGGAGAATCACTTGGGGAATCTTCAACAAGCTACAATACTAAGAGAGAAACAAAATGTTTACTAGAAAAGATTAGTTAACGGGTTACTGTTCAACTATGAAGATCAAGCATATTTACACATAATTACAGGAAGGAAGAAGAACACAAACACTGTTACGGACTGCAGTTTGGATCCAGGGAGTCTGTGAAGCTGCTGCTACACTGCAATTGAAAACAGAAGATAAAAGCAGGCTTTCAGAAGTTCAAAAATCCAGCAGCTAAAATTGCTTAAGCATTAAATGCAAATCTTGAAATAAACTCAATCACAGAGTTATCGTAGTATCATAAACACCATCAACATAACATTTAGTTATTTGTCAAGCCCAGCATAAAATTTCTCTGGAAAGCTACACATCAGCACTAAATTTTAAAAGTTATTTTGGTAACCTGCTAGCATATACATTTTACAATAAACATCACTGTATTTTCATTTTTCTTTATACTCATCACTTGAACTGTTAATGTAACTCTAACTGTTATATCAAACTTGATCCACAGGCCAAAAGCAAAAAACATGTATTAACTATTTTGCAGTTTGTACTTATGCCTTACAGAAACCCTCATGATCAGATTGTTTAAGTTCACCCAACCTGCTGTGGCATCATCTTTGTGTAAAGAACTCCTTCTTTAAAAAAACTTTCCCTTTTTTAGAGGATCCACATACATTGCTGTTTCACAAAGGAACAGGTCTAACACTTGAGGCCTCCAGTTGTGGTTCTGAATGGAATTACAAAGCATTTCTGCTTGAAAAGTCAATCCAAGTAGTGACCAGGACTTCAGAGGCCTTAGATCACTGGCATGTGGCCAGCAGGCTGCAAGGCACTATGCAACAGTATCCCAAAGAAGGGGGCTTTTAGACCAGCAGTTTATCATGTTGCTGGCAGAAGGGGCAGTCTCGCAGTCTGTTTTGCTGTGGGGAGGCACAGGGTAACTGAAAACCTCAACAACACAAACAAGTTAGCAGGGCTAGGGATATGAACACTGCTAGCTTTCCCTGCTATGAAATCCAGTGTGTAATATTTCAATGTGCTTTCGGGGGTACAAAACTTACCTTACCACCAGAAGACACACTGAAGTATTACACTGGAATTATTACTACAACCTCCTCCACTTTCGTACTATGTATACAAGGCACATATCTAAGTCTTCTATGTGGATTGTAATCATGAATCGGTCACACCTGAGACAGGAAAACTTGAACTGCAGCTTTATTTTAGTAAGAGAAATCGTACAGCAACGTTCAATACCTTCAGGCTATGACATCACACAAACACAACATTTGCTTTTAAAAACACTCATGAGTATATGTGAGTGACTAATAAAATATTACATAGGTTCAATTATTCAGCTCCACAGAGGTATGATGTATACTGCCCACAAAAGATGTTATACATTAGACATTAATTTCCTTATTTTAAGGAAACCATGCAAAAAGATACACATACAACCTAGATTTTAATATATATTGCTTAGTATTTCACATGCAAAGTGCTCACTTTCACTAGAAAGAGTATATGATAACACTGCTGAAAAAGGAAGTTATTTTCAGTGACACATAGTACTTTTTTCTGTTTTAGGCAGTCCCATATACCTTAGAAAAATTGTATTTTCTTGGAATTAGAAAAGCATTCTTGTCTGTCTGATCCTCTTTCCTGCCAGCTTTTTTATTCCTTTGGATCAGAGCAAAGCCAGATAACGAATGATACTACCTTACTTATTTCCCCTCTGGAAGTTTAATTGGGGATATGCTCATAGATTCATTCACAATGCTGAAGCCCAAGTATAGGATATGCAATACAATGCACACTGAAATAGAATTTTGGATCAAGGACAGATGGAGAAACCTTTCTTTTTAATAACAGACATAATGGCATTATGCAATGAACAGAACCTTGAATTCAGCTCAAGCTCTAGAATATTTTACTATGCGTTTGCAAAAATAGTTTTAGAATAAAAACATGTACCGTATTTTTATTTCCTCATGGGTGCCGTAAAAGAAATCAACAGTTATTATCTCAATAGCATGTAAAATAATACCTGCTATTTTAATTCTAGTTAAGAAATTGTCATTCAGTAAAGATTGCTGTCCAACATTAAGTTTCTGGGAGTAGCAACTCTATCACATATTTCTGACGTTTTATTCTGACTGCCACGATATTAGATTTCACTTAAAACCATCTATTGCAAATAGCCAGTCAAAAAGAAAATTAGCACTGAAATAACAAAGTAAACCACCTTTGATGGGAAGTGTGCCTCCAAGCTGACAATCAGCAGGCAAATAAATCACATAAAACAGGATTTATGACTGAAGGGCGCTTGCATGGAAACAGCTGCTTGTGCACGTACGCAAATCTTTGTGAAAGAGACAACTAATTCTAAAGCCTATTGCAAACATTTTTGATTTTTTACTACGTATCTCAAATTCTTAAGTTGAATAACTTTTGTGGTCTATGATTTGCAAAGATTTTTCCTACAGAATCACCTCAAGCCCTCAGAGACTACTTTTTGGCATAGATAAATGTAGTGTGCCATTGTGTACAAGGTATAAGACAACAGAAGCTGTTGGCACAGCTGCCACCCCTTTTTTACCTCCGGCTTTTGTGGTCCAAGCTTCATTCCTGAATAGTGTGATTATTACTAGTAATTTTAATCCTAAAATAATACATAATTTTTTCTCTAGACCCTTACTGAACATAAGTTATTGGCTCAGTTACTACTAGTTATTCCTTCACTTCGTACAAAGCTTGCTATGTTACACCTGGAAAGTCTGCTTTGCTCTGATGTATTAGTATTCTACCAGATCTACAACTGCTATAACTTTTATTTATCTAACTGAAGATGCTGATTTCCTGTTAATTTTCCTATATAGAAGCCTTCTGCATTTATTTGATTATTATAAGAGAAGCTTTGGTTTATCTTTCTTACCTCATACACGAAGTAATAGGCATGCAGTCATTAAAATGACAGCACAAACTAGCGCTATGCAGAATAAAAGCTCTAAGCATTGAAATAACATTTTTCTCACTCTGTTTTTTTTTTAACAAAGGCAAAACATTGCCAAACCCTGCTTGCCTCTTCCTTTACAGATTTTTGCACAGATTTTTGGAATTTTTACAAAATAGCCCAAAGCATTTTTTATTTTTTTCCCCCAGCTTATTTCAAATTGTCATTCTGTTTTCTTTTCTTATAATGATCTCACTCTAAAAACACCATACTCAGAAAGGAGAATAGATGCCATGACAATTTTTTGTCTTTAATATCCTGTGCAATAAACTCTGTGTAACAAAGGAGAAATAGTTTGGACTATTTATTCTGTAGCTTCAGCTGACTACTAAAAAAAATCCTCTTCACAAATTTTGTATTGTCTTAGCTGATTTTTAAAGACAGAATTTGAAAATTGAATATGAGATTAAGTTCACTTTGTAATTTAGGAGAAACTTTTGATGTAAGAAGTAATTTTGCAATAGTCACAAATTTGTCTAAAATTAATATTTCATTTAGTAATTAAAAGCTTATCTTCTCTTTTTGCACATTCTTCCCCTATGATAAAGTATTTTTATTAAGTGCTTAAAACTTTTGCTAGATTGACAAAACCTGTTGTTTAAAGGATTTTTTTAATATATAATGACATTTGCATTCTGCTAGGTTCAAATGATTTATTCAGAATTGTTTGAATGTAGTTATACATGTGGAAAACTTTAATTACCAGCTATCTACATGCTTGCAATATTACCCAGAGGGCTGTACTTCTCTCTTAATTAAAAAGATTTGAACTTAATAATAGAGAACTCTATTAAAACATGAATAAAACATTGCAAGCAACCAGGTCCTTAAAGTGTGTTAAGGAGTTAGCAAATCGATTGCAGGAAGAGTTGGTTAAGCGTTTTTTTTTTTTCCTTACCAGTCCTCTGCATGAGCAGATTAGAAGAGACGACTACTCTGTAAACTCTCACTCAAATACCCTGTCATACAAAACTATCCTTTCATACATAATTCTTAAAACAATGAACAGTGTTTCAAAATGGAAATAAAATAATTACATGCCCACAGCCAACAAAAAAATTCCAGTGCTGTCTCACTGTTGTTAACAATATTATATGTCAGCACTTCTTTTCTTGAAACTTGTGAGGACCTAGAATATTAGTGTCTTCCTGCAAAACTGCTCCAACGGATACAAGTTTACATATGTACATGGTCAGAAAAAAGCCACAATCAAATAGGTTATTATATTTATTTTAAAATTATTGGAAATATTCTTAATAAGAATTAATAAAAACATATATTTTACTTTATTCTGTAAGTGCTAGGTGAACACACTTTCTAATATAAACAACCACTGTTTAAAAGACAGTCAGTGGCACTCAGATTTGGCTTCAAATTTTGACCACGGTCTAGTACAAAAAGAGTTATCAAAGAACTCTAAGGAAAGGCTTCTGAATGGGAAAATTTTATTACTTGATCAAACCAAGTATGAGAGCTAAATCTGCCAGACACTTTCATCACAAAGTCTGTCACTCCTGAGTTTCTATACATTGATAATAGGCTTTGTCCTTGAAAAAATACTTACAAGCAACAAACTGCAAGTGCAATACATTTACAGCTTCAAGTGGAGTATGGTAATACCTCCATTGTCTAAGTTAGTAATCAACTATTTATCGAGGAGAGGAAAAGTAATAGCTCTTTTCCTTCATCTTTCAAAACAAAGTATCACAAAAAAGTTGTAAAATATACCTTACACTTTAAAAACTTAATTGCAATCCACCTGGGTAGTCTGTATTTAGTTATGTTCTACAGGACAAAGTTGATCATTGCATTAAGCACTGATAACATCATTTAGGAAAGTAATCAACATATTTCATTTGGTATGGACAAATAGATTACAGTTATGATTAGTAATAAACATAGTTGAATTTTAAGTGGAACAATTTTCCAAAACTGAAAAGAATCAGGAAACAAGGGAGAAATACATTTAATCACCGAAATGTGAATAGCTACTGGAAACTAGAAATGTTGCACATAATCCCAGAATTACAAAAAGAAAACAAATAATCCCATACATAAAACTAAGAGAGAAAATGAATGTAAAATGTAAATAAATGCTATTATACACTTACAGACGGATACACGGATATTAACACATCTAAAAGAAAGGCAGATAATCAGTATCAACTCAGTTCTTCCTGTCAATAAAAATTACAGAAACATTATTTTACTTCTTCCCAAATACAAACGAACACATGCATTGCATTCTTCCACATTTTCTGCATCACTAGTGGCAATTCCAATGTCTTTTCCAGTTAATAAATACATAGAACATATGCTCTGTCCCTGACACTGGCTGCGATGATGGGTCCTGGCCACAGTCTGGTCGCGCGGCTGGGGGTGCCACCCCCTCAGTGCCTGAGCCTAGTGAATTGCAGAATCATAGGTTGGAAAAGACCTTTAAGACCATCAAGTCCAACCATCCACCCAACACCCCCCTGCCTGCTCAACCATGTCCCCAAGGACCACATCCAAACGGTTTCTGAACCCCTCCAGGGATGGGGACTCCACCACTGCCCTGGGCAGCCTGGGCCAACGCCTGACCACTCTTGCAGGAAAGACATTTTTCCTAATATCCAATCTGAACCTCCGCTGACGCAACTTGAAGCCATTGCCTCTCGTCCCATCGCTGGTTACTGGGGAAAAGAGACCAATCCCCGCCTCACTACACCCTCCTGTCAGGGAGCTGTAGAGAGTGAGAAGGTCTCCCCTCAGCCTCCTCTTCTCCAGACTGAGCAGCCCCATCTCCCTCAGCCGCTCCTCAGCAGACTTGCTCTCCAGACCCCTCCCCAGCCTCGCTGCCCTTCTCTGGACACGCTCCAGCCCCTCAATGTCCTTCTTGAAGTGAGGGGCCCAAAACTGAACACAGCACTCCAGGTGTAGCCTCACCAGTGCCCAGTACAGGGGCACGATCCCCTCCCTAATCCTGCTGGCCACACCATTCCTGATCCAAGCCAGAATGCCCTTGGCCTTCTTGGCCACCTGGGCACACTGCTGGCTCATGTTCAGCCGGCTGTCGACCAGCACGCCCAGGTCCTTTTCTGCTGGGCAGCTCTCCAACCACTCCTCCCCAAGTCTGGAGCGTTGCGTGGGGTTGTTGTGACCCAAGGGCAGGACCCGGCACTTGGCCTTGTGGAACCTCATACAGTTGGCCTCGGCCCATTGATCCACCCTGTCCAGATCCCTCTGCAGAGCCTTTCTACCCTCGAGCAGATCGACACTCCCACCCAGCTTGGTGTCATCTGCAAATTGACTGAGGGAGCACTTGATCCCCTCATCCAGATCATTGATAAAGACGTTAAACAAGACCAGACCCAAAACTGAGCCCTGGGGAACACCACTCATGACCAGCTGTTAGCTGGATTTAAATCCATTCACCACCACTCTCTGCGCTCGGCCATTCAGCCAGTTCTTTATCTAGCAAAGAGTACACTCATCCAAACCATGGGCAGCTTGTTTCTCCAGTGAGGATGGGCTGGCACCCGGCACTGCTGGCACCCACCAAACTGGGGCTGGGGGTGGCCGGTAGCACAGTGGGTGTGCTGGTGTCCAGAGGGACCTGGGTGGGCTGGATGCTTGCTCTGTCCTTGCACTGTTTTTTTCCCCTAGCTATCTACGACTGACCACTGCTGGACAGAAGATGCTGACTATGTAAGTCTTTGGTCTCGTAGGGTATCAGCTGATGTCTGAAAAAAAGATCTCTGAAGCCTGAGGAAGAAGTTTGGCCTCTTCCACTCTCAGATGCTCAGGAATAAATCTAATTTGAAATCATAATACATTTAGAGAAGAAGTCACACGTTAGAAGACATGGATCTGCAGTAATTCTAAGCCCAAAAGAATTCTATCCAAGAACATGGAACAGTAACATACTGCCTTGTTTGCAATTTACAGAACACATTTGATTTTTAAGCTCCAGTTACTGATTTAAAGCATAATTCAAAGCACATCATTATAAGCTGAAAAGACAATAATTAACTATTAGGAAATATTTAAGAACATAATTTGCTTCAGACAAACTTGTTCTTTGAATGATTGCATGCTTCTGTAAGAAGATTCCAGGAAGAAAAAACTAGGAATAAAACAACATTTGGTGAACGTAACAATTCCTTTAGTAGCCTGACAGTTTAGCCCATGACACAGTCTTACTGCTAGACCTCAGTCACATTATTTATTTTATTATTTTTCAGGGCTGTTGCAGAGAGACAAGGAAGTACGCAGATTAACACTCTTTCTACAGTCACTTGTTAATATATCAATTGAAAGTCTGTCAATTTTCTTTGTAATCTCAGCCCAAAACTACTTTTTAACTCACATATTTCCAAAATGTGAGTTACTCAATGACACCTCTTTTTATCTATAAATTGCTGTGATTTCTGTTTTGAGTGTGCCACAAGAAATTATGAAATCAACTTTCAACAGTCTGAGCTCAGTAAACACTGTTGTGATGAAACCAGAATATATCTGGATAAAAGACGTATTATTCTTCACTTCATGTAAATGGGTATATCTAATATAGCTTCTCTATACAATCTAATGATTTAATTTCAAAGTAACAATCACTTACACAAGTCTGTGGCATCAGACATGAATTTTCTCTTGAGATATTCTTTTTACTGATGGATCTTTTTAACTGTCCAGAAACTCCTTCACATCTTTCATTTTTTTCAGATCCATTTGGAATTACTTTAAAGAATTCAGATTTACTTCCAGTTGGAGAAAGAGAAAGGGTAGGCTTTAAGCTTCTCTGAGAGCTAATAGAATCTGTTTTTCTCGTAGTGGAACTCTGTAGTTCTGATATGATGGTCTCTTCAAGGTTATGTGTGCTGTGTCCCTTATTCTTCCAGTATTCACTTCTCCATGACATCCTCTTTAATGGGATCTGTTTAAAAACTGCTGGATCAGATGTTCCTTGCCTGCTGTGGCTGATCTCAATGTTCTCAGTACCCTGGATGAGTTCACTGTTGTCATCCTAAATGTCGGAAACAAAGCAAGAGTGATTCCCTCTCATCACCACCCAATACAGTTTTACCTTAACATTTCAAAACGCAATCACTGCTGCCTAATTCTAAATTTGCAAGGACTCTGAAAACCAGTTTCTCTTCCTGGCAATTACACTGAACATATTCTTATATTTCAAGCAGTGAAAAGTAGAAAGAGGAGGAAAGGGAGGGAGGCAAGGTTACACTTTTCTGTCAGCCCAAATTTAGAATACTGGTAACCTCCCAAACCTGTGTTACATGATAATCATAATTTCAGTAAAATTTATTACAACTGTAAACCGAAAGTAAGCAAAACCTTCACAAGAATTACGTCTTTCCATTGAATAATTAATATTCTATATTTTCACATCGCTTCTTCAACTTCAGTGTAGATGGAATAACTCCTGCCGAGACCACCTTGCTCACTTCTGGTAATATAACTGAATATCATACTCAGTCTATTTAAATACATTTAAGAATTTTGGAGGTTTGCTTGTTAATCTTATACTTGTGCTTCCAACAATGTCTTTGAAAAATACCCCAATAACCAAGTGTATGATGTTCACTCACACCCCATTAACTGTAATTTTAAAATTCATTATTAACTTTAATTCATAAAAAACCCAAGTAAAATTTTTGGACTTTTTACAAGTTGTGATATTTAAACAAAGGTATGCAAAATCATCTTTTTTTTTCTTTTAAATTAAAACTAAGTTTTACTTCTATTTTCCAGGAGAAAGGCAAGTTATGCTCACACACAATTATTTAAATTGTAGGTTGAGATATCTATCTCATTTGATATAGTTCAAGAACGTGTACATATCCATGTGTTATACACAAACACAAGGTATTTGAATTTCAAGGAAAGCTGTAATACAATGATCATGAGAAACAATACTAGTGTGAAAGCCTGTAACAATGAAGCTTATTTCAGCATGTAAGATTAACATATATTTTTAAAAAGCATTGCAAGATTCGGCACAACTTAGTCAAATATTTTGTGATATAGATAAACTGGGAAACATTAGGGTTGGGCTAAAGAATTTTAGCAATTTTTCAAAGACACCTGAAACTGTGCTACACAGATATTAAGTTAGCAGTCTTATGTTCAGCTATCACGGCTTTTCCAGGATCCTCTTTCATGTATTTTCAGGGCTGAAATAAAACTGGTTTTTAGTTAATTTCAGTAATGCAAAGTGAAGCAATCTGAATATTGCATGTGTATCCAGACTATCAGTATAAAGCTGACTTCAAGAAGCAACACAGAGTGTATCTGTACAAGGAAGAAGATGAATATGGGCAAAATATGACTGCTAAGTAATTTGTTGGTTCAGTGACTTCTTTCACGTGAAAGAAAGGCTTAACTATGAATTGGTAATGTAGCAGTTAGACTGAGAAAAACTCTTCATAATTTGTTAGCATGCTGTAATTTGTTTAATGTAATTATCTTCTAGCTTTGTAAGTTTAATACACCTCCAGCTGCAGTGCCGATACTGTTCAATGCAGTTTGCATCCAAAGATAACGAATGAAACAAAGGCTATTCCCTAGCACACCTCTGGCACATAGTCAAAGGAGAGTTTTTAGTTTATATAATACCTTAAATCTTTGTAAAGAAGACAGGAATCTTCTAACAGCCTCTCTTGCATCGAGCCTCTAGAATGGCCATTAACGTTGTGCCCCAATGTTCTTGTGCTGTAAAAGCAGAACTACACGGCTACTGCTTTCTCTTTGTGTGCTTGGCACTGGATCTCTGGGGTTGGGTGATGGCATGGAAGGTTAGCTGTCTTCTTCAATAAAGGCTTAAGCACCAAAGTTTAATGATTAATTTGGTTTTTGATTAATTTATATAAATTTGTGTTGCGTTACAGTTCATCAGTTTGGTACGCACTGTATTTTGAAAGACACCTTATTTTCACTCTTCCTAGCACAGCCTTTACTGTTTGGTACTTCTTCAGAAATTTTCATTTGCCATTTTTACACTGCTCTGGAGACATATCTTTATGAATGACTTTAACACCCAATCCCTCCAAAAAAAAGCAATCAAATTGGAAACTACTGAGTAAATGATAGTGCTGGAATCCTTCTATAATTTTTATGTGAAATATTATGGAAATATTTTCTTAACCTAGCTTCTACAGTAACTTCTCTGGCTTTTCTTGAGCATAACAGACAAAGAAATTCTTTGAAACTCAAACTGTTCTTCATCTTCAGAATGGTATCCCATATAGCACTGCTCATGAACTAATAGCTTGACTAAAACCGATTTGATTCTGAAATTCTGGAACCTTGTTTGAAATAATATGGGTTAACAAATAATACACTGCCTCACATAACGGGACACCCTTCCGCCCCTCAACTACAGAAGAAAAACTGGCACAATTTTGATTTCTTGTAATTAGCATCAGCAATTTTTCTCAGAAATATAGATCAGTATTTCTGTGAAGTTCAGTCCATTTTGCTATTACGTAACTTGGTTGCATTTTAGTCTCTGCTATGAGCAACAGATTAGAATGTTAAGAAACAGATTTTATTATTACAAATGAAGTACACTAGAATATTCATAAAGATAGAAACTTCTGGCAGTCACGACATAATGCACAAACAATTTGGTGAATTTCTATATAGTATCATAATACTTCTGTTAAAAAACATTTGTTTTATTAGTTTTATTGCTGAAAGAGTTCCACATTGCAAAAGAATGATGCTGACACAGCTCAGACAGGATATAAAGCAGAAATATCAATCATCAAGTGACATTAAAAAGCTGAAATTTCTTAATTCACTTTTGACAGTGTTGGTGAGCAGAACAGTCCCTGTTTACAGTTTTAAAAGCCACAATGAAGCCTTACTTACTGCACTCCCGCTCAATCATAATGGGTTTACATCTCACTCAAATCTATGAAGCAGGCTTTCCTAAAATTTTTTTTGTTGTTAATGATGTACTATACTCACATCTCTGTGTTAGCATACGGGCTGACAGAGTTAGGTTTCTTGTGTCCACTCGTTACAGAGGGTATACCTGCATTTTCACTCCTGTATCCAGTTAAACACAGCAAACTGACAAAGACAAATCTACCTGAAGGTATATGGGGAAAAGATGATTTATCCTCTCTGTCTAGCTTGAAGACAGAATCTCATTCTAGGAGTTTTAGGATGAAGACTGCTTTATCAAGAATTACATGTACAAAGTGGCCTACCTCTTCACCGCTGTCAGTTCCTTGAAAGTTATCTTCAATTTGGGTTTTCCCATGTACTCTGTTACTGTCTTGCTTCAAATCCAAAGGGAAAATGCAACATTCTGGTGACATATTTGGAGACTTCCCATGAGAAGCTGATTGAGGTTGTGATGCAAATGGGAAAATCTCTTTATTATTCACTTGGTGATCAACCGTTTCATTGCTGTGATGTTCAACAGAGGCATTTTGAGGTGACTTTAAATTATGACAGGCTGAATTTTCAGTAGGTACGAACTGCTCACTCCTATCCAACTGAATCATCTCAGCGAAACTTTCCGGAAACACCCATTCATCTGAAACATACAATGTTTATTTTAATGCCAAATATGTAAATTGTATTTCACCTTGATCACACTTTTTCTCTGGAAGTTGTACAGCAATGTAAGTTTTTCTAATACAGAAACATCCCGCTTATCAGATTTATACAGTTGGAAGAGTGATGAAGATGCAACGACAAAGATCAGGCTGCTTTCTAAGCGAGGCAACATTAATAAAAATATTTCTAGATCACAGCTAAAAAAATCCGCAGGTCATGATATATGACATGCAAGCCTGCAATTTGCAAATCTGAAACTATTTAGCTGTTAAGATTTGAAACTGTTCAACTGAATTTCATTCTAGGAAAACATAATTTTATTAAATTTGGCTATTAATCTTTTTCTATAAGCACAGAAACGTGGAATCATTTAGGTTGGAAAAGACCTTCAAGATCATCGAGTCCAATCATGAACCTAACACTGCTAACTCCACCACAAAACCACGTCCCTACATGCCACATCTACAGACATTTTTTGTGGCTGACGTCTAAAAAATAATAATCGCACATAGTTGATGGAACGTTCATAATATTTCAATCTGCTCCTTCTTTATTTCTGAAATTCTACACTTGCTTTTATGTCTAAAACTTGTGGTTTAAATCTCAATTTCAGACTACAGCTCTGATGAAAAATAGCGTGACATGAAAAATGTATGAAGATATCTGTTTCACCAAGTTTCCCTGAATACAGGCAGTACTAATCTGCCAATTATAAAACAAACAATAAACTACAGAAATAGATTTAGAGATTGAGTGCACCAGATAAACATGAAAACGCCATTTTTATACTCTCATTGTTAACTTATATTTTACTGTTTGGAATGATGGTATAGAAAAAAATGTCAATTTGATTGATTAAAACCAATCTCAAACAGCATCTGAGAAAAGGAGAATTGCTCAAGTATGCAATACTCCCTTATCTTCATTAAAGGTAGTGTGGTGTGGATTATTCACTAGATCTTGAAACTTTCTGGCTCCATAAAACAAAGTTACTATCAACCATATTAAAAAAGACTCAATAAAAAATACTAAAAATATAATAATAAAGTAGCACTGCAATAATAAAATGCTTGCTGTCACAGAAGACAGTATGTTTACTATGGTATTCTACTCTTTTTATTTTTTTTTAGAGATAATTATTACTTCAAGCAGATTCAGCAGCTCTGGGGGGGAAAAAAGTAAATCTGAACCACTGTAAGTGAAGGCAAAAGAAAGAAGAATCGGAATGCCAGG
Organism: Opisthocomus hoazin; assembly: GCF_030867145.1. NCBI lineage: Eukaryota > Metazoa > Chordata > Aves > Opisthocomiformes > Opisthocomidae > Opisthocomus > Opisthocomus hoazin. The sequence continues at coordinate 10,422,521 of NC_134424.1, read as the reverse complement.
AGGAACAGCTGTCTTCTTACCGAGTTGCTGTGATTTTTCCAGTTTACTGGAGACAGCTAGTGGAGCTACTAAATTGCAGTTCATATCCTAAACAGTAGTTTGTACTAGGAACCAGTGAAAAGTAGGGACTTAACGCATCTTGTACATTCATGGCTTGCACCAAATTCTTCCAGAAGAGACTATTTTTCAGTCTCCACATGAAGACTAGCTAGAGTTAGAAACCTCAAGGCTTTTCAAATAAACTCTTTTTATATTAGATACTCATGCTGGTTTAAAACAATCTAGTAGATCATTGTCTATTGTACATAAAGTCTATTTTGTAATTATACAGAAATCTCACCTTGCCTTTTATTAGGATTATTTATTTTACAAATATTTTGGACTAGTTTCTTCAAGAGCCTGACGAAATGAGTGAGACTATTCAAAGGTTTTAAGAACCACCCTTAATTTGTGTAAACCAAATGATCTTTTGTTCTGATCAGTAACAACAAGTTTTTCCAAAGGAGGATACTAGAGCAGAATCCTCCTGTCTTTGATCACTCAAGATTGCGTCACACTCCTCTGATCACATATTTTTCTTAGTCAGGCAATTGGAATTACGTGTTAAAGGTTCTACGCAAATAAAACAACTGAAACTATAAGAAAACCCACTAATTTTCTGTCTGCAGTTTTCCAGTATTAATCACGAACTCGTTTCACAGTTTTTGTGCTTTCATTGTATTTTAATATCTATATAATCTGCATTTTTGAAGTAATCATTTCCCCTATGAAAATGAAATAAAAGATGGATCTTCTCATTAATTTTTCACATGAAGCTGAATGTGAATCCACATTAGGATGCTTGAGAGCAAAGACTAAGGAATTTTTTTTTCCAACTGATTTTGTGACCTAACATGATTAAAAAACTATCTTGCACTAAATCAGTATTTTAAAGTACCCAATTATTTGTCGAATAGGAATTTGGCCCACCAAGCCTGAAACTGTGTGAATGTCTTTGGCCCTGGAGATGCTGCCCCATCTGCAACTCCAGATAGTGCTATGTAGAAATGCCACAAAAATGTTACTTATCCCTAAACTTCTACTGGCTGCACAACTCTCTTGTACGTAAAGAGATCTCTTCCCCAGCTATTCTGGACACAAAGTCTGAAATGCTCTTAACTCTTTTTTTCTAAGGTAATGATATTGAAATTTTCAACTTGCTGCATTTTCTAAAAAAAAAAAAATATCTTGAAAACTTACCTAGATAAGAAAATTTTTGGATTTTTTAAAGTTTTTCCTATCTCAGCACTCTGCCGTCTTCCGACCAGTCTGGCACCCACCCTTCCACAGTCTAGACATGTTTTACTAGGTTTTAATGACAGTGGCTTGACTAAGACCAAGATGTATAACATACTTCTACAGTATTCAGAAAGCCTTTTACCCCATCATGAAATTAAATTTGACACGTATCATGCTGGTCTTTGCAGTTTTTAAATATGCACTAATAGCTCAGATCACTATAACGAGCCCTCTGTGGTATGGTTATACATTTAGTGTACAACTTACTTCATGAGAATCTGCTAATTTTTATGCACAAAGGACTGTGAATGAGTAGAGAGGGAGTGGCTTAATTTTTATTATGGTCTACTGACTTAATAACAACCAACTTCCCTAGCTACAGTCTCACCTGTTCTGTTCTCATTCTACAATGACTTCTATTGTAGTTGTTGCTGTTTAATTTGCAGAGGTCATTGCAGATAAAATTTTATAATGAATTCTGAAGCAAAAAAAGGTGTAAACCACTTCTTTTTGTGATTTGAAGTAAATTTCGGATTAAGTATCAAATTACATAAAAGAAATCTTAAGTTAACAGTTTTAGTCAAGTGCTTGGAGAAGGCAGTTAAAAGCTCAAACTCCTGACACAGACATCCAAAAACTTCTTATATATCACTCACCAATGCGAGTAAGGTAATGTCTTCACCCAGATCAAAAGTACTTCAGAAATATAAAGAACTACTTTACAAGGTTTAGCATCTGTATAATATTTAGCCTGAATATTCTGTCTTTTTAGTCCAACCTTCTCTGTAAAGAACATTAGTTTCCAGAGATGTTGGGTTAGTAATAAGTTAAATGCAAATATTAGTTTCTATACCACAGTACTTACTCTTAATGAATATGCAGAGGGAAGACGGAAAAGTCTGTAATGCTTTAAGATGATATTTTACACTGGCTACGGAGTTCAGCAACTTCTGTAACCCGTAGTCATTGTAGCATTGTATTAACAGTCTACAAGCGAAAGATATGGGGCGTTTTGGACCAGACAAAATCCCAGTATCTCTCCACCACAAACTATACTGGAATTTCTTCTTTAACTCAGCATTTCCACGTCAATTGTAATGAAAAATTTGGAGTATCTTCTTAGCAAAATATGCAAATTACTATGTAATCACAACATAGCAGCAAACAAGATAAATGCAAGAATGATCACCTAAACATCTAATTAGTTCTTCTACAAAGTCAGACTTATGCTAAAGCTTCTAATTGCAGCCTAACATTTTAATGAAGGTTTCAGCATTGCATAAATAAGATTTGCAAACTATTAACAATACTCACTCATTTTATTTTTTCCCTTGCTTAAAAACAGTTTACCTTTGTAAACGTACTGCACACCTGCTACAAAAGACATGCTGATTTGACTTCTATAATAAATCTAAAAGATATTATTATAAATAGCAGCGACTAACCTGTAAGGTAATAAGAGCAACCACTTACGAATGCTCCCCTCCCCCCATGAAATTTAAATTAATATTTCCTCATGCTAATGGCAGAACAAGTGTAGCACTGTCCTAAGATCACCATAGGATATGCTTGCACAAGGCTCAAGAATTCTAAATGCTTGGTGATAAGAAAAGAGTAGTGCATGACAGATTCTTGTTGATAAAACTTGTTTTGAGAGCAGTATAAATGTGGAGCCAGAAACCACGCTTCTGAATTTACAGTAGGGCATTTAGTCATGCCAGTCTACTGTCCTAAGTTTTGCCTTTTCATATGACTTATATTTACATAAAGTAGCAAGTGTTAACTTGTTTTTCTGAAATTCTAGTACTAGATAGAGGCCCTGGCATTCTAGATGAAGAACAAGACAGTGATTCCTGTCTCAGAACTCTCAAAATTCAGGAAAACAGAAAATTCAGGTAAAAAGAAAATGGAAGTAATTTAAAAATTCTGCAGAAGGCTCTACTTGCCTTAGCATCTTGCATCCATTTCAAACTATAAAACCCATAACAGCAATTATGCATTACTGACATTGTCATAGTATGTAATTGCTTCTAAACATCCCAAAGATTAAGCAAAATGGAAATAACTCACAATGTGAAGGAAAATCTCTTAGGTCAATTTTGAGCAGATTTGAGTAGTCTGCCCACTTTATAAGTTGGCTGCTATGCCTTTTAGCAGAAAGTAACACTAGTTTTTCATAGAAACAAGTGCTATTTTTGCCACAATAATGTACTTTCCAGACACACACAAACCAAGCTGATTGACATAGTATGACAAAAAATATCCACACTTTTTGGCAGATAGGTGTGAAAGGGAAACAAACATACACTGAGGTGTCTTCATGTGAATAAGCAAATAAAAAACAAAATTCACCACTGAACTTTAAAAGCAAAACTAAAAAACCCTGATATTACGTGGGTACCATAATTAATATCCTAAACTCTTATCTGGGACAAGTAATATTTCTCATGCATTTGATGTTTTGAGTCTTTAGCGTTAAATTTAATAGGGATTTAAAGAATAAATTATTTTTAGTTTTTTCCTTTTAATCATAAGAGCATGGAATTTTTCTTTTTTTTTTTTATTCACTCATTGCTCTGGTACTCCGCTTAATCCCACAAATCTTTATCAACACTCAAAAGCAATTCTGTTGCAGGGTGTTTGATTTCCATAATCCCCCCATAACACAGGCATTTGTATTTTATGTGAACTGCTTCTGGGTCCTTTGATACTCACAACAGATAGTCCCCCATGACACACAACTGAGATGTAAAGTAATATAAAATGAGCACCATACCACTGGTTATCTCCCATGTGGTTTTGGCTGCATTTTTTAGAGATAATCTTCTATGACTCTTGTTGTCTACAGACGGTCCTTGTGGTGAGGCGAACGGAAAATTTGCTCTTCCACTCTCAGAGGTTTTCTGAGTCTGAACTGCAGGGTCTGAAATACAACCCAGAAGCTTATGAAATGCCTGTGAACACTCATATTGTGTGCTTTTCTCACTCAAGGCATGGGAAAGTAGCATACGGAACATTGTCCTGGGATAGAAACATCTTCCAAATAGCATGGGAATCTTGAAGGGCAGCGGGAATATGACAGTCACAAGAAAGTAAAAACTTAAGACTAGGTATGGAAGAAGGGCAAATCATAGAAGTTATAAAAGAAAAGGCTTGCCAAAGTCTGGAAAATAATCATAAACCACTGCAGCTGCCCAGTTATATACACAGCATGAGGGACAGCGGAATAAGTGTATAACCTGTGGCTGCTGCCAGCAGGTGGTGATCCCTGGCTCGAACACTTACAATACCTGCAGAGAGAATGAGCATTTATTCAAGCTCATACAGCAAAATAAGCTGCGATTTAATATAAATGTCTTCAGTAATTAACAAGGTAGATAAAGGATTAGAAAACCAGAGAATTAAGTCTTACATTCTCAAGTCAGAATCATGCAAAAATTTTGGCCGTTTGTAAACTCTTTACATATTCTTTTCTTCATGTTCTTACCATCTTGACATACATCCTTAGGTGTTTGGTGAACATTTCTTTTGCCTCCTTGATCGAAGGAATCATCGTACCGTGAGAATGATAGCTCCAATCTCTCAATGTCTTGCACGGATTCAGTTTCCTTTCCTGAACTTTGAAGTCGGCATGATCTATTACTTTTGCTGCCCCAGGTCTTTGTTACCTTGAAAGACATTATTTTTTCAATGAAAGATAAAAACGTAACAGCTTTCAAACTACTCAAAGGTTAACACACATTTTGCATTAGGATTATTTTTCAACTAAATGTTCCCCAATATTTTTTTTAATATTATATTTTTGGGAAACTTTATGGTAGGTACAGTTCTGCGTGATATCTTCAGTCTTCACAGTCTACTAGCAGGCAGGGGTTTTTTCAATGAATGAAAGGAAAACAAGGCAAATACAAGGAGAAAAAAAAATTAAAATTCATTATGTGGCTAAATAGACAGTGAAACTTGTGGCTATTCTAGACCTCAGAAGGAGTCCTTTCTTCTTCGGACAGAGGAATCTCATTTTACATCTTAGCTTTCAACTGAGTTCCTACAGAAGAGTCTACTTGCTTTGGCTGAATCCTTTATTCATAGTGTTAAACAAAGAATTTTAGTCCTGATCAGATTCTTAAAACCCACATACCGTTTGCTGGCAGGGTGAGACCAGCTGTTTTCCCTGGCATTGTAATTGACAGCATCACATGAGCTACCATATGGCAGACTATCATTCACAGAGAACACACCAAAATGCAGAGTTTCTGCTCTGCATCACATTTGTCATCATAAGGAAAAAATAGTTACACAAACACACAAAAACTTCACCAGTGCAGAACAAAAAATTCAGAAAAATAAGATTGATAAGAAATCACAGAGTAATTTCAGTAGGAAGAGACCTGTGTAGGCCTAACGCTGAAATTAGATCAGCCTGTTCCAGTCAAGTTTTGCTATCTTTGAAACTGTTGAAATTCCGCAATCTGCCTGCGACCCTGTTCCAGTACTGAACCACTCTACTGTCACAGCCAGTCAGAGCTGCCCCGCAATTTGGGCCTGCTGCCTCTTGTCCTTTCACTGTGCACCTCTTAGATGAATTTCGGCCTGTCTCCTCTACAATCCTGCATTAGTTGAAAAAAGCAACTAGATTCTCCCTTAGCCTTCTCTTTTGCGAGCTGAACAAACCCATGTCATGTGCTGTAGCCACCCAAGCACTTTACTTGCCCTCCACTGGATGTTACGGTGTCTCTGGCACTGGGGGTCCATGACTGAATGCAGTACTCCAGACACCACCTCACATCAGTTCTGGAAGAAACCTTCCATGTGACTCCTCTGCTTGTCCACCTCTTCTTTTGTAGAAGCGGCAGCAATTTCATTGTAATTTAAGCCTTCTTACCTCTCCACGTATCCTTGTACTGACTCTTCTGTTTGAAGATGGAGGTGGCCCAAGGATCTTTGATCCAAATGCAATATGCGATACATCCCGAGTTTTACAGCTGAATATATTACCTTGTCCTCTATTAACCAAGCTACCTAAGTTAAGACAAATAATAGTTTTTTTTTAAAAAATGACGGTACTTAGAAAGAATACTACTTTTTTCAAATCAACTGAAAAGAATTATGAAAACTAAACAAACATGAAAATTATGTTCCTTTATAGTACAATCCCTAGAAATATGTAGGAATAGCAAATGCACATTTTATAGAGTGTGTCAACATACAAGCAAGAAACTTTTGGTGTATCATATAGACATATTTCTAACCTCCTCCCATTAAAGACTTAATTAAAAAGGTTACTTATATGGAAAAAAAATTGTTTTGCATGATTTCTTTAGAACGTCAATGAAAATCTAGTTTGTGACAGGAAGAAAAAACAACTCTAATAACTAACAGAATAAATAAATAATAACACAAGAAAACTGAGGCAAGACTGTCAAGGCATCACTCACAGCTCAGAGAACTATTTATGTATAGCTTGCTTTTTGAAATTACTGAATCTACTGTATTACCAGGGCTGAGCCTTAATATCGCAAACATACTCTATTCCTGTAAAATGTTCTACACCATTCATTTTTTCTTTTTTAACAGTTTAAAGTGTAGCCATATTTTTATAATTCTTTTCAAGCACAGAAAATGCCAACCAGTCTGCAATACAAACAAAAAGTAAACATGGAATGCAGCTGAGAGAAATTTAAAAGGGAAAAACAATAAAACGGTTATATATTAATTTTATCAGCAGGGTTGCAGGACTGCATGTAATATCTGTTTTCCTCTTTTTTGATTCTCCAAGCTTGTCAGTGAATTCTCCTTTCCACAGCTGATAAAAAGGGTATTTTCACATTAATTTATAGTTAAAATTTACAATTTCTGAAAATCTTTTTCTTGCTGCAACTTCAGTGTGAAATTGCACCTCACGTTTGGACCTGATACCTTCATAAAGTAATAAAGTAGAAACAAAACATTTTGCTGATTCTCGTAAGCATTTTTCACAGAATTATTTTATCTTAATTGAAGATCAATTTTATTTCCACTGTCACCAAGGAAATGAAAAAAGATCATGCATTATCCACCAAATATCATAATTTACTGTACTAATAAGCACAAAAGAAGCCATTTTCTGCCATTGCTGCCTTCCTTTTTTCCTGATGTGACATTTGGTTGCTGCTAACAGCTGCCATTTCATTAGATGATGCCATTAGATGACCTGTCTTGGTTTAACATCAATTTCTTTAATTGTTGACTACCTTGGGATGTTGTTAGCTCCAATTATAAAAGCTGATTTGCATTAAAATCTCTGTTTATGAACACATTAATTGACTGCAATTAATTACCTACATTTACACATAACAGTGTGTTGATGGAATAATGAAATAATATGTGTAATTAAAAGTGGATGAGACTAAAAACAATTTGGGCTTTTGACTATCACATAAAGTTTAGCAGATAAAAAGAACATTTTCCAACTGAAATGTACTTAAACATAGCAAAACTTCCATTTTCAAGAAGGCCAACTTCTGAAATTTGAAAAGTATGTCTGGAAGAACACCTGCTATGTTCATAAACTGGGATTAAAAATAAAGATTAAACCTTAAACTGAAGGCATATAATTTTCATGCAGGTCAGAGGGATGCTATCATTAATTATTTTATTCTATATACCTACAGGCTACATCTCTTTGTAGTCCAGATGGTAAAACCTGAGTCCTTTTAAATAAACATTCATTTTTCTTTTTAGATATATCATTCACACTTCTGTGCTCATTTAAGTTTTACAGTCTCTCATATTTTGACAAGCCAGCCAAGAAACATTGATTTTTGAATACAGTCACTGAGAAAATGAACTCCAGAGTTTCCTCTGCTAGTTCAAGAGCAAACTTATAATCAAACTTTGTGACAGAGCTTTGGCTTGACTACCTGTAGGGCAATAATACTGTAAAAATATTATTTGCCCCTTAATATTACAAAAACGGTACTTGCATGTAAGAAAAGCTGAATGTAATTTCAATAAGTAAATGTATGAACTGTCTTATTCTAAGCAAAAATTTTAAACCCCTCCTATTCATTTCAGCTGCTGTGGTAGGAAGACTGCCATTACTAATGAGGTATATCAAGAGAGAGCAAAAGTTAACAACTTGAAAAAGCATCAGTGTGGTAGCTTAGTGCAGCTGGTAAAATCTTTATGAGTTGTTTTTTTCATATTCCATTAAAAGCAGAAGAAATTTAAAAAATATTTCTTAAACCTTTCATATTATCAAGGTTGTTCTCAAAGAAATACTTTCAAAGTTAATTTTTCTTTACAGTTTCATGAGATGCTACGCCTTAAATACTATTGTTGGCTGTAACAGTCTTGCCTTTTACAGTATTAAACCTCAGTATTACACTGAAGTTTATTACTTTAAGGTATTAGACTTCATTCGCTGTAATTTATCTCATTCCTTTGGGCAATACTTTGCACATGTATTTCCAAAGCATTTAAACAGAATGGTGGAAATAATTATTCAATGAATTCAAACACTATAGATGAGAATCCTCAAGACTGAGAAAGTACTAAAAACAGTGGAATAAAAATGTATCTTCCTTACAGCACCACTTCTAACATTGCCTACATGGATGCAGATGTATTGGAAATGGATTCTTTCTCTAATTTGCTTGTTCAGATCCACTTCTAAGCTACTTCAGACCTACTTCCTTCTCAAAAGATGTTTTACTACCCTGTTTTATTATGACAAATCCATGACTCACAAAAGGTGGTACAGAATAAGGGGAAAATAGACATTGCTATTATTATGTGGGCCAAATTAAATGCTCCATCTTGTCTCTTGTACAGAAGCCAATAATAACATAACAAAAGAGTAGAGGAAAGCGGGTGCCTACGGAGAGAGATTTCACCTGTGTATTTTTCTAAGCTCTAGCAGTAAGAAGTTTACGTACTTCTTAAGTTTAAGCTGAAAATAACAACCAATTCAACATTTTAAAAGGGGTGAAATTATCAGTTCTCCATGAAGGACATGAATCAGGGTATACAAAATATTCTCATTTTAAAATCCATCAGAACTCTCTTTTTTAAGAAGTACTTGCACATACTCCAGGATATTTACTGTTGCAAATGGATCTACAAACTTAAAAAAAGACTAGACTAGTTATGTGCAAATAGATTTACAATAACAGTAATATCCTGGAAATAGGGAAAGTATATTTTTGACATCTTTACAATTCTAATCCATGAAATGTGCTACCAGTGAAAAATATGGGGTTTTTCCTACATTGATTTACTTCCTCATTGGAAATGCAGCTGATGTCTTCAAAACTCAACAACTGATTTTAAAAAAACCACTTTGTTCAACCAGAAACCCCCCCTCCATCAATAACTGAAAATTTTATTTCATTCTTTACATACTTACCTTAAGTTATATTTTAAAGACCACTACTGTTTATGAGTAATTTGAAAACTACAGAGTTCCATTATTGAACACAACCTATGTCTCTTATTCTATTACTGTTATTTAGTGTCAATCTAGCTCATTACAAAATTGTTTTAAATTATTTTGAATCAAAAAATTAGGGACTGTAATGACATTTGCCTTAGTGAAATCGTGCTACTGACTTTACTGCAAGTAGAAAGCAATATGCAGTTTTAAAGTAAAATAGAAGGTTTAGGAAAAAGCAGTCCATTGTCTGACCTGAGTCTATTTAAGCAATTTTACATTCGAATCTTGGTATTTGCTTCTACAGTTCAGTTTCCACTGATTCTTGGCTTACAAATCTTACGCAGACAGACATGCCCACTTCAACATAAAAACACAGGAAGTGCTGTTGTAGAACAGGCCAATAATCTGTTTAACATTCAGTTTCAAACAATGGCCAAACCCAAATGCTTCAGAAATGGCACAAGACAATTTCATCAGGAAATTATGAAATAATCTGACTTCAATTCTTAGAGTAAGCTTGCAAAAACCTAGAAGTACAAGATTAAATTTTCCCTTCACACGTTTACTGCTGCTAAATAAAACAACATGGGCATTACTCTTACCCATATAAATGGCCAACTGATTTTGAAATCATACAAATTTCTTTGCGAGCTTATTGTAGCAGTGGATTCCATATTTCAATCATGTTCTGCGTAACCTAGTATTTTCTTTTATCAGTTTTTAATTTTCAAGTGCATCACCAGATCAAATGATGTCTTGGTTTTGTGCCATGAGATAGGAAAAGCAGCTTTTATTGAACTTTCTTTGTATCACTCGTTACTTTATAAACTCCCTTAAGCAAATTTTTAATGTTTTCAGCATATCTTCACGTGAGAGTTTTTCATTCATGCTGCTTCTCTCTGAATCATTTTTCTGTCTGTAAAATCTTTTCTGAGACAATTTAACTGAAAATGTATAAAGCATTTCAGATAATAATGCAAAACTGATTTATTTAAAGGTTTGATACATTTTCCATTTCATATGAATTTGAACTTCCTGCTATCCAGTATCTTAGTTTCTTTAAAATGTAGCTACATATTAATCTGAGAATTCCACTGAGCTGTATCTGTGGTGATGATAATCTTCCTTCCTCGAGTCATTTAATTTTGACACTTTAAAGCTTAACTGTAGTTAACATTTCTCCCCAATGCGCAATCCTTTGCATTTATCAGATCTAGACTTTACTTGGTATCGTTACACATTTAGCTATACAGCGGTCGCCAGCTCACAATTTTTCAACACAGTGGCCACAAGAAATAAAAGCAGTAAACCGAAGCTTTGTTCAGCAAAATATGGTGTTTCCTGCATGTTACCTGCTCTGTAGTGTTTTTCATGAAAAAATGCATAAGGGATTGCTGCCCATCTTACAAGTTTAAAACTTTTTGAAGTCCCCCTCTTTACTACTCTAGTAACTATCACATGAAAAATCAGCTCTCACATTATTCACTTCTCTTTTGAGATTATTCATGACTATAATAAGCAATGCGGAGCCTGGAACAAAAAAATTCTGAGGCCTCCTGCTCTTAGCTTTCACCTAAAACTGTTTATCCAAGTCAATAGTTTGTATCTTGGCACATGACTTCCTAGCTTCTTTAATAAATCTCTTCTATGCAATGCTTTCAAAGTCTAAATTACATGTTTTATTATCTTCTAGTTTACAGAAACATTTAAATAACTCCAAGACACCAATAAGACAAGATTCCTTTTTCTGAGCATAAGCCAAGGAGACTATGCATGGTCATATTGTTAGAAGAGTTTCATTAATGTAAACACACTTGAAAAGGAAGTGTAACAACCGAACAGCCACACTTCAATATACATTGAGAAGACAAACCTCAAATATTCTTATTATAAATCCCACACTTGAATAAGAATTGTTCAGGCTGCACATAGATCTCAAACTATAGAACAGACATGTGTCTATGTGCTCAAGACATTATAGCTATGGAAGAGCTGCCATGTTTTTCTTATTTTAAGACAGTGGAACTTTTAACAAGTACTTTTACAAAAAAAGAATCCATTATTTGTACGCATTCTGTATAGATCGTATTCACAGTATTTTAATACAACAGAATACCTGTTTCTTGCACTGTTATTGGATATCTCCTGCATTTTATTTCTGGCTTGTGAATTTTAGTCAGGTCCAGCAATTGTGTAACTTGTGGCACATCTGTATTTAGCTGGCAGGTTCGAGGAATAACATCTGTGGACTCATACGGCATAAACGGAGCAACACACATACCTAGAATCAAAAAACATGGGCTTTCCTTCACTCAGATGACACAATGGAATTAAATTTGATTTACATTATTTGACAGTTAGATTACACATATTTTAGTTCATATGATTATAACAACTTAATAGATTATGGTAATTTGAAAAATTTGCTGCAATTGTTCACTTCTAAGACACTAAGCATCTACATTTTAAGATGATATTGTGTATTTTTTACGCCAATAAGTCTGAATACATTTAAAGTAAAAAGTACGCACCAATGGCTGGAATAGCCATAGTAAATCAACTTTGATTTGGCAAGCAAACAAGCAAAACAATCTCAAAACATATTTTGTTAATTTTTACTACAACTCAGCTTTAATTCTAATACTGATATACTGATTTTCAGACAAACTGAACACCAGAAAATAGTACTGATATCAGCAGGACTGAAGTAGAAAACAGAGGAGTCTCATACATGCAAATAAAGAACCTGACAAACTTTAATTCCAAAATTTGGACACCATTACACTTTCATGATAAACCAAAAAGCTGTCAACCTATCTATTCTTGTGACACCAGGCACTAGTAGAATGGTATTTGCTTGTCTCTGCTTTCACTTTGATAACCAATATGGACTGAGTTTACTAAAGTTATTTTCTATGAAGAAAGGTATCCAGAGCCAGAACCATTCATGATGTTCTGATGCAAATTCATTCCAAATTTGAATATAGTAAACTAGTGAGTATTAGCCTCTTTTCCAAGAATAAGAAGAGGAAAACATAACCCCAAACCCAAACAATGGATCAAGTATTGAGATCCTAATAGAAAAATTCAAGTGTCCCATGTTACACTTCAGTAGTGGACGTATTTACTTAACTAAGATAAATGCTAGCAAACATTTTTTCACCAAGCCAGTACATTATTTACTGCTGTAAGACAATATTTAGTGATAAAAAACCCTGTATGTAACCTCAGGATTACTGTGGAAACCAGAAACTATACATACTGTATATTTCAAGCTTGTATGTCTCAATATCATGGGGCAGAGATGATTTCTTTCCCATTCTATCTGAATGATCTCATACAGAAATAATTTCTTAGCATATGTGGTTTCTCCTTTCCAGTTGCTATCATTTTAAGTATGCAAAACATACTATACAGAAGCTACTAAGAAAGAATAACACACACACTGCACTGTGAAATCATTAATTCTACCACCAAGGAGGTTTAAGCAAAGAACTTGACCCTCATTACAAGTTGCAATGCCATTGCATTCAGTGGAGCTCAACTATCTGGTTCATTCATCTGAGAGGAGAAAAAATCTTTATCAAATCATGATTGTTAACTGAGAGTTAGTAACAAAAAACTACTATCATTTTTCTGTAATTGGGTATGAAGTATAGTGTTATTTTAACACAGCCAAACCTTGAGCTGTAACATAATTTTAAGACTAGCCTAGATAAATCATAAGCATACAGAAAATACTAATGACCACCAGCTGTATAATAATCATAGAATTGACAATCCAGTGATTAAAAGTGCAATATTTTACCACACATACAGTTTATTAAAGCTGTCTACTCATTACGTTAACTACATTTTAGAATTTTGGAACTCATTTTGAACATTTATGCACATTTCAAAAACTGTTTAGAATTGCAGAGAGAAAACAATGCACTGATGGAATAAAATTAAAATAAAGCCAGTGAGGCCTCTAACTGCAGCTTCTGCTGAGAATTTACCAAATTCTCTCTGTAGTAATTTTTTGAATTAATATTTTTTTTCCAACCTTACCACCAAAAAAAAAAAAGAAGAGTAATCACATACTCTACCTAGTTATGGTTTTCCAAATGGAAGACATATTTTGTTACACATACAATACTGCTAACTACCCCTCCTTCAGCAACCAGAACCCTTTCTTCAGATGTGTTCTTTAAAAGTCACAAAATGAAAATTTGAACAAATTTGAAGCTGAACTATACCTAGGCTTCCCTGAAAATAAGAAAGTGCCAGCCATGCTTTCTCAATTCCTCCTCTGTTATTGCAAATATCAGGAAGGAACGAATTTCTCTCCTTTGGAAAATAATTATTCAGGATTATGATGCTAGTTTGGAGGCTGATAAACCTTTGACCAATATCTTGCTCTAGTACAAATACAATCTCTCATTTTTCAGCTCACCACCAGTATTACTTTCCCAAGGTCACACTAAGATAAATCGACTAAAGATCACAGAGAGGTGTTTATGATAGTTTCACAGCTCTGTTTCATATACTGTTTTGTTATAGTTTCGTCCTGGATTATTTAAAGAAGAAATCTTTTATTAGCTGCTAACATCCAAAATTAAGAAAGCAAACAGCAACCGGTGCTAAGTTCAGTATTTCTTTCTTTTCAGACACCCTCTTCTTGACCAAAACCTGATTTCTATCAGCATAAGATACTCTCATTAAAACAAGCTCTCTACTTGATAAGCCTTGCCAGAATTTCTTCAATAAAATACTTCCTAAGAAGTAAATGTTTAAAATAGAGGAGTACACATATGTTTGATTAGTTGCCTGAAGTGCAACTCTAGCAGAATTAATATGCTGTACTATCACTTTAATTTTCATGAAATCATATAAACTTTCACATCATCAATCTTATGGCTAAGAAGCTTTTGATTTTATAATATGAACAGTTATGATTAAGACTACATAGTAATTACAACACACCATCTTCCTCAGCTGTATCTTGAGGCTTGGATTTTAAAGTGAAGATCTTTCTCAGTTTACAGTTAGCTGAAATAACAATTCCATCCAAAGACTGGAAGACAGCTCCTCTGAATATTTCACTGGCGAATGCTACCAAGTCAATACACATATTGCACCACTAGAAAAGAGAAACAATACTCTTTAATAAAACCCAAAAACTAATAACTGCAAAAGAGTATTAGCATATAGTTCTCTATTAATGAAGTCTCTGTGGAGTATTAGATTCTCACAGACTGTGATTCACAACACATAACATTTTGATAATAAAATAGATATTACTGTTGTTCGCACTTACAACAATTATTTATACAAACAAATCAGTACATATGACCTAGCGACTGCCAGCCCAAGGGAGTTCTGTTACCTAGCATATCCATAATATGTTCTGCAACTATTCCTAACTTGTCAGAAAGTATATTTATTGAAGGTTTTCTTGGGGAAAAAAGAATTATTCAGTATTACTTCATAAGTTAAAGTTACTGCAGCTTAAGTGCTTCAAAGGCTATAGCAGGAGATTCTTTGATTATTTCTTTCTGACATGCATTAAAAAAGGACTTCTCCAAAGTTTGCACCTCTTCCACACTGAAAACTATCAGGTAAATTTCTAGTATGGACAAGTCCCCAGTGTATCATAAAACCTTAAAACTATGCCTCATTTATAATAAATGCTATCCATTCCTGGTAAGACATTTCCAAAAGACAAATCAGATAATGACAACTGCCTGAGTTGCTAAAGATCCTACTTAAATACATGCTTTAATTTTCATTAGATGATTATTCCATTTGTTTCAGGAAACACCTTTAGAATCCTAACATCAATGTGCTACACTCTCCTGCACTATTCTAGTGGCTCTTTAAATTCTCCCAGTTTCAATGTTTTTCCATTTAATTCAACACATATATATTGCTGTTTTTTCAATATAGAAATGGGAAGTTTCAGGTATCTGTTTTGCACATGGACCATATCAGACTTCCGTTATCCTCCTAGAAAAAACAGAAGTTTCATATAAAACAAGTAACACCACAAGCAGAACTACTAACAAAATGTTTTCTTGTGGCTTTATGTTTTCCGTTTAGTCTCTGATGTTTAAAAACAACTATGCTCATAGTTTTGGTGTTTCTAACAATTCTTCTCCTCACAGTTTCTGATACCTAGTGAGGGATGGGCAGATGCTAACACACCTTCTATAACCATGAAATAAACAGAGATGGCCTTGAGAAGAAATGCAACCATTTTTGTGAAATTTACAGAACTGTAATACATTTGATACAATTACTCCCATGTAAAATTTAGTTGACCAATGGTTTGAAGTTTTATTGGGGGAGAACACTACTAAGACATAACGATTGCACATGCCTCATTTCCTTATAAAGTCAAAGTACTAGTTTCTAAATACCAAATAGTAAATATCTTTTGAGAAAAGACTTAGGTGCATACATTACAATTCAGCTTCTAACTTTGAAATTCTGGAAAGAAGGGAAAACTTGTTTTAAAGACACCAAGCAATGGAATGGAAAATACAGTATTTAATTATAACTGATATTTCTATAGCTGAAGTTGAAAAATATCATGATTTGTAAGAACACAACACAGGAAGCTAGCAAGTAAAAATGTAAACGATTAAACAAACAACATATTTTATCCTTATTCACAACCAGTCATATTGACAATAATGATCAGATTGTGTATACAGTAAGGTAAACTATCAGAGCCACATAAAAGACCTATCTAATCACCGAAAGCAGCATACTCACTCCTTTACGTAAAAGCAACAATAAAGAGGCAGGTAATTATTTAAAAGATGACAGATATGCAGTCAGATATACTAAGAAATACAAACCTACTCTTTAAGGTTGGTCAAGCATTAAGGTTATAAAAATATTTTGTCATTATAACTGATCAGAGCATTTAGACAGATCTCTGATTAATGTCTTACGTATTTTAATTTAAATAATAACTGAAGTCCATATTCTGATTGGATTTAACTTGTGCATTAATGCATACTTTAATCCTGAAACATTTGTGCTAGCCTGACACCAAGATCGACTAACTGATAGCACACTGAAGAAAAAAATTTCACTGAATTAATGGTAACTTCAGGGGTATAATCTGATGCATGTTCATTTGAAAAAAATCCAACCAGTTCTTCCCACAAAGCAGAAAACTCCCGAAATCTACAATTATCATAGCTGCCTTCACCTAAACTACCTTACAAGAAGTCGTAACTTCAGAGGTTTTTGTAAAATATTCTCTCATGTCTAGCCTTAAATCCACATCTGCTTATTATACTGTTATCTAGTTCTCTTGGTGCATACTTCAAAATATTGGAAATCTAAATATTCTCATTTCCAAACTATTTTCTAAAGCAGTATTTGAGACTTGAGTCTTTACAAGGTCATATGGTAACCATCAGGTTTTGTATCCTGACAGCTGTTACTGTATGTAGTGGCTGGGCATGGGAGATAGGAACAGGGAGAAGATCATGGCTATTTTCATCAGTTTGACATATACATTGTTTTATATATACCAGAATCTTGGAAGAACCTGAAGCCCATGAAAGTAGCCATCAGCTACAGTCTACCTGAAGCTCCAGAAAATGTAATAGAAGGTCACTATAGGACAAGGTGCATATGAACAAGAGCACTATAATGAAGAAGTAGTAGGGACACAGAGAACTTTACAAAGGCTGAATAGACAGCAGAAGTGAGAGATAAACACATCACAAACAGCATTAATCTTGTAAAATAGGAATGAACTCCTAATTTTAGAAGGGTAGAAGAGTAGTGGTATTAAGTGGTTCTGACGCCATCTAGTAGACGGGACATACATATGTATCTTGAGTTGGCTGGAACTGAATTCTAAACCAAACAGTAATTTCAACAGGTCTATAAACTTACATAAAACATTTCTGACAAAAAAAAAAGTGTGCTCAAGTGCCATTCAAGAAATATTCCCTTGATAAAAAGTACCTACTATTTTGCGCTTGATCATAAACAGAGGAATTTTTGCATGCAGAGGGGTTACAGACAACTCCTTGTGGACTGTTGATAAATACAATCTTCTTTTAATATTTCCTAAATCAGTTATCCTATAAAAGAAAAGGCAAGAGAGAATGGAACAGATCTTTGTCAATTCAATAAACCAGTATCTTTGGGCAATCACAAAAAAATATCCATATGCAAAACCTTTATGTCAGTGCTAGCAAATACGGAATTTAAGAATTACTTCTTTTACAAGATAAGTAATGAGATTTCTTTCTCAAATTCAAACTTTGTGGCTATATTCCTGCATATATAAAATCACTTCACATGCTAATTTTATTTCAACAGTCTACACTCCTTGCCAGATTTCCATAGCCCTTCAGACTATGAAAGAATTCAATTTGTATGAACTAAGAACCCAGTAGCCTTTAATAATCACACACTGTTTCTGCCCCTTAAGCTTGTGTTATCTTGGGACACACTGGCACCTGCTAACTAGAAAAACATTATTTCCTTTCTTTTCCTAAAAATGCCTCTGTCATTCTATACAGACTCTTTGTTGGTTTAAAGATAGACACAAGATATTGTCCATCTGTTTTACTTCCTGAGCACATATCTTCAAATGTGAATTATATAATACAGAAGTTTATTGCTCACTATTCAGGTCATCTCACAATGACACCAAGGACACTGAATCTTAACATTTCTAATAGATTCAGACCACAACCATGATCACAAAGATTATGTTTCCTTTAAACTGATAAAGAAGCTCATTTTTATGTTCTGTTTCCTTCAAATCTTGTGAACAGCTGTACTGGTTTTGGCTGGGATAGAGTTAAAATTCTTCAGAGTAGCTCGTACAGTGCTATGTTTTAGATTTGTGGCGAAAACAGTGTTGATAACACAGGGGTGTTAGCTATTGCTGGGCAGTGCTTACACAGCATCAAGGCCTTTCTGCTTCTCGCATGGCCCCGCAAGGCTGGGGGTGCACAACGAGCTGGGAGGGGACATGGCCGGGACAGCTGACCCCAGCTGACCAAAGGGATATCCCATACCATATGATGTTGTGCTCAGTGATAAAAACTGTGGGGAAGAAGGAGGAAGGGGCAAAGTTCAGAGTTACAGTGTTTGTCTTCCCAAGTAACTGTTACAAGCAACGAAGCCCTGCGTTCCTGGAGATGGCTGAACACCTTCCTGTCAATGGGAAGTAGCAGATGCCTCATTTAGCTTTGTGTTGTGGTTTAACCTAACAGCTGGCAACTAGTACCTGACAGCCGCTCACTCACCCCTCCCTTCTGCCCCAGTGGGATGAGGAGGAGAAATGGACAAAAGGTAAAACTCATGGGCTGATATAAAGACAGTTTAATAAGACAAAGGAAATACTAACAATGCTACTAATGAATAAGCAAAACAAACTATACACAAAACAATTTTATGACCACCCGATGACCGATTCTGTCAGTCCTCCAGCAGCGACTGCGGAACCCCGGACACAGATTTTTGTGAATTTCACAAAACTCCTGAGGAAGACTGAGCTCCCAGAAAGATTCAGACTCACAGACAAGAGAGGATTCAGACCCATGGAAACGAGAAAGAAATTCCTGCTCCCCAGCCAACCCCCATTCATAAACAGAGCATGACACCCATGTTATGGAATATTTCCATTGGCCGGCTTGGGCTGGCTGCCTGGCTGTGCTCCCTCCCAGCTCCTGCACATCTGCTCATTAGCTGAATATGGCAGACTGGAAAAAAGTCCTTGATTTCATAGCCACAGCTGAAGACATCAGTGTTATCAACATTCTTCTCATATTAAATCCAAAGCACAGCAGCTACTACTCTGTCCTAGCCAAAACCAGGACACCGTGGTGGCACATGCAGCTTTTGTTTTACCTATAAAACTGTCCATATTTCAACCCATGAGTTTTTGCACTTTTACCCTTGTGATTCTCTCCCCCTTTCCACTGCGGGGAGAGTGAGAGCAGCTGTGTGTGGCTTAACTGCCTACTGGGATTAAACCACAACAGCAGCACAACCTTGATACCCCCCAGCAGTCCCACCTTATTACACCAGAGAACAGACATTAAAGGCTGCAATCTGTACGGGGAAATAATGATTAATTTACCTATTATTTGTGAACAAGTGCATTTCTAACAGATGGGTATTTCTGTGTAATTAGCAGCCCCTCTGAGAAGATGACAAATAATTACAATAAACAACTTTCTGTCACTACTTAGTGTTGTTAAAAATAATTACTCATAATCATTATATTTAAATGCTGGGTTTTATTTAAAAATTGTGAGACTGCCCTGCAGATTTTTTTTTTTTTTTAATTACTGAAAACACTTTTTCATTAGTAAGGACTACCTGTAGCTTAACTAATGAAATGTCACCACCCAAAATTTGCAGACAAACACCCTGAAATATTCTTTGGCTTCCTTAGGTCAACTTTGAAAGAATTAACTCTGGAGTGTTACACACTTTAGCTATTTTTCGCAATTCAAGAGTTCAACCAAGGATATACTGCAAGTACATAAACACCCAAAGCTTCTACTAGTACGGGTGACAAAAAACACAGGAGCACCTTCTTGTTTCCCCATACTCATTAAGACCATCATGCAAAGCAAACAGAAAGTCCATCAGCTTTCCTCTCCCTTGTAGACAATCTGATCTTTAATCTATTCAACCTCATAACATAGGCAGGCAAATCAAAACAAAGTGGAGGAGTCTACTAGCTGTTTCATTTTCAAAGACTAGCAGTTCCTCTCATAAATCACATGCACTTCAAAGGCAGAAATTTTACTACTGTGTCAGGAGGAAGAATATTATATCCTCACCACTGCTACCATGTCACATAACAGTTTCAGTATCAGCTGCAAATGTATTTATTGATGGATGACTAATACCATGAAATCCTTGAAAACTGATTTCATCAAAAGGCCTCAAAGTGTCTTCCAATCCTAGCATTCTAGGCTTGATCTTACTTTTGAAGGAATTTAAGCAAGATGTGAAATAATTTACATCAGATCATCAGCAAGCTGGCCGCATAGCTAAGCCTGTGCCCCAGATCAAGGCTTATTTCTATCCATGACTTTGCTTCTCATATACCCTTCCATGAAAAACCTAGCGATGTAGTTTTCAGAAACTCTCCACTCTATTCCAAACTTCGATGTTCACAAGTGCTAAGAAATTGAGGCACCAAAGAACTTCAAAGAGTAGTGGTTTCTTGAAACTTCCCTAGATTTCCTGGTTATGTGTAGAGCTGAGCAACTGTGCTGAGGAATCAGGTAGCTGCAGTAACACGAGTGCTAAAACACAAACAAAAATGCTATTCTTGCTGAAACTCAAGCTGCATAATTCTCAAGGGAGATTGTTGCTTTAGCTGATGCTATGATAAAGCAGTACGAGCCTAGACTTAAATCATGCATATCTCCCAACAACTGGTAATAAAAACTTACGTTCACTTCATAATATTAGTTCACTAATTAGTTTTATCTTTCTCCCTCCTGAAAAATATTAGGTACCTTAGCAATAAAAAGGCCATGAGTAAATGTACAGCTCAGTTACATTCCAAAGTGCAATACTAAACACATTAATTTAGGTAAAAATATACACATTTATATCAGACTATCACACAAGTCTAAAATGTTTTTTGTAATGGTATGTATGCTGTAAAGAAGCAGCAAACCTTAGATATATAGTTATAATTGTACCTAAAGAAGTTGAAAATTTATTTCAGTAAATAAATTTAAAACAATTAAATATTTTATATTCTACAGGCACAAGTAGGTGAAGCATTTGAACAACAGGCAAAACTGAAGAAAGAACATGGTCTTAAAATTCTGTAAAATAATTTAGTTCATGGAAAAAGAACAGTAACTATTTGAGAGTTTGTGTAACTTTCAGACTTTTCAGTCACATTGCTCCCTGGAAGATAAAAATAAAACAGGGTTCTGATGAAACACTTTTCTGAAAGAATTCAGACAATGTGAGTTAGAACATTAGAACTCTCCTTTGTAAAATGACTCAAGAGTACTTGTGGTGAAACTTAAGCTTTTGGGTTTTTTTTGCTGTTATTAAAAAGCATGACCTATGTTAAACCTACTAAGGCAAGAAACATCTGCAGCATACATCTTGATTTTCAAAGATACATAAAAATCTATATAGGAGTTAATGTATTTTTATTATGTCAGTGCTTGAGTATTTATATCTAAGGGTCAGACATGTGATAGAAAAGTAATGAGACCATGTTGAGAAAAATGAGGTAGTCAACAAGAAAATCAACCTCATTTATAATAATATTCCTGTGATCAGCAGGTGCATAACTCTCCCAGCTATGGTCATTAACTGCATTCATTTCACACTTAACATCTACATTTGCAAACGATTTGAAAGTAAAATTACCTTCCAATTCAATTTTCAATTTTATTTTATATCTTCAACTTTGATTGACTATTCTCCTCACAATGGTAACTATAGTGAGATTGCAAGTAAATGGTAGCAACTATCCAAGACTACAGATAAACTCATCTTCTCAGATTACCTATTCACTTTGCTTCTGTATGCATAATAATTTATAACCATTTGTTAATGTTCAATTCAAGCCTTAAGATGAACTTCGAAAAAATGATCCTGGCCTGTTGAAGGGATGCTTCATTTATCAGGCTCACTTGTTCTTAAAAGGAAAGTGGTTTTCTCCTTATAAATGACTTAAATGGGAAGTTTACCAAACATGAAAGAAGATATTTCACTGATGTTGCTAAGCAAAGAGCAGCTCCCATACAATCTATTATTAATGGAAATCTCCTTGTATTATTCTCAAAGTCCAGATAGAATCCTCTGGTAAAGCTTAACTATTAGTACGTTTGTATTGTAGTGTCATTTTCTCCATGAAAAGTATGTACTACAGAAACATTAGATAATGTCATCATCACCATTTAAAAGATAGAAAACCAAAGGAATAGCAAAGGTCAGCTGATTTGCCATGCTTACAGATGCTTAAGCCTCCTTATTCAGGAGCAGTCTGCACTTCATTAGTATAACAATGGTAATTTATTGGTGTAATAACAACTCTGGTACATTACTGAACTGGCTGCCTGATCATGTGAAACCCAGAACACTGTATTCTGCCCTCATATAAACACAGACTTAGTTACGTCAAAAATCAATCAAATCTCTACAAAATAAGCGATCAGGAAGACTGGTATGTCACCTAGACAGAGAGAACGAGTTGTGAAGAACCAGCTTTATTTTTTTATACTGGAATTTTTTGTTGATAATGTTCTTCTGGAGAGAATTAAGGGAAAAAAAAACCCCAAACACAACAAAGACCCCTTAAAGGAGTATCTGTAAAAAAGCAGTAATACAAGTGGCAGGTGCAAAAAAAGAATCATCAAATCTGTTTGCTAGAACAGAAAAACTTTCCAAATACAAGCAATTACAAAAAACTGATGATTCCTGAGCACTTCCCACAAGATACTGACATATTTGCAATCAGTTCTCCAACTGAAAGAATGATCGGGTATTTTCACTGATCAAGAACAATGTGTTGTAGAAGTTTCATTACTCTTAGAACTTCACGTTTCAAAAATCACTCTGGAAGTGGTCATTAATATTCATAACATATTCTAGAAACTTCTATCAATATTTTAATATTATTGGTTTTGAAATGAGCTCATATTTCTCTCCAAGTATTCAGTAAATTCTATTTGCAAGCACGGTGGTACGTTCCTCTGAAGCATGGCTAACTGTGCCAAATCGTTCAGAATACCATAATTTTAGAAAACAGTTTTTAATTTGTTCAGCACAAAGTACTCTAATGAGTATTAATATGTGGAAAGTTTAGTGTCTACTTATTTTCAAGAATCTAAACAAACTACCCTTACAATGCAGTTATTTATGCCTGCAACTAATTCTGTTCGCTATTTTCTTTAGTTTATTTGCTGTTATTCTTTCCACTTTGTTTTTCTTTCCATGAATGTACCTGTTTTAAAGAGACAATCTGTCCTTTCATATTTACAAAGACAAAGAAAAGGTTACGTTCACACCTGCTGTATGTAACAGGTCTTTTAAGTACAGCCATATTTCTCACATTTAAACTATTTATTCTAATTACTAAGAATTGCTAAAAAGTCTCCCCTTGAAAAGACAAAATTAAGATTTCTTGCCAACACTGGATCATGCATTTACTTTATTTCGCATATAAAAATCCTGACTAACAAACCCTACCAACCAAACATAAACAGGATTCAGTTTACTCCATGTTACTTTTTTTTTTGATCCACCAACCAAAATATACATAATTAGTACTCTGTAAAGTCCTAGAAGACAGTAACTTATTCTGTAATATCATCAGGACATCACCTAACACCATGATAAGATTTACTCCATTCAATAGCATACTGTATGATAGGTTAAAATACACTTGCCACCTAGCAAGGCAAAACTTAAAAAAAAAAAAAAGCATCTCTCCTAGCAGTCCCAACAGACCCAAGATATATTTAAACAAAGGTAAAGTGATACTGGTTAAAACTATTACTTTCTGGGCATTTTGAAACTTCTGCAGAAATACTGTGACACAGAAAGATAATGTTCTTGATCTTGGACTGAAGTGACTAGTGGAAAAAGAAGGAACTGTACAGACCGGACACGTTCCATCAGCCTACTAAACTAAAGGTATTGTGCTATACTAAATTAAGACTACCTGTAACTACACTTAAAAAAAAAACAGTTACACTAGCTATTCATTTGCAGACACTACCACTGCAATACAAATCCTGTAACATCAGCCTCGGAGGATCCAACAGCCTGATGAAGGAAATATTCCTTTTTGTGACAGCTGTCGACTTCACTGTACAAACTGTATTTAATTTGAGCTTAGCAGACTGATAAGTATGCTCTGGTCTGAGGAGAAAGCAATATGCTATTTCTGAAACAAGTCTGAGAAATGTATTTTTGTTCATGACTGTTTCTCTGGTCTTTAAATAAATGGCAATGCCAGATAACCTGTCCATTAGCAGGCCCAAAGTGATCGGCCAAAAGGAGACTGACGCATGGGAAGAGAAGAGGCCCCCTTCCTCCACTCTCCCCTCCCTGTCGAAATAATCTCCACCTCCCCTACCTTTCTTAATCACCTATTCAGCAGCCATCCTCTGCTTTCACACTTGTTCTGCCCTCCCACATTGACTCCTCCTGTCTTGGCTCTTGGTCTGCAGATATAGTTGCTGAATACTACCTGGAAGACTTTATTGTATCTCCAGAAGGATGCCCGCTGGAAAATACTGATTTAAGGCACTGATTAGGGCAATCAGCTCTCATCTAGATTTAGGATTTTTTAAAAGTAGTCACAAGCTTCAAGACACACCATGGACAAATATTAATTGGAAATTTATTTTGAACATGTTCTTTTATAGCTGAGTCATGAACATGAATTCAGGACCACTGAAAGTTACCTGGCCCACAATCTGACTCAAACCGTTTCCTTTCTAGTTTGTTACTTGGATTATCATAATCTGTGACTAAATATTCCTTCTCAGACCTCAACTTACTTGACACTAAATATTCAGAAGAATGTAACAGTTTTATCTAAAATTAGAACTCTAGTTTTTCTTTACAGTGAAAAAGCGGGCAACTGTTTTCTAACCTCATCCTTCAATTTCCTGTAGGATGCAACAAAATCATTCCCATCAAGGTCTATGTCATTGGACTCCCACCACACTCTCCCTTTAAGAAACAGATCGATACAGTGTTCCAATAAGTTAAATTATTTTGTTTCCATTTTTGCTCTGATCCCTTTTTTAAAGCAATAAGAGAATGAAAGTGTCTCAGGGTCAGAACAGCAAATGAAATGGTTTTGCCTACCCATTTAAAATAAAATATCTGAATGTTAGTGGCAAGATTGAGGAAAGGATCATCAACTGTACTGAGCTCATGGTGAAAGCCTGCCAATAAAAACTGGACTGGAAAGAACACAAGGAATTATCTATTCTAATTTTGACCAACTATATGGGAACTTTTTCTACTTAAAAGTATCATACTCAGTTAAGGGAAGATTAAAGGTATGGAAAACAGTTCCCATCTTTCCAAATTAAATTTAAAGTTTTTGCAGAATCCGCCTCTCTGTATATTTGTGTTATGGAATATTCACTGCTATGTGCATGCAGCTGCCTGTTTAAGTACCTGGCTTTACTCCTCGTCTCTAACAGTGCCATGCCCTACTCTTTGGTAGCAAGGAACACAGGACAGCTTGCCAGTACCTAGTCAAATCATGTCATTTTCTTCAGTGTCTGCACATCCTAATGTGTATGCAACTATCTCCAGAAAAGCAAGCTGAAATAGCTGCACCTCCTATCAAGAATAAATCTCAAAACAGGCATTATCCCTGAATTTTTTTTTTTTTGAATAAACAGAAGTCTTACTGTTGTCTCCAAAATGCTAATTGCACATCCAAGAAAATATCTATATGAAGACAGCTGCTGCATAAGGCTGAAACCCCTTGAGTCACTGTGCTAATTCACTCTCTTCTTACATATGATCACTATTGCTCTATGTCAGATCACAACTATGCAAGCAGTATTCTTTACAGACAAACAATCCTTACACCTTATCTTTTTGAACTCCAAAAGAGAAAGGGTGGCTTCACCATTACTTCACTTGCTTTCCTTGAAGGGTTGAAGATTAATACCTCTACATTAAGATCACTATGCAAATACAACTGGCTACAATTACAGTGAGTAAATTAAGAAATGAGATTAGTTTAGACATGAACAGTCACATTAAGACAAACACTAACTATCCTGGCTTCCAGTCAACCAAAAGCATAATGTGAAGGGTTGACTCAGGTAGATTTTCATATCACATTGACAGTCTCCTTAAACACTCCATGTAATTACAACTACAGGATATTCCAATTAACCTACTTTCTTATTTTATCAGTGTCTTACTGAAGCATTACCTTGGCAGAAAGCTCATGGTTTGCTTTGCCACTGGAGGCTGAAAAGACAGGCCTCATAATAACATTCAGAGAAGTGTGATCTCTACCTACACTGTCGACAAACCAAAACTTCTCTTGTTCTCCTTCAAGTAGTTCACAACCTTTGTAGGCTGTTGAGAATCTAAGAGTTTCTGTATTGGTCAGAATTAGATATCATGCTAGTCTTCTCTGTTTTAACTCTAGCTAGATGTGATGGGTTTTATTTGTTTAACTTAAACTTTCCCCCAAGACACTATAAAAGAGATTATAAAAATAACAAGCTGACAATATTCAACTTTTTAGCCACCTGGATCTCTAGGTGTGAGCAATTTCCTCTGTGTTTCAAGATACTTATTCAGCCCACCATTGTAATTTCTTTCCCTCTCACCTTGGCAAATGTGTCCATTGACATATATTGAACCTATAGTTTTTAACATAATTTTTTTTTTTCTTACAAAAATAATAAACTTTTTCTGGCTTCTCCCCTTCAATAACTGAAGAAACAAGAAACTACTCTATTGAGAACTTTCTTGTTTACAGCTACAATATATTCGAGTGAAAAAAAACAATCCAAAAGAGCCTTCTGCAAAAGACACATTAAACACAGGCCACAGCCACTGAAGGAAAAGACAGTTCCAACATCTGAGAAAGTTCTGAGTGGAGCACATATTCAATTCCTCAGATAAAAGAAAATTTGGTATACATCTGTATCTGTTTGACCAACACTAAAAATCATAAAATTCTTTGATTGGTATCTTTCAGAAACACAAGTGACTCACACTGTGCATGGAGAGGGTACACACTCAAATACTGAAAGAAACACTGCTGGAAAAGAAAGATCCACTACTACCCCTCAAATGGCACTCACACCTATGGACTCAAGAAAGGCAGAGAAAAGAACACTTTCATGAAAATCCGGATGGTCTAAAGAGGTACCGAAGAAGGATGAACCAACAATTAAACTGTTAAGGGGCACTCAGAGAACAAAACTTTTTAGGTAGTAGAGATCTTGATAATCGTGGAGGAAAAAGAGTAAGAAGTATATACTTCTGAAGAAGTTTCGGGGCAAAAGAAAAAAGATTCCTTCAATAAAGAGAAAATAAATATGGATGTGTGCAAGCTCTAGAAGGTCAACAGTGGAAAAAGTCTTTCTCCATGCCTGATGTTTTACACTGATTAATTGAATGAGCAATGGAATTATTGATATAAGACGACTTTGAACAGCTGCAGAAGCAATGAAAGTCATCAAATGTGAGAAATTAGAAATATTTGCAGAAAAAGGGTAAGAGATTTATCCTGACTAGGGGGAAAGAAAGTACCTACCTTCTTTCAAAGTACCTATCTTCTTTCAGACCAAGTGGCTAACCTAACTACTGACATAATTTTAAACTAGGATTGTGCATTCTGTTATCAGTTCTACCATAACTGCATGAATCCTTTTTTATATCTGGAAGCAGGACATCCTGTTCATGGAATATCTTCTTCCTAAATTACTACCCATGCTGAGTTAGTACTCTAGTGAACGTGATGACTAGAAGAGTTATTAAAAAATGCTTCCTTTCAAAAATTGCATTACTCTCTGTTTTGGTTTCGGCTGCCGCCGGCAACAAAAGCGCCACGCGGCCGCCCCTCCCCCCGCCGGCGTGCGGAGGAGAATGGAAAGAAAGAGGCAGAAACTGGTGGGTCGGGATAAGGGCAGTTTAACAGAACAGCAAACAGAGGGAAAACAGGAACAACAACGATACAAATAAGGAGAAAACACAACCACGAACCGTACCACGAACAGCCGCTCTCCCGAAACCGGACCGGCGCTGCGCCCGCCCCAAGCCGCGAGAGCCTTCCCGCCGCCCCGCCCCCCCCACCGGAACCCAGCGTGACGTCACATGGTATGGAATACCGGGCTCTATTTGGCCAGGTGGGGTCAGCCCCCACCCCCCGGCTGTGCCCCTTCCTGGATTCCAGTGAAAATTAACCCTGTTCTGGCCAAACCCAGGACATTATCCACCCCTTATTCCATACCATCTACGTCATGCCCAGGTCCCCCATTGTCCAGTTGATCACCACCACTTCTCCTGTCTCCAGATATCATTCCTTTAGTCTATGGATCATCACTCTAAAGTGTCCATTGAGTTCATTTAATCCATGACTTTGGGCTCCATCTGTCGTAATGGTCTTCCGTGGCAGGGGAGGTGATGTGTGGTGATGGGCGGTCACTTGCTGCATCCGGAGCTCACGGCTGATGTATCTGGTGCGGCCCGTGCCCACAGTCTGCAGGAGATGTTGATCTTGATGAAGTTGCTGGATGCTAGTTGTTGAAAACCAGGTCCAGTTCCATCATCGCTGTGCTCTGCTAGGTTTTCATCGAAAAAGTCCATCCTTCTTTAATCTGGACGATTCTTACTATGCTACTACTGGTACAAAATATAACAATTATAACAGTGATAACAGACAGTGACAGGGTTATTTAACAACTAACTTTATACAATTTATTTATGGACTATTCTCGCCCAAAATTAAATCCCCATGAGGTACACATCGGACTTCCCCATCCTTCCGCTTTACCCACCAGGTACACCCGGGTCCTTGAGCAAAGGCAATCCCGCGGACGGGCTTGCCTTTGCCTGAGGCAGGACTAACCCAAACCGTCTTCCCTAACATGTTCCGCATGTGCACTACAGGGACTTTATCCCCTTCTACTGGGCGCTGAGGTTTTGACTGGGCAGGACCAGCCCGGTTGGTGGACCCTCTGGTGTTAACCAACCAGGTGGCCTTTGCTAAATGGGTGTCCCAATTTTTGAAAGTCCCACCCCCCATTGCCCTCAAAGTGGTTTTTAGCAGCCCATTGTAACGTTCAATCTTTCCCGAGGCTGGTGCATGGTAGGGGATGTGATACACCCACTCGATACCGTGTTCTTTGGCCCAGGTGTCTATGAGGCTGTTGCGAAAATGAGTCCCGTTGTCCGACTCGATTCTTTCGGGAGTGCCATGTCGCCACAGGACTTGTTTTTCCAGGCCCAGGATGGTATTCCGGGCGGTGGCATGGGGCACAGGGTAGGTTTCCAGCCATCCGGTGGTGGCCTCCACCATTGTGAGCACATAGCGCTTGCCTTGCCGGGTCTGTGGCAGTGTGATGTAGTCAATCTGCCAAGCCTCCCCATATTTATATTTTAGCCATCGTCCTCCAGACCACTGAGGCTTTACCCGCTTGGCTTGCTTGATTGCAGCGCATGTCTCACATTCATGGATAACCTGTGCAATAGTGTCCATGGTCAAGTCCACCCCTCGGTCACGAGCCCATCGGTATGTCGCGTCTCTTCCTTGGTGGCCCGAGGTGTCATGGGCCCACCGAGCTATAAAGAGTTCACCCTTATGTTGCCAGTCCAGATCCACCTGAGCCACTTCAATCTTAGCAG
The DNA here is from genome assembly GCF_030867145.1 of Opisthocomus hoazin. Taxonomy (NCBI): domain Eukaryota; kingdom Metazoa; phylum Chordata; class Aves; order Opisthocomiformes; family Opisthocomidae; genus Opisthocomus; species Opisthocomus hoazin. The sequence continues at coordinate 10,392,463 of NC_134424.1, read as the reverse complement.
CCTGATCTACCTGGTGGTTGTTTTGATGTTCTTCAGTGGCCCGACTCTTAGGGACGTGGGCGTCCACGTGACGGACTTTTACAGCCAACTGCTCTAGGCGGGCAGCAATATCTTGCCACAATGGGGCAGCCCAGATAGGTTTGCCTCTGCGCTGCCAGTTGTTCTTCTTCCATTGCTGCAGCCACCCCCACAAGGCATTGGCCACCATCCAAGAGTCGGTGTAAAGATAGAGCACTGGCCACTTCTCTCGACTGGCAATGTCTAAAGCCAGCTGGATGGCTTTCACCTCTGCAAACTGGCTGGACTCACCTTCTCCCTCAGCAGTTTCCGCGACTTGTCGTGTAGGGCTCCATACAGCAGCCTTCCACCTCCGCTGCTTCCCCACAATGCGACAGGACCCATCCGTGAACAGGGCATACTGTTTCTTATCTTCTGGCAGCTGGTTATACAGTGGGGCCTCTTCAGCACGTGTCACCTCCTCCTCTGGCGATGCTCCAAAATCTTTGCCTTCTGGCCAGTCCATGATGACCTCCAGAATTCCTGGGCGACTGGGGTTTCCCATTCGGGCACGCTGGGTGATCAGAGCGACCCACTTACTCCACGTAGCATCGGTGGCATGATGCGTAGAGGGGACCCTCTCTTTGAACATCCACCCCAGGACCGGCAATCGTGGAGCTAGGAGGAGCTGTGCTTCAGTGCCGACCACTTCTGAAGCAGCTCGAACGCCTTCATATGCTGCCAGAATCTCTTTTTCAGTGGGAGTATAGCGGGCCTCGGATCCTTTGTATCCCCGGCTCCAGAACCCCAGGGGTTGACCTCGAGTCTCCCCTGGTGCCTTCTGCCAGAGACTCCAGGTTGGGCCATTCTCCCCGGCTGCGGTGTAGAGCACGTTTTTAACATCTTGCCCTGACCGGACTGGACCAAGGGCTACGGCATGAACTATCTCCCGTTTAATTTGTTCAAATGCCTGTCGTTGCTCAGGGCCCCATTCAAAATCATTCTTCTTCCGGGTCACGTGGTACAGAGGACTTACAATCTGGCTGTAATTTGGGATGTGCATCCTCCAAAAACCCACAACACCCAGGAAGGCCTGTGCTTCCTTTTTGCTGGTTGGTGGAGACATAGCTGCTATTTTGTTGATGACATCCATTGGGATTTGACGGCGCCCATCCTGCCATTTTATTCCCAAAAACTGGATCTCTTGCGCAGGTCCCTTGACTTTACTTCGCTTAATGGCGAAACCGGCTTTCAGAAGGATCTGAACTATTTTCTCCCCTTTCTCAAAAACTTCCTCCGCTGTGTCGCCCCATATAATGATGTCATCGATGTACTGCAGATGTTCTGGGGCTTCACCCTTTTCCAGTGCAGTCTGGATTAGTCCATGGCAAATGGTGGGACTGTGTTTCCACCCCTGGGGCAGTCGATTCCAGGTGTACTGGATGCCCCTCCAGGTGAAAGCAAACTGTGGCCTGCACTCTGCTGCCAAAGGGATGGAGAAGAATGCATTAGCGATGTCAATTGTAGCATACCACTTGGCTGCCTTTGACTCCAGCTGATATTGAAGTTCTAGCATGTCTGGCACGGCAGCACTCAGCGGTGGTGTGACTTCATTCAGGCCACGGTAGTCTATTGTCAGTCTCCACTCTCCAGTAGATTTTCTTACTGGCCATATGGGACTATTAAAGGGTGAGCGAGTTTTGGTGATCACTCCTTGACTCTCCAGCTGGCGGATCAGCTGATGAATGGGGAGAAGGGAGTCTCGGTTGGTACGATACTGTCGCCGGTGCACCGTTGTGGTTGCGATGGGTACCTGTTGTTCTTCAACCCTCAGCAACCCCACAACGGAAGGATCCTCCGAGAGACCAGGCAAAATGGACAGCTGTTTAATTTCTTCTGTCTCCACAGCAGCTATGCCAAAAGCCCACCGATACCCCTTTGGGTCCTTGAAATAGCCTCTCCTAAGATAGTCTATGCCAAGGATGCACGGAGCCTCGGGGCCAGTTACAATGGGGTGCTTCTGCCACTCCTGCCCAGTGAGGCTCACTTCAGCCTCCAGTACACTCAGCTCTTGGGACCCCCCTGTCACTCCCGAAATGCAAATGGACTCTGACCCTTTGAACTCTGATGGCATTAAAGTACACTGTGCACCAGTGTCCACTAGAGCTTTATACTCTTGTGGATCTGACGTGCCAGGCCACCGAATCCACACCGTCCAATAGACACGGTTGTCCCTTTCCTCCACCTGGCTGGAGGCAGGGCCCCTCTAATCCTCGTCAGAGAAATTGCTGCTCACCTGCTGTAAAAATGACTTGGAGGTCCCCTCCAGAGGATCGGAATCAAGGTCAAACTGTCTACCTGGTCTGGAGAGCTGGCTTTTGGAAACTGGAGCGGCATTTTTCCTAACAGAGTCCCCTTTTGTGATTGTTTTACCTCGCAACTCACGTACTCGGGCCTCTAGACTTGAGGTGGGTTTTCCATCCCACTTCCTCATGTCCTCTCCGTGGTCACGCAGGTAAAACCACAGGGTGCCTCGGGGTGTATAGCCTCTGTATTCCCTCTCCTGAGCAGAGAAACGCTTGCCCCTAATAGCTGAGACACTGGCCCGTACAGGTGGCGAGTAGGATATGTTCTCTTTGATTTGCCGCACCTCCCGGGCCAGTTTCTCCACAGCTGAGACAAGGGAGGAAGAGAGACTTTCCTCATATTGGCGGAGTCTGACAGCCACCTCGTCCACTGTTGGTGCGTCTTTACCTTTCCAGTTTACAACTGCCAGTGAGTTGGCATGCGAGGAGGGTGCGCTCCGCACAAACTTCCTCCACATGGATTGTGAGCACTGGAGTTCATCTGGGTCTGTGGGTACCTGCTCATCGTCTGTGTCACAGTAAACCAGCTCCCGCACAGCTAATTCCCTCAAGTACTGAATACCCCTTTCCATATTGGTCCACTTGCCAGGATAGCATACAAAATCGTCACTGAAGGGGTATCTCTCCCTCACGCCTGACAGAAGTCTCCTCCAGAGGCTGAGGACTTGTTCCTTTTTCCCAATGGCCTTGTCAATGCCCCCATCCCTGGCCAGGGATCCCAGCTGCTTGGCTTCCTTGCCCTCTAATTCCAAGCTGCTAGCCCCGTTATCCCAGCACCGCAGCAGCCAGGTGGCAATGTGCTCGCCTGGGTGGCGGCTGAAATCTTTGCGCATGTCTCGCAGCTCGCCCAGGGACAGGGACCGGGTGATGATCTCTGTCTCTATCTCCCGTGATGACCCTGGCTCATCGTCATCCCTCCCGGAGCGATCTGCTCTCTTTGCGTCTTTCTTTAGTTTTACAGGGGCGACTGCTACGGGCACAGGTTGGTCACTGGGCTCAGCCACGCTGCCTGCAGCTGGAGCTGGGGCTGGAGCAGCTGCTGTGCCTGCCAGGGAAACCGAGGCAGACCCTGCAGCTGTGGCAGCGGCAGTGCCAGTCGGGGGGGTTGTGACTGCCTGCTGGGCTGGAGGGGCTGCAGGGCCGGCTGGGGGGGCAGCGCCAGCCGCAGTGCCTGCTGCTTCGTTTCCCCCTCTTTCCCCTTTAGGGCACTGAACAGTGTTAAACAGTGCAGCTCGGTAGGCGTGGGCCAGACCCCAGCACGTTGCTGTGATCTGTGTCTCTCTGGAGTTCCCAGGGTGGCAGCACACTTTTTGCAGATATTTTACTAGTTTGTCCGGATTCTGTACTTGCTCAGGGGTGAGTTTAAAAAACACCGGTGGTGCCCACTGCCCTAGGTACTTGCCCATGCTGTCCCACACACCCAGCCACTCACAGCTATCCGGCCCCGGGGCAGGTCTCTGCACGATGTTCTTAACGACTTGCTTAACCCTAAACAAAACCTGCAACCCATTCAGGAGGCATAACAAAAGGAGAGTGCTGCCCTGAGCATCCCACGGGTACTCAAAATTCTCAAAAGCCGTTAGGACCAGCCTGAGGGAGAGAGGGGGGGCGAAAGAGTGGGGGAAGGTATCCCCTTCGGTTTTCCCCACAGATTGGGTTTGATTACTAACAAAATCTAAGACATAGGACCCGAGGTACGGAAATGACCGCAGTGCCGCATGCAAACACAAGCCTAATTTCATGCACAGTGATGTTATCATATCATAAGTCGATATCGTACAGTACAGCAAAATCATCATCTTAATCCTTTTTCCAGTGATGATGAACAGCATGGCAATGAACACATAGTGCAAGTACGGATTTACATAGCAGAGCCACTTGATCAAAGTCAGAAACATTTTTTTTTCCTTTTTTACCGGCGACTACTTAACACAGAAAAATGCGTATAACAAAATTTAAGCAAATCTAAGAAAACAGTTTTAACAGCCGCTGCTCAGCCCTGCCGTTATCCCTGCTCCACGTCTGGGCGCCAATTTAATGTTTTGGTTTCGGCTGCCGCCGGCAACAAAAGCGCCACGCGGCCGCCCCTCCCCCCGCCGGCGTGCGGAGGAGAATGGAAAGAAAGAGGCAGAAACTGGTGGGTCGGGATAAGGGCAGTTTAACAGAACAGCAAACAGAGGGAAAACAGGAACAACAACGATACAAATAAGGAGAAAACACAACCACGAACCGTACCACGAACAGCCGCTCTCCCGAAACCGGACCGGCGCTGCGCCCGCCCCAAGCCGCGAGAGCCTTCCCGCCGCCCCGCCCCCCCCACCGGAACCCAGCGTGACGTCACATGGTATGGAATACCGGGCTCTATTTGGCCAGGTGGGGTCAGCCCCCACCCCCCGGCTGTGCCCCTTCCTGGATTCCAGTGAAAATTAACCCTGTTCTGGCCAAACCCAGGACACTCTCCTTTGTAAGTTACGGAATTTAACATAACTAATACTTTTAAGAATATTGTGTATTTCACTCCTGCTTCACAAAAAATTCAAGGAGCAAGCCTCATGCTACTAAACATCAAAACTTTAAATAACCTCTCCAGACAAATCTGTTCAATAAAGTTTACCTTCAGTGTCTATCTAAAAATCTTCAAATACCATCAGAAGTACACAACAGAATTAGCGTCTATGCCCTGCTTCTGATTTTAAAATGTTGGTCTAAGTTTTGCAAGACTAAGCAAGATTCATATTTTTCTTGTTCTGTATCTGAAAACATGCTGGATCCTTAGATTAATGGGAATAATTTATCATATCTCTATCAGCAAAGCTAAAATGATGACTAATTATGATAGCATGTAATTCACATAAATTCAAGATATTATTGTGTCTACGAATAAATTAGCTACATGTGTAAAATCTAGTATGTTCTGGTTATTAAAATTTGAAAGTAATAAAGTTATATTTACAGAAACAACTGCTTGAAAAAAGGAAATATGGTACAATAATCTATATTGTACTGCATTGTTCACAAGCCTTGCAATAATATTTATCAACAAGTACAACTGCTTTAGGAATGTGGACATTTTAAGACCTTTCCCCCTGCAGATTCCTCTATACATAACTAGCTGAACTTTGACAGAAAATTTCTTCAACCTTACCAGGATATGTTCCAGAGTTTGAAACTCCACAGAGTTTCCATTTATTCCATAAATCAAGAGCATCTCTGTGTTCTAAACCCACCAAGCATTTTTGTGATGAAAACCATCACTCCTCACAGAGAGAAAATAAGCTACAACTGTGGTTTCAGGCCATGCTAATTCTGAGATGCCATTCCAAAGAGAGTTAGGAAAATGCCAAAAGCTAGTACCTACCAACTGTGTTTAATTCCCAAGCTTTCTGAAACTCTTCTCCTAGCTAAAAATACATGTGAACAGAAAGCAAACATCTGCCTTAATTCTGAGGAATTTCAACAACCAAAAAAAAAAAACCCCAACGAAACCAAACTAGAGTTACAATACGAAGTCATAACTTTAGACTACAGACTAAGGGGAGGAATAATCTCGTGCACCAGTACAGTCTGAGGGCTGACTGGCTGGAAAGCAGCTTTCTACAAAATCACCTGAGGGTCCTGGTGGACAAGATGACCATGAGCCAGCAAAGCACCTTTGCAGCAAAGAAGGCCACGAGCATCCTGGCTGCATTAGAAAGAGCATTGTCAGCAGGTTCAGTAAGGTGATCCTTCCTCTCTACTCAGCCCTAGTAAGACCACAGCCAGAGCACTGGGTCCAGTGCTCAGCTCCGTGATGTGAGACGCATGGGCATACTGGTGCAAATCTGGCACAGGATAATGAAGATGATTAAGAGACAACAGCATGTGACCTAGGAGGAGGGAGCTGGGATTGTTCAGCCTTGAGAAGGTTCAATGGGTGATCTCACTAATGTGTATGAATACCTCTATTTAATGATAGTACAGATCTAATATTTGATGTATTATCCTATCAGTGCACACTAGCCTGCATATCAGTGAAAATGTACTTGATCAACCACCAGATTGTAAAATATACTATAATTTCTATTTTTATCACTTCATATATTTAAAAATATTATACAAGAAGTTAGTTAACTATAATATACTCTCAAAATTATAAACATTGCTCCTATAACTTGTATGAGAGAATCGGGGAAAAACGGTTTGAGCAACCTTCAGGGACTCATACAAGACCACATAATATTTCAGTACATGATCAGAAATAGAGCTTCGTATCCTTGTTCATACCTCAGACAGCTCTTTTTTTTTTGAAGGCTATGGTACAATTTGAAGGTCTGCTTTCTCACATCAACAGCTCTACTCATTTGCTATAAAACTTATTATATCATGATGTACTAATTTCATGTGATACCTAACACCAAAAAGAAACATACTGGAAAGAAAGTATGACAATGACTGGTATTACAGTATTTTAAGAAGAACGTTCATGTGCTTGACAAAATGCCAAGTAAAAGAGCTAGCACCTGCACATGTCCATATATTGGCAACTAAACCAAGAATGCCAATACAAGCCAGATGCTGTTTACTTGTACACAAAAAAATTTTTTTCAAATCTTGAGTTACTTCTGCTTTTTCAGAGAGGTAGCAAAATCCATAATACTGATGATTTAACAACTGTCAACTACATTTACAACAGACAGATACATTCAGCATTACTATTCAGCTTTGCTATTATTTGGTTCAAAAAGGCTGCATAAATTACACACTTTTGTCTACCTTAGTTGTGATTTTAGTATGCTTTACCTAATTTTTCATCCACAATCTATATTACACATTTTTTTTAGGTAGATGAATACACTGGTTGTTAACCGGTAATACTCATCTAACCATGCCACCTAACAAAGTATCTAAAATTCTACTCAGATTTCTTCCAAAGAAATGGTAAAACAGCCAATTTAAACAGTTGTTTGCACATTCAGTATTTATGACTGGAATCCCGCATGACTGGTTGAGAGCGGTAAGTTAGCAGGTTTAGCTCAGCTGATACCAGCAGTGATGGATGGTCTTGAAGAAATTCTTGTTTCCTAATCAGATCAATCACTGAACAGAAGGCAAAAGAGAGGATGAGGCTCAAACTAAATTCATATTTCTGTCTCCATGCAGAAGGGGAGAGGAAGAGATGTACCATAAAGCATCATGTGCAGCTATTACAAAACTTGCCAAAGTGTTTTTTACATAAAGTAAATTTGATGGCTTGGTATGCTACCAATTTTCAATTGAAGCTAATAAAAAAATCAGTAGCAAGCAGTCAGATTATGCAACAAACCATCTTTGAACATTACACTCCATGAAGCACCAGCACAGGCAATAGTCTGTCCATAAAAAAGCAAGAGATTCTTTTCAAAACATCTGAAATGAACTGAATGGCAGTCAGATGAAGCAAGCAGAACTTGTCTTCACAACTTACTGAATTATCATCAGTCTGCTAGGATAAAATACACTTTTTGCAAGTCTTGAAGTAGTTTATAGGTACATCAATAAGTTACAGTTGATTTCTAATACAAAACTTAGTACTAAATTTATTATTAAAGATTTATTAACTTCTGCATACAGTTGCACTAAGTGGGAAACAAATGAGATTGTAGGCATATACACCTTTAAGTAGCTCCAGTTATTGATGAACTGATATAATTATCAGAGAAGGTATGATTTGATTATAACCTACCTAAGTAATGAAACAGTTATACTGAATTAAACATCTATTCTTTTGTAAAAAGTAAATGGATATGTATTAAGTGAGATGATTACTTCATCCACATAGACACCGAAATCACTGCACATACAAAATGAGAGAGAATTAGGATTTGTATCAGGCTCTTTGATAATACTAACTTCAAATCAGGAAAGAAATAACAGTTATAACTTTTTAAATATACTGTATTACTATATTTACTACATAAATTTACTATATGTTTACACAAACTATATATAGCACATACAAAATACATGTATTTAAATTTACAGAAGTACATAAGAATATTATAGAAGTACATATATATACATTGTTATAAGAGGGACATAGTAATGGTGGGAACAGGAAGTAGTCAGAAAAGATAAAGACAACATAAAGTCTAGATATGACCTGGAAAGAGCAAGGGCAAAGAAACGTGGGAGAGGTGGTAGCAAATTACAGCTCTCTGTTATCAAAAAAAGGAAGTGATGAAAAAATAAAATAAGTAGAAGTGGAGAAGAGGTTCCTGTTAAGACGTATAAATGGGTTACAAGTACCCAAAAGAACCAAACTCAATACGACATTACAGAAAATCTGAATTCCTGTACCTGTCACTAAGTCTCTGCCATCTGTCTACAGAATGTCTATGAGAAGCAAACCTACGTACTTGGTTTCTGTCTACTGCATGACATATCCTGTTCATTTTGTCCCTTTTGTTACATACTTTTAGAAGTAATGCAGCAATTAAAGCCATAGGAGCAGAAAGTGTAACCAGAACTACACTCAGGAAATTCAAACAACCGAAAAGTCAGTGTGATTTGACTCAAAGAAGAATTTTGTGTTGCAGGAAAAAACCCAAAGGGCAGCTTTAAAGTCATGTAAGCTTATTCTAGAGATACCTTAATATCCAAGCAAAAAATTATTCAAAATGAGGTAAGAAATAAAAAGAACTACCTTGAAAGGAAAACGTAACAGAAAATGTATCAAGGCTGTGGTAGGAAGAGAAATTAGAGGGACAGGGAAGTTACTTGAAAAGCTGCAGTCTTCTGGTCTATTCAAAAAACACCAGCTTTCCTGACAACAGTTTCTCACTTTAAATTAGTAAAATGTTAGTAATTTCTGCATCAAGATCTCAAGCCATAGAGTCAAAGCTGTCTTTAAAGGAAGTATTTTGAGCCCAGTGTTCTCTCACATTTTCATGCTCCACGGAAAAACGAAAATATTATCTGGTAAAGATCTGTGCTAAATAAGTTAATTTATCCTTTGAAGATTTCCTCAATGTTCAGATTCTAAAATCATGTTAGAAATTAAGCATGCCACAGAGCAAAGTATAATGTTACCAACACGCTGTAGGTTATAAATGCCCACTAACTCACAAACCACTGAGACTAAAATACCTGCATGGATTGTTACAAATCTCCAGAGGAATTTTAATAAATATGACAACTCACACTAGCATATTCTTGGTTAAAATAACAAAATATTCCAAGATGACTCTACTTACACCATTCTAATTTTATGAAATAGATTATTCACATCATAATGAACACTTTCTCTACCACAGTACAGCTGGAATGATATTTCCTCAGCATCTCATTTTGTCCTCTGACTTAAACCTACAAGAGTCGTCTCCCCTTGCTCCAGACAATCAAAAAAACCTGACACCTATGGGTACAGATGAATGCAAAGTTACAGAAAGACAAACAAACCCAAAATTCTGCATTGACTTTACTCAGTTTAATTACGTATCGTTCCACTCATCAGTCATGGTTTAACTCAGCAGCTGGCAACTAGGACCACGCAGCTGCTCATTCACTCCTCGACCTCTCCAGTGGGATGAGGAGGAGAAGGGACAAAAAGAAAAATGTGTGGGTTGAGATAAAGACAGTTTAATGCAACAACAAAGGAAGCAATGATAAATACAAAGAATATGAAAAATAAGCAACGTACAATACGATTTTTGTCATGACCTGATAACCTACTGTGCAGCTTATCCCCAGGCAGCTATCGCAGAACTTGTCGATTCCTGCCCTCTGGCCAACCCGTATTTATATACCGAGCATGACATCTACAGCATGGAACATTTCTGTTGGCCCCCTTGGGCCGGCTGCCTGGCTGTGCTCCCTCCCAGCTCTTGTACACCTGCTCATTAGCTCAACACGGGACATGGAAAAAAGTCCTTCATTTCTCAGCAACAACTAAAACCACCAGTGTATTATCAACATTCTTCTAGTAAATCCAAAACACAGCAGCTACTGGAAAGAAAATGGAACTCTAGCCCAGCTGAAACCAGGACACCATCTTTTCTTGCAGGGTTTCTAATGACATAATATTTCTTTTGCTAATCCAAATCTTAGATGTTCTACTGGCTACAACGCTGAGTGGGTTGTGCTGGTTATAAACAGCTGGTGCCACTAGGGGAGAAATGGTTTCCAAAGACTAACAATTGTCCAAGTTTAAAAGTGTATTAAATCATTTCACATTGAACTGACAAAAAAGGAGTCTGTTTCAACTGTATCTCTCTTTCCTTACAGCATGGACATAATTGAGCATTCAACATTGTTCTAGATTTTTACCATTTGTTTGGTTGTTTTTTTCTCTCCATCGATTATTAGAATATGTATTTCTTTTTGCCCTGAACCAAAGGGGCCTGTAATATTATAAATAAATTTCTTTTTAATTTTCAGGAGACTCATGAGCCAATATTTTCATGTTTGATAAATTCACATCCCATTTCTTCAGATTTTTCACCTTCATTCACGATTTTTAGAGGTTGTTCTGTCTTCAAAGGAATGTCACTATTTAAAACATGCAAGAAATAATGATCTTATTAGCTTTATTACTTCTTATTCCCTTGATAAGTCACTACTTTAATGCAAAATCTGCCACTACAATTAATGGCTGCAATGAGGCATTCACTTTACATTAAATATTCAAGAAAATTTTATGCATCTTACAGTAACTCAGTGGAGAAGTCCTGTCCCAGTGGCACAAAAATCTGAAGTGTCAGAAATTGCTGGATCAGCCTCACTAGAAACAGGGGAAAAAAAAAACATTAAATACATCTGCTGTGTGTGTGCAGATGCACATTTCACCATGAAGTTTTTCAAATTTGTACAGCTATGCTCCTACAACACTATTGCCCAATGTTCACAAAACATGTGAACACAAGAAAAACCTGAAGAAAACCAAATTGCAACAGAAGTGTTGTTTCAAAAGTCCCATCTGTGGCTTTGGTGGAATTCTCATGAAAATAAAAGGAACATTTTTTTTTTTTTAACTTACAGTTCTACATTGTGTTCCAACAGCAGGTAGACACCAAATATATCAAAAGAATTCTAAAATAAAGTAATACTTTCCTATCAAGATTATCTTCTAGTCATATGAAACTTGCTCTCATGTTTGTGACAATATACACCTTGTTAAACAACTGCAAAAATCCCTTGGGTAAAAGTGCAATCCAGATCATGACAATGCTCAGTGAAGGCTTCTGATTTTTAGAACAATTGCAAAGGAGCTTAACTGAGGGAACAAACAAAAGAAATTTTTCAGGATTCAAGTAGCTCCCTATCAAAGGAAAACAGACAGTACAAAGCTGCCTGAACTGAACCTGATGTTGTTTTCTTAGTTACTCCACTGAGGAGAGCACAGGCTACTCTTCATTGACTTAAGAATCAACAGCAACATTAGCTCCTCTTCTAAAGAACGCCAGTTCAGAACTTCCTTCTTTTGTGGGTCAAATGACACTTTAAAATTTTGGATTATATTTGTATATATAACATCTTTTATTTTGGAAGAGTATTCAAAGATTACAGTAGAATTGGGAGATCATACACTTGACACTAATGAAATACGTGAGGTACGTACACCTCCAGAGAGGAAAAGACAGAGGGGGACAGAACGGTAACAGATCACAGAATCACAGAATGGTAGCGGTTGGAAGGGACCTCTGGGGATCATCTAGTCCAACCCCCCTGCCAAAGCAGGGTCACCTAGAGCAGGTTGCACAGGATCACGTCCAGGTGGGGTTTGAGTATCTCCAGAGAAGGAGACTCCACAGCCTCTCTGAGCAGCCTGTTCCAGTGCTCTGTCACCCTCAAAGTCAAGAAGTTCTTCCTCATGTTCAGATGGAATGTCCTATGCTTGTTTGTGCCTGTTGCCCCTTGTTCTGTCGCTGGGCACCACTGAAAAGAGCTTGGCCCCATGCTCTTGACAGATGGAAATTTGACTGTAGTATTGCAACACTAGCTAAAGTAAATTTAAAACCAAACTATTCTTAGCAGTCATAATCCGCAACACTAATTCTCAATCCTCATTTTAGGCTGTAAGAGTTTATTGTAACATTGGCAATAAGCAAATTAACATTGCATTTCTCAGACAGATTAGACTAATATTTATTATACTGAAGATAACAGTGAATTTCCTTTATAAAAGTCAGATTAATCTTCAAGGCCCTAGAGCATGACCACACTAAATAATTTCTTTATTTTTTCTGTATGTTTGGAAAAGCTAATTTGTAATTATACGCCCTGCACGAGAAGTATACTAGAAGATTCCTGTTCCATTTGCCTAAAATCACCATCACAATTTTTCTTCAAAAGGAAGCAGTTCATTCTAAACCAGCGCGATTCACTACTGTAAGCCTTATAAGGTACAATACCCTGCTGTGTAGTTTAAGGCATAAATTATGATGATTGCTGAGAAGCAGACTGCTTTGATTCTGGTTTATTCTTGTGCAAGCAATAGGCAACCTGGGGAAACACTCCATATTACGCATCAAAGACTGATTACATAAACGTAGCCGAAATGTGGGTATGACTTCCTTTTACTGCTAGTGCTTGTTTGATACATAAAAGCAAAAATACTTTAAAAATTAAAATGAGAAAGGGGACAGGAACCTATTTCACACTCTGTAATGCCAACAGAATCATTGACTAAGTGTTGAATGGAGTCAGAAGTTATTTGCCAGACATCAGTTTGTAGCAGGATCAGGTACAGAAGTGAACTTAGCACCATTAGGACAAGATGTATCAACAGGGATCTTCCCTACAGCACTTACTTTAACATGGTATTTCTATACATTTTACTTATTTGTAACTGCCCAGCTACAAAGTTAATGAAAGACCACTTTGTTAATACTGAATTACACCCTAAATCAGGGAGAATAATGCAAGTTTTACATTCCAATATAGAACTGATTTAATAATCAGAACTACATCAAAGACATTTGATTATTTGATACTTACAAGTTTGTCTAGTTTTCTTTGGTAGCTGCATTTTGTTTTGACTGCTTCCTTCAAGTACAAAAACAAAGCCTTTTACTTCTTTATCATACTCCTATGAAAAAGAACAATAAACAGACATAAGTATCCAGACAGAATTCTTCTCCTCACAACCAACCAGGCTACTATCATGTAAAGCTACCTAAGCTACCTTTTTTTTTTTTTAAATCACAAACAGCAGACAGCACTGCAAGTATGACAGTAGTTCAAATGAGGGCAGTAATATAATTCATACAAATACGTCCTTTACTTGCTTGTTTAATGAACAAATAATGCTGACAAACAGGACTCATGATCCAACAGGCTCAACTCAATTCATTAGTTATCAGAATAGCAAAATTACCTCCTGAATATTTAAACTACAAAATTGCACTGTGACCAACCTAGTCTGCAAGCAGGCATAAAGAATGAATTCAAGTAGTCGTTTATTCTGTCATAATGACAGAACCGCAACTGACAACTCCACTGTCAGGTCAAATCCCTCATTACCTTCTAATTTTAAGCTTCATTCACATTTTTCTGTTTTCTACTCCAGGTTCTACAAGTTTCTTTAAAAACTTACTTTCCGTATAGCTGATGGATTGCCAAAAATCTTCCATTTTGCTTCTGGGTTCTTGCCTTGAGCACTGAACACTTCAACAAATGGGCCACCCTATGACAAAACAGTTTAAGGATAATCATCCAACCAAACGTTCAGCACAGAATCATCAATGGTCAAGATAAGTCCACACAAACAATCCCTCCCCACACCAGGCTGGTACCACAGTCAGTGTTACTGATCAGTCAGACAGCAGAATACTAGTAACAGCTTCTAGACTACTATAACACAGCAATCCATTGTCAATATTTGGCTTTACTAGAGGATCAGAACATAAATCTGAAGGAATATAACGGAATATTTTAATTATTTTATTTATAATGTCATGCTCTAAAAAGCAAAATTATTGCAAAAATTCTAAAACCATGCAGGATATTAGCAATTTACATTCTGGTATGGTTTATTTCTACAGCTCACCAAATTAAGCGAGTTTTAAAACATACTGCTAAAAAATAGGAAAAATTTGTTGCAGATCAGACGTTTTGTCTTATTTCCTATGGAAATGAAGTTTTCATAACCTGTCCACATACGTGCATATGTCAAAGACACTTCCCAGTAACTTTTATACTAGTTACTAAATTCCAGCCTGATTTGACCAGTTCGTGAAACTCACAAAAATTTTCTGTCTTCTTCTGGGCTGACTTCAGTGGCCACGTAGATCAGATCCTACTAGTGGCACCATAAAAAGGTAAGGACTGTACTCACGCTGCAGCCTTCACGAGACATCAGAGAATTAATATTGGAAAAAGATTACGAATGTCCCTGCCAGGTGAAAACTCCTTACACAGAGCATAGGCCCTTTTAGACATCAAAGAACGTAACCATAGGCTCTTGGGGAGGTAGGCTTTAACATCTCTGCTTAGAGAACTACTTGCTTCAATATTTTTCACATCTGATGTCACAAAAAATGCGGCTGACTACATCATAGCTTGATAAGCGTCTTTTTCAGCAGCATGGTTGACCTAATCAATCATTACAACTTCGCTGCTCCCTTCTCATTCCTACTTGCCTGCGCTCGCCAATTCTCTCTATGCTCAGCTGCCCAAACGATTGTACACAAGTCAAAATGAGCAAGAGCAGCGAGCAGTCTTGTCAGCAAAATAAATGCTCTTCAAATTATGTTTCCAGAGAGCATCAACACTGCACTGTATATGAATTGGGTATTTTCCTCTGCCCACCCACACCTGGTAGCTTCCAGTCACACGGGTGACCCCAGTGACTAGATTTACTAAGTTACAAGGAGATTCAAAACGGCATTCCCAAAACTGCATTTGTAAAATTCTTTTTAATTTATAATGGATAAAAAGATTATAAGATATGGCATACTATCAATTTGAAAGTTTATATTTTTGTATAAATATAAAAATATTTAAGGACTACAGGATCAAGCTGTTGGAAAGTTAAAAAAGACTCTTAGCTGCCAAGCTGTACGTACTCGCAGCAAATCTTAACAAGTGGCTTTTTCTCACATATATACATTTTGTTAATACTGCAGCCCTTGAGTAGGCCCTGATTTGACATTAAATTAACTGAACAGGACATGGAAAACTACCAGACATGACACATGAAAATGCTGAAGAAAGACTGGTGCAAGAAGCTCACAAAAGTTACTTGGTGCTGTGGAGGATAGTTGGATCTCATTGGTGACCAAGGGGGAGTTAAGCAAGAAACTGTGAAACTCCACAATCATTTTGAGGGGAGTATGGGGCATCTTTTGGGGAGCACAATCCTGCAAAGCCAACAGCACCTAGGCAACAGTATCAAAAATACCATACAAAGCTGAGATAGCCTAGGTAACAGCATCAGAAATAAAATTTTGGGTACAGATGTAGCACACCTGGGATCAGCAGGGAAAAAGTAACTAGCAGTGGGTTGGTCTCTCTGGAGGGGACTGGTGCAGAGAAAGGGAGGCAAAACGTGGTGAAAAGGAAGGCTAAGAAACAGTAAAAGGGATAATAAGGTTTGCAAATGCTGCGACTAGTGTTGTCACAACCCTGTGCTGGATCAAGAGAATAAACCAACCTCCCTTGTCTGACTATACCTTAAGAGCTGGGCCTGCTTCCATGACTGGGTGGGAGCAGATGGTGTGCCTTCCCTGGTTAATAAGGTAACACCATGTTGGTGTCCATTCTAGACCTGACAGCAACAGCAGCTACCCACTATTTCGTAACATTTCTATAAAAATACTGAATAACAAAGCATTTCAAAACACTTCTGTATCTGAAGAAGCCATTTTACTTGAGTTCTCTCAGAGGTGAAATGAAAGCGGGTAAAAAATATAACTATTTGTTTTACCTGATACTGATTTTTGAACATTTTTCAGCTTCCACAGGCAGAAAATAATTTCAGCTTCTCAATCAGTAAATACACTTACAGACTACACTGAAAAAAAAAAAACAAAAACACAAAAAAACTTATACAGAAGTTGACATGAAAAAATCCTATAATGAAACCCCAACCATATTTTAGAAGATATGAATACTATTAGGAAATACTTCTCACGGGTACAGAATGTATATCAACTGCATCAGAGTGCTACTGCAAATGAATTAATATAAAAAAAATATTAATAATGATGCTGTCTTGGAAAACATTCTCTTCACGCACTAAGTACTCAGCGCTGCCTTTCCTTACAGCCCAAGTAAAACCAGTGCTTTTACGCCAGCCCTTATTTTTAACGATGTAGGCTTTCTCATGCTTTAAAAAATGCTCGAAATCATCTTTAATACACATTTTTTTACTATTCTTTGTTATCAAGTGCCCACTGGAAAACATTATACTCCATTAAAGAGGAGTTTAACATTTAATATAGAAAAAGAGAAACATATGGAACAGCTGCAATAGAAACCACTCCATCTAGAGATATTTGGCAGAGACTTCTGAGACAAATTATCTTCTTTCACATTCAGCATTCTTCTTTGAGGATCATTAGTACAACTCAAACCAAGTGAAGGGACTGACACTTGGAGCCTCCCACGGCCCTCTTTGATCATGCTGGGTGTCTGCCATTTCACCTGAAGTCAACAGAAAGTGAAAGGACTCTGAACAGAAAAGGTAGCTGCCAGTCTCCAAAGACACGTAGAACGAGTCACAAGAGACAACAGGCACTTCCACTGTGAAAACTGAAAGTGTTTGTCAACTCATAGAAAAATCCTTTCAAAAGACTGTGTCTCATTTATCTGATATACTTTGCTTCAGTTCAGGCATAGACCACTTACAGAATTAAATTATTTTGAATTACTGGATTTTTTTTGAGCCTGCAACCATTTTCTTAACAGATAAAAACAATATGCTGACCAGGACAACGTAAGTGCAGCTTTTTGTGAAGAACAGTCTAGCTCTTTCAACCAGAATGTGAGAAAAAGTTTAAAAAAATTTATACAAAGACACACTGCAAATAAACTAGAAATTCAGTGACAATATGCATGAGTTCATAAAGAATGTACACATTAAAATGTTTAGAGCAGCATTCTAGTTTAAAAAGTATATAATCATTCATTTAGGAAAACATGATGCAACCTGTTGACGTTTAACCACAATTATTTTAATCAGTAACAATTATTTTAAGTCTTAAAGTTGTCTGTAAATAAAATAAAAAAGGAAAAAATATCAGATATTAGAAACCTATCCCATGCTGTTGCCAGAAATGTTAGTTAATTTTAAACTTCTCAATTATATGGAAAATGAAATTTAGAAATCTCAGTATTTGCAACAGGCCTACCAAAAACCGTAATTAGTATTTTGATCATATCACTTTAATACTGCCACTGCACATCTAACACACCAGTTACCAGTTGCATTATTCTACATTTTAGACCATCTTCCATACAAATTTCCCACCTGTTCAGTCAGCATAATTGTTTTTTTTAAGAATGACTACATTAATAGCTATATTGAACTATTCTAAACTAGAAACTAGGCATTTTAGAAATGCCTTTTAAAGAATACACTTCTAAAGCAAGTGTATTATTTCTTCCTCCTGTATAAAATCAATTTACATACACAGCAATAGTTTCAGAGATCACTGTTCATTCATTTTTTTTTGTCTGCAGCCATATCTTTGCTACTATTTACAGTCTTTAAACAAGCCAGAACTACTCAAAATCGCATGATTCATGTCTTACTGAGAAGTAGCGGCACTGTGGAACTAATCTCAGAGTGACCTACTGTTCTGATTCACTTTGCCAAGCTAAATGTGAAGGACTGGTAGTGAAAGAGGGCCAGAAGTCATGCCCTCCTATGGTACATATTCAGAGTAAGTGTATAGTACTGTGACTCACTGTTTTGGTTTCGGCTGCCGCTGGCAACAAAAGCGCCACGCGGCCGCCCCTCCCCCTGCCGGCGTGCGGAGGAGAATGAAAAGAAAGAGGCAGAAACTGGTGGGTTGGGATAAGGGCAGTTTAACAGAACAGCAAACAAAGGGAACAGGAACAACAACGATACAGATAAGGAGAAAACACAACAAAAACAGACCCGCTCTCCTGGACAGGACCGGCGCCGTGTGCTCCCAAGCCGCGAGTGAGTCCCTGCCGCGCCGCACCCCCCCACCGGAACCCAGCGTGACATCACAGGGTATGGAATACCGGGCTCTGTTTGGCCAGGTGGGGTCAGCCCCCACCCCCAGGCTGTGCCCCTTCCTGGAGTCTGGTGAAAATTAACCCTGTCCTGGCCAAACCCAGGACACTCACATGGTTAGTCACTTGTCCTTCGAGGACTATGGATTTCACCATCCCCCGGTTTTTATTTAGTATTACTTTTAAGTGAGGGAGGGGCGAAGGAAGACACTGCTTTTTCCTTGCAGCAAAGCCGCTTACTTTTGCTTTAAAAAATCAGTTCCAGATCTGCCAAGCATCATGCACCTAACACAACCCTCATATTTTGCAGTCTGTATGCCTTAATACATCTCAGGGTAAAATATTAAGACTAAACAAACATGAGGGTCCTGATATGAGAGACACTGTATGAAAACTATGAAGTTCTGAGATTGAAAAGAATAACTCATCTCCTTCAGAGACTACTACTAATATTCTGCTCAGAAGTCTTCTGCTGACTATAATCATGCTATGTATTTTGGAACAAACATTTACTGTGTAGTATGTAGAGGCCAAGTTTCATTTTCATTACCATACCTTCTTTAAGGATGGAAAGGCTAAAGCTCCTCAGTTAGGTGGACAGCTACAGTATTTGCAGACACTGCTGCAGCCAGAATTACACATAATACATAGAAAGTAGTATTTAATATTCTTCACTGTTTTCTCATAAGGTATACCTGGCTTTCCTAAGAGCCAGTCCACTAATGGTAAACCATACAGGGTTTTGAAGGAAGATGCAAACAGCTCTGCATACAGTGTGAGTGGAAGCCATCTTGATATATTAACTTGGGTTCAATACTGTGCTAATACACTTTGCCTCTCAGCAGTGCTTATTAGCTTTGGCTTGACATCACATTTATCTCCACACTATACTGTATAGAAATAGTTCTCAGTTGGCTCCGAGCACAGAAAGAACACACATGCACTGATAAAACACCATAAAGACACACATCTATATCACACAAAAATCTTCTGCTACTCATCAATTCTTAAATTTCTCATTCAAATTACATGCTTAAGATAGAAAAGATGATCACATAATTAAAGACTTTCATGATGGATCACAGAAAGGGCAGAGATCTATATGAAAACATCTAGGAAGTATGAGGTAGTATAAAGAAATACAAAAAGTGTGGTATGATGAACACTTATACTGAAGGACTAGAAATCTCATACCATTACTAGACATCTTCAAATTTCAAATTGTCAAATACAGTTCACTCTTACAATATGGCTTAAAAGTTGTTACCAATGCAGTTATTTTTCAAACTGACATACATACAGGCAAGCTACATATTCTATAGAGACTCAAAAAACTGATGACCCTTGTAACTATCAAATTAATAACAAGATGGCTCTCCTAACTTTACTGAAAGGCAAACTAGATCCATATTTTGTAAGCATTTGTGTTCAGACAACTCATTCATACTAAAGAGCTGATGACTACAAACACATCAGTGAAATGTCAGTTTCTTTTTCCTAAAGGCAACAAATACTTTAAGTGACACTGCAAGACGTTTTTGCTCATATATTGCCTACCTGTAACTTCCCAATTTCCATGAAGTTACTACAAATGAAGACTAGAAATTACGATTGCTATTAAGATCGGTAGCTACTGAAAACATTAAGTGAATTACATATTTGTCATGTAATTATTGAGATAATATTAAGAGGTGCTTTCCTCGTACATCAAGTATTATTGTCTTTAGTACATCAAATATTATTGTCTTTAGTTATAGTAACCTATGATTAAAAAACAAAAGCGAGAATGGTCTGGAAAATTGATAGTTGCAGAATTTTTCCCTTTTCATCTTCCCTCCTCCCAGCTTCTCCAGAAATTCTAAAAATCAAGAGTGCTTAAAATCCTAAGGGACTATTTTAGAAACATCAACAGCATCTTGAAACACAAGTCCTCAATTTTTCGCATATTGGTCAAACAAATAGGTGTTCTATGACGTCTTTATAGAATTCCATAAAGTAGCAGTTCTTTCATTTTTCAGTCACATATCAAACTTATTTTTTATTGCCCTCAACCATGTACTTTAGGAGATTTGTCCAACTGGAAATACAGGCTTAAAGCGTCAGTCAATGACAAACCATCAAGAATGTAGTTTATAAAGCTAAGCGACAATGAAAGACCTTTATCTTTGGAAGAACAGATTCCTATCAGGATTTATCTTGTGAGGTCATGATTTGTGCACTGACTTTGATCATTAATTTCACAATGTTTCCTACACTGAAAATAAAGCACCAGCAGTCCAAAGGGCCCTCTAGCCCTTCCATTCACACAAACCACTTCAGACCCTGCAAAATTATCTCCGTCCTATGGCATCTTCTTCTGTATATTTTTTTCTTTAAACTAGAATGTTTCACTTGCAAATATTTCAACAGTGTGCTGTGTTTATGCAGCCCCACAATTCAAATAATCAGTCCCGAGTAAGTAACAAGCAAGTGTATTTCACAAAGAGTAAATGCAAACAGACCTTCATGCTTCTTTGAATTAGTACACAAATACATTTCTCTGGTCAACATCCCAGTGCTGAAAAAGCTGTAGTCAAAAGTGTGAAAGAAAAGAAAGTGAATTTGCACCTGCTGCTAATTTGCATTGAAAAATGTCACAAATACACTACTTTTGGCAGGGAACATAGGCTGAGACCCAAGACTGTTAATACATATAACTCACCGTCACGGGCCCAAAGCCAGCGCTGATTTATGGTAGGCTGGGACACACCAGAGAAAGCAGTTCATCACTGCTGAAGGGTTTTAGTATCTGCCAGACAAATGAATTCCACATATTGAATATTTAAAGCTGGGTTTGTAACACTGCTACATATTTTCTCAAAATACAAGTTAACATAATAAATGGGCAGAAAACCCATTAATAACTATACCAAGATTACTGGCGTTCGTACGTGCAAAGCAGCACAGCCAGCCTTTACATACAACTCACAGAACTGAGGAAAAAAAAAAAAAAGATCAAGCTTTTCACTCATCTAAAAATTCAATCATAAAACGTTCTGACACAAGACCCACAGCTCAAGCACCAGCACCCCCGCAGCCCCGTGTCCCTGCGCCACCACAGCGGCAAGGCCGCGGCCCCCCGCGCCAGGCCTGCTCCCCCGCCTCTCGCCGCCGGGGCTGGCCCGGCCGCTGCGGCCCTCCCGCTCCGGCGCGTCCCCGCCGCTCGCCACAGAGGCCCGGGGCCGCTCGGCCCGCGGCGGTCAAGCCCCCGCCGGGTCTCACCTGGGCGAGGGCGGCTGGGGGCGAGGCCGCACCTACGGAGGGGGCGGGCCCAGGGCTCGCCGTGAAGGCGCGGGGGGGGGGGGGGGGGAAGGGCGGGAACCGTTTAAAAAGGCAGCGCACGGGGCGTGACTCGATCGATCAATCATGGCGGGCAGGCGGCCGTTAGGGGTGTGTAATCTTGCTGTCATCTGTCCCTTCGGGTTCCATCGGCAGCAGCTCTTCAGAGGAGCAGGGGATACTGGTCTCCCCGTGGTGACCGGGCTGCCCGTGGGCCACTAAGTGAATAAAAGCTGGCAGCAGGCTGTGGTGGCCCCTCACAAGTGTCCCTCAAGGCACCCACGGCAGAGGGTGGCTGTGTGCAATGGCGCTGGGTCACCCGGGGCCTGTGGAGGTGCCTTAAGTGAGAACTCAACTCATGAAACACATTTGCCATTTACTCTTTAAGGCTTCAGTGCGTGAAGTGTTTTTCCGAGGAGGATGTAGGAAGCTACGAGCCACAGCAGCCTCATCAAATCCCCTCGTTTTGGATTTCAGGATGGCCCCATTAGTTTAACTTTACAGTCAAGAACAAGCAAACACCTCCTGATGGCTTCAAAAACCTCTAGGAAGAAGGTCACAGGGAACCAATTTGATCCTGGTTTTTAGAATGAGATATTAGTCAGAGTTCTTACCTTGAAGTGACTGCTCTTTTGATCACAGCATTTCTTCGTGAAACTTTGTAGACTTTTGACAAAACAGTGCCTGAATACCTTTTTCTTCCTCAAAGTGCGTCTTAATGTTTCTACAAAGAATAATTATTAAGAACCCAGTAACCCATCACAGTGTGATGAAATACATGAACTCAAAGTGCTGAGCCATCGATGGGTCCCGCCGTGTCGCAGCCCACCTTCCCTGCATTCACCTTCCTTGCATTTCCTCCTGAAAGGTACTGTCCTGGTTTTGCCAAGGAAGGGTATGAGTTAAATCAATTATAAGATTTATTTGGCTTTCTCATTTTACGTTGGAATTTTCAAAGAAATCACATCCAGTGCACTTTTATCATACACTGGATTACACTGATTAGAGTTCTTGGGTACTGGAGATAAGGAAAACAATAATACTAAACCTGAGCTACAGGTTATTAAATAAAAACAGTTAATGAAACAGGACAAAAGAGAGATGATGATAGCAAAAGAAAGGTTAAAAAGCTATTGGGGACTTCTGTAGCCAACAGAAACTACATAGGTCATTATATACAGTTTAACCTGAAGTCATCTTGAAATTTGCTACACGTACACTGTATCTAAAAAGCCTGAATCCTTTGTGACAAGAGTTACACTAAGGCCTGAGAAGTTAAGAAATTCCAGTTAAAAACTGACACCAGGCTGAAGAGTTATAAAGGTATATGAAGCATCCAGCTGTGAGTGTAACGTGTGGAAGGAGTAACCTGCCTGCTCAGGGCAAAACTGGGCTGCACAAGTCCCCTTTGCCAGTTGCCGGAGAAAACTGGTTTAGACATACTGTGAGAGGCATTTTTTATCCTCTGTTTCTTCCAGTTTTACAGAAAAAAACCCATATAATCTGGTGTAGAGACTGACTCAAAAATTGCAGGTAATGTAAAACTATCAAGGAACCTTGTGTCATTAAATTTGGCCCATGTATGGCCTAAGCCCATTGTACTTTCAAGGTCTGGTTTGGAGTTTTTGTAATGTGGGAAACACTGTAAAAGTAATGATCAGACAATCAAGATATTTGTTATACTGACTTCTTTGTGGTTGTGTCTGGAGATCAATTGAGGTTGGCACCTGAGCTGCTGGGTTATGTATTTTTCTTTGGGTAAACATTTTAGGCGGCTGTGCAGCGTACAGCTACTAAAGCCCTGGAAAGGTATGATGAGTGTTCAGCAAATGCTGGCGTAATAATTTGGGGACAACTGTGGGAACTCATATACGTTTATCTTCTATATACAACCCTTCTGTGTTCTGAACTTAACCCCTTACTTGGTGCAATGTATTTCAGTGAAGAGATTTTTACTGTATCTTGGAGTAGGAAATTGGAACATGTGGACATCCCTTCTCGTAAATGCCCTAAGCACAAGGTGTGGTTAGCTCTTGTGTCTTATATTTAAAATACCAAGATGTTAGTAGCGTCATGCTGGGAACTGAATTGATTTAGTTTAGGAGAGTATTCAATGTGCATTAGATATTTGATGTGTGATATTAAATCCAGCCACTTTTAAAGGACTCCCACTGACATAGCTTGGGTTTATATCCATAGGAACAGTATTGTAATTTCCTTCATCCGTTCCTGACTTTGCCTTATTGCATACCGTTGCTCACACTTGGAGCAGCCTGCAGTTGATATATGGCAAGTGGCCTCCCTTCCCTCTTGTATAAAGCTCTATTTCAGCTCTAACAACCATTTGCCAATCTGTTCTGTCTTGTTCTGAATTGGTTTGGTTTATGCCTTTTCAGGCTGTCAGTTCACATAGTCAGGAAATCTCGTCTCTCTAGTTCATACTGTATTTTGTAAAATGCCATGTTATGTTTCGAGAGCTATATAAATTTATAAATACTAGTTAAGCTAACAAAGAAGACAAACAGGCATCCTATGGAATTTTCTGTGTCTCCTGCTTGCCATTCTTGACCTACATGGCAGGGAGACATGGTGTGCCTTGCTGCCTGCTTAGCCTTCACTTGGTAACAGCTGCTGTGGAGCTGAGGCATGTTTGCCCCAGTGTCAGCCTGATCGTCATTTCCTTTGAGCATTTCTCCTCAGCCATTGACCTTCCCAGGAATGTGTTTGCCAAGATTATGTCATGCAGGGTAACTCAACTGCATGGTCACCATTGTATCCACTGCTGTTTGTGGATCTCTGAAAATTTTCCAACAGAATGCTTCCTCCTTCAGCCATGTACATGAACGCTTAAATTTTGTCTCATTTTTATTTGTACGTTGGTCTTGTGATACAAATACTGTTCAAATAAATAAAATAGTGGAATTCATTAGTTAGGCTGTGTGTATTTGATCTTCTAGAACAGAATAATTTCTCTGAGATGTATATATATCATCTCTTCATCAGCTTAAGGCTTTTTTTTCAGAAGGACCAGGTAACACCTTCGATTTGGAAAACACAGCAATTTGGAGAAGACAGTTCTTGGGTAAATATGTTAAAAGTGCGAATCAGTTCACAACCGGTTTTCCTAAGTCCCACAAATACTTCATCATCAGAGGTTCTGTAGAATACTTACTTAAGGATTGTGGATAGTTGTGAAAAACATAGTCAAGCCAATTTCTGTGGCGTGTACTTCCAAGATTAGACTTTCATCAAGTTTCGTCTCACTGCTATGTAGTCTTGTTGCTCAAGCTTGGAAGGGGACTGCAGGGAGGGCCGTGGTCAAGGGGACTGTAAGGGGCTGGATGCAACTGCAGTAGGGGTGAGAAAGCTGTGGAGGCATTCCTGCTGCATCTGTCTTTTCTTTACACCACGCTGGACAGTATTGAGATGAGAGCAAAGACATTAGTATCCTGCTATCACCAGACTAATTCTGTTCATGAAGCATACAAAAACCCACATTCTTTCTGTGAAATAAATGTGCTGCACCACTCCAGAAAGCACTGAGTGCTCAGATAGTAATACTTGAAACTGAAAAATTGGCTACTTATGTCTTGTCAGGCTTTATAGGAATCCACCCATGTGATCAGTTGGCCAAATTTCAGTTCAGAGCAGGCATTTAAACCCTGGAAATTACGAAGACATATTTATTGAGAATGCCTAATTAGTTGGCCAGTGTTCTTGGATGTAGAAAGACAGCCAGCACAGAGCTGAAAAGAGTATTAATTTGTTCCTCTTTTTTGCTTTGTTTGGTTTAATATGGGGCAACTGGTATCTGTTTATAGATAAAATGAATGTGATAACATCTGAAAAAAGGAAGTAAATTTCTTTAACTGAAAAAGCCATCATCTTTATGCAGTGTGTGTGCTAATGACCTTCATTCCTGCAGAGTAGTTCATTAAAGTTATGTGATGACAATGCAAGTGTACAGAAAAAATGAAAACCTGCCACCTGCCATGGTTTACTATAGTATTAAAACAATCTGTGCTTAAGTTTGGCATGTTATAGTAAAGTGAAAAAAGTTCTATTTGCACCTACTATTGTGCTTGATAGTAATTGTAGTCTTTGAACACTGAACTATACTCATCTATTGGGTGTTTTGTTTCAGCTTTACAGTGTACAAGGAGAGCTTGTCTAATGCCTTGCATAGTTTGTTCATGCCTCTTTGATTCAGATAATTTTTGAAAAGGATTAAAGAAAAACGGCCTCTGCATGACCGATGGGAACTCTAAATAGCGTAGCCACTTTTCTCTGTCCAGTAAAGCCATTAAATGATAAACTATTGATTGTTAGAATACAATTAAGTTGCCAATGATTTCTTAAGAAATCATTTTACATTTTCTGTATTATTCACTCAGCACATTATCTATTGTAAATCTGATGACCGTGTTCTCAGTCTAGAATGAAACCATCTTCATTCTAGTCTCGGAATGAAACCATCTCCGTGCTAGTCTCAGTACTGCAGAGAATTTCACCTCTGAAATGAACCAATGGCCTTCATTGGCCATTCAGTTTGTTGGTGATGTATAGGTATACAGTAGATTTTTTAACTACTGATTTGGTGTTATTGGGACATTCTTAAGGCAGATCGTTTCTCATGCCTAAGAAGATTTGGTGACTTGCATAGAGAAGAATAAAAATTGCAATTTCACATGCAGCCTCATGATTCAGGGTAAAATAGACGGCTACCTGGACTCATAGAGGAATGTCTTCATCTCTCCATGACACAGATTGTACAGTGAAGAAGAATGCCATAGAGTATTTACTCTGAAGTAGCAGGAAGTATTAGACAGCAGAGTATTGGTTCCGATGGGTCAAAATGGCCTCTTCTATTCTGACATTTCCTGTGTTCTTTTGTGCTGAGACAGCATAAACAGATCCTTTATTTCTTCTGATTACTGGGTGTTTTTTTTTTCTTTCTTTCCACTTTTTATTTTATTTTTACTGACAAGATAGAAAAAAGTCAATATATAGTTTGATGTTGCTCATACAACTTGTCAGATTTTTGTGTAGTGTTTTGATACTGTTTTTTCATTTCTTGTTCATATTATTAGTGTTTAAGGTTCTCACAGTATGCACCGCATATAAATGCCTCTGTTATCTCTCAAATTAATCGTTTTAAATTAATGTTGGGTTTTGCAGAAATACAAGTACTTTCAAATAAAACTCTTTGCACATTTGTAATACAGAAACCTACAAACCCAAACCGAAATTTCAAGAAATTAAGAGCATCTGCAGTTTTCAATGATTTCCTTTGGGCTGGGGCACTGGATCTCATACAGCATTCTCCATTTTGGCTTTATGAAATTGTTCTGTGAACAAGTGTCTTCAGAAAGACGTATTTCATGCAGATTTGTGCCCTAAGTTCCTGTAATCTAATAACCTTAACTTCCTCTGTCTCTTGTGACTCCCTTAACAACCACACTTCTCTTTCATTTTTCTTCTACAATATTTTCCCATTCTTACATCTCTTGTCACTTATCTTGTATCTTGGCCAGTTTCTGTTTTCCTAAAACTCTTCTTCCCTAGTGCAGAGCTCCCAGGTGTCCTAAGTCCTCTGTGTGCTTTTTCTGCTCAGCAGCCAGAAAAGAAAGTATGTGCCGTGGTTTGTCCAGCGCAGCGGATGTGATGAGTGGACAGCCAGTAAGTGTATACTGGCCGGGTTGCTGCCAGAGAAAATGAACTGTGGCTTAATTCTTCCCACCTTTCACTAATGGCGGCATGAATAACACCTGTTCTCCACCCTGCTGTTCATTTTCATAGAACTTGGAGGAACTTAATATCTTAGGATATTTCATATGAAATAAGGCTAAAAAGTATCACAAATTTTGAGAGGAAGATTTTTAGTACTTGCAGGGAGCACTTGACCTAAAGTCGTATGTTTCTGTGTAATAATAGTATATTCTGGAAGTTGACTGACTATGGCCTTTTGTTCATATCTATGACCCAAAATATAAATCAATATTTACTGTGTTATGACTGAGTAGTTGGTTATCCAAAACCTCAGCACAGGTAAGATTAAAGTTGTGTTCCTCTTTCAGATACAGTCAGCTCTATTTTCTGTTGTAAGCAGAGTGGAAAGGACAGGGGCCATGTCTTAGATACTTTTTTACTAGATTTGTTTTAAACAAGTTAAAACAAATATTTCTATTCGTTTCTAAGAGGGCGCTGACAAATCCTTTTGTCACGAGGAGAGCATGAGCAAACCCAAACCTACTGAAATGAATGTGACATGCCTTTTATAAGTTTATATGCTCGCTTGCAGAGACTTCGTGGTAGAGAATGTGACATAAATACATTGCTCCCCTCCAAAGCATGAATTCTATATGAGTTTAGCTGATTCCTCTTCAAGAAAAAAAAAGCAGCATAACTTGAATTCCTCTAACTTTCATTTTAAATTAATGAACTAAGTGCTGTGGGTTACCTGTGGAGTAGCAGCCACCCTCGTAGAGGATAGTTTGTGGAGAGGTACATTTGTTTAATTCTTACCAGTAGGCGTTGCTAAGGTGAAAGCACACAATGCTTTTGTGTGCAATGATCATTTGAGCTTTCACAGAGTTTTAGCAGAACTCCGCTAATATAGTTTGTATGCTGTCGTCATTAGGTATGATGAATAAAGCCAAATGAATGGTAACTGTAGACAAATAGACTTTAGGGAATTGCTAAAATAGGAAAAGTTTTTCAGTCTCTTCAGCTTCTGTTGTGTTACCCCTGGCTTGTTCAGAAGCTTGGGATACAGACCAGAGGGATTTTAGAGATGGAGCATCTTCTCAGCTCAGGGGGCTGTGCCACAGAGTAGAAGAATTTGAGGTGCCAATCACTGTACACAGTAATGCTACATTCATTTTCACCTTGTTCTTCTGTATTTCCAAGTTCTCCCCAAGAAGATATATGTCAAAGAAACAACTGTACCTAGGATACATCATACTGGCATAGGTCAGGAGATAACTGTTTGTAGGAGTCCTGCACAGCAGGGACATCTTGATGATGTGAAACTCTGTGTTTATTGGCTCAATTCTTCATGAATGTCATTATAAACCTGGGAAAGGAGATTGTGTTTTTACCTTGTCTCTTCCCTGACTGAACTTTTTGTTCTTTTCAGAGCTTACTGCTAAAGATGTAATTTTCTGACTTCTACGGAATATACTGCACCTTGATACAATATGAATCTAAAGATAGGGAAGATGGGGAGATTCTTTGCCCTGGGTAGCTGCTGAGATAAATAGGGCTACTCAGGTCCAAGTGATGATGGAATTCGGTTTAGCTCAGCAATGGCAAACATTGGCACTGATGTCACATTTGCCACTAATAGAAGTTTCGATTATGAGCAATGAAGGTGAGCTGGGCTGGATGAAAGATATAGCACCTGGCATTTTTGCAGTCTTTCAGCAACTTGGCTTTTTGGCCACTGCTCAGCATTGATTTGATGGAATACATTGAGGATAAATCCATGGGGACATCTTTGATAAGAGAACTCATTTTCTATATAACAAAATGCAATTGGACTTCTCTAGGTGGACTGTAGTTGCGTATGTGATTTGACATCTCTTAGGGAAATTAGAGATAATACTAATCAGAAAGAAAGTTGCAAAGTGAGTAAGGAATGATGTAAAGGTCTGAGAGCTACAGGAGACACTGGAAAGTTTTAGTTGAAGGGGTAGATTACAGTACAATTTTTAAGAACTGGTCTTCTGACTAAGCTTCTTTGGCATTTTTGTTAATATCATTGTCCCAAAAAGGAGATGTGTATTCATGAAATATACAGATGGCAGAATTCTGAATAGGAGCAGCCCATCACATAGGAAGAACTGGATGAACTGAGGGCCTGGAGTAGTTGAAATCAGATGAAATTCACTGCTATGTGGTGCAAGGTCATGCATTTGGAGACTAATAAGTTGCAGGCTCGTGTATGGGAAATGACTGAGGAAGCAAAAGAAGTGCTGAGGCTAAAGAGCAATGTTGGCAGAAGGACAAATGAGTATAAAGCAATCGTGAATACAATTAAATTTGGAAACTAGAAGGACATTTTTAGTGTTGATGAAGTGTAAAATTCTGGAACAGCTTTCCTGTGAGAGATGTGAGGGGCAAAAATAATTCTCATGCCTTTGGAGATAATATGTGAAGGGGTTATTATGACATGAAGGCTTGAACAAGGAGCAGTCTAGGCTCCAAGAGGTCCTATCTTCTCCTTTCTTAAGAGTAAAGCTGTATATTAGTTCAATTTTTTGCATATTTCTCTCTTCATTTCTTGGTAACAAGATCCCAAGACCTGATCAGTACCTGATCTTGGGTGGATATAAAAAAATGGGAAAATATTAAACCATATATAAATCCTTTATTAAAGATATTAAAGATGCTAGGTAAATTATTTTTACCTAAATGTACCAAGTCCTGCTTATTCCTCAAAACTTATATGTACCTTCTACTGCTAATTACGTAATATAAATGAAAGCAACTAAACAACTTTCTTTGCAAAGACATCCTGCCACATGCAGTGACAAGTTTGTGGGACATCTGTTTGCTCTGAGGTGGAGTTGGATATCTGAGAGTAATTGATTAATACATTTACAGTGTTTCTTGTAGTGTGTACCACCACTGCAAAATGAGAGTGAAGGCACAAAGAATGCTTTGGATCTGTCCAGGTCAGCATGCTAATGTGCAGAGATCACAGCGGGGAGAACAGGACAAACCAGTACAAAATGCTTCTTTGCTCTTGTATCCTTTTAAAACATTATTTCTATGTTTCAGTCCCATGCAAAGAGCCAGACTCTCATTTGTGGCTGCATGTGAAGGTGGCATAAAGGCTGTCTTTTGTGCCACAAATACCCTGAAGCCATCCAACTTCTGCTGCAGTTCCTAGTGAGAACTCATCTCCCATGATTTGTCTGCAAGCGTCTATAGAGCCTGTGCTGACAGCCCGGGGCTGCAGCACATTCTGGGTGCACTGGAAATGTCCCGTTTCTTAGGGTGATGTAAAATCTCCAAGGAAGGCGCCTCGGCAGTGCCTGGCTAACAGCCTTTAGGGCTGCTTGAAGCCATTAGAATAGTGAATGGCAGCTGGCGTGCAAAGCGAGATCAGGCTCCATGGACATGGGAAGGGTTTTTCTGGATGTAGCCTTAGGTGATTGAGAGGAGAATGAGGCCTCTGTCTCCTGTGTCTTCTGTTCAAGATGCTGCCAATTTTGTCAACGTTTTCCCTTAAGGATGAGTAGGAATGCTTTGGGGAATACTCTGAGGGTCAGTCAACGAAATCAATTGCCTTTCAGGCCATATTTTGAATGGTTATGTAGGACCAATGGCACTGAGCTGAAATGTGAAAGAGATCTTTGTAAAGAGCTATGAAAACAAGAGGCATTTTGCCCCAACTTTTCCTGCTTTTTGTATTGAGATCTCTATATACTGGCACCCGAGCCACAGCAGATGCAAAGCATTTTTGTTCCTTTCTTTTCAGTCTGTGGCTGTAATATCCACTGCATCAGATGCTGAGCAGCTGTTACGCACTCTCTCTCAAATCCACTCTGTTCCTTCTCTGAATAAATATGTTGTACAGATTCTGGCTTGTTTAGGATATTATTGTTTTTTGTAGTTGTTTGTAAAATTAGATTCAGGACATCTAGCTTTGCATTATTAGATTAGTGACCATTAAGCTAATCCACAAGGTTATATGCTACTTCTTTGCTTCTGTGCTGCATATCATATGTTCCATGGTTTCAGTCATTCTCATGTCAAGATTGTGCAGTTGCCCAAAGGGCAACCCCAAAGGGGTTTTTCAGACTCCATTTTAAAATATAATGTTGCATGTTGTGGCTGTACCACTCTGGGTCTGATTGTTTCTGGATACAGCTTTTCCAGATTCAGCCCTGGTGTGGCTGCCACTAAGGAGCTAATAGGGCCTGCAGGACAAGACACATTCTCCTTTGGGATTAGTCCAAAAGCCCAGCTTCAATTCTGCTTCCAGTTACCCAGCTGCTAGAGTTGTGGATGCTGATCATTCAGTCTCGTTGTCAGAGTGATGCACTTGACACGAATAACAAGATCTTGAGGAGACCTTAACAGAACTCTCAGGATTAGGAGGGTTATACAAATCTAAATAAATCATTAGAAAAACTTGGAGGGGTGTGGGCAAATTACTTAAATATATAAGAGTAGAATATTCTACCAGAAGAAATATTTGAGTATCTGGGATGAAGTTCTGTAAAAAACCAAGAAGGAAAGGTTGCAATATTACAGAATCACAGAATCACAGAACGGTAGGGGTTGGAAGTGACCTCTGTGGGTCATCTAGTCCAACCCTCCTGCCGAAGCAGGGTCACCTACAGTAGGCTGTAGAGGACCTTGTCCAGGCGGGTCTTGAATATCTCCACAGAAGGAGACTCCACAACCTCCCTGGGCAGCCTGTTCCAGGGCTCCGTCCCCCTCAGAGGAAAGAAATTCTTCCTTATGTTCAGACGGAACTTCCTGTGCTTCAGTTTGTGCCCATTGCCCCTTGTCCTGTCACTGGGCACTACTGAAAAGAGTCTGGCCCCATCCTCCTGACACCCACCCTGCAGATATTTGTAAGTATATATTAGGTCCCCTCTCATCCTTCATTTCTTCAGGCTGAACAAGCCCAGCTCCCTCAGCCTCTCCTTGCAGGAGAGATGTTCCAGTCCCCTCACCATCCTCGTAGCCCTCCGCTGGACTCTCTCCAGTAGCTCTTCGTCTTTCTTGAACTGGGGAGCGCAGAACTGGACAGAGTACTCCAGATGAGGCCTCACTAGGGCAGTGTAGAGGGGAAGGAGAACCTCCCTCGACCTGCTTGCCACACTCTTCTTGAGTAATCTTAATCAACAAGTGGAATTCAGCAAGGATCTTGGTTTTCTTGACACTTTGTCTAGAACAGTAGCATTCCTTAGCATCAGCAGCCCCCAGGATATATAATTAAGTTTCTTTTCTGTTTAAAATTTCTTTTTTTTAGCTCATAATCCTTCATGATGTATAATTATGAATTCTTCATGATGCAGAATTATTCCTGGTACATAATAATAATTAAAATAATGGATAATTGAATGAAAATTCTTACAGTGACATCTCATAAATGTATGGGACTGATTCAAATAGATATGTTCGGCATGTGGTAGCAAAGTTACTCAAATTTCTGTCTAGCAGGTGCCCACAACACAGTAATCCTTATCCTATCTGACACTAAAGAAAGCATACTTCAGCAGTTTTATAAAAGAAACTAAGGATCTAAGCTGGCAGCAAAATGTGAAGTGCTCCCCCACTCTACCCTGCAAATTGTCAACATAGCTGAAGTCTGAAAAACTTAGAAGAGTGTAATGCCGATATTGCTGCTCCTGCCGCTGCTTTGTATCTGTCCAACAGATTACCCTTATCCCACCACTGCAATCTGCCCTTGGTGACCCTGTCTCTGATCCATCACCTCCCCGATGTGCAAGGGGAGGATCCTTCGCCCTCCACATTCTGGTGCACAACAAAGAAGGACTTAAAGTGAATGTGAATTTGTGAGGGTCTGCATATGTTGTGTCTCACTAGCTCCTGATTTGTTCGCCAAAGATTTCCCAAATTCTGCTCTTGGCAACACTTGTAAGCTACATCATTGTTTCCATATATGCCCCTACTATTTTCCAAGAGATAGTGCCATAATTATATTAATGGTATATTGCAGTTTGTTTTCTAGAGTTTGAAACAACTCATTTGTTTCCTGTTTATACATGATAATGATTTTATTGGCTGTTCTCAAAAAAAATTTTATTGCTTATTTTCTAAGTATTGTGTCAATTTTTAAATCTTACATTGCAAAGGTAACAGGTAGATGCAGTGAAAAATTTTTACATTTAAAACCCCCCATATTCTACTTTTATGGGATTGTTGACATCACTTGCTTTCCAGATGTATACTGATGATTTGCAGATGCCTCAGTTTTCATGGCTGCTACATTTGACTGGGTATCAGTTCATGAATTATGTATTTTATGTAGTGGTGATGTATTAATTTCACTCTAGAATTTATAAAGTTATTATATTTACAGATAAAGCATAATTTCTCACACTCCCAGAAATGAACATTAATTCTTTTCACCTCAGAAGGAATCTGAAAGGACTTGTTGCATTTCATAAGAAGAAATATAAATCTGACACCTGTTTGGAAGATGAAGTCCATTAACATGCCAGTAAAGTTTCACAATTTTTTTTCATGATTTTATATTAATATAGAACTCTGAAATGTGAGGTAATTCTCTACAGAAATATGGGATGTGTTTACTTAAAGAAATTCTGTCCCAGAGCCCTCCGCTACTTCATGCCATCCCTTTAGATTGGGTTCTTCCAGGTGAAAGTAATTGCGTAACTGTAAAATATTCTGATATTTTATCGTTTGTCTCAAGTTGAGGATGAACTGTAATTCATCTTGTTTGGTGAGAGGTTTGATGAGAAGGATGCATTTGCATAAATCTGCCATTACCATTTCACTACATCACGCTAGGTTTTTTTCCTTCTTGTAAACAATGAGCTCTGAGGTAACAAAAGAGATATGCGTATTAAATAGCATACCTTGATAACAGATGACACATTTCTGACCCTTGAATAATTCTTTATAAGCCACTAGTCATATAATCTGAGTGTATAAATGAGTGCTGATCGAATGGCTTCCCCAGTGTTCTGCATCTTTAAATCCTAGAGATTTTGATTTCCACTTTTAGGCAGCTCTGCTCTCCAGAGTAACAAGTAGCACTGAGTTGCAACTGTTTAACTGGTATGGCTAATCAACTATTAACAAGATTGATTTGAAGTTATTTTGGTAAGCAGAAGCTTTGAGTTTGATTTATATTAATTTTGGGGACATATAATTCCCAATGTGTGCACTCTGAAGAGCTCCCAGAAGTCTGTGAATCCTCACTTTAACTGCAAATCTTAAAATGTAATTAATTTCAGTACAAATTGAAAGCATCCAAATGTTCAGAATGGAGATTTTTGTTTGCTATTTATCACTTTCTAGTTTCAATAATCCCGTTAGGGATCAGAAGAGTAGCAATACCTTGTGATTTAAGTGATCAGTGACCCTCTGTGAATATCCAGTACAGGATTCCTGAAGTGGAAAAGTTGCAAAGATCCAGACAAAAAGATTGATTTTACTTTTTTTTTTTTTACAGCTGGTGAATATGGTACTCGGAATTGGTTTGTCAAAGAGAAAAGTTCATGTTCATGGCAAAAATTATTTGTAAAAATATCTCACTTGCAAACAGGTTAATTAATCTCTGTCCTTGCTAGTTGTGATACTCCATTGTAGAAAGCATCCATCATATGTTTGCTACAACTGGAAGTGTATGCTTTTTTGTATGGTAGACTAAGCCCATTAGACCTTTATACTTTTTCTTTGGCTAATTTAGTCAGAAAATTTCATTATGAAATGTACATTGTAGTAATACTTATTAGAAATCCTTACCTCCCTGTCTCTTGTTGACACGTTTATAAGTACATAAAGACCTTTCAGTACGTCTGAATCTTTTCAGGGAAATGGAATTTACTTAATGTTTCCATTATAGAAACATAGAGATAGAGAGCTCTGTGTATTAATCAGTTCATTGCTGCTGTTGCTTCAAAAATAATTGTCAGATGAATGTTTTCTACTCACGTCATCAAATGCTGCCTTTTTTCTGAGAGGTATCTGTCCCTAATATAAACACAGCTATTTTGTACAGTACTTGAGAAGGAAGCCCTCTTTTTTATCACATACTTGTGGTATATCACTAATTAGATATTTGCACTTGCCTTTTGGTTTAAAGAAACCGTACTTCTTAATCTTCGTTTCTCTCAGAAAAAGCTTTAAGATAAAAGGCTGTTCTAGCTCCACCTCTTACAAAGATGCTGCAGTTTATGCAGAAAGGTATTTGAAGTACGTAACAATTTTCTTGGCCCTGTTAATTTTGGTGTAATAGTACATGGTTTTCCACACCAGTAAATCTGTTCATAGAGATTTCTGGAAGCACTAGTGTTGATTTAATAGTTTGGGTCTGAACTTGAGTATAAATGAAGAATTCAGCCTTTATCTTATACAGAAAATGCAGTAAATCTTCGAGTGTGATACTTTATCTAAATATCCATTAAAATAAATCCATTACTATCTTAGGAATTAACATGAAATGAAAATGCATTTTGAATAAAATTTAGTGCTCAGTTTTAAACTTTTGCCAGTCAGAGCGGAATAACACTTTAAACTTCTCAAGCTACATAAACATAGTGATTTCTTACTTCCTGGATACATTTGAATTTTTATTTAGAATAAAAGATCATTTTCCACATTGTTCCTTGTGCTTGCTGAAGTTGAAAGTGGCTGAGGATATTATTCTGTCCTATAAAGAAGCTTCGTCTTTCCTTATAGAGACTGACTGTTACTGCTGTTGCTGGCACTGGAGTAGGAGGTGGCCCTCGGTGGATCTATTTGGAGAAGGAAGGATCTATATGATGAGTGGTAATTGGAAGGACAGGTGGGGAATTCATGGTTGACGCTTAAAAACGAGGAAAAAAATTGCATATAAAAATGTTTTGTCTTTTGTAGACGTGTGATGTGGAGGCACTGGAAAAGTGGTGTACAGCTTCTCCAGGGAAGATGGGTACAGCTGAAAACAGTCTGTGAATTGTGTACGTATTAAATACAGGACAGGATAAATACTGCTTATCACACTTTGATGTTTCTAATGACACAGAGATCTAGTGATCTGCTGGAGGTCTCTGTCACAGTAGTAAAAATGTGCACTAGTCTCTATCAGAAAAGGTAGTGGCTGAGTGGAGACGTGCAGGTATATAGGTAGGTTAACAAAAAGAAACTTGTGTCTGTTGTTAAGGTTTTTCGTTTTCACTTGGAGGGTTTTAACAATGTGGTATTTTATAAGCCATTCTCTACATTTGTATTTAAGCACGTGGAAATAAAAAATTACTTATGTAAAATTGTTGGGGTCGACGTAGCTTGAGAATTATCACGACTAGGCTGTTTAAGTAAAACAGCATAACTCAACAGGCCCCTGGAAAGGACAGCTAAGAATAGCAATTGAGAAAGTTCTGAGAGTGTAAATGATGTGGGTTACCAAAAACAAGATGTGTTCAAGGACGTGGAGGCGGTCTGTTGCTATTGACGTTAGTGCATAGTTACCAATTATAAGAGAATGTGGGGCGTGTGAACAGTGTGTGATTTATGTCTGTAGCCTATCCGATGTAAGCGTAAGCGTGTGTACAGATATGGAAAATGTATATAACCGCACAAGTGGGAGAATAAAGTGTCCGACTGTGCATCTTACCAATGCGTGTGAGGATCGTTCCCATCCCTTCACGGATGTTGAGACCCGGCAGTAAAATAAACAAAAAGAAAGTAAATTTTTTTACATCAACAGATTCTCTTGGG
Source organism: Opisthocomus hoazin (assembly GCF_030867145.1). Taxonomy (NCBI): domain Eukaryota; kingdom Metazoa; phylum Chordata; class Aves; order Opisthocomiformes; family Opisthocomidae; genus Opisthocomus; species Opisthocomus hoazin. The sequence continues at coordinate 10,355,189 of NC_134424.1, read as the reverse complement.
TCATATACTTTTAAAACAACTATGACCTACATCAGATTTAATACTCAAAGATATTTTGTAAAGTTCTAATGCTGACTGGCTTTAATTATTCTATCACTGTTCTGTGTAAAATAAATGGTAGGGTTCTCATTTAATTTATATTAATAATGCTAATTATACTAGCATAGAAGTATGTATTTAAATGATCCATGAGTCCATGTTGGGATGAGTAGGTCTTTGCTGGATTAAGTTAAAAAGGGTCATAGAGTTAATTTCATTGGCACCAGGTCGTGGCATCGGTCATCATGAAGCTGCTTAAGAAAACCAATTCCTGGGTGATGCATAGGTGAAGTACTGAGCAGTTTTGAGGGAAATAGTGTCCTGGAAATCTCACTGAAGGTCCAAGATATTTACAGAAGATAAGCCCTGTGACAGTACATTGCTTCTGATTTGCATTGCTCGCATTTTAGATTGATGCATTACATGCGCGTGAGTCCCGTTTCCCCAGCTCAGAAATGCAGTTACGTACATTGCACATGCAGTTGTCTGTGGACCTTTCAGTCTTCAGCGCTTAAAACACTCCCTTTTGGTGGTTCTTGCCTCAATATGTCTTCACTTTGATACATGACAGCTGTTTTATGTAGCTAAAAATCTGGTTCCAGAGATCTTTTATTCAAATGGCTTGGCTTACCAGCTTGTTTTCCCTTTGTAAGTATTTAAGAAGATTTTTTCCTTTTGAGACGAGGAGAGCGTCTGAAGTAACTGGCAGTTTTGCTGGCTTGTATTATAGAAATGTTAATCATGTATGATGTGCCAGTCTTCCCTGGCATCAGTTCTGTTTGGTCACCACATTCTCATGGCTGTTTGTCAGCACTTAGCCAAACGGGTGGACTTTGAGCAATTACTAAAATGAAGAATGCAAATGTTCTGTGTAATTCAGGATCCAGTCTTGCTTCCGTGACTATCAATGGGAAATTTCCTACTGAAAGGAATCTAGAGAATTGCATATGAAACATTTCCTGTACTCTGGAAATCTTGAGCTTTAATGGGAAGTATTTCTGTAAATCCTGTTTTTTTTTCTATTAATTTGGTTTTGTGCTGAATAGATACTTTTGCCACACATAATCCAAAGAAGTGTGAGGATGTGGAGAACTATACCAAAACACACTTTCCACCACTTGCGTTTGCTGCTACTAGGACTTTGTGATGGTTTGTTTTTTGGCATTTTTACTCAATGTGTTTTTACCTGTATTTTTTAAAATCTTAAAGTGAATACGTAAATAAATCATATCCTGTAATCCATTTATGTGCAACTGCTGAGTTCAGTGAAGGCTCTGTGGCAAAATGGAATCACATTCTGCAGCATTCCCTCCTACCTTAGGTACCAGCAGTTCCAGAATGTTTTACTGTCTTAAATTGTCCTCTTAGCAAGGTGTCTTCCCCGTTCTCACTCTTTCTTGCTGTCACCAAGGCATGCACATCTACGGTCCCGTATTTGAGAACAGCAGTTGACACAAAAAGATGGTTTCTGTCTGTCAGTATTTTTGCAGATTGGATTGTCTGCAGTGGTTTGCAAAACGACTTCATAATTTGTCTACTAAAATTCTGCTCTTTAAGCAATCCAACATAGAATCTCCTTTTTTCTTGGGTATGTGATGACTTTATGATTGCTTTATGAGCCATCTTCCTGACTGCTCCGTTGCCTCCCAACTGATGTTCAAGTTGTTCCAAACCTTTCTCCCTGAAAGCTGCACCGAGTACAAGTGGGTCTAGCAGGAAGTCATATCACATTGTGGCAGGAGCAGGGCAATTCTCATAGCAAAAATTTTGTATTTTGCATGTTGGATAATTGACACATGACACACTGCAGAGTTGTGAGGTCTACCTGGCTGTCATGGAGGAGAAGAGTAGAGCACTTGACACCTCCAGAGCTTTATTCAAATCATCCACATATGCTGACAGGTAACGGTGACATGTGCTTTGTTGCTGTCTAAATTCAAGCTCAGCTCTATAATCATAATGCTAAAAAAATATGTATTTTACATTCAGATTCTGGATGCCGATTCTATGATTCAGTGTCGGGAATGTGAGGTAAAGATCAATAAGAGTTTGACTGTTGTTTACTGTTGCTTCTACAGGGGAAAGTGATTTATTTAGATGTCGTAAGCTCAAATTCTACATCCATGGATAATTTACCCAAATCTTTAGAGATGAAAAATGGAACCAGGCTACATGTCCTCTTTGCTCTACCAGAAACGGATGAAATAAAATTACAAAATAGCCCTCATCACCAGCAGAGAAATTATTAATAATTGGTTAGGCCGAGAGTAGAGTTGTGATTGGATGGCAAAGGATTCAAATTTTGTTCTCAGGTTCCAGGGTTAATATTATTTCATTAGGGTTACGTATTTTTACTGAAATTTGGGAGTTCTGACACTGCTAAAGGTTTGAATAGTTTTTTATTCGTTACTACTGTAATTTTAATATTATTTTATTTATTGAATTGCTAAATGCAATGGTATTAATTCCTCATGACACCTGTTCTGCAGAATCTGAAATTAAAGTTAACATCAGAGAAGTGTGAGTAGGTTTAATTCTTATTAAAGTGCCAGCCACACAAATAGGCATGGATGAGGGTGTAATAAGACGGTATGGAGCTGAAACTGAATGACTGTAACACAAGCTGACATTCTTAGCTGCTGTGGGGAAGCAGACGGTTCTGGCTGAAGGCTTGCAAAAAGAGCATAAAGCTATTCTTTGCTCAGCCCAAACCAGGGAGCCCGCCTGCCACCCAGAGACCTCAGGGCTGTTCCAACTTGCAGCTGCTAGCACTCCAAGCAGCTAAGAAAACCCTACAACACTGATACTTTTCCTGTTTTCCTCTAGTCATGTATTTTGTGGTTGCAATGCAGAGACAAAAAACTTTCTACATTTTCTCTAATTTAGTAACTGCGGTGGCCTTCTAGGGAACTTCCCGTGCCTTTTGGTAGCTATAATCAGGAGATGCTGCAGCAGGGTAGGCTGCACCTAATTCAAAGTTCTAGTACCGCTTTTTTCATAGTAGTTTTTGTGGTTATTAATGACAATGAATTTGTAATAATACAACTGCTTCTTAATATTGCAGTACTTAGCACCTGTTATCCCTTGAACTCAAAGTGCTCTACAAAGGAAACTAAACATTTTCTGTCACAGTTTACTAGTGGGCCAAGTGGGGCATAGGAAGGTTAAAAACATGTCTTGCAAGGCTATGTTTTGTTTGTAAAATGTTTTCAAGTTTACCCTGCTTAGTTATAAGCATTTAGGACAATTTGATATCTCCCATGAGTATGAGGTCTTAAAAACCAAGTGCATACTCAAGTCGGCAGCCCTTAGCTGCCACTGTGGTGCATTTGCAAACCCTGCTTGACTCACTGTGAGCTGCACCTGCATACAACAACGGAAGAAGGGTTTATCTAGTTGCAATAAAAGTAACAGCTTGTTTCATAGCATAAATAAGGATTGTACGGTTTCATTACCTGCACATCATGGTTCAGAGCTTGTAATGACATACATATGGGCATTTGTTTAGTTATAAATTATAATCATGGCCTTCAGCTATGTTAGCAGTGGGAACATCCCGTACATCTTTGTTTAGAAGGCACTGCTTCGATTGCATTTAATTGCTTTCTCCTGCAGCTTTGCTTAAAGGTGTGTGTGATAAAAGAGCAAATATTGTACTAAACAAGAACAGCTAATGAATGAAGGCAAAGCTTATTATAAACTGTGCTATAAGTAGGCAGCTACTAAATTGAGATGGCTACTAATCAAGGCTATTTCTGTGCATAGCATTGTAGTCTGTAAATCAGATATACTTACCCCAAAATCTGCCTGTACCATTTTATTTATGAGTTGGTTCTAATTTTGAGTGGTCATGGATTGTAATAAATACTTCAGCAACATCGTCTGGTTTGTTTATGCCAGTGCAAGAATGAAGTCAGAAAGGAAATCAAATGCAGAAAGGGAGAGGTGGCTCTAGGCCATATTTGCACTGTTTTTTATTGAGAAAGCTCGATACTTATGAGACTTCCAATGAGTCAGAGAGATTTCAAGACTGCTGTGGCTTGCATTTAGGTTTCCCATAACTTCCATGAGATTTTCCAGTGATAAAAAATACAGTAAGTGGTGCACCTCAGTCGTTTCCTCCTTGTCTCTAGCAAGCCCTTAGCTATCATGCAGTGCTAGAACCTGAAAGGAGCAGCAAGTAGATCTGTTATTTCCTTTGCTAGCCAGAAAAAGTTTCTTGCAATGAAAACATGTCTTGGGGGCCTGTGAGTCACCACAACAGTGTAAAAGATGCAAGCTACCTTCCAGAGCTAAAAGGTGCATAACTTGGTTAGCACAGAGCTATACGCAAGCTAACTGAAATGAGAATGTACTATAAAGTTGCTATGGGGTAAGGATGCTGGGCAAAATAGTCTGGGAATGGCAATGACAAGTTATTCCTAGGATCCAAATTTCCAGTATCTTCAAGTACTCAGTTTGCCCACAGCAGGAATGTTTTGTGACCTATTTGACACAATTCAAGCATACTTACTTCTGTGTCTCATAGATGAACTTGTTTATATTCTCTCCCCCAACCTGCTGTAAACCTATTTAAACCTTCACAGCTCATAAGTGTAAGTGCTCTCTCATTGCAACAGAAAAAGCTTGCACTCCATTTATATCAATGTGTAGTTGGGACTAGTGAATATTGATTGGTGGGTCAAAGGTTTTGTGAACACAAATTTGCCCTCTTAATAGGCATCTATTAATACAGTTTAATTCCCCAGTTCTTACAAAAGCAAGAAGTGTACAAAGCATATGCAAGTTAACTAAACAGGAGTGAACATTTCTCTTCCCCAACCAATGTACCATTAATAAATCTCTTATTTTTATGACAGAGCTACACAAACCTTGACTGTTTTCATTGTTAACTTAATTGCTTTTCACTTACAGGTACACGGCCTTTTCCTCTTGAAGGCTAATGCACATTTCCTTGACAGGTAGAATAACCAGAAAGGTTTGAAAAGTGATGGAATAGCCAATGCAAAGTGAAATGTGAAACCAAGGTAATACAGGAGAAGGACAAACCTTGAAAGATCCAGAATTCTGGTTCAATGTCCTTTGGGCCACGGTGAGCTGCTTGCAAATATGTATAGAGGCTGGCACAGCACAGCTCAGTTTGAATGTAGCCTGTAAATATTACCAGAGCATCAGAATTTAATAGTGATAGACAATAATAATAACAAAAAAAATAATAACAACACCACCAGCAAATAATAATAATAATAATAATAATAATAATAATAATAATAATAATACGCAGGGAAAAGTAACTAAAAATTTAGTAAGCTACATAACTTGCCAAGCTTGACTGTCTGTTGACTTGTACCTTTTGAATTAATTTATGAGGTGTGATAGAATCTGTGGGTATGCATGGATGTGACTGTACAAAATGAATCTGAGGGTCACCTGGAGCCTGTGAGCTTGGAATTATTTTGTAGCAGTGCTATACAATTATGATTTACCATAGGACTTCCTTCTTTGACTCCTCTTGAATATATCATGGCAATGGTTTTATGGTAACTTTATAGCCACGCTGAGAACAATTAAAGAATTGGCAAGCAATCTTAAAATTAAAAACTGCCTTTTGAAGAAGGGTACCAAATTCAAAACTGGCCCGTAAGAGGTATAGTTTGAATTTTGGGTTGGTCTTTATCTTAAAGGCTTATATGGATTATTTTTTTGTCAAATTTCTCTTCTGCTACTTGTTTTTCATATAGAATTGCTGCCTTTATTTTGTAAACTTTCAGCATCATTAAATAACCTTTCTCCCATTGCTGTTGGATGCAGTCATATTAGATTCATGACACTGATTAGGGCAGGTGATATCTAATGAATAGGTAATTTTCTATTTCATAGAATCATAGAGTCGTTATGTTTGGAAAAGACCTCTAAGATCATCAAGTCCAACCATCAACCTGTCACGTGCCATATCTACACATTTTTTGAATGGTGACTCCAAAACTTCCCTGGGCAGCCTGTTACAATGCTTGAAATTTCAATAAAGAAATTTTTCCTAATATCCAGTCTAAACCTCCCCTGACACAACTTGAAGCCATTGCCTCTCATCCTATCGCTATTTACTTGGGAGAAGAGACCAACACCCATCTCACTACAGCCTCCTTTCAGGTAGTTGTAGGGAGTGATAAGGTCTCCCCTCAGCCTCCCCTTCTCCAGACTGAACAATCCCAGTTGCCTCAGCCACTCCTCATAAGACTTGTTCTCCAGACCCTTCACCAGCTTCCTTGCCTTTGTCTGAACATGCTCCAGCACCTCAATGTCCTTCTTGTAGTGAGGGGCCCAAAACTGAAGACAGTATTCGAGGTATGACCTCACTTCTGCTGAGTACAGGGGGACGATCACTTCCCTACTCCTGCTGGCCACACTATTCCTGATACAAGCCAGGATGCAGCTGGCCTTCTTGGCCACCTGGGCACACTGCTGGCTCATGCTCAGTTGGCTGTCAATCAGTAGCCCCAGGTCCTTTTCCGCTGGGCAGCTTTCCGGCCACTCTTCCCCAAACCTTGACTCAGTAGCCTAATATGTGCAATCCACGTTACGAGAGGGCTAGGTATAAATGTCAGCATCCTTGTTTCTCCCGTTGGTGAGTGCAGTTCTAGGTCAAATGAACATGTCAGCAAGAAAGAACTTGGAGCCCTGACAAAGTGATCAGCATTGCTCTGAAAAGCATATATGGAAATACAACAGTTGTCAATAGATTTTAATAATGAAATTCCTACTCCCGTAGAACTCAGAAGTGTTTGAGAGGATTCCCATTCCAGACCTGCTGTAGGTGCAATGTTGAGAGTTGATAACATCATTATATATGATTATTTTATCCCAGCTGTGCCTCTTAATTTAGATTATATACTGCTATTGTCTAAAATTTGAATGTACGAAGATTCACACAAGTGCAGCCACACAAGGACCAGACTCTAAGACACATAATGCTACTTACTAAGTAAATTTTGGTTTATATTTTCTAAATTTTGTAAGAACAGTGACTGACTTTGTAGCCCAGTGTGACAGTTGTGTAGAAATGAAAAGGAAGAAGTATGTTCACAGCTTCTGTTGGTTAACAGAACTGACAGCTGAGACAAAGGAATAGATTTCTAAACTGAGAATGCATCCCTCCATTAATTCCTGTATCTTGGTTTTGGTATGTCATAGCTAAATTATAGGTTTCACAAATCAACAGTTTTTCTTCTCTAAATCAAGTTAACAATTCATAAAAAAAATATGTAGGTATGTAGCAGTACATAGTGTATCTGAGAATTTTCTTCTGTAGTCTGGGATGCCAGGTCAGTGTGTGTCTGGGAAAAATAAAATCTTGCTGACGAGGATGCACTGCAGAATTATTGTGGGAGCTTATCAACTACAGACATGCTGAGTAGGGAGAGAACATCTGGATTTTTAAAATCAGTTTCTTGCACTGTATCCACGCATAATACAATACTCTTAAAGTTCTAATCTAAAGGGGTTCTTTAACAACATTGTTGCTATTTGTAAGCTTTTTCAAAGCATTTCTTTGGTTAACAAGGCTCATTATTTGAGGCATTCTGGTTTCGATGCTGTGTGTCTTTTATTTTACACATTTTTTTCTGTCCAAAGATATGTCCTTTCTGTTCAAACATCCTATGCCTTTCCTCATATTGCCATTCCATTGCTGCCTATTTGCAGTTAAGATCTTGAGAGGGTCAGCCAATAAGTGGCACTTGCACAAGCATGCATTTTATACGTATTTGCTGCACTTTCTTAGGCAAACATGCTTCCTCTTTACATGCTAAGTATGATCTATGAAGGAGGTAGTAAGACATTCACATCTGGAAAGTGTGCCTGACCCATCAATTATATCTTCATTATCAGTGCTTTTGTGAGCATAGAATTAACATGCTGCAAGAAATTCTTACTTTGTCTTATGGCTGTATTCAGAAAAGTATCTGAATATTCCTTTAGCTGGAGTAGAATTTTTCCCACTGATAAATTTGGCTCTAAAACAACATCACGACTTACAATGCGGTAGGCAAAACAATTTTGTACATCTTCAGTCTAGTGCAAAACTTGATCTGGATGCAATAGACTTTCAGAACTGGCACAGTTGTTCAAAACTCTCACAAGAAAAATGAACAGATACGCAGGCAGATGTTTAGATCTGCTTATGGGAACAGTAAATGATAACTGCATCCCAAATCTGACAAAAAAAAAGAGGGTGCAATCATTTAGGCACAGCCTAGCAGCTCACACTGTATGCTTCAAGAAATGATGTCGTTTACCATCTTGCATTGATGCTATTGTATTGCTAATTTGGCTATAACTGGCAGTTCAACCAAGCCTCCTCAAAAGTGAGTCCAACACATTTCTACTAGAGGTTGTGCTTTTGCTAAACAAATACTGAAACTGTTGGGCCCTTAAGTCTTGGCAATCTGTGATCAGCCCATTTTTTTCCCTGGTTATGATCAGCATAGTCATGTTCTCTCTTGGTCCATAAACCCCCTTGAGCCCATCATAAAACAAGCACATATGGTACTTGTCAGCATTTGCCTGCCATTCATCAGCCTTGGCTTTCCACCACTGACCTTTCATCTGACATAACTGATTTGGACTTCATGGTGAATCTTCCTGGAAGCCAGCTTGTCCGTAATTGAAACTGGGTGAGCCAGCACAATCTGACAAGTGCTCTGAGCAGAAGCTGAATTGCAGTATGATAGCCATTCATCCTGTCTCGGTGTTCCCCACACAGAAAGCCAGCAGTTTGCTTGCAATCCAACACATGTCCTGTATGGTCTACCATACCTTCTGGAGAGGGTTTCTGCAGAAGGGAGAGCAATTGGCTCAGACACAGCTTTTGACATTTGGGCTTTCCATTTTGTTTTTCCACATTAACTCGAATAGCTGCTTATCTGCTGTGGTACAACATCTAGGCGGCTCTTTGTGGAGTAGTTTTGTACTATGTGGTTGACCCTCTGTCAGTCAGAAGCACATATTGATTCAAGCCCTCCCAGTGTTCAGTGATACACCTGCCAGTCTCTTGTAGATGAAATTGTAGATGCATGCAAGAGAACTTGAACTTAGTTCTTGAGACATGGCTCTGGTGATTTTTAATTTCCTGCCTGATATGCAGAGTAGAAAGCAAACTGTTTTGGCTGAAAATCACTTCTATGTCTGCTTTCCATGTGAGATCAAAAAGTGTTGTTGCATCTCATGTGTGCATTTACATCTCTCAGATTAAGAATGTCAGAATAGGGGAATATATAGGGGCTGTTTGTTGACATTGGGTCAGCTTGCTGTATGATTCTAGCAACAAACTTCTGTTTGTTTCAGATATTTCCATCCATGCAATATAAAACAGTGTATGTATATGTATGTATTTATGTATAGCAATAGAAGGAGAAGGATAATGTGGCGCTTACAGATGAGCAAATAGATGGACACATGGATTTCCGGTTGGGTTTTATGAAAGCATATAGCATACATGTTAACAGAGAACTGGGAAAATCAAGATGGAGAGATCCTAGAGGGTATAGACAAGATTCTACTGTCTTGATACAAATTTCCTTCTAGCCAGTTTTAGTGTTCCCCCACATACTGAATCTTGCCTATAAGTATTGTGATCCCCCCTCCCATGCCCTGGCTGGTTCTTTATTCTCTTCCCTCTTTGGCATATGGCAGAATCAGTGCACTAGTATTTCTCCTAATTTTGTTGTGTCCTCATGGATTCAGAAGGTGCATATGCATTAGTCATCTGTATCCCTGAAGGCTGTCCATTTCGGTCAAAACCCCTTGTTCTGCAAAGACAGCTTTAGCAAGATGGTGTTCCTCAGCCAAGCCCTTTTGCCATTAGTTGGTTAACGGTACACACAGATCACACAGTTGTTTTCCTCAGCCAGCTGAGTTTCACTCAGTGATGCTATGCTGAGTCCATTGGTAGTCACCTCCCTGCTCCTAGCACAGCTGGCATTGGCAATGCAGTGGCGTTTGGATATTTGCAAGTAACAACAAATGTTGAATAGGAGTTAAAAGTACCCAGAGTGATGAACTCTAAAGCTTGCTTCTTCTGTCATTAGGGAGTAACTACAGTTAACTTTTTCCTGCAGTGACTTTGACTGGGTGCTAAAGATCAACAGTTTTGGGGCACCTCATCCCTTCCATTTTAGGGATAATTTGCAGAGTCCAACACAGGGCTGCTGAGTCATTGAAAAATCATTGAGAAGGTGTTCCAGTTTTGCATCAACACTTGCCATTCAGGCTGCACAAATTCAAGCTTGTCATTCTAGCTTCTAGTGCTATTACTGATAGCTCCCTGTATTATTTCTCCCTGTAGTTTGAGTTCACTCTTCAGTTACAGAGGAGATTTTATTAAAGGCTGTTTTTCTTGCTGAGGAGATTTTATTAAAGGTTATTTTTCTTGCCCCCTCTAAAGGAAAGTCTTTCCAAAAAACAGAATTGTCCCATTCCCAATAACTGCATTGGCACATATGAATTGTCTAATGCTGAACTGATGGATGATCTGTCATCAGGGTACAAACCTGTGACTGTTAGAACAAAGGTTGGCAAATTCAAATGGGAAATAAAGTGCAAATTTTCTAACAGCAAGGGACATTAATAATTGAAACAACTCACCTATGGATCCAGTCAGGAACAGATGTCTTCCTAAAAGACGTGCCCCAGTTCAACAAGAAGTTATTGAGCTCCACGCAGGAATCAACAGGTGAAATTCTCTGGGTCACATTTGGCAGACGTCCAGAGCGGAATATCCAATGGTATCTGCTGAATCACTAAAGCAAAACCAAACTGCCTCAGAAGGACCAGCAAACAGCTTTCCTCTGTAGATCAGACATCAAAGCAGGGAAATGTAGCATTTGACAAGTGTGCTGTATATGGTAATTAAATTGCTTCTATGCTCATTTACAACTTTCTCTTTCCTCCTCTCAACTGCATGTTTCATCCTTTATTTTCCCACTTTTTTTCCTCTGCTCTTTTATCACTTTCTACTCCAAAGCATTCGAATTGTAGCTGAACTTTTGAACCACACATGGAGTTTGTTTACCTTTAATCCCCAACATATACTGTGTTATTCCACCACATGACAATTTTAGAGTAGGCACCCCAAAATTGCAATGTAAGGAGGGAATGGGCAAGTTTTAGGATTAAAACTGTTTAAAAATGTCTCAGGAAAAGAAATTGCGGCAACAAAGCTTATTGACCTAACCCACTCACTGGTGGCAGCCAAGGGCGTGTGCTAGCACTTGCAGCATATGTATCAAAGGAAGGTGGGCTGGTTTTGAACTGCTGACAGCAGTCCAGCTGAGTTTCAATTTAAGAGTGGGGTTCTCTCCTTCTGCAGGGGAATGGGAACTGTTAGCTTCTGCTGGAGCCTTGGCTTCTACTGAGCAAAATGCAGCCATTCAGCCTGCACAAGTGCAGACTAATACAGGTTCTCAAGCACAATGACCTCATTTACAGTTTGCTACCTTTGTGCTAATATGCCTGAGCATTGGGGTTTATTTACTAGAGGTCATTGGTATGTGAACAGAACTATATTGCTTGCTCTTAGATGCATCATCTTTTGCTGCCAAAATCTGGGGTGAACTTTTGGGAAGTGTCATGTTTATCTGACATTGTTGGGCATATGGAAGCACTGTCCCAGTGAGAGCGTGGCATATACTGCGCATGTGCACTTTGAAAGTGTAAAGAATGTGCAGTGAATCAATGTGATAAAGTTGCTGCCTTCATGTGTATGTGATACCCAGTACACATGTACTGCAGATGGACATATGTGCAAACATCCAACTGGAAGGATCAGAGCCCTGCTCCTAGACCAGGAGACGGGTTCATTTTCTGGTGTGAACTTACCAGGAAACTTGGGGATCTCTGCAGAGCATTCTGATATAAGCTTTACACATTTGCAGTCTGTGGTTTTTTTCTGCTTGTTTGTATCCATTCTTCTGTTGTCTCATATAACAAACTAGGCTGTAAGCTTTTCACAGTGGGTACTGTCTTTCTGTTCTGTCTTTCTAGTGTGTAATATCAAAGGCTTGTAATTTCTGACTGTGACTCCTAAGTGTTATGATGGTAATTTTAATAATATTTCAGTTCTTTTAACAGTGATTAACTGTGCCAGGTTATTGGTGCTTGACACCAACTTAACCATATTTGCATCCTGAATCGTTCAAACAGCAAGCTGCAGCATAATGACCTGAAATTTCCCCATCTGAAAATTGTTTCTCAGCATTTAATGTATTGTTTAATTAAATGTGAGTGACAAACTTCTTGTTTTGATTGCTAAACCAGGAGAGAATCTGGCTGATTGTCTTTCTCACTGGAGTCTTTTACGATACTGGTGCAACACAGGAAGATCCTCTTCAGCAATTACATGGCACCCATGAAGAGTTCCAGAGAAATTATTTCTAAACCTTAGTTTTGATTATATATAATATCTTTTGGAGGAGAACTTCATACTCTATGAACTTTCACAGTGTGTAAGAGGTGCATGGTTACCAAATCTCCATACAAGTTGAAGTTTCCCCTACATTGTACTTTCAGCAGGTATTGTGGCCTCAGGAGACACTTGAATAAAGCATCCAACACAGTTCTAGTGCATCGCGTGTTTGGTTTTTGTCTGTAGAGAACTTTTCACTTAAATTATACATTAACCTGTAGTGAAAACTCAACATAATTTGTTGTTTTTATTTCTCCAGGCATAGCAAGAGGCTTATATGATGGTCAGTCCATTTAGAGGAAAGAAAGGAAAAGGATGTTTTTGTCACTTGTGTGACTGCAGACTCAGGTGATATAATGGAGTGTTTAATTCTACCATCAGCTGTGGCAAAGTAGCACACAAGTTTTCATCACAGAATTGGACTTTTAGTACCAGTAAATGATAAAGTGTGGAGGGAAGATATGAAATTATAGTGAATCCTCAGCATCTCTGCATACATAATGAGAACAGGCATGGCTTTGGGCCCTAACCAAGATTTAGAGACAATGTTGGTAGGATTTTTTGTGCAGAAGGACTGTTCAAAGGAAATTTGATTATTCTGGCTTAACTGTGAACAAATGACAGACCGTAATAATGCAGATACGCTACTTAGGAGAAAAGCTGGCCAGGCTTGCCTGTTCTGATAAGGAATTCTTCTTGGTCCCTATGATGTAGTCAAATTTGGTAGGTTTTTCGTATTACTGAAGGCCTCCTTCATTTCTTTCAGTCACTCAACAGACTTCAGGTTGCTTAGTTATAAACCTCGCTGCTCTATTTTTCTGTATCATCTCATCATTACCTCTTTTCATTTTTTACGGCAGTCACAGCACCGTAGATGTCATCTCATTATACAGCCCTTGTTCCTATGGCATGAGAGGGGCATAGTTCTCAGACTGAAACAGCCATCGCTGTCAGTTAGTCGGAGGCAATAACAAGAGAATTCTGTCTTGGAGTCTATCTCTATATCCCTCCCATGCTGTCCCACTTACTACACCTGCCTTCCCACATCAGGACACCAGTCCATCCAAAGCCATCCAAAGAGGGATTGTGATATGCTTGTGTGGTACCCCTGCATTTGAGGTGTATACTTTTATGATGCTCCGTTAACAGGGACTGAGATGTCATTTCTGCAGAAGAGTCTGTGTTCCCACATGTGTGCCCAGTAAAACCTAACCTCCTTAGCCATAGAGCTATGATGGACACCACTCCAGTACTACCAATGTCTGCCACGTCATGGGTGCATCCTGTTTATGTGGCAGCAATAAATTGAGTGGAGTGGGAAGGAAAAATTCTTTTTGAAGTATCAGCAGAGTGACCACATAAAAGTGATGTCTAGGAAAGGCATTCATAAGTTTTTCAGAGGCTGGATTTAAATGTATATTAAAGGGTAACATGGTGTGGCTCTTGGTCTCTTGGAATTTTAATTCCCATACCTTTATTTAAAGTCCTGAAAAAGAATAAACTCACTTCTGTACTTCAGCAGAGAAGGCTGTTCAGCTATAGTTAAAAGAGTAGCAAGTTAGAGTTCTGCATAGTATTCCCTCAGCTCCATTAAAACTATTACAGTAACATCAAAGTACTAACTTTAATCCTCTAGATCTGGTCATCATTCTGTTACTTTGACCAGACAGGATAAATCACAATAAGTGCTATACTTGCATGCTGTAAGGACCTTGAAAGTTCTTTAAGTTAAAAAGAAGCATGGGTTTTTTTAACCTGAGTCTTCAGCTGCACAAAGAATCAGAATAATTGTCTAGATCTTAGCCTTATGCATGTCAAGGTTGACTACATATTTGCAGTTTTTATGTGTGAAAGACTTATCTTTCTGTCAGAAAGACTAAAGAGGTTAAGCAGAGATTTTTCTGGATGAAAAAAGGTTACAGGGGTATTTTGATTTTGCTTGGTAACAATAGACAACACTCAACATGGGTTACTGTTAACCAGCCCAGAATCCATTCTTCTGTTCTCCTGATTTACTGACAGTGTTCTCCTTACTTCATCACTTACCTTTCACCTGCATAATTCCATCTAGCCTAGTCTTCAGTAAAAAGCCTAGACCATATTATAACACAACTGTGAGGAATAGTTTAACTAATAGTTTGTTAAGAGTGGCTCTGTGGGATGGGGTTTTTGTGGAAGTAAGATTGTCGACAGAGCTCTGATTCTTGTAGGATTTACCTCTGGTCAGCTGGCCCATTGTTAAACCCAATTTTGTCTGCCTGCATTAAAGTTGAAGTTGTAGTAATCATTGTTCTTCAGGGCTAAGTTCTTTTTCCGTAATACCTGAGAGTACCTGCTAATATTAGGAGGCTCTCTCTGGCTTCTGATGCTCTGACAGCATCATCTCTCCTGCCTGTAAGCTAACAATATGCACAATGGAAATGTCAGCACTTACCAGCAGCTCCACAAGAGCTACTGCAAAGCTGGTCCTGGTCATGATTCAGCAAATTTGTGTAGGTACCTGACTCTGACACAGGAACACATCTGTTAAAATCATTAGGCTAGAGATGTAACTTAGTGGGTGTAAGTGCTTTCTAAAAGAACTGTTCTTGGTGTGCATAAACGAGAGTCCTGTAATTTGGCCAATGGCCAGCACCCAGAGACCAGGGAGCCAGAAGAGTTTGTCTCCAACATCTGTTTCCAATGTGTCTGTCTAACTCTGGTTTTATTGAACCTTCACATTTTCAAGTTAAAAAATGCATAAAATAATTGGAATATATATTAAGACTCTTGAGAGAGTCACTTATTGACCTTCTTCTACTCCAGTGAACTTAGCTGTGAAAAATTGGGTAAGAAGCAGGGCCTTGCTGAAAGTGAGATACTGCACCTGAGCAGTGCACTCTTGGATAAACAGAAATTACTGAGTAAATAACAAAATGTGAAGAAATAAGATCCAAATTGAAGTGTGGAAATTGTGGACTGTAGAAGTGATTGCTTTTATAAATACTTTAAATGTGTATTTGCTCTTTGAGTTTCACTATAAATTCTGGTGAAGTGCCTCTAGGTTCAGATGTGAATAGGGCCAAATCTCGCAGCTTTTATCTGGGCAAACAAAATACTCTGAAAAAACAATCTTCCAACTGAAAATAACTGTGTTTTGACTCACTAAAGATAGCAAGGTTGGGTCTGAATATCATAGTATTCTGCTGTCCAGTTATTGTGCTAAGCATTTGCTATAACCTTTTGGACCTTCCTCGTCATTCGTGCTTGATATAAACTAAAACTACACAAAAAACAGTGGATTTTAAAAATCTCGTACGTTCTGTCTGTAATGATCCTGGTGGCATGGTGTGACCTGCTGATTCATTTCTTATTGAGATGAATATGAGCTGTTAGTAGACCAAGGTTCAGTGAATACATTAAATCTTTAGGCCCCGATCAATTACCCATTTCCTCATGGTAGTGTCTCTGATGTCTGGAATATAAGAAGTATCAGAGGTGATTAGAAGAAACCTCCTTGGAAGCAAAAAGTCTCCAAAAAGTTGAATTTCAATTTTGAATTCACTTTTCCTGGTGACTTACTAAGTTTGACTTTTATTTGTTGCTGTTTCAGAGACACGAGAGAAAGCAGAGTGTTTCACTTACTGTTTTCCATTAAGCCAGTGTGCTAAGAGGAGACTGGCTAAGATGTGACACTTTGATACAGCCTGCTTTGGCAGCCATACGGGGTTACTAACACATAGCAGCCTTGTCCAAATCGGAACTGAGCACCTCTATTTCCTGCAAGAATCCACTTTGCAAGTGGGGCTCAGGATGAGGGTGAGGAAGCTGTCACTTCCCAGTAAGCAACTTCAGAAGAGGGAGACAGAGAAGGAAGAGCAGTCACTTTGGACTAAGTTTTAAAGGCAATACTTTTACCTTTCCCAGGGAATTGGTCAAGTGGCTTTTGTGCTATTTCCTCTCTCAGGTGTCTGACCCGATGGTAGAAAGGGTTTTCTTAATATCTAAAGTTGTTGTTTTCACCTTGTACACTCCAGTGACCATCATGATTGATGCTATTAGGGAGCAGAGGGGCACACAGTAACATATGAATGATAGTATACTCCTTCTTGACTTGTTTCAGTCATGTCACTCATTTTTTTCACATCAACTTCTCTTGTAGTTTTCTGTGTGTGTATAGTATGTCCAGTCTTTCTCACTCACACCCACTTTTCCTTCTCTCTTGGTGGGAGATGTTCTGCTAATGATGCGGTCAGGGAATACTGTAGAGACTAAGGGTGAAATTTGCCTCATCTGCTGAGCCTGTTAAACTCTATAAGTCCCATTTCATTAAATCTGTACGGCTGCACTGGAAGAGCAAAGGACTATTCCCATCCCCAGGAACCTACTCACCTCCTAGTGAGGTCTATAGCAGGCATGTATTGGGAAATTTCTGTTACTAATGGGGATGCCAGCCTACAAAGGCACATGGAGGTAGACAAATTTTGACTGAGAATTGTGGTTTTTGTTTGTGAGAGTTTGTGTGTTTTGTTAACCAGAGTGGGTAATTATATGTAATTATTCAGGCAATTCACTAGTTCTTTCATTCTAGAACGAGTACCAGGTCCCTTTTATTTTGTGATCTCACTAAACTTAGCAGTTTTTTCATGCCTTGTAGATTTTAAAGTCATAGAAATCTATTATATTGTGAAAACCATAACATTTTAACAGGACAAGCATCTTGGCTGGGATCACTCGGCAAAATTGGGAACAGAACTTGTCTTCTGACTTTCAGCATGATGCTCCATCCATCACTGCCTCTAAAAGACTGGTGAGCTGGATAGATGAGACCTAAATTCATGCTTCTCAGGTCCATACCTCAGTGCACCTTCCTCTAATTTAATGGGAATTTTGATAAACAGTCAAATAATTCTTTTCTGCTTTTATGGGAAAATTAACCAGTATCTATTTGATGCAGTAAGGTAGGAGAAGCTACTCTCATACACAGTGCTTTTGTTAGAAATATTTACATTTTTAAAGTGATTGCTTGTTCAGTTTTCAGAGTATCATTTACAAAGATGCAACTAAACTGCCTTTCTTCTGGAAGACATGGTATCTGGCTGTACTATGTTAATACGATTAGTCATATGCTGTACATCTCTTCTCCATCTCATCCTACATACAAATTATTCAGAACTATTATAGCTAAACCTGTGAGTAGATGATTTTATTTCTGTCTTCTGAAATGCTAGAAAGAACTTGGTCTGGAATGAAGGGGATGACATCATTGTGAGGCACTGGGAAAACAGGAATTAACTGTGACTGGCAGGCTTGCTCATGGAGAAATGGGAAAGATGGTTAAAAATATCTCTTTCAGTTAAAAATATTAGAAGACTTAATATAAAATATTTAAGTCTACACAGCTTAGTCTGTAGAACTTCCTATCAAATACAACAGTAAGCACGTCACAGTTTATAGAACCATTTGCAAAGATAACTCTATCTCAACTCCCTTACCTGAGCTGAGGTTAATTTGACTTTGTAGGAGAAATTTAACCTCTTGCGATAACTCAAAGATGTGTTTTTGCCTGAAAACACTTGATTTAATCTTCTATAACACAAGCCATCAAGTAATTCATGACTTCTCTTGCATACAAATAAATAATCCTGTGAAATTACACTCTGTAATTCACTCTGGTTCACAGACTTTGGCACGTGACTGCCTTGAAGTCCACTTCCCAGGAGCAAACGGTGCAGAAGGTCCGAGGCTAAACTCCCTTTATCAGCCCAATGCCTTCAGGGGTTTTGCAACTTGGAGAGGGGAAGGGGTGTTTGTGTCATAGGATGAAATTTGAAGCTATTGTTGTTGGGCTGCTTTGTGCAAACTTTCACCTTCCTTCTAGTACAACACAAGATTAAGGTAGGTTTCTCCTTTTATTTGTATTTTCTTCCAAACAACCTAAAACAAGCTTTACCTTTTTTTGCATGGAAAAACAGCCCTTCTTTTCTACACAAGTTGACATGTGCGCCTTGCAGCCCCCACACAAAGCTTATTTTCTGGGGTTCTTTACCCACTGGAAGAGTACAGCTCTACAGAGGTATGGGCCATTTTTTTTTTATTCAACTGCATGGTCTGGACTGCAAAATGTAATATTTTGTTTTAGTAATCATGAGGAAGCATACTAACTGCAAAAGGCTTGTGTAATTCTTGTTTTGTCCCCAAGGCGTAAGCTTTGTCCTCCATGAGGACTTTTGTGCTCTTTGAGTGATCCATGGTGATGTGGCCAGTGTTGTTATTCCCAATTCCTACTCTAAACACCATATACCTAACATTTTCTAGATAAATTTTAAAAATCTGTAGAAATTCAGCTCTCAGTGCTAGAAATCCTGCCTGGAAGGCACTGAGTGCAATATAAATATTGTACACCAGTAACATAGCTGGTATTAAAGTGATAATATAAACTTAAAATAATCCAAAACTGCATCACTGCACTCTTGGGATATGTGCTATATATTTAATTTGCATCTAGGATCTTTTATTACTGATTTGCCATGTTGTTTTGATTTAGTTAATGGTTTTTCAGATACTCGGCTAGTTCAGTAGTCTGTTCTTTCACCAAAGCATAGTTTCCTCTACCTGCTGCTAGCATTAACGGCAGCAAGCTAGTGGGGTTGCCTGGCTGACAAGCTTAGAAAATAATGTATGTGATAGCATGTTGTTACACTGCAGTAACACTCAAGTACCTCTATATTGGGTCAGAGTCCTGCTGTGGTAGGTATCAAAATGCAGAGGACCTGGTTTGAAAGTTAATAGGAAAAGAAGAGAGGAGGCAACAGCTGGATGTGGGCAGATGGGGAGCCCCTGAGATGAATGAGACAGTTGTGGTTAGTGTGATAGGCAGCTGACAGACAGCACCAGCAGCCTGCTTGCTGGTAAGTGCTTTGTGTGCATCGCAGCAAAGGGAAGGTGGGTTGTTCACTGGGATTTTCTCTGAACTTTATGGGGCACTGAGGTAGAAATCAAAAAATAGTCTGAGGTGATGGAAGGCAGCAGTGTTGGCTGGCTGGATATCCGTAGCATTATTACAGACACCGTGGGGGTTGGCTGTGGCAGGCCTAGTGGGAGAGAGAAGGTTTTGTGCCTGATGTAAAGTGGATGACAGGAAGTGGTGGCGATACAGTCGGAGAGAAAGGAGACAGGGACATTGTTTTGCAGTGCTGATTTGAATGACTCAGAGGTGGCATTTGTGAAGCCAGCAAAGAGCAGCCTATGAACTTTGGGAGGAGTATTCAATAAAAACTAATAGCTCAAGTTCATGGACTGTGATACTGTAGGATGACTATCCTAACTAGTGGTGGTCCTGGCCATAAAATTTGTGTTTGGATTCAGTGCACCCTGAACTTTAGAAATGCTTCACTTTCATGTGAATCCATATCTTTGTGACAACATGGGGCACTTGCAGAATCATGTATAGGTGTGAATTTCAATTTCTTTGTATTCTTTCTCTTCAAAGTCTGGATGTGTTTGAATCCAAATCTTCCAGTCATTGCCGTTGCCCCATCTTTGTATGCTTTTATGCTGAACCAAAGTGCTGAAAACAGAAGTGCTGCTTCTAGCAAAAATCATGACAAGTTTTCACAAAATTGTATCTGCACAAAGTTTCTTCCTGTTATTTTGTTTAGTGCAAAGAAAGAAATTAATCCTGTGGTGACATATAATTTGTCCTCATTAGCAGGAAACAGAATTTATATAGGCTCAAAAGCTATTTGTTAGTCTAACATACCAGCCTAAAATTTTAGCCACCACTGATTGTGCATTGTTGACTTGACAGCAGAAGTAACCATAACTTAGACTTAATGAATGCTTTCATGCAGTATGCACAGTCCTCCAAGAGTCCTTATTTCATACTATTTAATGCTGTGCTGAACAGTTGAGTTTGATAAAGGCTGAAACAGTCAGAATTATGCTTTCATTTGAATTTTAATTTTTAAAGGGGGAAGGCAGATGGTATTGTTTTACAGAGAGAATAGCCCAGCATGTCCTGCCATACTAAAAGTCTCTTTGAGCCCATCTGATACTGGTCTCTGAGTTTTCTCTGCTGGTTTCCTTAGCTTACATAATGCCTTCAGACTGTGTATATTAGTTTCCCATCAGAATACCTCGCAGGCATGAAAATCAGCCATGTCCTGTGAAGGTCACTGGAATTTTGGTGATGGAGAATTCATTCCCAAACAGGCAGCATCTGTATAACATTGATGCTCTTCCTGGTGCCAAAGACTTAACTTTACAAATGAACATGAGTTCAAAAGGCAAATGCTAACTCAGAGCAATAGGCATGTCTCTGGCAGTACAGTCTCCTTGTCTACTATCCAGGAACAAACTATGTTTAAATCGTTCCCACTGTAGGTTGATAACTTGTCTCTACAGTTCATACAGAAAGGCCTGAGTTGCTCTCAGTAGCATTTATTCTTGCATGAAAATTAAGAAGCATGCCCCCAAGTAAAACAGAAGAATCCAATAATTCCTTTTTTCTTTGAGAACTTTCCCCAAATTCTTTCCACATGGCACCTGCCAAGGTGGCACCTTGCTTCAGAGTCTGCAATGGGTATCAGTCTGCCTTTTACAGATCTTCCCTCCTGATTTCCTTTAGCCTTCATAGGAGGCTGTCATCTGACTCCTCCCACCTGTGGTTTCCTGGTTCAAACATCTGTTTTAAAAGCTGTTTTAATCTCAGTATAGATTTGCCTTAAAACAGACAGAACTGTTCTGTTATAAATCTTTCCTGATGCCTTTCCCCAAAAGCTTAGGTAGCAATATCTGTTGTTATTTGCTCAGCTTAGCCTCCTAGCTAGAAGTTCAAATCTTTTGATGCTGGCACAACTCAGTTTGAAGAATACGATTTAAAAAAAAATATTTTAAGAAAGAGAAAGCTAATTTCTTTCGGATTTGGTGAATTCCATGCAAGTAGATAGAAAAAAAAAAGCTAGATCTGATTCAAAATTGTTGGCTACCATCATTGGCTGTGCAACAAAACTGCATGAATTCAAAATTTCATTCCTTGCAATGCTAGCAACAGTGCTAAAGCATCAGTTCCTTGAAACGGAAGTTGTATTTTAAAAATTACTGGGAAGAGTTGATGGGCGGTCAGTAGTAGACCAAGCTGTGCTGGGAAGAGAGCATACTAGTGGAAAATGGATTGGGAGCATTCCAGTAACTAATTCTGTCATGACTGACAACGGAAATGGGTGAGAGAGATCTGGGAAAACAAGGCTGAAGCCTAGACACCAGCTTTCCGCCTTCAAGACTAATTCAAATACTGCTGTGTGCATTGCTGGGAGGAGCTTGGTGATCTTAAAGAGTAGACTAGAGAGTGATGGATATGCCAAAACAGTAGACAATTTATTTTCACTGCTATTAGAAGTCTTCTAACTCCTAATGCTTAACTCTTCCTTGGTGAGGAATTACAAATCAGTGCATCTCCTCTTGGGGAGATCTAGTGGTGGGAGTAGTTATGATAGGCGGCACTAAGCCAAGGAGTAGCAATAATGAAAGTAAATCCTTTTTGACATCTGTTGGACCTGGATTGCAGTTAACCCAGAAAAAATACAAGGATAGGAGAAAAGGGTAGAGTGCAAGTAGTATCCCCAAATTTCTTATGTTGTTGACCCCAGTAGACCTGCTGGTGCTCACATAAAGAAGCATGTGAATTTCAGTCCAATAAAGTAACATTCAGCATAAGAAACAGCATTAGGTAATCAACTTTTTTTTTTTTATAACTGCTACTGAATATTGTGAGCATCACTGATGTGAAAGTTTTGTCCCTCAGGAATTTTTGTGAGTTGACTCCCTGTTGGAAGGTAATACAGTTGTTGGCCGTATTCAAAGTGATGTGAGACTTAGTTAAATGTACACCTTGTTCCTGAAACAGAAATGGTCTTAAAATTAAATGTATCATGTCTCCCAGTGCTTCCAGTGTACACCTCAACCTCTGCTTCAGCTGCTGACTCCTGTGACAGAGATTAAAAAGGAGAGAGATCCTCTAAAGTGGAGAGAGAATCTCCTACACTTTGGAAGAGCTGTCCTCCTCTTTTTCCTGCTCTCCAGAAAGAAACTTCACTGGAAAAACTAACAAAAGCATAACCCATCTCCAGATCAAGAAGTATACCTATCCTGTAAAAAAGTTTTAAATTATGTGTAACAGTGCCACCTGCTGAATCCCATCCTAACACCTTTCTTCTCAAAGGGAACGTGCATCTTAATGAAATGGAGTTGGTCTTGTTTAAGGCACAGGCGTACACCCTGGCAGTTTCTCAGGTAGAACACAGGGTAGAACATGGTTTAA
This sequence comes from Opisthocomus hoazin, assembly GCF_030867145.1. Classification (NCBI taxonomy): domain Eukaryota; kingdom Metazoa; phylum Chordata; class Aves; order Opisthocomiformes; family Opisthocomidae; genus Opisthocomus; species Opisthocomus hoazin. The sequence continues at coordinate 10,332,390 of NC_134424.1, read as the reverse complement.
AAGACTGAATTAAATACTCATCTTTGGAGCATAAGATTGATTTGATTGAGTGTATCATCATGCAAACACAAAATACAGCCCCTGGAAATCATACTAAAAATTATTTTGTCTGTTGTTAAATAGGCCTGATGTAGTTTCCACTATTATTAGCACCAAGAAGTACAAAAATAAATTTGAATTGCACTTCTAATAGTAACTTGTCTAGAAGGTGCTGAAGTTCTAAACTTACAAACAAAGCGAGATTCCCTGCTGAATTTCTGAATTTAGAAAAATTTGATTCTACCAAGAACACTGTCAAATAAGTCTAAAATGACTGAGACAGGCAGTCATTTTGTGGAAGTGAGTGAATGCTTTTACTGCATTCAGCAGTTTGGTACTACAGCCCCCATGCTGCCTAAAAATACTTAATGGTTTTTGAAGCCATTATGGGCTGAATTCTGACCACCTTATAAATATTTATTTCTGTCTTGAAATGATCCTGTCGTTTTAATGGAATGCTGATGCAGAACAGTGCTGGTGAGAGTCTACGTAGCAGAACTGGGCTCCTCTCTGAAGAACCATCCTATGTGATGGCAGATATTGGTGAACCAGCAGACGGTGGTTTGAGTAACCTCAATGACACCACCTGGGTTGGACTGGTATATGCAGTCCTGCATCAGCTGCATGTTATCAGACTGTTTTCTGCATTGTATCATATATGGAAAGACCTTTCTGTTGTATTTAAATCCTATACATGCCCTTGCATTAGCCATTTTCTGCCTGGTGCACTGTTATCCCGACGGGGCTGGTTTGCTCGATTTCAAGTGACCATCCTCTGCTACACATGCAGTTTTGCAAATGCTGAGACCAGCATCCACTCTGGTCACAAGTATAGCTCTGACATCTTTGGGAACTAAATCCAGCCCGTAGAACTGTAACATACTGTGAGTTTCTGACATTTGTTGGCAGGAAATTTTATGCCAGAGAGGGCTTGCTGTGAAGCCGTCTTTATTAGGAAAGTAGAAGAGAACAGAATGAAGTGGATAGAAGTCATGTCATAGATCCGTCAGTAAAATGCTGAATGCATACCTCACCTTTTCTGTACCCCTATATCCCTCTAAAGAACAAAAAACAAGCGCTCAGTGAGTGGCAAAGACTGCTTTGTTTATTTGGAAAACTAAATCTGCATATTTTTGGCACCAAATTCAGAGAAGCTTGTCCTTAAGTGTCTCTCATAGCTAAAATGCAGGGGTATTTTTCTTCTGGGTGCTCACTGGCACTGATAGTTGTGAGTGTATAGAGAGATGCATTCTTGTCTTTCCATTTCCAGCGTGAGCTCTGTGGTATTGGCCTCAGTGTTTCTAAGCAAGGGAAAAGGGATGTTGACAGGCATGTAAATGAAGCTGGACACATGCTTAACAAAAAGTGACAGCAAAGTAAAACCAGTGACTTTGTTCCATCAAAAGATACAAATATCCCATCCTCCAGCATAACATTCAAAGTGCCAGCGTTCTCTGAGCTGTTTTCACAGAGGATATTCTCTAATGGTCAATTTGTTTAAAGGGAAAAAGGATGGCATTGCAAATGCAGTAAATAAAATCTAGCAATGCTGCAGCATGGAATTCTAGCAGATATCCTACTGCTGGAGTCAGATTTTCAAAAAACAGCCATTCATACTGGCTCTGGATGGCAGCAGTGGCACAGAACAGAGAACCTATTTTCTTCCATCAAGGAGTGCAGACGGAGATGCAAGTACTCTTGTATTTTGGCACCTGTGCTCAATAACTGTGTGCTGAAATATCTGATAAAAGCTTCAGAGGCATCGTAAGAACCCTGTACCATGAAAAAGATACTCTTGGCTTCAGCTTGGACTCAGCTCAAAACCCTAGATGAAAACAAGGATTTTCATATCTGTATTATAACAAAGATGGTCCTTAGCATCTCTGCATTCACAACTGCAATGAAGCCACAAGCTTCTGTGCAGTTAATAGTCACATTAGCACGTTAAACTATTTTTTAAACCCAGACCGATTCCAGTGGGTTCCTGAGACAAATCTTTCACCTACACATCTCTCAAAAGGAGCTTTGGAGTCTGTACTGAACAGTAACCATGTTCATCAAACTGCTGACAGCAATACAAGGATCACTGCGTATCTAAAGAATAGGGCAAAGCAGTTTCTGTACCCTTTTTTTCATTACAGTAAGAATTGAAGAGAAGGACTGAGTAGTAGATCAGCATAGCATCCTCTAGATTAAATTGTAAAGAGAAGAATTGTCTAAGAGTTCATTGATGAGTATGTGGAGGGTGTTATACAGCTGAGAGACCTGGTTGGTTTCTTGCCTGGTAGTTCCCTGGGACAGTAAGACAAGCCAGAGTATTCTGTAAGAGGGGAGGAAGAGTCCTCGAATTCTGTTCTCAACACAATGATTACAGGAATGTCAGGGCTGGGGCAAAGCAGAGTTGAGAGATGGGGCAGAGAACAACTTCGTTTGCACCTTTCTGTTAAGGAGATTCCCAGAACCTGCCTGTGGAGCAGGAGAACACCACTGACCTGCTATTAACCCTTGGCAGCTTTTGCCTATTTGCCGTGAGTGAGGATGAGAAATGGAGGGAACAGTTCCCTTGGCAGGAGACATGAGTGCTGAGAAGACCTGGGGGTGAAGCCTGGGGAACAATCAACCAAATTCTGAGGCTCAGGTGCTCCTGTTTCTGAGATACCAATAAAACCACACTCTAGGAAGAAAGGTGAGCACTGATGTTTGTTAAGAGATCCACAACTTGAGGTAGTAGAGCTAAAGAAACTATTTACAGTCCTATAAGCAACAACTTTTCATGTGTTGCTGTTGCTTGGCAATCTCTGTCAGAAGCAGGAAGAGAAAACCACTCCTGTCTGATGAATTTGAAATGTAAGTGATGAAGAATGAATGGCTGGAGTCCACTGTAATCCTTCAGTAGTGCTGACGTGAGTCCAAAGGCACAGGGCTCAGCGGGAAAGTAAAACCCTTTAAAAATGACTTCAAATCTCTTTTTGAGGAATGCTTTTCTTGGGAACACTTATGGAAGAAGCAAATGCTATGCTTCTCAGAATAAAAAGTTGAAATTCTTCCCTTTCTGCCACTGAACAGCTCCTTCTTCTGGCTCTGTTAAATCATTAGGTTTTGGGTCTTATATCTATGCTGTCTCCTGAGGGGAAAAATTCCATGTTCTACAGAGAGAAGGACTTATTTCTTGGATAGATTTACTTTAAAAAGAGATGAGGGAGAGAATGGCAACAGATTTGAGGTGTTAAAAAAACCCATGGACAGGATGTAGGTGGTGTCAGTTATGTAGATTTTCTTAATGCGGGTACGGAGCCAGGAGGGATGAGGTGGCACAGAGGCAAGACGCTATGGAGGGGATCATGAGGTTAAGAGTGTGTTTTCAACCCTCACCATTTGTTGAGCTATTTGACCTCTGGCTTGACCTTGAGTGCTTTGCAAAGCTGGTATCACGTTTGGAACTGGACAATATTTTATGCACTTTGTAGGTGTACTTGGTGAAAATGGAACTTACAGTGACAAGCACTATTTGCAAATCCATCAGGTTTCATGGAAAGGATTTTTTTCTGAGGTGAAAATTACATGAAATTTTGTGTGTGTGCATATTTTTCTGTGGGATCATTGCTAAAGTTGGAGGCTGTTATGTGTGCACAGAGAGTATAGGTCTGGTGTGCAGGGCTGCATTTTGTGTTATCGTCTAACTGGAAGAAGGATAGCTTTGTTCCTTGTGCTAGAACATCTGTTAAGCTCAAGTATTTGGGGCCAAACCTTGGGCTGACCCCTCTGTTGTCCACCACTGATGAGGGAGGAATAAATTCTGCCTTCCTTCTGTTCTTCTTGTTCTCAGCTGTTGGCTGTTGTGGTCCAGGGACTGGTCCTTTTCACCTGTGCAGATCCAAAGTGAGGGGGGCAGAGCTACTGAACAGGCAAGAAAAACATTTCACAGGAACAACTAGGCCTGTTGTTACTGCTGTGGAGGAGGGAATGGGTTTGATGACCCTGGAGCCTTTTCCTGCCCTTTCTTATGTGATTTTTAGGTTGGGGCTTGCAGGGCTATCATAATGCAGACTCTGATAACAGTCACTGTAGCTTGGGGCTGAAATGTACACTGGGTTTGTTGTTCTCTTATGTTGTCTAGCAGCATCCAGAATTTTCATTACTGTGTGAAAAGCTTTCTAAAGGCACCAGCAGTGCTGCCTGTGAGTTGTTCTTGGTGTTTGCTTGTGAACTGTAATTTGTATTTGTTCTCTTTAGCAGCTATGAGGGTAACCCATAGTAGCCGCTGGGATGTGTTGGTCATTCACCTTTCTGGTCTTTTGTCAAAATGTATTTAGTGAGAACAGCGGGGTGGGAGGAGGACATGAGGAGTCTTCCAGCAGGTTAGTGTCAAAGGGGAGTGAGGCCATTGCTAAAGTCCTCTATCATAGTCAGTGTAAAAGGGGAGAAAGAACAGCCTACAAAGAAACTGTCATGTTAGACCTCAAGAGCTGAGCTCTGAGACTGCAAAATTTTCATACTGAATTGATAAAATAGTAAATGAAAAGGGAAGCAAATTTTTTTTGAAATTAACATAAAGTCCCTTTAATCATCAAGCTTAATCCTCAGTAGAAAAAGACTCCAAAATTGATTTAAAATCTCTGTACAATCATCCTCTCTAATGTGAAGCAGGGATCCAAGTAAATGAATGATTTGCTTAAAAAATTCTGACTAATCTTGAGAACATTAAAATTGATATAAATGTGTGATCTCAAGTTCTATCCATTTTTGGATCCCATTTCAGTAAGTACATATAATTTGGAATGGGACCTAAGCCATTTTGTGTGTAAGCGTACAGGGAATGCATTCCAGTATCTTTAATCAGAATGTAAAAGGGAGATCAGATTCACTGTGTCACATAAGGTACGGAAATATCATCCTAGATGAACTGGAATAGAAACAAAACATACTGTAGAGTGGGAAATGCAGCAACTTTCTTTGAAGGTATGGAATCATTTAAGCAGCTGTTTTCATGGGGAAAAATGCATCAGGTTGTAAGAGCTTCTGATCACGTGCGTTAGCATTGTAACACTTACAAATTGCCTTGTCTGAAGTTTCATCAAGAAACTGTGCTGTGGATTCCAGGATCTGTTGGGATAAGAGAAGTCACCTCCCTATGTTCCTGGCTTTGTGGAGGAACATCTGCTTTCTTTCTCCAGTGAGGGGCTTTTTGGATAATTCTTTCTGTTAAGGAATTTAGAGGGAAGGCCATCTGAGCCATAGTCTTTGAGTGCTATACAGCATTCAAAGTCCAATTTATTTTATATTCTGGAGGAAAAAGTGAGTTAACTGCTCAATTTGGAGATGCCATAGTATTTCTTGCTGAACCTCCAGTTTAATCTGCTGTGCATACTTATTAAGATACTGGCATCATAGTGTTAAAGGTGGTACAAGGACACTGTATCATCTTAAATATTAAGGAAAATCTGTACTAACAGAGATCATTACCTTTCACTGATGTGTCTGCACTTTCAGTCCAGTGATTTTAGTCAGACTGAAGTGTTTAACCTTTGGAAAAAGCAGATGGGTGTCACAGGCAGACGAAGAAGGGTATGGCTCCCACCTGTGCCTGCGGCACCCAGGAACATGTGGGTGCCTGAGGATGAAAATTCTCTTCACCGTATTCTACGTATTACAGCTGATCTCTGATGCTTCAGGGCTGGAGGTAGAGTAATCTTAAGAACTCAAGTATGTCTGCTCCATTGGGAGGAAAATAAATTCTTTGTTAGCTCTGGTAGGGGATCAGATGAGCCCCTGAAATGAAAGAGCTGCTTACAACAATTTTTCAAATGTAGAGCTGAGTACTGAGGAAAATAGAGGGCTGCTTTTGCTTGATGTCCCTTGTGGATAAAGGGCTTGCCCAGAACCATTCACAGGTTTGCTTCTTCTCTTCCCGTCCATTTCCAGGCTGAGTAGTAGGTTCAAGCTGTGTTCTTTAGTAAGATCTCTGGTGTTTTATGATGCCCAGCAGTGGTGATTTCATTGCTTCCCTCTGCTGGAGCTGTATTGGTCCTGCTATGGCTTCTCCCCTCTTCGTGCAGCTTGCTAGTCTGCTGTGACCAGAACCACTATATTACCTAGGTACTCATGTTACGCTATGCAGTTTTTCTGTAAATGAGATTCTGTTGTGTATTGCTCTGCTTTTGGAGGCAGATGAGAAGCACAGTAAATAAAGCAGGAAGTGCTTCTTGTGGCTGAATTAACTGTTTCACTTTGTGTATGTATTAACATAGAATGCTGTCACCTGAAGTAAGATCACTTATTGAAGTTTGTATGGGATTTTGCCCATCCCTCTGCAAGCCTTAGAATTAGATATCTGCTAGGATGGGGGGTAGAGACAGCAATACTAAATACTGGACAATCTTGTGGCATTTGGGGCTGGGAGCCTCCAAGTCCTGAGGTTGCTCAGAATCAGAGGAGCAGAGAGAGTATTTAAAATTGTTGTTGTCCCTTTGTCTGCCCAGGCTGCAAGCTGTAGACAGGTTCCATTGAAGAATACGAATGATAGTGTTTATCGCAAACTTTTCAGGGGAATCGCACAGATTGTGGCAAGTGAATATGCCATACGTGGAAAAGATACTAGGCCAACTATCTGGGGGGATGGAATGTCCTTTCTTTGCAGCACAGATACAGCAGAGCTGTTGCAATACCAGGTTCCCCATAATACCCAGTGACCAATTATATTGCTGCTAAAGCAAGCTACAGTAAAATCTGTGTCACGCTTAAATTGCTGTAACAAAAATGTGCGGTCAACTACATCAGAAACCTTTGGTAGATCAATAAATAAGGCTCCATAAATGTAGCTGATATCCAGAGAAATCATAGTATCATTCCCAATGCATACAGCTGTACTGCAATAGTTAGTCTGAGTGTGGTCCTGCATGCAGAATGAACAGGAGTTTCTTAACTGGTGTATAAATCTGCTTTGTGCACATGGCTGTGTGGGTGACTCTCAAATGAAGAATGGCCAGGGTATATTTGAGCTTTTGTGCAATTTTGTTAACCTGGAAGATAACTGTTCACTGTGTAGTGTCTACCTGATTCAGACTGAGGATAACATGTGTGCTTCTGTGACTGAATAGGTGCAGAGCGTGAGTAACTGTCACATATGAAGCTCCCTCAGTGTGTGTTACAGCACCAACTCATGCATGCCAGACCAGCAGGATTTTCCCAGTATTGTTTCTTTTCTGATATGTTACTTGCTGCCCCATAAATTCCTTACACTAATACTTAAGATGGTTTTGACTGACTCAATAATGTGTTACAAACTCATAATCACTGGCAGTCAGGCTGAATTGTTTATCGGACACATTTATAATCCTGTTCTCATGACATTTTTTCATTACTGGGTAACTTTTGAGTGAGGGAGGGTTTAGTGATTAATCATTATTATGAAGACAATAGAAGTAATGTGTACCAGTTGCAATTCTGACTATAAAATCGGTTGAGAGTACCAGACTAAGATGGAGACCTGCTGTAGTTAATGACAGTTGCAAATCTCCCATTGATTTTGTGAAGCTGGGGCTCTGCTGAAGGGATCCCATCCAGTATTTTCTGTATCTGTGAACTTGTAGCAGCGTGTTCTCTATCCTCGCGCCTGTCCTGGATTCAGATTGCGTAGGCGTGTGTCACAACTGCAGTTATAGCATCAGACTTTTTTTGTCAGAGTCCATGGACATCTGTACTCTGACCTAATACGTTTATTGGCCTGAATGACACATACCATTTATTGAGCTGGAGACCTCTGCAGATCCACATCCTGACTTCTGTATCTTTTTTAGGCTGTACAAGGGTAAATTTTTGGTCATTGCATACCCAATACAAGCTGCAACTCTCTGGGCATTGTTAAACAACAAGGGATGTAGGTAAATTCCACAAAATATAAATTTGACATAATGTTGATTTTATACCATCTAGCTTCTTAATACCGACACTTTCCACCTAATGAAATATATTCAGATCTGGGAAGAACAGTGTCTCACCCAGCATATTCTAGCCCCAGAACATGAGGCAAAGGGCAGGCAGAGTCTGCGGTCAACAGCTGGAGCCAAGCTTGTACATGTGATATTTAACCTTCAAATGAGTGGCAAGGACTAAGGTGTATGGTGACAGAAAATGGATGAGCGGTAAATCCAGTAAATGGATTTAGTGTATACGTGGAAAATGTTTGCATGGGTCATTTAACACTACGGTTACCCAAATTTGTCCTGGCCTGGGGCTTGCCACTGAAGCAATTAATTGAATGAGATGGGCATGGTGACGTGGATCCTTGCCATTCTTTGCTAGGGCTGTGTACGTACATGCAACAAATAAATTGCTGGTGACTGGCAGGGATTGTAGTAAAAGGTGGCACGTCCATAGCCAGAGGCATGCTTTGGAGGCAATTAATCAAATAAGGTGGGCAAAGATATGTGACGACACCTGTCGCAGATAGCACTGCAAGTACACATGCAATTAATGATCTTGAAAGGAAGAAGAGATAATCTAAAGGAAGGTATTCTCTGAAGAGCTAGTAACTCTGAGTAGAAAATTTCTGCCTTAGCTACACAGGAGTCCCAGCAGTTTCAAAGTTATGGTGCCTGTGCATTTCCAGGTAGTGTAGTGTGTGCACGGATGAAGAAGAAAAAGAGAAAGAATTTTCAGTGTCCTAAAATTCCCTCAGCTTGAAAGCCCTTTGCGCAAACAATGTGAATGCACAAGTTCAAGTATTGTAGCTCATCAGCCAAATTTAATATGAAGATAGCAGAAGTTCCCGAACTACACTGCTCCTATAAACATCTTTGCTATCAGGTACTAGATAACGTAATCTAAGAGTCTGCAAATGTTCATTCCTCTATTGACAGCAGTTGTAATTTTAGAGCTTTTTAGGCCATGACACCTTTTTACAATCTAAATGAATATTGATCTGAGCATAGTCTTCGCCAAATTTATGCTGGATTGCACCTTTGCATGGGAAGCATGCATTTGTAATGGTGATCCTGAGATTAAAAAAAATAATTGTAGCAATTAATTTCTTTTCCACAGAGATATCTAGCTCTTCAGCTGTTTTTTCTCTTGTTCCCTCTCACCTTTATCCCTTTCCCTTTCAGAAAATAACACTCCTTGTTCCACCCTGAAGCTGCTTCTCCATCATAAGCATCTCCTTGAGTCACTGCTGGCTTAACCAAAAGACTTTCAGTGCCAAAACTCTTAACTATTAATGTCGATGACATGTTGAGTCTTGCCTGCATGCCCTAATGCAAGATCAGAGCTCCATTATTTTTGGACTTTCACCTAAAGATGACAACCCTCACACAACATTGACAGTCTTGGTTTATGATATTTGTCTGCTGCTTTTTCATACTGGAGAACTAGTCTGTCTCCCTCATGTAGCTTCTTTCTGCAGTGGATGCATCATAAGTTTGGTTTTTGTCCTACCCATCAAAATGAGTTATTTGGGAATGTTGCCCTTAAGTTTGTCTTCTGCTGCAGTGGCATTGCAGGTATTCCTCACTGATGAGCGTATTCCTGATACAAACTTCTGAAGACTTCCTTAGCTGTTCTTTTGTAGCCGGATTTTGTCTGAATTCTGTAGAGCTCTTTTTCCCAAGCATCCATACCTTGCTGAGTTGAGAAGGACAGGAATTGGTACTTACCCTTTATAGACCCAAGTTTAACGTCGTCAATTATCTTCCTCCAGATGAAGAAGCATTTAAGATATTTTTCCAGACTTGTCATGGCAACTCACAGACTTTTAAGATAAAGCAAAAAGATAATGTTAGCTTAAATGATTGGCAAATGGGTTGACAAGCACAATGGGAAATGATCTTTAGTATGTACATTAACAGCTTGCTATTTCAGAGAACTCCTTTTAGTTGAATTGAGTGGCACTTTTGTTCTCTTTGCAGAGTTTCATTCCCACAGCAGGGAGAGTGTAAGAAAAGGAAGAGCAAGACCCTACAGATGACAGAGTCTGATCAGTTAATTTCAACAGCAACTTAAAAAGAATCTTTTCATCTCGTTGTAATCCTCTGTCCATCACTTGCAGGGTCCCAAAGAAAGGAAGAGAGCACGAGAGCGTGATGCCCTGAGGCCCCCACCACTCCTACAAGGTCAAACATATTATCTGCTCTGTTGCCACTTCTGAACTGTGGCTATAGAGAAAAAGATGAACAGAAATCTTAATTTTTTCTCCCCACCCTAAGTGAAACATAAAAGCAACAGCAGAAAAGTCTTAAGGAGAAACAGATGATAATACAGAGATTCTTTTGCACAGAACAGAAACACCCTGTATTTAATGTGTTCACAGGCATAGAAATGATTTGCGGACTGGTTATCAGTCCTTCCATTAGTCTGCTGGAACCTGGAGATATGATGCAGCTGCTTGAGCTGTGTCAGTGTTTTGATTTAAAAAGAATGAATGCATTGCTGTCAAATGAACCTTCTTTATTTTTTTAACCCTGCATTATTATTAATGTGCAAACAAAAAAAGACAACTGGATGTGAATGAGAAATTAGCTCCAAAATAAAGTAATCTGGCTGAAACATAGAGAACATACCTGCAAAAGTATGAACAAAAATGGGGAGACAATGCCTTAAACATATAGAAATGAAGCAGTGTCACATGAGCAAGGTTGTGGGCTTGATTCCTTGAGATCTTCTGTTGTGATTAGAATTTTTGTATGGCTTGTCTTAGAGTCTGCAGCTTTTACAGAGTTCAGGTTGCTATGATGTTGGATGCAAAATAGGACTGCAACAGTATTTAGTGATATCTACTTGTTTCTAGTATGAAGCCATAAAGAGGAGGAAGGATTTAAAAAATAACCCAAAATATTCTTCAAAATTGACTCTACTCCACAGAGCTTGGACAGTAGTCAGCAGACCAACTCTGTGGTGAGTCTGAGAGACATGAGACTGATCTGACTGGCTGTGTTTCCATATTATTTCTCTGCCTCCTCTAACTCTCCTCCTGGAAATAACGGCACAGCAAAGGAGCGCTTCTTCATGGTCAGGCCTCTTCAAGGCCTCCCAGGCTGCCCTGATCAAGGGGGAGCTGCAGAGCAGAATAACAGGACAGACTGGAGTCAAAAGAGCAGGGTTGTGTTTTTCCAGAGAACAGCTTGAAGACAAGATTCAGATTGGGACCACATTTCTTGTAGCTTTCTGGCCAAGCCTGTTGTGTATGTCTTTCAATATGCAGGTGTTAATTAAATCAGCTTAATTCCATTCATTACATCTCTATCGGAATTGGTCCAATATACTCTAATAACATTCAACCCACTAATTGTTTTCCACTGAAAATAGAGATGGGTCAGTCTGAACGTATAGGACTTTATTATTGATTACTTGGAAGTTAGATTGATGGTCTTTGCTTAGTTCTTAATGAATTAATCTACATTGGTGATGAGGAAAAGTAGAAATAGTTTTGATTTTAGTCTTGATGAAGCTGGGCACTTGTCTGAAATTCTGCAAACCAGTAATGGATAAATGAGAAGTCTCCAGCTCGGTAGAGTTCACCAAAGGCTTCAGAATACTAATTTTGTTGTTCTTCATTTTGCTTTTGCCTAGAATTGAGCCTGAGTCTACAAGCACTTTGTTTTCTTTCATCTCTAACCGCAAAATGGCTCAATTTCAGCTTTTTACTGTAAAGGACAAATCAAAGCTGGAATTTGGGCTTCTCACTTGTAAGCCATATTTGAGTTTGCTGTAAATCAACATGACTACTAGTTGGCAATGAAGTAAGATTATGTACCAACTTAAAAATGTGCCCAGTTAGAAAATTACATAAATAAGCATTTTCAGAGGACTACCTTTAGAGCCACAAGTAATCTCACTAAATTTTGGAAAACGCCTAATTCCACTATGCTGTTATTTTCCATGAAAAAGCAATAATTCTTCTCAGTTTGTGCAACTCCATACCAGTAATCACCAGCACTCTTCTTAAGACATTTTATAGAGTGTACATGTATGTGCACATACACACAGAGACATACACCTGTGTGCAGGAACAGCTAGATTTTGAATTTAGGTTTTAGAGGCTTATTAAAGTGACATGTGGTGTGGCCTACTGCTTTATAGGAGCCCTCGGTTAAAAAGATATGAGGATACTGATTGTAAAACCATCATGTTACAAACATTAGTTAATGCTTCTGTCAGTCAGTTCTCTCTGGTGTGCAGTAGTCTCACAACAGAAGGCATTAATCTTACACTGGCTGATCTACAGAAATGCAGCATTGCTCTTCCATGAAATCAGAATGGTGCTCAGTCCTTTGCAGAAATGCATTCTACCCGTGGCAGTAAGCAGCTCTGCTTTTTTGGCAGCATGCTGTGCTGTTGCCTTCAAGTGAAAGATTTTGATTTTTCACGAATGTACATAAATCTTTGGCTTTCAGTACTGGAAAATCATGGAGTTCACTCTAGCACCTGTCAGGACCAAAAAATCTGTAAGAGTCCCCCAGACCAAAAGGACTTGAGGAAATCTAGCTGTATTACATAGTAGAAATCAACAGTAAAAACCCCAATTCTGTGCTGAAAGTCCAGTCCTGTTCTTGCTCCCGTAGATCGCTGTATTGTAAAGTTGAATTAGTCAAGAGTATTAATCAAAAGTATTGGAGAAATGCCAGGTAATCGTTAAGGTCTGGCAGATTCTGATCCACGGCTTTGCTGCAGTAGTTCAAGTTCAGTCTCCTATTGCTTTAATCATCCCAGCTTGTGTATTTAGTGGAGACAATGTCTGCAGCAGCCACCTCCACAGTGATTTAAGGCTGATATCTGCCCCCTTCTGAGAGGTACGATTTAGGTATCAAAATTCTGGTGCATGTTCATGGCCATGAAACCTAAGGTGTGGTAAATGCTTCTGGAAACCCGGGGTGAGGTGCCGAATCCCTCAGGAGGTGCAGGGTTAAGTCATGTCAGTTCTGTCAGTGCCGCTTCATGGGCTGGTGTATACAGTTTCCTGCCTAGCAGGCTGGCGGCTCTGAATGCCATCCTTAAATGCTTCTCCCCACCCAGGGAACAGGAAGATCCAGCCATGGTTGCATGTGTGGGAATTTAGGTCCCTTTCTAAATATATTTCCCAGTCCTAACAAATTGTAAGAAAGCTATGGTATGAGAGAAGGTTGAAGTGTACCGGAAGTAGATTGAAGATAATTTGAATGACTTATATGTTGCAGAAAGTGATTCTGAAAGACCAGTTTGATTCCTTATGGCTTTAACATGATAGTGGCAGGTCTGTCACAGATGCCGTGACTTCAGTGGGATTACAACAGGGTGTGTATTTTGAATGTGAACCTTCATCTAACATCACAATAGCAACAGTCACATGAAGACTTGTTTATTGCATCTTGTTTATTTTCACCGCGGAGTCCTTCATGCTCACCACGTTCCATTCTTGTTGTAGCTATGTGGTGAACATGGGGCAAGGGACGTAAACGCATTTCTGCCATAAACCATGTCCCTTGTGCCGTGAATCAAGCTGCAAACATCAAGCCCATCTCGTTTCTGTGGGTTGCTCATTGGATCTTTCTAATCCTTCTCTAGGAAGAGTTGGCAGTTTTGTACGAAAGGTCTAGCTGTGTGAGTGTATAGATGTCCAGTACATTTAAGGCAAACCCTTCTTGCCAGAATTAAAGTTGGTGCCGTGCTCTGTGCCTTGCAATATTAATGAATACCAGGCAAAGGTAAGTAGCATTGCAGCATGACACTGATAGGTAATTCAGAACAAAGACAGTCGGTTCTACTGGATGTGCCATCAGTTCCTCTGCACCCACCCTCCTTGGGGCATTACAACTGATTAAAAAAACCAAAACATAAAACTGAAAAACAAAAAAACCCCTTCCGATGAATGAACAAAACTCCTCTAAATCCTTTTTTTGGGGGAGAAAGCAGAACTGATCCCACAAAGAGAAGTTTCTTCACATTGCTGTTCAGAGCTTCAGTTTTACTAAAATGAGCATATTTTATCCATAGTGGTGGATTGTTTTATGGACCATTTTAAAGAAAAAAAATGATTTTTTTTTTTCTGGAGATTATCAGGTTTTGACTTCAGACAATTTGCATTTGTGTTTCTTCCGTGGTGCCTACTGGACCAGGTTTGTTTGTTGACAGAAAAGACAAATAGTGTGTGTGTGGAGAAAGGGAGGGAGAGCTGGAAGAAGGATGGGAGAGATACCATCAGCTATGGGGACGCCACAGCTTTCAGCATGTGCTTGCAGAGAACAAGGCTGAGGTGAGTGGTTCCAGGCAGCAACCTGCGGGGCAGTTTGTGAGAGTTCGGCCTCGTGGGAGTCTGCTAAAGGATCACGTATAGAACTGCTCTTCACTGTCCTATGTCCTCTGCAAGCTCACAGCTCTGCTTCAGTCTCCAGGGAAGTCTAATCCCTTATATCTGTTTATATGTGTCTACATGCATGTATGTATGTGTATACATATCTGTATCTGCCTATATCTGTATTTCCTTTTGTTGTTCTAGCTCCTGTCTTTAGAACCTTTTTTACCCTTTCTGCAGGAAGCTTCTGAGGAGGTTTCATTGGCTTGCTCGTGTGCAGTTGCGTTTTGATCTTAATCTTGGTTGTTTCCATAACTTCTAACTGCCAGACCCTTATTGTTTGGTTTTCAGTTTTTGTTCGCCTTTGTTCTCTGGACCATTTTCACTGTGGTATCTTTAGCATGTTTGCTATTAGGCTTTTATGTTCTTGAAATGTCAGTCCCACTGTGTCATGTATTTTCTATTTTGTCTCACAGTTGTAAGGCCTTTGGAGCAGGGGATGATATTTATTCTGTTGACATGGTACCTTGCATGAAGGGTTATTAACTTAATTAGCCTCTAAGCAGTATTATGTTCTCTGTGATATTTAATGTTAAATTATCATTGTGTATAAGTAATTGGCTTGCCAGTTACTTTCTTTTTAAATATATAGCTGCTTTTGTGTCTGTTTTTCCAGGATTCATAAATGCTTCAGCCAGCTATGAATGTATAGGCAGGAAGTAAACTTGGTTGCCTCCTCCACGGTGCTGTTGTACCCTATTTAGTAATTGGGCCCTGCACAAAACCAGATTGCAGCACAAGACACTTTTCTCTCTCCGTTCCAAATTGAACCCATCTATTACTATATCACTGACCTTAGATGCAGTACTGAGCTCATTTTCCCGTCTATCTGTTGTGCCATCATTGCCATACTCATTCGTCTTTGTATACTAGTGTTATATAATACTGTATAAAAAGCATTCATGGAGTTGACTACCTTGTATTTCTAGCTTCAGTCCCAACAGCTTTTCATTGTGGTATTCACAAAAGCTGTGCTGACTCTGACCTCCCCTTTAGAAATCCCCTTGGACCATTCACTGTGCAGCCTGTCCAAATAGTCTTCTGTTCTTTGCCTTATCACTGAGTTTATGATCCTTGCCTGTGCTACAGCTCTGTAGTTTTCTAGTTTGGACCTTAATTCCTTTTTAAGCATGGATGCCATGTAAGCTTTCCTCAAATGCTTAGCCCGATTGGAAAATAATTACAGATTTCCAGGGTGGTGTACAAACCGTTGCTGTTAACAATAGTGATACTACAAAAGCTTTGAGCTATACAACACTATGGATTTTTTTTGGAGAAGTTCTTTTCACTGAGGATTCCACCCCAAGCTGAGTTTTCTGCAATTCAGTGTGAGAGAAAAGCTGACGATTCTGAAATTCAGAGGGATTTGAGCTACTGCCAGTTTTGAAGGAGAAAGTGCCAAAAAGGGGTGCAATAGAAACCCTAAAGCATGTAAAACTGCTTCCATAGTACTTTTTTTTAATCTCTGCTCGCTGTACAGTTTCGGATACAGAATGTCCTCTGTGATTCTCACAGCCTGAATTCTTCGTATTTGGCTGCTATGATACTGTCCTCCATTGCAAAAATCTGATGGGTTGCCCCACTAGTACATGCATGTTTGGGTCTTGTGCAATTTCTTCTTCCTTCCTGCTATTTGTGAGTGTACAGAATTACGTTTTTACTCTAAGAGTATTAATTCTTCCAGCTGAACAGCCTCGCTTTTTAAAATCTTCAACCTTTCTCAATCACAGTCTTGCCCCTTGGCAGCATCGTATATTGATGCTTCTATGCTGGGACTCATAGGAAAAAACCCACAAACTGTTTGTATTGGCTTTTCATGCTTGGCACATGCCTTGTTGCTTTAGGTCTCCTGGATATCTAGTGTCCCACTGTCTGAAGGCCATGGAAAAGCAGGGTTTTGGGCCTTCTGTGGAAGGCTGTTGTAGGAACGTGGAGCAGGACAATACTGAGAAATTCCTTTCTTAAGTACCAACCAAGTGTTAACTGTCTCTCTTATCGATTTGGTACCATTAGTGCTCCCTTTGCCTGCTGTGTTCTCTTGCTACTTGTCCTCTGAGAGGTGGAATTTATCACCTCATAGGCAGATGGGGCATTTGGCAGAAGAGGGATCCAGATGTAAGGCTTTGGAAAGTTCCCAGTAGCAGCATCTGGGCTTGGCTCTGGCTTATTGCCTGAATTCTTTGTGAACTTCGAACAGCTGGCCATGGAACTGCCTCTAGGGTTATCTCCGGGGTGGTTGCTACAGCTCTGGCTGTGAAATCACATTCTCCTGACATACCTCTCCACTCAGAGGAAATGTACCCATACGTTCACATGCAGGAATCTTTTTGTAGCTCAAACTTCAAATGTACTGTATAAAATATGAGCATGTATCTTTTTGTACCCACAAGATGACCTGGAAACTGTGTGAGGAATAAAGCTTGTGTGTGTGCGTATTCATGTCAACGTATTTCTCTGTGTGTCAATATGGTTAATTGTTAGCAGATTCTGTACTGCTATGACTGCTTTGACTCCAAGTCAATGGACATATGCCAGCAGAATATTTGGCTAAATATCTCCCATCTCATGTAGCAGCAGAACACTGTAGTTTTGGGCATGTTGCCTTCTGTCCATTTTACTTAAAACACAGCCTTGCGCAGTTGAATCGTGTTACCTTCATTATGTGAATCTTACTCCTGTGCACAGGCCTGATAAAGACTAATTTTTCAGGCTTAAATGGCTCCTAATTCAGTGTCAGATCCTCTTTGCAGTAGAGATATTCACTACTACATAGATTTCAATGCAGTCAAAAGAAAACAAATGTGTATTGAGTCAATATTCTAAAACCTTCACCACAGCTGTCTGTATCATGAGTGGAAAGTAGTCTGTCTTCTATTTATGATAAATCATTGACTAGCATGCACTTGAAATATTTGGTAGGAAATACATGTATTTCATATATGCGTGTGTATATTTCAAGTGTCTATTTATCCCTCTGTGTATAACATGGTAGATATTTCTCTATAATGAAATGGTCAGAATTCTGAATTTTGGCACTTCAGGGTAGAAAAAAAATCATCCTCATTAACATACATTGTCTTGCTTTTTAAAAGGCCATAAACCCTCATTTGGGCTGACTTCCGCTGGCGTGACTACTTATTAATATGTATCTAAAAAAGCAGGTGTTTTGATCATACTGGCTTCAAGATAGTAAGATTATTTTATTTTATTTTAATCTTTTCGGAAAATGCTACGGGAGTTTCTAAAGTTGAGGATAACCCTTCATCTGTAGGTATTTTTGAATTTAATCCAGTGTAAGACTGGTCCAAGGATGTCTGCTATAGGTGCATTTTGAAGCAGAGGTTGTTTACTGTACCCAACATATGCAAAAATCTTTCAGAAATAAGCCTTTTGTAAACAGCAAATAAGACTTTGGGTGAATGTTTCTGTTGAAATGTGTCTGCATAGTTAGCATGTAGGTCATCAACTTCAGCCTAGTCTGCATGATTTACACAAGAATCTGCCTCCATGTTGGGAATAGTCTAGTGTACCTGAAATCATGTATGGGATATACGTGATTCAGTGTGGGTAGTATGCATGAGAGTTTATAACTGACTGACTGCAGTGTTTCAGGCAAATAAAGCAAGAAGCCTTAGGATTTGTTCTGTGTTTTGTGGAACTCCCCTTTTCGCATGGGTGCTGTGAAAGGACTGTCTCTCTGAAGAGAGGCTGAATGTTGAATTTAACTACTGCAATGTATATCTTCATGTGCATCCATGCTGCTTTTATACATACATAGAAAATTAGAAGAATGGGGTAACTGTTTGGGGTGAAAAGTATTTGAAAATAGTAGGATTTTTGCCATTGATTTCTACGAAGTCATTGTTAGATGTTTTTCATTGGTATCTCTACTGAAAGTTTACTTGAATCAAGACTGGGTGAGTCTTACAAGGTGAACTGGTCTATCTGGCGTCACTTTGCACTCATAAACCACAAGGAATTTTGTTGTTACTGTTTTCATTTATGATAAATTGAAATATACAAATGTTAAAGGCATGATAAGAAATGCTTTTTGACGTGTTTCTCTTATTTCACAGGATCACAGAATTGTAAGGGTTGGAAGGGACCTCTGTGGATCATCTAGTCCAACCCCCCTGCCAAAGTAGGGTCACCTAGAGGAGGTTGCACAGGACATCGTCCAGGTGGGTTTTGAATATCTCCAGAAGAAAGTAATTCTGAATACAAGAATCCTCAGCTGAAAGTAATTCTGAATACAAGAATGGGAAGCAGTTTGATTTCTTGAGGTCATCTCTGCTGAAGCACGTGTCTCAGTGGTTTAGTATTGCGTATGCTGGAGAAGTGCTGTCCCCTGAGATGTTCCATCTTTGACATCATAGGAGTAAGCAGTCTGTACAGTTTCTTGTAGTGGAGGTTCCCTGCCATCATCTCCTTTGACAGCTCAGCTGTTAGCAGAGATTTTTCTCAATCAGGGGGAACACATCTGTTGTTCTCTCTCCTTTTAACATTGAAGTTGCTGTTCTGACTAGCTCTCAGTTATCTGGGGGAGTTTAGTGCTCAAAGTGAGCGGCATCAGACAGCACCAGGAGTCATACCTTCTGCATGACCTCTGCCAGTCAGGTCAGGTTAGAGATTGCTGCATTACACACAGCAAGCACAGATTCTCCTGTTGTGGCTTCGTCTCTTCCTAATTACGGAGATCCATCTCTTTCCATTACCTAGTATAGAAAGTGCAGTACAGATGGAAAGGAAGGGTATTTATACCATGTGGAGCAGAGATAATGGAGGAATCATAAAGGAGAACAGTATTTTCTCCATTTCAGGATACTTTCCTGCAATTTTTTATATTCCTTTAGGTATAGAAAAAGTAATAGGATTTACTTTTTTAATTTTAGAACTGTAGCAGGTGGTGGAGAGTGACAGGATGATATAAAATCATTTTACTTCTCATGATGTAGTTTGGGGTCTTACTATATTCACTGCTCTCAAGTCTATGAGATGATTTACGTGCACAGGACCAGCGTCTCTGAAAGGATGATTCTTGCACTGATGGACCTAAATCTATAGGTAGAAACTGGCTGGTATAGTCTAGGACAGGTGCTGAGTAGTAAGTTCTGCTGATGTGCTGATCACCAATAACTTCCTAAAATCACTTGGTAGTTGCGACGTGTTAAAGGATGTTTTAAGACCAGTAGCTTTACATGTATATCTAAGTAGCCTTGTCTTGTCAGAAACAAGGTCTAAAAAGCACAGAGTAGAAATCTCTTGTATACCTTTAAAACCCACAGTGCTATCTGGACCTGCTTGGATTCTCACTCTTTATTGCTGGAAAGGTAGGTTTTCTGTGATATTTTCTAGAGAAGATCTTAGAAGCTGTAGCAAAACCCTCATCCACTTAAGCTCAAGCAGTAAATCTGTTAGTGAGCATGACGTCTGAGCTACTATCTGATAGACCTGCAACTACAACTGAATATAAGCCAAAAAGTATAATTTTCGTATTATGATGCCATTTAGTCTGTTACTTGCGATCTGCCTTTTAAGAGCAGTTCTAGGTCACTGATCTGCTCATAATTTAAAGTTTCAGAACAATGATGGAATTTTGCACAAAACCCTCCTGAATAAGAAAAGATCTGTTTGTTCAGTTTCCTGGGTGCAGAAGGAACAGCTGAATTTTTTCCCCATCATTTTCTTAATACCTTTTTAATAATGTCTGCGCTCTCTCATAGAGTGCAGTAATGCATTTGTAAGGATTTTTTTCTGTTAATAGCCATTGTGTTTTTGACAATACTCTGAATAATAGAAATTAACTTTCCCAGTGTCCCAAATGACAGGGTGAACTGTTCCATCAGTGATATATCTTCAAAACTGGATTTAGCAAATAAAAGCATGGTGGATTTTAAATATAAGTAAGACCCATCCCTTGGATCTTCTTTTAGCTGCAAACCTTCAAAGAAATTATTTTTTTACTCCCAGCAAATTACCTAGGAGAAAAAAATGACAAGAGTAATCTATTTTTTTCACACCTGGTCGGTTGGCCAGAGTTTCTCATCAAGGAGTACATGCTGTTTGCTCCCCAGATGGACAGGCTGGATGAGTAACAAATCCACAGAGCCTGGGACACAAGGTAGGAATTATACTGCCTGTGCTTTTAATCTTGCACAGCTCTGCTCATTGGTAATTGCAGGTGGCCCATATCCAAACGAGGCTCTATTTGGACAATATCCTATATCTTGTCAGAAGGAGTCCCATTAAATCCTGCACTGGAATTAGGCCAAAAACTTGAAACAATTATGGGAAACTTATTTTTAAAAAGTGGAAGCCATATACTGGTGACAATTAGACATTTAAGCAATGACAGCTGCAACTGCAATTCTAGCTGCTTCTGCTTGGTCCTTGTTTTGTCTGTCTGGCTCAGCTACAATAAGAGGTACTGAGCAAGAAGTGCATGAAGTTGAGACTGTAATCATTGTCTGTGTCTCTTGTTCCGGGGCCTCTGCATAGTGCTGGAGCAGCACTGCATGTTTGAACAGTGTCTGGCAAATTCCCTGAGGCTTGGACAAGAAATGCTGCCTGTACACTGCCATTCAGCTATTCGGGTCACATCTTGCTCGGCTTGCTTTCCCTTTAATTTAAAGAATGTTTGCTGTTGTCATCATTCTGCCTAGGGATACTCCTACTTTATCAATCAAAAGGTATGGAGATTTAGGAGCCTTTATTGTGAGAGTCTTATTAGAAAGTCTGAATTGCAAAGTGATTCCATACCTTAGCCCCAAACCATGTCCTTGGGGACACCAACCTCCCCTTCTCTTCCTAGAGTCTAGATGTTGAAGACATGCATTTTATTTTTCCTGTGCTTTTGAGATGCCATACCAGAGCAGAAACTTCTCAAAGGTATACTAAAATGCTAGTGGGCATATTTAAAAGTGATATGTCTAATTTTTAAAGAAAGCCTCGAGGCAAAATGTGTCTTTCTCTGGTGTAATCCTGTCAACTCCTAAATCGTTATACTTTTAAGCTAAGCGTGTAAACATCAGACTCCAAAATCATTATTGTAAGACTTGGAGGGCTGCTGTCAGGGATGCCATGGTAACTGGAGCGCTCTGCTTCCCTCTGTCATTTTCATGGGAGCTGTGGGGCCGGAGCAGCACAGCAGTCCATCCAGTCTAGTGGCCATCTCCTCCAGGACGGTGCTGGGAAGGGTCTGATCTCTCTGCACAGCTCAGCATGCCTGTTGAAAGCAGATCTCCTCTTTCTCTCTCCCTCTTTTTAAATCTCACATCTGCAAGTCAGGCTGGTGTGTAAACTCGGTCCTGATTGCATGGATTAGAAGTGAGAGATGTTTTGTCCCTGTGGGCTTCTCGCCCTCTTATGTGATGCAGTGTTGTGCCATGTCCCCCTGCCATCATCCCTGGCTGCATGCTGCTGAACAGCAGGTCTGCTGGCAGCCAGGGCCAGGCTGCGCGTTCAGATATGGCATACTGCTGGTGGCACCACTGAGGGCTGGTCACGACATCTACCTGAAGTGTAAATGAAACTTCCTCAGAACTCTTTGCCTCTTCTCTTCCTCTTTAGCTGGTCTGGCCCTAAGGTATATGTGGGAGAGGGTATGTGAACATGGGTAGGAAAAGGTCAAATTGGGAAAAATGTGGCCAAATTAATTTATTTAGTTTTTAACTTTCCTACTGCATGGTGATGTTGCAATGCCTCCCTGTTTTATCTGATGCCTGGCATTCTCCTGGTATGGATACCTGCTGGGCTTGTGCGATGTCCTCAAGACAGTTAACTAGAACTGGCAGGAATCTGCACTGCCCTTTAGTTCTTCACATAAAGAGCAAAGCTGAATTTCTGCTGTGTGGCGTTACTTCAGGATCCCA
The DNA here is from genome assembly GCF_030867145.1 of Opisthocomus hoazin. NCBI lineage: Eukaryota > Metazoa > Chordata > Aves > Opisthocomiformes > Opisthocomidae > Opisthocomus > Opisthocomus hoazin. The sequence continues at coordinate 10,310,160 of NC_134424.1, read as the reverse complement.
TGTCTGTTCCTGTCCTCTTTGATCTTTCTAGCTGTCTTAGAGAAGTGAGTGAGGTGGGATGGATGCAGCCCTTTTTCTGTGCAAGCAACAGTACATTGGTAACATTCCTTGGTAATGTATGTAGACATGTATTTTAATAGACCAGTTACGAAGCACAGGAGTGCTAGGCCGTAAGACTGCAATCTGTCTTGGAAGGATTTTGCTGATAGTTTCATAGTGGGTGAGTGGGCTGATTTCATGTACGCTCTGTAGACTACTTTATTTTGAGCAACCTCCTCAAACCAGTTGATCAAAGGTAATTTGGATGAAGCATTTGTGCCCTTGCTCAACTTCATGGTCAATAGTTAACTGCTTAGCCATAATAAAGATGCCTTGCTAACTAGCACACACAGTACACAGTCTGCTTGAGTGCAGATTTGTTGCTGTATTCTCAAGGTAATTTTTCTCCTTTATAAGCAAGTAACATGTGACTGAATACAAACAACAGCATCAGTAAGCAGCACCTTTGTATGAATGTGAGCAGAAAGGCTAAACCTGAACAAGCTAGGTATAAAAAATACAGTGTAATGGTTGTGTAACTGAAAAAAAGTGAAAGGTAGGGGTTTTTTTGCCGTGTTTTTTTTTTTTTCCTTGTCTTACTGCGTAGCTAGAAACTTTGTATTTCCTGGATTCCAAGGCTGGAAGGGTCTACTTGATCTTCTGCATAACGTTGTCCAGGAAGTTACCTCAAGCAATTTTCAGTGCATCTATTTTAGATGTTTTTTCTATTTGTGTATAAGAAAGTGTCTTGGAGGGACAAGTCTAATACTTTGAGCATTTAAACTCAGTTTCTGAGAAAAGTGCAGTCAGTGGGCTCAGAGTAAAATATGTTTCAATATAGTTAGACTGCTATTTTTACTGTCATTCTCCTGAGCAGAGGCAAAGCTGAACTGAAACACTGAAAACTGTGTTTAATGAACACCAAGGCATCTCAGTGTTCCCCATGGGTGTGCATGAATGGCTTTAGGAGTCTAATTTTCTGCCTGTCATTTAAAACAAACCCTTAAAAGTCTGAATTTGGCCATATGTGTGGCCATTCTTTTCTTCCAGGACAACTCTGAGCAGCAGTTTCTTGTGGTTGTCCCAGCAGCCCTGAATGCAGGTCCGCTCTCAGCGTACCCAGTAGTCAGGCAGCTCCTAAAGAGAAGTGTTCACAACAAACAGGTTTCAGCGCATGTGTGCCTTGAAAAGGATGGAACTCTTGCGTCTGTGATGCCTGCTACACAGACATCCTGATGAGCCTACAATGTATAAGCTTTTTCCCATTGTTCAGGACCACATGCCAGCAAGTGCCTAGAGAGTGATTTCTTCTTCCACTGGGTCGTTTTTTTTGTCATCCTGGGCTCCAGTAATCAGATCAGAGCAGCCTGAACTTCCTGCGTTTGAGAGAGAGAGAAAGAAACCATTACTGTGTTGTTTCAGTATCAAGAGTTATTTTAATTATCCCTTCTCATTTTCAGTTCATACAGGAAGCATTCTTTTTTCTTACTCATTTAGCCAGAAACATCACAGGCATTTTTATGGCTTAGCAGCAATCTTGAATATTCCATGACAGCAGTGTCTGTGGTGTTTCTATCTCGCTCCACATGCCAAGGCAACCAGCTGCCTCCCAAGAGAACTAGGGTCAGACATTGCTCCTTCATAGTGGTAAGCAAATAAGGTTTTTGATGTGAACAAATTTGGGCTGAGATACGAAGCAAGGAAACAAGCCATTAGTATATCATTTGTAGCATATTCCAAAGGTGGAAGAAAAGTAATTGCAGCTTAATTCATTGGAGTATGAAAACGTTTGGATAGTGAATAGCAGAGAATTTTTACTGATGTGTGGCTTCACTAGAAGCCAAGTGCTGGTTAAACGTTTGAGCAAAATGTGGTGGAATCTATAGCTGCATCTTGGATCCCATGGCAAAACTATGGCCTGATCCAAAAATTCATTGCCAAACTTTCTTGGCTTCAATGAAGTCAGAATCTGAAGGCCAGAATTGAACAGAACATTTCAAAAAGGCTGGCCTTCTGTTTTCCAGCAAAAATGCAGCATGAAGGAATTAGGAAGCAGATGAGAAGATGAATCATGAAGTCCAACATTTGGATTACACCTTGGCCATGGCAAAAAAGTTTTAAATCTGTGTGTGCAGACACTTCGAAAGATACATTGGACTTATCTTCAAGACAGGAGAGCATCAGTAATTGCAACTTATTTATGTAAATGCCAGCGGTGCATTTAATCATAAGGAAATCTCCTTTGCTCTTCTAAGCCACTTATAACAAGGAAGGAATGTTGCTTCAGCTGTCAAAAAGCTGTAGGAAGAACCATTTCAGGACATGTTGAGATTCCTTAAACACAAAGCTTTTCTTTGCAGCTCAGTTTCTCCTGAGCTTACATTTATATTTCAAGAACATAGGCTTCCTTGAAGGCTTGTTCCACCTGAGCAGAGATGTTCCTGTCTTAGTGTCAGCTTTGATTCAGAAGGTAATACTGCATGTATCCAGGAAGCTGCGGCCTTTCCCGCCAGTTGGTCATCTATCATTTCATTACAGTAAGGTTACCAAATTGACGTGTCCTGGCTAATTCTTCTAATGCAGCTATATAGCTGTCTAGCGTTTCGTCAGGCAACTGTGCATGCTGTCTCAATTGATAATACTCTGTGATACTACTAGCAGATGGCAGAACATGACCTACCTGTGAAATCCGACGCACAGTGATCTTCTAACAGTGCCTGTTTTGTCAGGGAATATCTTGAGACATACTTTTGCCTTCCTGGTCCAGCATTGCAACTGTGTTTTATTTGCCATAGAAATAAATGAAGGTATCACACGGCTGGTATTGGGCCTTGTAACTGCTACTGACTAGCTAAGAAATGAAGATTTGCTGTTAATATTAATTCTTACCATTTCTTCAAATGAGGCTGTAATGAAATTTGATATATAATTTTTTAAATAGTGGCACAGGAGCTATTTTAAATTTAACAATGGTGGTATCTTTTCTTCTTATATTTTTCATTAATCTTCATGTGCTTAATTAGTTGCTGTTCCTCAGTGGGAATGTTTGACTAGAGTAGAATGAGACTAATGAAATCTCTCGGGTTGCCACTGCTGAAAAGGAAAAGGTCTAAGTGCTAGAAGGACATCAAGCCTGGCTAAATACAATGTTTGTTCATAGGTTAGCCCTGTGTGGCAATGTTTGCATGAGTAAAACAAACAAAAAACCCCACAAACAAACAAACAATCAAAAACCCCCAAAAATAAAAATGAAGGTAAAAGCACAGAGTAACATGCTTTCAAAATTTTCTGGTGTCCGCTTCCACGTGAAATGGTTCTTTAATTGTGACCCTTAGTTTGCAGGGCAGGTATAGGGAACTTGTGTGCAGACTGAAGGTCTGTGCATAAAAAGAGCTAATGAGACAAGTTCATCTCCTTTTTGAAAGCCTGGCATGCAGCTTAGAAAATATCAGCAAACCAAGATCAAAGTGTGTTAAATCCCTACTCTAGGATATGCAAAATAAGCTACAGGTTTGAAATTAGAAGCCAAAAAAGATTTATATATGAGACGCCACCACATATCTGGGTAGAGTCTGAACTCTGAGAAAAAGCCGGTTGTTAGCAGTGAGATTGCCCACATGTGCAGTGGACTAGATTTGGACTAGGTCCTAGGTTTGCTTGCGTTTGCTTGAGAACAGTGTTTAAATCTTTAATTTGCTTGTTCAGAAGACTGAGTCCATGGCTTGCTTCATGTTTAGCCAGAATATGTCAGTTATTACGGTGTAATATAAGGGCTTACACTGAATATTAGCTTATGTGAGACCAGATACAATCTCCTCGTTCATTGTTTGGAAGCAAGAAATAGCATTTATCTTTTCACCAGCATACGGCATGAGTGGTCACTATAACAGAGCTCCTTCCATGCTGTGATAACTGCATAACAGACACTATCATCTGTATGTCTTCAGAAGAATAGGAAATAATGAGCCAGATTCACTTCTGTTCGGGTTCCATTGAAGTTGGAGAAATTATATCAGCAGGAAGTTTGGCCTCATGCATGTTAATTGAGCTCTTTTCAGTTCAGTGCTTTGTATTACTTTAATTTTAAAATTATAGCCATAAATTGTGCCGAGCAATGCTATCTCAAGACCTGCATCTACTGCCAAGCACAGCCTCTCGGGCCGAGCTCTTGCTGCAGCAGGCTGCTGCTTGTAAGGTACCCTTGGACTTAATTTTGAAAAAGCTGTTGTTAAAATGACACCATTTGCAACTAGCGCAGCTACCTGCTAACTCTGATACGTACCACATTTCAGTGCCTGACAAGACCTATACCTCTTAATTTAAGAGTAATGTGGCAGGAAGATGGGAAGCATATATGTGTCTGTCTAAGGAGACCCAGGCCTTGTCACAGCATGAAGACTACATGTCCTCCGGCAGGTATTTTCAAGTGAGATTCATTGCCCCAAGGGACCTGGTAAACAGATGCTAAGAGGCTTTGATTTGGATTGGTTTCTCCAGAGATGCCTGCCAGCCTGGACTGATCTGTGTATCTTACTTTGTTTTCCTTTTCTCATATGCAAGAAAAACAGCTGGGAAGGAAAAGGGGGAGGTGGCATTGCTAGGGGCTTGAAGGTACCAAGCAGCTGGCTGTTGACATTGGCAGTAACAAGGAAAAAGTGACTTGCTGAATTTGATATGAACTTCAGTGGCCATCGTTCAATCCTTATGAAATACTCCACAGCTGCCAGATGAAAAAGCCCCGTTTTTTGTCTGGAAGTGTCTGTTTATTTAATTTATCTGACTTTAATTTTACCTAATTTTATCTGATCAGTCTTACATTATCGTATTCTCTGTTTGTAAGTGATCTATTTTCTACTAGATTGCTCACTATTTTTACTGTTGTACATTTACAGTAATGAACCTGAAGGCTGAAACAGATGATAACACAGTAATTGTTTTTTAGGTCTGTAATAATTCATGAGTATTGCCTACAAAGCAAGTTTTGGATGGTCTTCAGGGGTAAACACATTGAAGACAGGTACTTGTAAGCTCTTTTACAATCTATTAGCATAATAACATCCTGTAAAATAAGCATCTTCATAATCTAAGAACATCTGATGTTGGTCCATTAACTGCCTTCATCTTCAGTTCAAACTGCCTATGGTCTCCATATCTGGGCATCATTTAGTATTACGGCTGAGGAAACTCCTCCTGTTCTATGGAACTGACCAAGATCAAATAATAAAATAGGGGTTTAGGTTCTTTTCCTTTAAAAATACATTATGCCCCATGTGAATGCAAGATCACCTTGACAAGTTATATGCTGGTACACTCATAGCCTGATAAAATTGTATCTTGAAACCTCTAATTTTGTCATTAGCAGTTATTTCCTCTTCATACCAAGTAATGAAATAGCACATGAGGAAAATATAATTTTTCCTTCATTTATTTATTGAAGTATCAAGGGTTACATTTGACAATGGTATTACGATATACATCTGTTTCTTTTCATATTAGGAAGGTTTTAATGATACTTCAAGAATTAGAAAAGCAATTGCTTAACTAAACTGAGGGAATTCCCTGCAAATGTGAGTGCCTTAAGTTTATATAAGATTTGTTTAACCTAGGAATTGTTGTACAATTAGTTACATAATGCAAATGAAAATTAGATATCCTTGTTTCCAACGCTTTGTCGTCATACTGTAAAACTACAAAGAGCTCTGACTGGTCTTCATTCAGCATCATGATTATTCCTTTGTAGGTAACATCCAGCTCTGACAACATGCAGAGAGGTACTGACAAGATACTGTCCTAAGAGATACTGAAAGTTTAAAAAGTGCCTGTGTTTAAAAAGAAGTCCAAGTTAAGTATACATTTAAAATAGAGAGATATTAAGGCTTCACTTTCCTATTCTATAGTTTTAAGTAGTACTACATAAACCATATTATGGATAACGTGGAGGGAGGAGTCTGACAGTTCCTAGCTGCTTTTTTTTTTTTTTTTCCTTTGGTATGATCTTAACCTCATTGGCTTTACTATATGCAAATATAATCATTACTTTATGAAGGTAATGATTTCCCATGAGGCGCTCTTCTCTATGCCTGGCAATTGGTATTACATTTTAAGGATATCATCACATGTTTGCTTAGAAAAGTGAAATAGAGGTTTCAAAAGGTCTCATTCTCTTCAGTGGTAGTCTATCACTACATTTGACAGTCTTGCTAAATGAGAAGACCACCACACTTTATGACAACTTTCTATAGTATTTATCTCATCTACATGCCAGAACTACAGTTCAGAAAAAGCTAAGGCAAAAACCATCTGTTTTGAAAGTTGTAAGTAGTGAAATGTTTCAATATCAGCCATCAAAATAAATTCTGTCAAAACCATTGGAAAGTCAACATGTCCACACAGTGTTTGCTTAGCCCATGGGAACTTCCTGGGTTTTAGATCAGCTGCTGCAATTGGGTTCTAGTCCAGGATTTTGACAATGAAAACAAAAATGGTGTATAAATGTGGATCCACATTTTGGCTTTTTGAACTCTCTTCCATCTCAAACAGCAGGGAAATGTTTGGAGCATTTTTTACTTTTTTTTTGACACCTGTGTGTACTTTTGGGAATAATGTTCAATTTCACCTTTAAAGAGAGCAAAACCATCCTGAGAATTAGTGATGAGAGAGTCCAGCAAATCTGCTTGCTGGGCAGAGAGCTGACCTGTTGAAGATGGCTGCTCGCAAGAGACTGATGCTTTCCAAGTATGTTGACATCAGTGAATGTCTGGGTTCTTGGCAAAGTAGACTCTTTGCCTTTAAGTAAATGTATCTGGGAATAGATTAGTTTGCAAGCATTTGAATTGATTTAATGTGTGTTTATTCTTCAGATATTCACTGTGGCTGTTTACTTCTGCAAGATAAATACTTAAAATTACATTTGAACCTCACATTAACATTATGTTCATGTCATTATAGTTTTCTTTTGTGAATGAGAGTTACCTATCAGTCTTAAAGCCGTAATAAGAATGAGTCTATTTTTGTAACTCCCAGCTTCTCATGATAATCTGCCATAGGGTAGAATTAATTTTGTGGCATGTTTACCGCTCATTCATCATCAGAGTCACAGCAGTGAAGCAGTCATCAGGATAGAAAAGCATTGGTATTTTGTGAGCTGTGCCAGGATGACAGGTCTTCCAAAGGAAATCCACATATAACACAGTGCAGCTACCTATTCCTGGGCAGTGAACATGTATCAGGGAACTGAACTAAGGGTCTCCAGGGCCAAAGGCATGACAGCTGAACAAGAAGCTGGATACAGGCATTTATTTCTTTCTGGAGCTTGTCACTAGAAGGGAAGAGACTCACGTCATGGCTGTAGTTTTTGGATTCCAACAACTCATTTGCTAGGAGCAGAGTGCAGACTTTCTTGTTTCCCCCCTGGCTGCTCCAGTAGTGACTTTGTCATGGCTCTTACATGTACCAGGTTTGTGTCAGTGACTTAGGAGCGAGGGACTTTCTCCACCATCTCTCTGCTTTCTGGTGTAAGAAAGTATGTTGAGTAACTTGAGTAGTGGAACAGGTGATCTTTCCAAGAAGGGATTATCCTCCAATTGCTGTTTTTTTCATCTTTGAATTATGTTCAGAAGTGCATCTGATAGTAGCTGTGTCACTGCAGGGTCTGGTTTCTTCTAGGTTCTCTCTTACTCAAGAAATTGGAAATTCCCATGTATCCAAACTAGCTTTTATTTTGCCTGTTCTCTAAGGACTGATCTAGATTTGTATTTGGTTGGACTTCGGAGTCAATAGTGAAATGCTTAAGTATAAATCTGAGTTCCTGTATTTCATGGAGAGTTTTGGCAAATGTTCAAGAGCTTTTTCACTGCATGGTCAGTTTATAGCATTATTGTGAAAACCTGAAGTTTTGCAATTCAAGGACCACTAAATTATATCAAGTGGAAGAGCATGGTTCTGTAATATTATGTTTCACTAGCTGGAGCAGTTTACTTGCATAAATATTGTGTCAAAAGTCAAATACTAAGATATGAAGTTGAGTCCCTTCTGGTTTTGTAAAAGATAAATGCTTTCCTAATTTGTCATTTAACAATGGAAAATTATTTAATGGATAACTGAAAATACATTTTTTCTATTAATTAAGACTAATTACGTAGCTGAAAAAATTAAGCATATAAGGAAGCAGATTCAGATGAAATTATAAGAAAATTAATGCCATTAATATATTTTAACCATTTTTTGTGCACTTTGAATAATTTAGTACTTGAATGTTTTCATAATTTTTGTGCATAAATGTGTATTCAATAAATCTAGAAATTATTTCCCAATAGTTTACTTAGATTCTTTTGTTTGTTTCTAGATCCACAGAATCTCTAACATATCGGTTATATAGGAAAGAAGCATCTGATCTGTGAGGGAAATGTTACAGGGAATGAAAAAACTTGAGTGTCTAGCCTGCACAGGACAGTACCAAGGGAGGATTATTACTCCTTGCTCTTTTGGTATGAGACTACAGTTGACCACTTTATATTTTAGAAAAGGATGGAGTTAGGAGTCATTCTGGGTAAATACATCTGAACTACATGGCACTGAAACGAGATAGCTCTTATGGGATCTAACAAATTATTTGTTTTTTGCTACTTAGGATGCTAAAGAAGAAACACTACTTTTTGTTGCTGTGGAATTCATAGAAATAGAGATTTCAAGACGTGCTGGGCTATTCAGTTTATCCTTCCTCTCTGTACATGATAGCAGTATGAATCTTTGCATTCAGTTCAGCTTGGCTCCAGCTAGAACACATTAAATGGTAGTCAGCATCCTGGTGTGGCTGGAAATCAATGCAGGATGTGATCAACTTTCTTAATTTGAGTTTATATGCCTTGATACACAAATTCAATCATATTCTATGTTTTCTACAGCACAGAGCACATCTCTGGTATCTCATTAAGTATAGCTATTAGTGGTGGCAGAGATTTCTGCGGAAAGTACTGTTCATGTTGATCTTTCTACCATCTGTGTGATACAATCTAAATATGCTATTGTGCCTTTTCGCAACACAGATCAAATGCTGTATCTTGAGTACAGACAGATAATTGTTGCTCTTTCTTGAGAGGCAGATGAAGATGGTTTAAGGCTGGACTTTTGGCATCAGAGAGATCACTGACATAACCACGTTTTATCTCTTACCACTCTATATCTGAAAGGCACTGGAGGCTTGACAACTTGATTAAAAAGCTGATTACAACCCAGATCTTTTAGGTACAAGATAAGCCCTCATTTGCTGTATGCTTCTTATTTCATAAAAGGAATAAGATAATACATTCAGAACAGTAGATAAATATACATTCAGAAGAATAGATACTGCTTGGACTGAGTAATATGAGCTTGTTTGATCTTTATCTAGGGGTGTGCAGTGAAGCTTTTGGGTGTGTCTGCCTTTTCCAGTACTGATTGCAGTGCAGAACTGTCATTCTTCCCCATGCTGCTGGTTGTGTGGGAAGGGACTGCTTGCATGAGAAGGAACTTGTCAGTGTAGTTGGAGTTGGTAGAGTCAGGCTGTGTAGCTGTCAGAAGTATAGTAATGGTCCTGCTATTGTGCAGATGTCTCGGGTGACCGTTTCCCTCCATTGACATTAGTGAGAAAGAAGTCTAGAACTGGTCCATTAAATTTGTGCATATAAATCTTAACAACTGACATAAAGACATTATTCTGGAAAGCGTCTGCAACCAGGCAGCAATTAAGTCCAGGATGAGAGCAATGACGTGATAAAAGTTAAGCACATGCTTATGATACTACTGCGAACAGAGCCGGAGCTGAATGCTACTATGCTGCTTTCCTGGGTTTGAGCTAGAGTAAATAAATGGTAGATCAAGTGTCAGCCAGACTTCCACTTCTGGGTTTTATGTGGATCATTAAATCCTACTTGTCCATGCTGTACTTCTTTATAGATGCAATTGTACTGGCAGGATGGTAAGAAAGGAAAAAACAAAGCTCTGAAGAAGGTTGTTACCTCCTGTAACTAATTTGCCTGCCAGCTCAGGATGATGTTTTGATGTTGAATTTTTGATATTTTGGTGATATTTGGAAACTGAAAGGGCAAAATTTTGCAGCCAGAGAACAGGCCAAGAGCAGTCTTGTCTTCCATAGGTAAGTAATAAGCCTAGTCGGATCGAAATTGATTGCAGTGGATAGAAGTGCAGCCAGTATTACTATATCCACAGCATTTGCAGAGTGATGGATGTTGTGGTTCACAAATTCTGAATTATTTTTTGTCCTCAGTTTCTTGCAAAGCTAAGGAAAAGTCAGTAAGAAATACCAATCTCTTGCAATGCATAAGCACTGTATTTCAATTCTCTTCTGAGAACATTAAACCTTTCTGTAAGCCTAGTACTTTGTAAAACATTATACACCTGGGGGGGAAAAAAGTTTTGGCTGTCTCCAAAACATGTTCAGAAGAGATTACTGTGTCTGGACTAAACTGTGTTTATATCCTTTCCTTAAATGTCTTTCAGTAAAATGCACGTAAAAGCTAATTTTAGAATAATACTATGATATTCATGGAGTTGCTGTAGGAGCTTTGAATAATACAAACTATGTACACTCTAGTTACAGAAGTATAGAAACTTCATGCAGAATATAAAAGTACACTTTGAATATTGATTTCAACAACAAAGACTGGTAATGTAAGAATATGATTGACCATTGTGAAAATTAATATAAAATCTAACCCAATTATTCAGATATACAGCAGTGAAGGATATGGTTATAGGGCTAAGAGAACAAGTGGTAAAATTTATCTCAGAGTGTACCCATATAACGTTAAAGATGATATCCGTGTCAAATGGAGAGAATCACTGACAAGTAAAATATTTCCATAGCAGTGTATATTTGAAAAGAATGCCAAATTAGATTGCGTTCTGACTCCACTGGTAATACATTTTATACTTTCTAGACCTTTGATTCCCAGCTGATATACCCCGTGCAGTGAGATGCTCTCAGTACTGACCTTTTAGCAAATACAGTTCTGCTATAATTCACATTTTATGCAATACAAACATGCATTTATTGCTATTAATTCATAAAACAGTGTATAGAGAATATGAAAAAGATGAACTGTATTCTGGGTAAGATGAGAGAAATCACATAGATAAGGCTGGGAAACATTATTGCTTTATATCACAAGATTTATTGTACAGCTCTCCACACAGTGTATGTTAAACAAAATTAGTATTAGTGAATCAGTGGTGGCAGACAAATGTGGCATAATTATGAACTGTAAATGGTAGCGTAGTCCTTTGTTACTTATGCATTTAAGTCAGTAATAATAAAAGTCATACACTGAGATGTGGGCGCTGAAAGTACTTTAGGAAATTATAGTACATAATTACATCTTCTCTCCTTTAGGGTATGTTTCCCCACCTGTTTTGAATGTTTTATTAGTTTTAGCTCTTTACAGACACTAAATATTAGTAATGGTTTGATCCTTAACCAACTCTCAGTAAGTACAGTGATCTAGATCCTCCGCTGGTAACAACTGGTACAACTTCATGGATTTTCAGCACCTTTCCCATCCTACAGGACTGTGTTGCTTTGCACCCGCTGAGCACCTGCCAGAGTACAAGACTTACCATTGAACTGGAGCTGGAGAAGAGATTGAACTTTGGGGGCTTTGTCATTTCTATGAAGTCTATGGTAGAACTGATGGTCTGTATGGGAAATGCTAACCCTGCGGGGAAGACATCAGAGGGAAAAGGCTTGTCACTTTGCATTTTCATTCCTGAGCTGGAGTTAGCAGGGAAGTAGCCTGGAGGGCTGCCTGGGGGAAGGTGTCCTTTGATGTGAGTCAACATGACAGACCAGGGTAACTTAGGCATACTCTGCTTCCTGCCCTGGCTGTAAATGTTTGTTGGATTGTGCCCTTATAGGGCAGGTAGCAGCCTTCCATACTGGCACAGGCACCTCTGCTTTTCTTAGCCAGGTGGCCATGCAATGCAGGAGGGGTTTTGAACCCGCATCTAACTGTAGAGTGGGGAAAGGGCTCTCAGCTACGTGGGAGAAGACAGCACACACCAGAAAGAAGACTGAGTGAAGGGTGTGATGTGTAGGTACAGTGACTGCCAGTTGTGAAAGGGGATGACGTCTGGAAGCAATGCTGCAGTGCCACTCTGTGTGTTATTCAGGAGGTAGAAATGGTAACCAAATGCCCTATTATTGTATATGACAGTGGAACAGAGAGGTAAAAAGGGAGTCAGGAGTTGAATATAGAAAACACATTGTGTTAAACAGTATCAAAACATATTACAAGGGCCGAAAGTACTTGGATGAGATACAGATTGCATAAAATAATGACAACTTTTAAATGCATTTGTTGAGTTGACGTGCAGCACTGCAGGGCAGTTACCACAGGGCCAGTTCAGCAAAAGCAGTGTGTGAAGTGGGGGAAATTGCTGACCTGCTTGAACAAATGCTCTCTTCAGAGTTCACTGGAGTTTCAGAATGCCTTCTATCTAAAGGGCGATGTCCTTATCTTAGTGAAGCCAGTGGCAAAACTCCCATTTTCCCAGATGTCTCTCTTGATGACAGCCAGAGGAAAGAACTTCAAGCATCAGTCCTCTGCTGGAGTTCTGCTATTGTGCTGAAGATCTTCTGGCACTGAGATTTTCTTCCTCCACCTGGCACGCCCTTAGAGTTTGCAGCTTGCTAGAGAGAAGTTGCTTGAGGTGCTGTGCAAAATTTGGGCAGTTTTGGGCTGGTGATGCTGAGCATTAAGAACACAAGATGTCTTGATTTTTGGCTGAGTATTCCTAGCCCATCCATTCCATCCTGCTCATGCCCAGTTACACAACTGAAATGTGGCCTTAGGAGGAATGTAGTGAGGGACAGTTGCCGTGTGAGAAAAGCAGTAGCAGGAAGACCCACATAGTTTTAATATATTTAAATTTTCAAATGAAATGTGCACAGCAATGATTTGAGACCAAATTTCATGTAGCTCTTGCCCTTGGTTCCATGGACTTTTCAGTCTGAACAGCTTTGTCCGGTATGCAAAACAGTTGTCTCTGCTCAAAGCACATCTCAGAAGAAAGGTGTATTTTGTACGAGTTTAACATTTCCTTAGTGATTAGTTAACACAATTTTATTAACTTACATTGTCTGGGCTTTAAATGAAAATTGAACAACTTACAAAATTGCCAAACAACCAAATTACAGCAGAATTAGGCCAGATAAATGAGAACAGCAAATTGATGGGGAGATCATCACTTGCAAAATCATAAATTAACACAGCATCAAAAGCCAGCTTGATTATTTGATAACAATTGGACAGCAGCAGTTTGTTGTTTGGGCGAAATCATTAGCTCATTCCAGAGTGCTTCTGTATATTCTCCAATACAGTAAGTGAGTGTATGGCTAGTGCAAGTAGCTGAGGACAGCAAGTGAATCTGTCAGAATAAGAGCATGTGATAGAAAGCTAATCTGTGCACAAACAGATGATTTGCGGAGTACTTCCTTGCTGTCAGTTTTAAAACAGGTTAATTTTCCATGAGCTCCCAACTAGAACAGTGTGCAGAGTCTTCAAATCTTTAAGCTGACCTTGGAAACTTGAACAAAATCCAAAATGTCTAGACCTTGATCCTGCTTTCATGTGGATTTTAATTTGGATTATTGTCCATGTATAGAGGTCACATGAAACTACAGGTCCCTTATGGCCGCGAGGATTGGAACTAATATATCCCATCACAGGGTATAATTAGACATGAAAGGCTAATTTAACTATGTGAAGGTTAATCTAGGTTAACCATTGTGGTGTTAGGGGAATACTCTGTATAATGTGAGGATACTTATGTCAAATAACGTTTTTCAGATAACCTTAACACTGAAAAGTAGTAATAAAGTATAACTCGTAGGTAGTTTTATGGAAGAAAACTGTAACTGTACTGTAAAATATATACCACGTGATGTGGTCCTTCTGTGCAAAGAGATAAAGCAATACAGGTGTTGACTAGAGGCTGTAGACAAAAATTGAGGTAGTGGTGCTCTTGCTATAACAATTCCCATATGTAAGTAAGATATTGGCTATATCCAAAATGACCTAAATCTGCACTGAAGAAAAAACTCTTACCTTTGAGCCAGAGATAACAGAGCAGAGAGCTTTGAAATAGCATTTAAAAAAAAATCCTAAAGCCCCAGCATAGACGTAAGTTCTGTTTTACTGACTGGGATGTCCAACCTGATGGAACTGCATAGGCTGAGGATTACCATAGTCATGTCCTGTTACATTAATTGGACATACTGTGTATGTGTATATATAAAAGTATATGTATAGAAAGATTTTTCCACATGTTGCTAGAAGGACAGATCTGTAGAACTCCGGAATTACTCTGGAAAGCCAAGGTATCTGAGGGTTTTGAAGGGACTTGATCTGAGAACTTGTTGATGCCTGATACCTGAATCACCAGACAAAAAAATTTAGTAAGTCCTCCTATTAAGCTTTGGAGTTCTGAAAACTGGGGCAATACTGATCGTTTTTCAGACATAACAGGAGATATAGTGAGGACTGTTATAATGCGTAATGATGAGATTAATATTTTGCTACATTTTATTTCTTTTTAAAATACAGTATAATAAAAGCTGGTCCCTGTGAAAGAAGAATGCAAATGGGTTTGGAGTGCATTAGCACGCTGCTTTGCATGTTAGGGGACTGTATTGTTTGTGTGGATTAAATTCACCTAGAGATTTTTTTTGAATGTACGTTTTCGGAGCATTGGAACAGGCTGCCCAGGTGAGGTTGTGGAGTCTCCTTCTCTGGAGATATTCAAGACCCGCCTGGACAAGGTCCTGTGCAGCCTGCTGTAGGCAACCCTGCTTTGGCAGGAGGGTTGGACTAGATGACCCACAGAGGTCCCTTCCAACCCCTACCATTCTGTGATTCTGTAGTACTTGACCTACTGCATGGCACAATTAAATTGAAACCTAGGAGGGCAGTAACCCTGTTGGAAGATTACATTACCCTTCACTGAACCTCAAAGACTAAGACAAAGAAGCTCTTCCAAAGATATGCTGGTCATAGGGAAAAAGTGCTTCAGCAAGGCATCCAATGTGCAAGTTTATGAGATTAGCCGGTCTTTATTTTTATCCAAAATTATTTCAGAAGGGGAATCCCAGTCCAGGGTGAGCATTGGAAGTGCTGTGTGGCAGCCCAAGGGCGGGATTGTCATTAGCTGTGGTCCTGATCTGTGCTCTGCCGGTGCAGGCCAAGGCCTGGAGTCAGCCTGCCCCTTGGAATGTAAAGCTTCCATTTGAATTATGTTTAATCTTTTGCTACTGTAGATCCGGCTGTAGAAATTATTTAAAGGGAAGAAAGCTTTTCCTCAGTAATTAATGACAAGTTAGCTACTGTAACAGCCTGCAGCCTGAGGCTTCACTTCCCTTGCATAGTTCTGTAATAGTCTCACGATTACCTAATATAACAACCAGCCTCTATGGCTTTATAAAATTATAATTTATGGTTTGTACCAGCAGCACTTGAAGGGGTGATACAGCAGTGGATTTGGATGTATGTACTCTTACTGAGGAAATAGCCTGGGGAGGAGAGAGCAGCAGTCTGTTGACAGTTTTCCACTCCTCGGGAAATGCTGTGAGTTACGAAGGGTAACCAATTTTACGTCTGGTGTTAGTCAGTGTTTCACCTTACCTGAGAGATCAGAGATATTTCGAGTAGGCAACACCCAGGTGGTAGTGGTAATAATAAAAAGTCTTACACAAAAGCCTTTCACCTTCTTTCTTCCATTGTCTGCTTGGTAAGGAAATACACTTCTTCCATTAAGTGTCCTGTGGATGTTCCTGTGGAGTACTCATCTTCCTCCTATATCATTTTAATACCAGAGGTCAGATTCTTAATGGAGCCTACTCCTGCATCAGGTGTTGGAGAGTCATTCTGCCAGGATCTCATTGAGGGATCTCAGGTTTTTCAGATGATAGAGAAATGCAGTTCATCTGTCAAAGCTCAGCAGTGAAAGCAGTACTACAGCTGCCCGTGTGTCTTTGAATATGGTACCAGGTATTTGATATTTTTACACCTTGCGCTTAGCTTTTTGATTGCAACTGAACTAGAGCCTGTTTCCTAGAGCTTGAAGCCTCTGTTCTCCACACTCACTAGCCATACTAAAATGAAGTCCAGAGTTCCAGGAGCCTGAGCTCTCTGCCCATTTTAGATCTAACTAAATGATAATGAATTCTTGCATTTGAATTTCTTACTTTGCATAGTATGTAGAAAAAAATATGACTCACAGCAAAGTTATTTTGTGCTTGTGTCCCGGAATATCGCAACAGAGATATTGGAATGGCACTTTGGCGTTATGTGCCCTTGAGTTTCTTTGAAATGATTTGCATTGAAGTGCTAGAGACAAAGTTTGCCTCAGTGCTTTCTGGGAACCTGAAGGCAGGGTAGGAGATGTGTCCATCGAAATAAAATATGGAGTATCAAGAAAGGGAAGGAAGAGGGATGGGGCTAGTGTCTACAGAAGTAAATATAAAAAACCCAGCCTGATGTACTGTGAGTGAATTGTGTTGGTTTTTTTGTGATGTTGCTCCTCATCCCATATTGCATGGTGAGCTTTGGGAGGAAGGTGAGGAGGGGTTTGCCGAGATACTGCACTGCATGGTGACAGAATGACATTGTTTCTGCTGGTCTTCTGAGGTCCTCAGCGATGACTGTTTTTTCTTGGTTTTTTTTTTCAAACAAAAAAGCCTGCCAAGACACCTCCTATAAATAGACCTTTTAGGCCTGATATTTTTTTTAATCTTCTCACAAGCGGTAGAGAGATATCTGATCTTACATATGTTTGTAAATGTTTTATAAATCTGGAAAACAAGAGTGAGTGAAAAGTGAAAACCAGTGTCAGTACTATGATTCTGCAGTGCACTATGAACATGTTTTAAGTGTCTTTCCCTACACAGTTGTAAAATTAGGCTTTAAGGGTCTGGTCTTGGAGATCGTCAAAGCTGTCATGTAATTTTCCAATGTATGTGAAGATCTGATATATCTGCTCTACATTGAAAAGACATTGGAGAGTTAGAAATGCACGGAATCCATAATATGCTGTGGTAACTATAACAGAAGTTACTGTTTTGGCAGGCTGGCTTCGTGACTCATGAAGCACCTAGAAAATGATGTATCTGCATACAATTTCTTCATGACATTAAGTGAATTAGAGAGAAGATTTGAAAAGGTGAAAATCCTGAGCCTTAGGAACCTTTGCTATCTGCGTTTTCTTCCTACCCGTGATGTGTGCTGGGTTGCAGGTACATAGGCACAGCCGGTGGCCTGACCTTCCTTTGCTTACGGGCTCTGGAAATGAA
Source organism: Opisthocomus hoazin (assembly GCF_030867145.1). Lineage (NCBI taxonomy): Eukaryota > Metazoa > Chordata > Aves > Opisthocomiformes > Opisthocomidae > Opisthocomus > Opisthocomus hoazin. The sequence continues at coordinate 10,292,780 of NC_134424.1, read as the reverse complement.
TGCGCATGACTCAGTGTCTGTGTGAGAGAATGAATCCTGCTTGCATGGTTTCAGCTGGAAGTTATGCTTTTAAAAACTTGATGGCCCTTAAAGAGCAACTTCTTTCACACTTAAATTTTGCCACCCCGTGCGTCTAACTTGCAGGATGATTCAGTCTGCTTCAGGAATAAATGAGGCGTGTGTGAGAACAAGCCATAAGAATTATGTTATCCTGATCTTTTGCTCCTGACAACCTTGCTGATGTGCAGTGAAATATAAAGGGTTTAGAGCATGATTCACTATTAAACATTAAAGAGAAAAAGTTCAGCTATTCATAAATTAATGTTAAATCTGTTTTCTGCAGCCAGTGTAAGGCTGGTGATAGCTCACTTGCCTGTACTTATTAAAGAGCAATGCTCTCTAAAGAATCACATCCCATCATTTCTGCTGACAGCTATTAAGAAAAATATTTAAAATACCTCTTAAAATTGTATATGTAATTCTTGAAGTGACATTGCATTCTTTTTGTTCAGTCATCATCCTGTGCTAGGACTGGAGTTTGTGACACACTAATTAACTCTGATTTAGCACAACCATTATTTTTGGAGTTAATGGTTAGCGAACATTGTCTAATATTATTGCATAACCATTAATATGACTAGGGTAAAAAATGAGTTAAGTAAAATGGAAGGGAAGATAACATGGCAGTTTGGAAATACAAATAGGATTTTGAGTTTCCCAGCATTAAGTCAAATAAAACGTCTGTGCCATCCATCTTTAGAAAATAAGGCATGAGGATGGGCAATTGCTGACTTATTAAAAGATTCAGTTTAGGGTGAAATTAATTCCTTTGCAGAAGGACAGCTGCAGCTGCATCCGTGATGCAAGCCTCATGTTGCCCTAGCCCTAGGTATTATGTAGCATGTAAGAGTGTATTTTTTCCCAAAGAATTTGGGCCCTGAAGTCAAAGCTTTCAGTGAAGAGAGGATCTGCCCTGCCTCCCCTGACTGGATCTGACGTGGACTTATCTGTCTTGGGACAGTGTAAAGAGTATTGGGCGTTGAATGAACAGTTTCTCCAGCCTTCAGGTTGCTGTGGAGACATGCTACCAAGTCATGCCATGGCTCCTGGGTGAAACAAAAGCCTATGTAAAGTCTGGACTTTGCTTTTCTTTTTCTTTTTGCTGCTGTGCCAGCCCTGCGCTCCTGAGAGGTGCTGTGGCAGTATGCTATCACTCTATTCTGCCTGCCCACCCCCTGAGATTGGAGGAAGGAGAGGCAGAGGGTGACATATGCTGGCTAGGAGATGGTCTATGGACACTGGATCACCATGGGCAAAACCGCCTATGGAATGCAGAAAAAAGGTCCTTACAGGGGCCAGGAGCCTGGTGCTGGGTGGTAAAGGACTAGAGAAAATATCAAGAACAAAATTGGCACAGAAATATTAAGCCAAGATCCCCCAAATTATCTTTCTCATTTTGCTTTATATGTGGTGAATTGTCTAAGACCTGATACCAAGACATTGAAAGTTGTCCCTCTCCTATTCCCCTCCCCTAAGCAAGCTGCAACTTAAAGAGCAGAAAAAAGCAGACAGCCTGGACCATTAAACCAAGCACCCCCTGCCTCTCACAGATCAGCACGGCAAAGAGGGACAGCATGAAATAAAGGTGGTGCTCCCACCAGAATGATCCAATAAAGCTTTGGGGAAAGAGATTTAAGATGTTATTTTAATAATAAGTCTTGTTGATTGGTATTTTTCTCTATTTATAAGGGATATTTTGCCTGCAGGGAAGCTCTTTGCTTGTCTGAGTTCATCTAAGAAGATTAAGTTCCAAAAGTTCATGACTCAAAAGCTCATCTGCTTTTATCTTTATTCCTCACCTTGAACATGTAATCTGATGAATGATTTCTGTATAAATATATAGATGGGTTTTGACTTTGGCTGAACTAAGCTCAAGACTTATCTCCAACTAGCAGGAGGTGGAAATGCTGCTGGGATGGTGTGTTTGTCAGCAGGAGTTATAAACTGTTTGTGTGCCAGCACATTGATGTTCTGTACAGTTTGTCTCTATAGTCTACGCAAAGGAGGAGAACTCTGCTAACGTAACAGGATCCACTGCAGGAAAATCTTTGACCAACGTTTCAGTTCAAGAAGAACATGGCAAGGGGATTTCTAATAGCCATTGAGTGGGTTACATACATGGTGTCAGTTCCTTGGCCCTCTATTCATGTGTTGCCCTGGCGTGGAATTGGGGCATCAGCCGTGATTTGAGAGGAGACGCCTGCATTTGATGGTTTGACAGTGTGCACTGTCTGCATGATTGTCTTTGTAGCTTCTCAGTTCAGTTGTGTCCACCAGTGCATCACGTCTGAAACCAAAGGGAAGCAGGCAGTGGGGGCTAATCCTGGGCCTCTGCCAGGGCAAGCCGCTTTACTTTCCCTGCGGAATCCTGTTATGCTTGATCACCGAGTTTTGTGTTGTTCCCTTTGCCTGTACCTGCCTTTTGATGTCTGGCAAAAACTAGAAAAAGGGAAGGAGGAGAGAGGAAGGAGTTCATTTCTAAAACGTTACCATACTGCCATGCAGATTCTTCAATATGCAATGGTACAAACTTGAAAACCTGGCAGGCACATTTAATTGCATTTAAAAAGGTACCCAGCATGAATTCCTACAAGATTCTGTTATGTAAGAGGGATATGTGTTTACTGTGTTCCAGTGGTGGTCTAATTTATGTGTAAATATTCAAACAGGTTTGTTATAAAAAATTATCTCTAAAAATACTGGTTAAATTTTGATTACCATGAAGCTTTACAAGGGATTTTGAGTTAACCACCTAAACTAATTAAGTGAAATAATCCTAATTTGTTTATTATGTTAATGATCTGAATTAATTTATAGTAATTTAGCATGTATTACTAAAGATTTATTATGTTTTCCAGCAGATGACTTAAGAGCTATAAATCCCATGGTTAAATGCAATTAGTGGAGACATATTTATCGAAAGGGATAATTACATCTGATAAAAGTTCTTCAGTTAGGCTTAATTAAAACAGATTATTCCCCCATAAATGAAAAGTAAATATGGTAATTACTGGATAGATATTCATTGCAAAAATTAATATCTCAGCATTTTAATTTTCTAAAGGGGTGGGAAACAAATATATAACTGATTGCTTCTCAATAAACTATGATTAATAATCCCTAGGAAACAGCTATTTTTATAGGAGTAAACATTTTGTTAGCTAATAACTAAAGAGTAGACTCTAGTCAGAAAAATCAACCATTAACACATTTTTTTTGAGCGGACTGTTGCTGATTTGGACTAATAAAGAGCATGCTAGGAAAATTATATTTTCTTCCAATATGACTGTCCCTAGCTCATCTAAGTAGCAGAACTGAGGAAAAAACACACAATTTTTTCTGATGATAATATGGACTGTAGCTTCCTAGGCATACACCAAATTTACAGTGGTTTCAGATGCTAACAGAATTTATTTAATACACATCACTGCACATCAAGAGATTAGATTGTAAATCTGTTTTTTCATAATTTATAAGTACATTGTGTTAAAAGCACTTTCTGCAGGGCTGTCACTTGTAAATCACATTGAAAAGAGGGGACAGAGCTGAGTGTAGCAAAAATATAAACGTACAAAACCAGATTCTTTTCTTGGCCGGAATTACTTAATAAAAATAGTTGGAGACACAGAGGAGTAAGTGGGCTCTAACTCCTTGATTCACAGCTGCCTGGGTGTAAATGAGTGGAATCAGAGACATTTAAACTCATATCATTCCACAGAATGTGGCTTCCTACTGGAAGAATTAGGACAGAGTATTTTGGCTGGAGGAAGGGATGGCAGGTCCCACAGTACTGAAATTGTCAAATTTTACGAATGTGCAATGTGATTTGGCTGCTATTCAGTGTGCCAGCGAGAACTGCTGCTGCGCCTCCTGGGATTTGTAATTGTGGTATGACTGGAAACACAGTCAAGGATATAAAATTTTGGGACTGTGTTTATGAAGTACTTCACGTCGTTGCAGCTTGCAAGAGGTCTTGTGGGTGGAAATACGTGTGTAAGCTCAGGCAGCTGACATCTGTGGTTGCCTCAGTCCTCTGGCAACATACTCTGAGGTCTAGCAGGGATGTGTCCCAGGAAAATGCCGATGAGCAGAGTGACTGGGGAGGAGCGGTTGTTCGTTGGGATGCGACACTGCAGAGTTTGAGACTCATTTCAGGTGTGTCCCTGTCTCTCTTGTTCATGTGGCCAGAAGGTTTGGAAGGAACTGGGTGGTATTTTGGTGAAGAGTGTGCATGTTAAAAAATAAGATTTTGGTGGTGGGATGCACACTGTTTAGAAATTTAGATGGAGTTCTGGCCATAGTTCATACTAAAACAGGGAGGAAAATTTAGAATATGTTGAAACCCTTTTTCCTAGGTGGCTGAAGCCCCCCCTTTTCCTGTGGGCACTGCCGAGCCCAAGATGGGGGCTCAGACCTGTGGGGTGGCAGCAGCCTCACCCCAGTGCAGCATCCCCATGTGCTTTTCTTCCCCACAGTATCCAATGAAATGTTTCACTTCGGGATTTCGCTGATGTGGCACAGCCACACTGCATCAAGAAAAACTTTCCAACCTTTTGTTTCAAAATAGCATTTTTCATGGAAAAGTGTGACCTGAATTTGAAGGTTAAGCAAACAGACAAACAAAAGGTAAGTAATCCATATAGTGAAGCCAAGATTATTTTCTTTTGGGTCAAATGAAATGTTCTGGATCAATCCAAATTGAATTTTGCAGAAATCGCCCAACAAATATTTCAGTTTGGGCAAGACAAGTCCCTTCCATCTCCCTAACATGTTTTTCATTGATCAGTTCCATACAGACAGCGTAGGTTGTAAGTCAAGACTGGGGTCAAGAGGTGCACCTTGCAGTCCTGGGAAGGAAGGAAACAAACACATTAGCCTTCTTCCCTGAAAAGAGCTGGTTTCTGTAGCTGCTATTTAAGATCAGATTATGCTTTTTGCTAACTACTGTGGCTTATGCCTGATAATGAGAGAACTCAGAAGAGCAGTGGAGGTGAGACAGTGATGAATTTAATGGAGGGGGGAATTCAGGGACTGTACCTGGGGCAAAGAACTATTAAAAGTCCGTGGAAGGTAGCCCCTCAGGCTTTAAAAAGCAAGGAAACTGGGTGAGGATCTTGGGAGCTGAGCTCTGCCGAGCTGGGAGACAGGAAGAGCAGAGGCTCTGAGGTGACACAGACTTAGCACAGGGGACTTCTCAGGGTTCCCGTCTGACTGATTCACCAAAGCCCTGTGCACAGGAGGAAGGTGGAAATCTTTGAAATCTCAGAACAATAACAGGTTTCTTTCCATTATGATGTGAAATTGACTGAGGCAAAATTTTAAATTAGATTAATAGGCCATACTCTTGGTGAACATAACTGCACAGGCCTTATGTTTATATGCTTTTCAGACTATTCGTGATGTACATACCTATAACAACTTTACATAGAGCTGAAAGTAAATGATAAACATTCTTTATTAGTAGTAAAAGGTGACAAGGCATTTAATCCACAGTGAGTGAAAACTCCAGCATACACTCAGTATTTTTTGCCAGTGAAGTTAGGAGCATTTCAGCAAGTTTGTGTAGTATCATTTATAATACAGCTTGTATAGCTTGAAAACCATGAAAATGCAAAAGGGCAATGTTTGTGCTTCTGCTTTTGCATCTAGAAGAGAGTAAAATAAAACAGTTTGCTTAGACTGCTCCTTGTCTTTCCTAACTTCTGGGGAATTATTCAAAGAGATTTTTTTAAAGTAATATATCTTGGCTTTGCTATGGTCTACAGACCTTTGCAAGGAACTCAGCTGTGCACAGTGGCTTTTGAAATGCTTTTCTGGTGTAGTTCCCGTTAGTGAATTGAGCTAGGGCACCCAAAATAGCACTTATACTCCAGTACTGTTGGAAAGGCTGCGATATGAATTTCAGGACAGAGTTATGCTTGCCTATTTTGGGTTTCCTATGCAATTTGATCACTGTCCTTATAGATCATGAAGATGAAAAGCTTTTCCAGCAAGGATTCAGGGTGCCCCTGCTCCTCCACCCACATCAATCCCGGTCCTTAGGAATGCAGTAGATCTTGTTATATGTTGTTTAACTCCCTGGTTGCATAAGAGAGAGTTACTCTGGAAGTGCTTTGTATGAAGTGAAGGAAAAATCACAGACTCAAGACACCAAACCTGACCATGTCTCATAAACAACACTGGTGATACAACAGTATAAAAGAGAGCCTTGTTTGAGACTGAAAGAGGCTGTGATCTTCAGAGAAAAGAGAGCTGATGCATGTTGTATGAAGCAGCGGAAGAAGCTGATTGTTGTGGTTCAGTGTTGGTGGACGTTTGGAGTTTAATTTGGACTAAACAGTAGTAGGATCTGTTTCACTTTAAACCGCACAGAAGAGTTTGTATCTGCATCTTGATAGGCTGTTTTCTGTGCTTTCTGCTGGTGTGTGACCTGAGTGATGAACACACATAGCAATGAAAAACATTGAGCTGAATTACCAGAGCAACAATGCCGAAGTGTATCCAGGTAGGTGACATATTTAGTAGTGGGGCTAGGTGGTATATAGTTTTTTTAAAATCAAAACAAGTTTTTTTTTCTGAAAAGGGCTGTTGTAATTACAACGCTTTTGCTATAAATAAGATTCCTCTGGGAAAAAATATTTCAAAAAAAATTTTTTTGTTAAAATGCTCAAATTACATTTTATTATTCTGCTATTTTTCCCAAACTGAATGGCAAAGACAAGACATTTCAGAATGGTAACAGTTTCTGTAAAAATGGAAACTGCATTTAACTTATTATCAAGGCCACTTGCTATGAAGATATGTAATTAAAGCATTCCTATTTAAATACTTACATTACACAAACACATTTTATATTAAAATTCCATTAACCTTAAAGATTTTACAAAAGAGTCTTAAGGAAATTGTCAAAGATTGCTATTGTGTCGAGTTAATCGCAGTTCCATATAATCACTTTTTACAACCATACATCGCATTTCCTGTATTTGTAGGAACATTCGAACAGCCACAACCAGTGCAATCCAAGTCTGTTCAGTCTCATGTTTTGCTTTTGGCAGTGGTCAATAGCAGACATTCAAGGAGAGAGCAGAAAAAGGGAGCAATTAAAGTGTGAATTTTCCCCCTAGATATTTGCACAGATTCTGGCAGTTGTGGCTTAGAGAATTTTGTAGCTTGGATGTTATGTTCACATAATCACATATAAAATCTTTCTTCCATGAACTTGTCTAATTTTTCCGCAGACTCGTATGAAGAGTTCATACACACAATATGTTATGGCAAGAAGATTTAAGAAATAATTCTAGCTTTTGTGAAAAGGGCTTTCCTTTTGTTTTAGCCTGGTTTCTGGCATTTTAGTTTCTGCCCCCTTCATCTTGTATTTTAAGAAATAGAGTAAAATTACGTTTGGTAGAGTTTTTCATATATATTTGATCATGCTGGTTACACTTTCCATTGCTTCCTCTGGTTCTGCTCCATCAATTTTGAAAGATGGAACTGGTGTTATCTACAGAGATGGCACAATGTTCACTTATGCAGTGACAAAGGGTTGTTTTTCTCTTACATTTTTAAATTAACTATTGTGTTCCCAGTAGGCCTTAGCATTCCATTTACTTTTTTGACCACTGCTTAAAGTAAGAGGATATTTCTAGAGGGCTGTTCACAGTGACTGAGATCTTTCCTAAGTGGTCATAGTTAATTTGGAGATAATCAGTATGTGTGCATAGATATGGATGTATTTCGTCTTCATGACTGACATTTCTTGACATTGAGTTTCATCTGCCATTCTGTCAGCTCATTGTTTTATGTGCAAGATGTCCCACAGCCAATTGTGGTTTTAAGTATCTGGGAAAGTTCTCTATATTCAGTGAAACTTCTCACCTGAGGATTCACATCAATTTTCCTGTTACCTGTGAATGCAGTGAGCAGAACCCATGGAACCAATCGTTCCTTCCTACACTGGGTTTGCTGCCTCTGACTGTGTTATTTGGCTCAGGAATACCATCTTGTCTTATCCCAGGACACCTGAAGCTCTTTAAGAACTTTTACATGAGAAATACGACCCAAAGCTTTTCTGAAGTGAAAGTGCAGTATTTCACCCAGGCCATTCCTCCAGTACATTTCTGAGGCAAGATTTCTTTCAACAATGGCCATGTTGGTGCATTATCATAGTATTTTATTTATTGAAGTGTCTGCTAATTCGTTTCTTTATTGTAGTTTCAGCTAACCAGGCAGATTTAATGGGCCTAGCTATTTCTGTCTTCTGGAAAGCCTTTTAAAAGTTGCTGTAATTTTTTCATTTCTTCCCGTCTTTAACACTGAGCTGAACGTAAGCAATAGGGTACATGCCACAGTAAGTACTTTGGCAGTTTCATATCCAATACTATCTTGGTGCTGGTAACTTGTTACTAGTAATTTTATTCATTTATTCAGAAAATTCTCCTACTGACATTTCAGTTTGACACAATTCCTTAGACATATTTCCTGTGTAGAAAAGGAGAAAAAACCCCACAAAAACCCTCTCTGATATCTGAACATCCTTAATCTCTTCCATCAAGAAAGCTGATGTAAAGACTGCAGTTAGGGCTGGATATTTTTTTTTTGCCTTTTTTGATTTTTGCAATGGTTTTATCTTCCTTCAATTTTTCTTTAATAACTCAATTTCTTATCAGCCTTGCAGACTCTTTGGTAGGATTCCTTTTTGAGTTGTGAATTGAAAAAGTTTTTGCTATTTACTTTTTGTGTCTTTGGCATGTTGATTGTTTGAAACCCCCTCTCTTTTTTTTTTTTTTTTTTTGCCTACTTTCTTAAACTTCCTATCTAATGCATCTGAGTTTCAACTCTTCTGTTTTGCCTGTTTGGACTCCACTTCTTCTTTTAAAGATGCACCTCTTATTAGCCCTTTTTTTAACATTTTTTCTTTTTTTTTTCTGTTTCACCACGTCAAGCTTTGTTTGATCCTTTTGAAAGGATAAGTGGCGAATGTTTCTTCTGAACACCTGCTCTGGTTTTCTAACCAGTCCCCATACCACCCATAAATGTATTGCCCTTTTATCTGCAATTTTTCAGTTTCTTTGTAATAATAATTTTTAGATAGCTCTCTTAGAGTTAGGCATTACTGTAGATCTAATTTTCCTTATCACATAACTGTCTCAGTTACATAATCAAGAATATTGCTGCTTTTCCTCCTATGTGTATTTGTCATTTCAATTCATAGGAATCCTTTAGAGTAAATACTTCCATCCTAAGTATTTTCTCAACTACATGTTGGCCATTTGCTTTCTCCTATCTCACATATGAAACAAGCAGTTTTTCTGGGGTCTTTAGCATCCTGTCTGTGTATAGGTTTAGTTTTGCCTCCTGGACTTCCCTCCTGCCCCTCTTGTTCTTGCTGATACCCCAGCTGGCCATTGTTACAAGCTCTTCTCCAAGAGTCTGCTGATGTTCTCATGTCCAACTGTAAGACATATTTATTCCTATGTATTACTTACATGTATATGTATATATAATGTAATGTATAATGTTCTTCCACCATTAACCTTTTACAAAACAGTAGGGAATGTTTGAAATATGGTTTAGAGAGGAGAGCCAAAGGTGTATTGACTTCTTCTTGCATCGAGAAATCTGGGAGGTGTTAGGAATAGTGGTTTCTTTAGAGTTCTGTTTAAAAGCACACAAAGCTAGGGCTTTTATCTAAGAAAAGGAAAGAAAGCTCGTCTTTTCCTGAGCAACTCTACTTGTAAATGAAAAGAGCTTACCCTAATCCCTGCAGCAAGTGGTGATGAAAACCAAGAAATCCAACAAGAAAAGGCCTTTTTCTGCAGCAGCACAAGAATCCTCAGGGCAGTTAATTATTCGTTTCTTCAACAGCTTAAATTACAAAATCTCTTGAATGTTCTTGACCTGTAGTAGAAGAATATGACTACTCATCCTCAGTATTACAGTTCCTTATGGGATGCCCTATCATCCGATAGCAACAGGGTCATTGTAAAAGGCTTAATAGTGCCTGAAGGTCTAATAACCTCTGAGGGGAAAAATAGCTTGAAGACAATGATTGTTAAAAGCCAGAGCATTTTCTTTGACATATTACAACAGGCAAGACTGGACTATGGCTGTTACTGAATTACTACTATACGGGAAGTAGCAATGAATTGACCTTGTGAATTTATTCTTTTAGGAAATATTTTCATTTCAGTGTGTCTTTTCCTTCCTGTCTGGTACAAAGAAAAGCTTTCTGAAACTTTCTAAGAAGTGTAAGTTAAAATATCATTTTAGAAATTGGGGGGATGTTGGAACTCTGATTTCTTTTGTGATGTGTCAATAATAAATCATAATATGACATGCATGCTATAATCTTATAAAATATCCTATTCATCTTAATTAGGAAGGTTTAATTCTTGAATTTCTCTGTAAGATGTCGGTACTGTTGTAATTTTGGGCAAACAAAACCCTAAGACTGTCCAGACATGCCTGATCAACATGCTTGGTTTTCTCCTTTCATGGAAAGGCATTGTGTTTGTGAGGTGTCGATATGTGTTCTAGTGTTTGTGATGCTGTTCTTTGCACACTTCATAAACTGTGGTAGCGAGAAGTTTGAGTGATGACTTTTGAACAGAGTGTTTTGTGTAGATCAGGCTTGGAGTGCCAACACTGTGGTATTTTTTATATCTTATTTTTTGTAGTGGTTGTGAAAAGTAAAGCCTTTGGGATTGTTTCAGATTGTGCGCCCAACCTCATGAGGCACTTCTAGCAACCTTGGTCTCACTCAACTTACATTAACCTGGCCTCAGGACAGAAATCAATCTAAATGCAAACCTGACTTCTTTAAGCTGTGCTTCCCTCAGTAATTTCCTTCTTTCTCTTGCACACACACCTGCTCATTTGTACACACCCAGACAATACTCTAATACATACAACTAAAGTATAAGGCAATCAATCTATGTGTCTGGAGGAAAATAGGGTTATTGTTTATTTCCATACATAATTACTCCTCATTAAAGAGCAACAGAACTTTTGACAGGACGAATTATTTTCTTACGTAAGTAATAAGCGGAAGTGACAGGCCCTCACAGGGAATGAATGAGGAAGACAGCACAATAACGAACTCTTTAGTGAAAAGGGTAGGTAGTTTTTCTGGATTTTTTTTTTTTCCTACAGAAATACAGGTGATACTGCCAATGTTCAAAAGATAGAAATGGGATATAACATAAGCCCCTATAAACAAGAAAACTCTTCTCTGTCATGGTGATAATACCATGGGGAAATCCTGCAAAACAAAATGAACAGAACAATCAGTTAATACCACTCTAGGCTGGTAGATTCTGGGAAGAAGGGGACATTAAAATCTGTGTTTTACAGCACTGAGAGGCACCAAGTTGAACAGGATCAAAGACACAGTATATATATTAACAATAGTAGGAATTCCTACTGTAAAGAGCTAACACTCTCCCTGGATGGACAGTGGCTGAAATACTGAGTGGCTGAACACAGAGAAATACCTTCTGTGCCCAATGGCTGTGGTCTGAGAGGAGGGAGACTCTGGTCTAAGGGAAGAAGCAAGAGGACTGAGGATGTCAGAGTTTTGCTAAGTTGATTTAGGAGAAATCTTGAATTCTTTGTCTGACAAATAAGAAGCAAACCAATATAAAGCCAGATAGCAGGTGGGGAATGCATAACAACTTACAGAAATGTAGGAACAAACAGTGATTTACTGTGGGCTGTTATAAGAAAGTGACTTACCAATTCATAAATTCACAGTAAGCTTGCTTTTGTATTATCAACTCTGTTATCTCCAGTCCTAAGGACTGATAATGCACAGCACAAGTAATCTCCAGTCCTTTCAGTCTCTGTCACCTAAATCGCAGAATTCCCTTCTTTATGCTCGTGCTTCACTTTTCCCCTTCTGCAGACGTTTGCTGACTGTTCCTGCGTTTCTTTCCGTCAGTGGAGGCACCGAGCTCAGCGTAGGAGAAGCAGGGAGGGCCCAGGAGCTGCTCTTGCCGCTTGGTGCAGCCGGCAGCACCTCTTGCCTCACGCTGTACCCCTGGCTGAGGGCCACGCAGCGGGCGCTGCTGGGGGACGGGCATGCCTGCCCTCTGGACAAACTGGGGTAGAAGTGCTGCAAAGATAATGCCTTCCCACTGATTTTTACATCTCAGGCCTTACTAGCACCCCTGAGCCACAAAGTGTAGTGTGGTACTTTGCTTGCTTTTTCTCTTGAAATCAATTTTTAAAGCAGACCAATTACAGGAAATGTTTACAGCATTTCTCCGCTGCAGCTAACATTAAACATTTAACAACTCTCCTTGTGAGCCATACAGGAATCTGGTCCTGTAGCATGCTGGGAAGGGTCACTCCCACACATGCCAAGATAGGCCTTCAGGAATCAGCGTAGAGTGAGCAGGGGAAAATGCAACAACACTGGCAGCTCTGCCAGGAATTGGAGCCTGCCTGAGCATCCCGCAGACGGGGCCCCTTGAGGCTGTGCAAGAGATCGGGCAGCATGGAGTGCACCTCACTGCCCTGCTGCTGCCAGGATTGGGACAATTCATCGTCGCTGTCTGCAGACCCGAGAAACCATCTTCTGGCTTCCCGCATTAACCAGCACAAGCTGTGGAGAGGGGCATGTTCAATTGCTCAGGCCCACAAGCAGCCCGCCGTCACGTGAACTGTCTTGCTCGAGCTCTCCTGTTGTGTAACCAGGTACGAATTGGTGACGTGATGAGGACTTCCGTGTCTTTTTTGTGTGGTGGACGTGCATCTGCTCATGGCAGAGAGCAGTTGCAACATATGGCTTCAAAGCACTGCAAAATGTATGTGCTGCGTTACCTTACGGAAACAGGAGGTGATGCTGAGTGGTGTGACTAGCTGAAGCTGGATAGCAGCTGTGCTTGCCCGGCACCTCTGATACCTAGACCTTTCTTGGGTGAAGTTTAGTGCCTGAATGCTGAGTCACCTGAGCGGGGAATGAATTTTGGTCAAAGAAACAAAGGTCACATCTGCTTTGCTGTCCCTTGTGTGACCATGATCCTGCAGGCTAATTTATCTTTAAGCTTGTTGACTAGCTTGGAGAATACTGACAGTGTAACTGTACTGACAAAGAGCTTGGTAGCCAAGGAGAAAAGGAGCTGGGTAATCACAGAATCACAGAATATTTGGGGTTGGAAGGGACCTCTGTGGGTCATCTAGTCCAACCCTCCTGCCGAAGCAGGGTCACCTGCAGTATGCTGTAGAGGACCTTGTCCAGGCAGGTAAATGCTGTGTGCAGTTAGCCCCTGCTCAGCTCTGGACTGCTGCAGCCCTGCAGGGCTGTCTGGATGAGAGCAGGCTGAGGGACTCGGGGTGAGCTGGTGCCACTGGTGCGGGGAAAAAGATCTGAGTCAGAGCTCTACAAGGTGTTTATCCGATTCCACTTGGACATCAGGAGTGAGACTGCATTTGGGAAGATAATTACCGAAACACAGTTTGGGTTTTCCTTGGTAGCAAACCCAAATCTGAGACGGATGATCATAGGACAGTGTTCAGTCCCTGCCTACATGCTAAGTATTACACTACTTCAGTCTCACACAGGCACTGAAATAATTGCTACAATTACAAAGAGGTCCTTTTATAACAGCATGCTGATTATTTATACTGTGCAGAGACAAGCCTTTCTCTTGAATTCTCACCCTGGTTTAGAGTAAGATGAATCTTTCCTGCTGTTTGCATGAGACAGCAGACGCAAACACAACGTCACCTTTAATTTGTAACAGACAGGTCTGATTCTTGAGGCATAGTTGAGTTCTACACCAGTGCAATTTTATAAATTTCCATTAAGTTACTCCAGATTTGTACCGGCTGAAATGGAAAATGCCTGCTAGACGTGCAGATTAAGGCTTGGAAGCAAGGAGATATGTGAATCAGAAGCTGGCCATGGGGAAGGAATAGAAATGAGAAAGAAGAAGAATTATCCTGCTTTAACCTAATGTTGTTAATCTATATTGCCCATTATAATCTCGAGTGTCCTGCTTAGTGGAGTATGCAATCTGTAGTGCTGGTTCCTGCACAAGCAGTGTATCTAATATAAAGGACTGGCTCAACATCCATCATCATAATTACTGTGTCATAATTTTCTGCCCTTCCTACCTCTGCTGCAAAGAGATAGAAGAGGCCTTTCAAGTGTTTGAGAATTTTCACTAAAAATTTCTCTGTTTTTTTTATATGGAAATCTATATTTCTGCCCTATTTATTTTGCAGGTTTGACCTGACATAATAAATATACTTTATTGGGGAGTGTAGAAACTTAATTTGAATATCTGAAAATGTGCCTGTTTCATTTAATGTCTGAATATGCTCGGCTGCGCTGAAAGGGAGCAGTAGGCATACTAGAACTTTCATTTGAAAAATGCTCCCCCAAAACCCCTTGATTCAATGACCCACAGGTTCAGAGACTGTTTGACTCTAAAGTTAAATATGAAGCAATTGTATATGGTGGTTGCAGCTCAGAGTGGTTAAAATTTGGTCTCTGCTTAAGTCTTTTGTATTGACGGAGTTGTAAGCAATATTAACAAAATGTGAGTGCTCCCAGATCTATGAGATGGCACCATTCAAAGCTGGTGTTTTGGGCCCAGACTCGTGCATATGTGCTTGCACCACCTTTTTGGCTTTTTATTTTAGTTTACATTATTGATTTTCATAGCTGTGGAGTACAGCTTCAAAGTGTGATGTGCATGAAACCAGCCTAATCAGCATCCACAAGACCTCCGAGCTGTGCATCTCAATGGCGGGTTACCTCCAGCTGCACCCCAGCAAGTGACTTTGTGCAGGAAGGATTGTGCAGCAGCTCTGTCCGAGCACATCCACCCTAACTGCATTGCAGCCAGGCAAGACATGTCCGTCTGGGCAGCAGCAGGATGGCAGCGCTGTCCCTGTTCCTGCAGGAGTAACTGATGCCCGGGGCTCTCTGCGTTGGACCCTCAGTGCCTTGGTGCTTTGCTGTCCATGAGTTTTCCTGCAACAACAGCCCCATGCACATTTTTAATGTCACTGATTAGTGATACTTCTGCTCTGGTTGCTTTGTTGTTAGGGGGGCTGTCATCACAATTAATGAGCTTTGTTACGGGAAAGATACTACAGACTGCAAACTGATGATTTATGTCTGTGTTTGGCATGCATCGGTGAAGCCCAGAACCCAGCTGGTAGGACTTTAGCCACAAGATACAGGGCAGTACATTCAAAGACCCTAAAATCGAGTGATAGCTTTTGGAGATTAAGAAAGCTTGCATTTTTGCATTAATACTTCACTAAGGGAAGTCCACATAAATGGTTTTATTACACAAACATATAATTCAGTCACTGAAAAGCAATAAATATTTCTTTGTAAATGTACCGTAGTAAGTGCTACTGAAGAAAATACAAAGTCTCAGTTCCACAAAGAGATCCACTTGACAGAAAATGTAATTGGGATCAAGACCTGAACTGACCTGATTCTGTACTCCAGTTGTGTGGTTGTTTTTGTTTCTACATTGTTCTTTAAATTTTAATTTTAATTATAGAAACATTTATTTTCTGCCTCTACACATTTTAAAAATTTAAAAATATTTGAAGCGTGAGTGCCGAAAGAACAAAGATAAGCTTTGGACTCTGCTTAGGAAACCCAGCTAACATGCTTAGTTGTCACATGAAAAAAGAAAAGTAGAGAGTGTTATAAGCACCAGATCTTTCTGTTAAGTCTGTGCCATTTATTGATAATTTCTTTGGCTTTAACAATTGGCATCTTTCTCTTGTTGTGCATTTTTTTTTTTTCATATGCTGTTGTATGCAAGAACTTTGGAAACAGATACCTGTGTGCCTACCTTTACACATGTGAGTTGTCTTATTAAGAGCTGAGACCTGCCTGGGTAGAGCCAGTTGCATTTTTCTCTCAACTCTGTCAATGTTTGCAGGATGGTTGTGGGGTGGGCTCTGTCCCTGCCTAGACAGCATTCATTCTGTCACTGCACCAAGAGTACTTTCTGCAAAGCATGCAATAATAGTTTTATTTTTCATCTCCTTCAGCTACAGTAGCCTTAAGAGGTATTACAAAAAAAAAAAAAAAAAATTCAAACAGGAATGTGTTTTTTAACTTGATGAAGTCTCTCTTAAAGATATAAAAACTGATTGGATTGAATATGATCCCTGAGGATCCCCACTGTGGGACGAGTGGCCATCCCATAATACAACCTGGGAGAGATTTTTCTATTGCAGAGGAAAATTCAGCAGCCTGAGTAGCGAACGTTGAGCTCAGCTGCATCTGGCATTAAGACTAGATTTCTGAACATCTGAATATTGAAAGCCTTTTAAACTCACCTAATATTATTCTATTACCGGAACAAATCTAACAGTAAATTGAAAAAAAAAATAGGAACCTTCTAAAAAATATGCCTTCCCCATCCATTTTCAACTTCAATATTATGTAAAGATGACAGTTATCAGCTATGTAGAAGAGCAGCTATATTAAATGTTAAATAACCTTTAACAGCACCAAATATTTAATCATAAAAAATTAAATTGACAGTGGTGTGGTTCACATAGTATCCCCTCGAAAGCTTGACAGCATCATTTCTCATATATATTGATAAGTACAAGACATCCATAAAATTGTAGGCTCTGTAGCCTTCTATTTATGAGAGGCTATCTAAAACTCATTCATTGCAGGTAATATCAGTAAGTCAATTCAGTTTAGTCTGATAGCTCATAACTTTTCAGACTGTTGTATTTACTGAGCCATAGACTATCCTTTCTTCAAGTGTACTTGAGAAAATGACTTGTACTGTAAGACTATTTCTTCTCAAAGTATAATCAAGTGCTTTAAAACGAACTCCATAACTGCAAATTCAAAACAGTATTAGACCTTGGTAATAATATAAAAAATATTGCTTTAATAATTCTTTGAAAGTTGCACACAGTATTGGCAGTATTATTCTGACTGTACTAACCCACCCAGAAAACCATCAGTGGGACTGTGGTGCCAGGCTTAGACATGTTTCATGGGGCAGCAGAAGCCCCTGTAGCAGAGCTAATAAACCTTCATTTATAAATGGAAGAAATTCCTCAGTGTGTGACGTACATGACTCTGGGTGGAGAACCAGCATTGCAGGGAGCGGCGGGGGTGGCAGTCTGCTCTGTTTGGTGGATGTGATAACATCTGGCCAAATTCAGACCTTCTGAGCAGTGAGAGCAAGTCTGTTGGCTTTGATGGTGTTGACCGCCTGTCTTAGCTGCTGAGTTGTGGGGCTTACTGTAGAGTTTGGTCCTGCTCCTGCTACAGTAGTGGTGAAATGTTAATTGTGTGTCTAGAGCAGTCCCTTACTGAGGGAGACTCTTCTTTCATATCTGAAGTTCTGGCAGCACAGCAGAGATGTAGGCAATAGAAATTTGTGGGTAAAACTGTCCTGTAAATGTTCTGGTAGTGCTTTATTTAAATTGGCTTGGACAGATTGTTTCTATTTGTGATTAGGGAATGCAATCAAAAGCCCATAGAAAAACTGTTGACTTTAATGGTCTTCTCACTGAGGATCAGAGCAGTGTACACAATTTGCTTGTAAATAAACTGAATTTACAGGAGACTTGTAAATATTAGCCATTATCAAAGTGAGTCAAATAAAGTCACAACTACCCAGAAATGAAGCTTAAAACCGAAACAGAATTTGCACAATGACATTCCTTTGCCTTCCTGAATTGCGTATTCCTCTGTCACCTGCATTTTTCTGGTACTGGCTGGTGTTGGAGCTAAAATGAGAGAGAAAGCTTGACTGCACTTCGCTTTCTGTTTGCAATGGCCAGATTTGCTCAGCAATCACTTCTGTCCATAATTCAAGCAGTGAATTGCTGTTTTGCAGGACTTCAGGGTGGAGAATTGTGTTACCAAGCTGTTTCATTATTTTTAAATTTCTGTTTCACTGCTTTCTGATGTTTAGACAGCATTGACTTTTAGTATTGAAAACATTTCCCCTGGAGCCTGCGCTGCGAAGGTGAAGCTGCGTGCCCATGATCGGTGGGAGGGAGAAGGGATGCCTCTGGCTATGGGGCAGGGTTAGACTGTCTCTTTTGGGCTGGGTGGGTGAATGGCAGAGCCTTTGACACTGGGGTCTGTGACAGCTGAAGGGCTGCTAAGGTCCCTGGCCCCCGGGGCACAGAGAGCTGGGGCTGAGGGCAAAAGTTGTTCACAAACACGGAAAAAATAGCAAGAGGTAGGTTGGAGAAATAAAGTGAGAGACGGGGAGAATGGCAGAGGGAATACTTGTAGGGATTCTGCCCAGAGCAGGATGGATGTGAAAGCTGGGTGAAGGATACTGGTCTGTACAGGAAATTTAAGTAATTCGGAAGTAAGAGCAATACTCAGATGGAGCAGTGCTTTCAACCATGAACCTGAAGCCCAAGTCTCCATCAGAGATGTATTGGTCTATGAAGGAATGACTCCTCTTGCAAAAAGGAAGGGATTTGGGGCATGGATGGGTTTTCATTTTTTCTTGTTCCTGGGATAGAAGTGCTGGTGGTAGCAAACTTGTTACCTGAGAGCAAAGGTATTTACAGCAGCATGTCAACCTCAGCTGGCCCAGCCGTGTCTGGAGCCGCAGCCTTGCCCACCGTGCAGAACTGGCATCTGACAGATGAACACAAGCAGTATTTGACCTGTAAGAGCGGCGAGATCAGTGGTGGGTGCTCAGATACACGGCCTCTGTCAGCCTGGTAAGTACCAGGACTGAAGGGTCATCTGCCTGATGCCATGAAATTCCAGGAGGAGTAACTGCCACCCCAACAAGCAGAGGAGGAAAAAAAGATGTCCTGGACTTGAAGGTTAGGGGAAAGCAGTGGATTAAAGTAAGACAAATACATGAGATTTGGATGCCCAGCAGTGTGTAGGCGTTGTAACATCAACAGCCCTGGACCAGAGTAAGTGAAATCTACCCTGTACACCAGTCACTCACTGGAAACAGTCAGAGGGGAATATCGAGTTTTCTGCTGGGAACATTTGAATTGCTTTGGATTCAAATTGGTAAAATTTGACAAAGACATTCTATTTTTTCTGTTGGTCATACCTTGGGCTGTCACAGGGTCCCACAGATGTTGTAGCTGGAGGCCCCATGGACATCCTTTTGCCCAGCAAGGTTATTGCTCCTGTGACTGCCTGAGGGACTTGCTGCTGTGTCTCGTGGGGAGTCTACAGTGTCTGTGCTGTCGAGTCCAAAGGGGGAAGGGAATTCCAACTTTTGGATACATTTTTGTCTTAATTTGCTAGAAAAAATGCAAATTTTGAAACTTTTCACAGCACCATTGCCTTCATTTGGAATTAGAGTGGTGGCATAACATAACTGCACATGGTAACTGTATAATAAACCTGACTTCTTGTATAATGCTCATCATGATCCTAAAATACTTTGCAGAAGAGAAAGGCTGCTGACTCTGTCCCCATTTTATAGATGTAGAAATGAAGGCAGAGAGAGATGAATCGATTTAACCTCCAGATAAATTGATTTACTGAGACTGAGCTAAAAATGGTCACAGTCCAATCATCTCTCTAAACTTCATAGCACAATACACCTGACAATCAAGAGCCAGGTCTTTGCCGAACACGTCCAGTGAACACGTTGAGATGTTTGTCTTTCTCTGGGACAAGGATGTCACTTGCTGACACTGCTGGTAACACACACGGGTGTCGCTCACAGCTCTGCCCTGAGTCTGTGGCAGCTTGTACTGGATATTGCTGTGCAACAGCCTCCCCTCCTCCTAGTTTGATAGCTCTCATGCTTTGTACACAGGCTTTATCTTTCAAAGCAAGCTGTCTTTTGGGTTGCAGGTGCCCTCTGTGCTGCGTGGCTGATGAGCAGCCAGCTTTCTAACAGCAGCATGGAGCACAGCCAGGGCAAGCTGCTAATGTTGCTGACTAGGTGCAAAGTATTTGGGGGGTCTTTCCTGGCCACAGGGGTTGAGATCTTGTTTTATGTCCTCTGAAAGGCTGTAGCTGTGGCAGCACCGACATCCTTGGTCAGGGCGATCTCAGGCAGACCTGTGTCATCAAAGTTGACATGCTGAGACCTGACTTCATCTCCATCTACAGAGCAACCTTTTCCTGTTAACAGGTCAGTGGAAGTGAGATACACCTGGATTAGAGATGACTGAGTTGAGCAAAAAAATATTGTTGCTGACAACTGCAGATGTGTTTGAATGAGAATGCGTAGCGGCAGAGTGCTCGGCTCACTCGGGGTTTTGCCAGGGAGATGATGCATGGAGCTCCTGCTTGCAGCTGATGGTCTGGCAGGTGAGTGCAACCCAAATCTGTCATGTTTCAGGTAATCAGCCGAACTTTTGGAAGTCAAGGTATCTGCAGCAGTTTGCTCACAACCTTAATAAACTTTGAAATGTCTCCAGTTTTTGCTGGTGGGACTGGGAACCACTTCCAGGATCTTGACAAGTAGTTAGAGCCTGTAGACAAGGTTGCTTTGTGTTGCGTGTAGGGTGAAGTATTTCCACATCCAGGAACCAGCCTTTCCTGTAGAACTCAGTCCTCCTGCACATTTCAGCTTGGAGCTGTTACTGCTTCTGTGGCATCCATGTTCCCAGCAACAATAGGATTAATTGTTTTCTAAGCTGGTAGTACATCCTTTAACGTATGTGGTATGCAGGAGGCAGGCAATAAATAACTAAAAGAAGCCTACAGAGCAGTGGCTCCCGCTGAGGATTTTACTGAGCATATAGAGAAATTGATTCTGTTAAACTTTGCTTGCTGGAGTGGAAAGTTAAAGAAGAGAGAAAAAATGCTAAGAAATAGAGTGGTGCACAGGACTGTCATCTTCATTTTAGGATTCTCTTTATAAAATGTGCACATCAGAGGCCTGGAAAAGCTTCCTAAGGAAAAGGAGCTTTGGTACAATGTCTCAGGGGCAGAGGGAACCATAGCACTTGACATGCTGTTTAAAAGGCTGAGGGAAATGCTTTAAAAAAAGAATCAGTGTCTGTTCCAGAACCTGATTCAGGGTCCATGTACAGTCTTTTCTCAGTCAGCACTTCTGATGGAATCAGCAGGATGCCAAACTGAAAATGAAATGTCTGCAGGCTGTGAAATTTGGCCCTTGCTAGACTGAGGCTCTGATTTGGAGACTGGCAGCCTTTGGGCCTATGGTTGTCCCCACGGACACCTCATCATCTCCAGCAGAGCTCTGGCAGCCTTTGGGCAGAGGGTTTTCCCCATGGACACCTCATCATCTCCAGCAGAGCCCTGGCAGTCTCTGGGAAAACCCCCTGACTTTTCACAGAGGATAATGAGTGAGAGGACCAGAAAGGTCCTTAATGGCCTGAAAATCGATTAATCAAAGAACTGATCTTTCAGTTGCTTCTTTCCAAGGGAGCTCCCTCCTTCTTCCTTAATGAGAGCTGCTATAAACAGGCTTTTTTCCAATATGTAGTTCATGCCGATGCTCTCTCTCCATGTGCCCCTCATTGCTCTAAAGTGAGATGTCTGCAAGGTACGAGGTTCGATGCATGAGGTAAGTGCCAGAATCGTGGCTGGATGCTTTCAGGTGTATTTTAAAGATCTATACCAAATTAATCTCAATCTAAGCCATTCTAAGCAGGGATAACTACTTTTTTTGTTTGTTTTTTCTTACTGTGCTTTTAAAGTGGACAATAATAGCAGTCACTCACAGCTATGATATGCTTGTGGAGCTGTCAGAAGGGCTTTTTTCTAAAATGAAAAGCAGTGAAATGGAAGATCCCCTGCTGCAAGCATGCCCATAATTTGCTGTGCTCACATGGCTCATAAGTGCACACAGCCCCCTGATTTCCTGGGCCCTGTTCCCAACTCTGGGATGGAAGGAGTATCCTTTAAATGTTCTCTCTTCCTCCTCCTCTTCCCCAAGGCGCTGGCTTGCAGTCACTGTGCCTAATTTGTAGCTGATCAAGCGAGGGATAGGAGCAATGATCTAGTGAATTGGCTACTCAGGCTTCTGTCTAGTTCCCCCCTCCATCACTAACCTGCTGGATGCCCTAGATCAGGCCGTGCAGGCCATGTCCCTACAGACGCGTCTCCATGGCTGGCTACGGATAGACCTGTGACCCTCTGAACACTGACTGGCTGCACATGAGATGGCTCCTGCCTGGGAGCACAGCAGTGTGTTCATGGCTTCCAGGCCCAAAGAGATCCACATCCAGCCAGGACAGGCAGAGGATTGTGCGTCTGCCTGCACCTGTCTGTGTAGGCATACCCTTAATCTCCCTCTGTCTTGGTTCTGTCAAAGGGGTCTAATAGCCTACTGCATCACGGAGGTAATATGGGATAAAAATCTATTAATCATGGCACAGTGCTGAGACAGATGGGTTTCATTCCCAGAATAAGTACATAGATAGACCATGATCTAAAGCTAACATTAACACGTTGGTATCTGTGATTTACATAAACTAGTCCTGAAATCACAATTGGATGGTGCTAAAGAAGAGTTTCTGGGCTATTAGGTGTTTAATTTGGCAGATACAATTCAGTCATGAGATGATCTGCTCTCCTGAAGTGAAGGGGTTGCATTGCTTGGTTGGTCATACAAGAACAGGAAGGGTTACTGTTAAAAATAAACAAGGTCCCTGAATGGACAGACATCAGAGAGATCTCCTCAAATGCAGAAAGGTTTGGCTGCTTTAATCTGTGATCTGGCTGACGTCAAGGAAAGTCATACTCAAACTACAGAACTGACTAGCAAATTATGTCTCACATTGTGGAGGAAGGGATTTATCTTGAAAAGGTATTAAAAGCTTCTGTTCCACAGTTGTCATCTGGGAAGATACAGTATTGATTGATCCTGGGGTTTTGTTTGATTGGTTGCATTGGTGAGTACAATATTGATTTGTTTCACATGCTGTGTTTGTTCCGTGCACTGCTCTGTTGCAGCAAGAATTAGTCTGACTTGCTGCTTGCTGCATGTTTTTCAGGAGAGGAATCGGGCAGAATTCATTTTTTACCAGACAGTCTTACAGAGTAATTAAATGAAAGGAGGCTGGCGAGAATTACTGAATTACCCAGGGAACACAGCAGAGTCAGAGTTTTTTCGGGCATGTGTAAATAAAGAAATTTGCATTCGCCAAATATTTAAAGCAAATATGGTATTCGGAGGGAAGTGTGTAATTTGAAAAAGTACAGAAATATAATAATAGCTGCAAGCAGTTTCAAAAACCTAGCCACAGCTAAGGCAGAAGGGAAATCTGCAGAGCTGCTGGGCAACAGCCCCTTGAAACACTGTGGTGAGGCAGGACAAGGAGGTTGACTGCAACTTCCCATGTCGATTCATGCCCTGGCCTGAGATTTGCAGAATGGCTTGTCTTGCCTTGTCTTCATCTGCCTTTTTCAGTGCTGCTGCCTTGGGCCTGAAGAGCTGGTGTTTGCGGGGATGTACAAAGGAGCAGGTCTGAAAACAGAAGTTGTTCTGTTCATATTGTGCAATGGCACACTGAGCACAGAGTCCAAGTGAAGCCTCCACCACTGGAAGGTCCTGAGCATTCCCTTGAGGGCACGTGAATTGTTTCTCTGATCATCACTTAAGTCCCAAAAGGGAGGGTCTGCCATCCTGTCCCATGGCTGGACACGTGATTAGACACCATCATAGGCTCTTGAAGAAGAAAAGTTTTGAACATGAATTTTAAATGCTCAGTCTTAGTCATCCCATCTGGTATGAGATACTGATTTAAAAAGTGAGACATTTCTAGGCCTACATGTGTAATGTGGAAAGAAATAAATGTACTTGGGATGTGAGATAATGTCGCATGGTGTTGCTGTTGCACTGAACCAAATTTTCATTGGTACTGGATGCTACAATTAATTGCTGTGCTAATTGATATACTCCAGAGCACATCTAGAGTCCTTGGTTTTTTCCTCAGTGATAAAACTAAAGAAAGCTGAAAGTGACTTATCCTCATTTGCTTGACTTTTTCCTGACTGGAAAGAATGAAGAAAGAGCAAAGCAATGAGAGCCTTAGAGGTGAAAGTCACACTTTGAATAAACTTATTTCAAATAAAGTAGAAAAAAGTAAACAAACTAGTAGAGAAGGTGCTGCTTTTCAGTGCTAAAAGAGTGCGCATGTGTATATAGGCATATGCTGGGAAGCAGGAAGGCATTAAAAAACATGCCCGAAGTTTAGCACAACGAAGAAAAAACCCTTCAGTTTAAAAGCACTCTCTCCCCTTTAACAGCTGGTGAGATGAATGGGATAGGATAGCAATTCATTTGCTGATTTTCTTTGCAAATATGTCTGTGGGGAGAAATCCCTAAATTCAAACAATTGTGCATTTTGCACAAGGATTGATCTTAAATTTAATACATAATTTATAGTTGTCAGTCCATCCCAATCTGATTTTTTATGTCTTCACTGTTCAAAATATAATGCTTTCTGTGAATTTTTGAAGTAGTCATAATATAAATCCGTAATGAAGATTGTTAACATCAATAAAGGGCCACTTAACTCTCTGTTTTACTAATTCCAGTTAGGAGAGGACTGGGATTAAAGACTCCCCTAATGTTGAAGCCATTGCCAGAGGGTCAAAAGCAATTTACTGCTGTGTGCCAGACAGATCTGTACATGCCATGAAATGGAACTCATTAGCAGTGTCTAGTTTTCCCTTTTGAAAATTTGTTTTGCAACAAATATTTGAAATTTTTCTGAAAACATAGAGCTGAAAACTGACATTAGAAATCTAGAGGATTTTTTTTGCCTGGAAAGTTTGAGTGTTCTCGGATTAATTGGGAAAAAAAAATAAAAGCTGAGTTGTGATTGGATACCTGAGAAAAATCCAAAAACACATTAAAGAATCAAGAACCACCAGTGAAAATTTACTTTCTAACCCCCCTACTTTTTTCTGAAAAATATCCACCAGGTTTCTTGTTGAGCTGTGCTGGAAATGCAATGTGTCACTGAGTGGTGACTGAGATGGGCAACATCAAGTCTTGCAGCACTGATGCATCCTGGCAGGGAGCTCGGCATTTGTGTGGGGGCTGTCCTGGCGCTGGTTGCCCATGGGAACATGGATGTAGGTCACGTCCACTCTTCCACAGAGATTGTCTGCTTCCCTGTGGCTATCAAAGAATCCTACTCCTAAGATCCAAATGCTCACAATGCAGGAGGTATCTGCCTTCCTGTACAGAACTATACAGATTGGTTGCCTATACAGAACTTGTACAGAAGAAGGGAAATGGCTCGTAATTTTTATGTAAAACTATTTGCTGCAGCATGCTGTTTGGGTACCTCAATGCATGTCTCCTTTGCTTGCAATATAATGACTGTCTACACAGTTGCATGTTCAGTTACCCAACTGCCAGAACAAACGCCCAGATTATGGATAGACAAAGGTGTTATATCTGGCTATCTACAAAAATATGCTTCATAAGAGAGAGCTTTTATTGTTCTGAGAAAGCAACTATATTTTAATGAAGGTCACCCCTATGCAAGGTGAAACTGCTGTGCGGCATCTCTCCAACCTAGAAATCAATTCACATTTCTGCTTTCCAGGGCAACTGCAACTTTGGCTTGAAATTAATTCTCCAAATCTTTCAATCAAGCTTTCCTGATCACTATAATACATAGAGATCTGCTGTGCCGTGTCTGTAAGAACAGACATTGAAGAAGAAGAACATTGGGGGAAAAACTGCTACTGCGCATATGTTGACAACCAATTTATTCATTGCAAAATAGTGAAGCACTGAGTATCCATTCCGTGTCAGTTGGAGGGCACTGTGCTATACTTGTTGCCATCATCATTATAAGGGTTACAAATGATCTACCTGGAGCTCAGCATATATCTTGTAGGATGAAGTGTCAACACAAAGATAATAGGGGTGAATTTAGAGTACAGCTTTAGGTACGCTTGCCGCCTTGCACTGTAAGTCAATAGATGTTGGATGGAAACTATGCAAAAAGAAAGCAGTGGAAGAAGAGTCTGATTCAGTAACCTCACTTTGGGCATTTTTGTTTGGAAGCTGATTGTTTACCCTGCCCAACACTGACAGCAGCTAAGTACAGTGAAAGGGATCTTCTTTTGAAGAAAATTTTTTGTCCTAATCTTCTTTTGTGTTGTTGTCATGAGGAAGTACATGGAAGGAATAATCAGGAGACCAGATGGCATTTTGAATAGTGGGTCTATTCAGACATTTTCAAATCTCTAATTGGTCATCGGTTTTAAATGTTAATATGCTTCACTAGTAAATCATTTCTGTTCTCTCTTTTTGATGTTTGCAAAGAATTATGAAAGAAATAGATATATTACTAAGAGTGGCACCAAAAAATCAGCATTCAGGCAATGGTGCTAAGTAGAGACTATGAACTCCAGCAAATATGAATAGGATGACTGTCATTCAAACTGATTAACAAGTGACAGTCTGAAGGGGAATGCAGGGACGTGTTTCATGTTGTTATAAAGTGGCAAAGCTAGAATGACTTGGGTGGAACAATGCTGATTAACAGCAGCAGAGAATGCATGATGTCTGTTGTTACATCCTTGTTTCATACAGCATTTCTTGCCTGGAGGAGAATGCATCAGGAGTGTCTCCTGCAGTACAGCAGGTGGGAGCTTGTACAGATGGGTTTAGGTCAAAACAAATAGATCTGAACTTTGAAAGGACGTGCGTGGTATTAGATTGTGGATGAAATGCTGTGATTTTTTGCTCACTTAACACGCTGGCTTAGGTAGGAATTCATGGTGAGAAGCACCTCTAGAGAAGACAAGTCTAAAAAGTGCTTCCTCGGTACATTATGTGATGTTATGACGATAGGTTATGTGATGGTAGTCATCTGGTTCATCCTCATTTGAAATGTTACGGGTGCTGGAGAAGGAGACGGTATCTACAGAGCAGGGCACTGGCCTTGCTGAGATACGGCATTTCTGCTAGAGAGAAAGTTTCAGACATGATGCCGTGCTCCACTGGAAAGATAAAAGTGAGGCAGCAAAAGGAAGCCAATGAAAGGATGGCAAGGGAACTCAGGCTGACATTACGGAAGGAAATTGCTCAAAGTTGCTGTTTCTTTCTAATACATTCTTGGGGAACTTTCTAGTGAAATGCTGTCTCTGTGCCCTGTTGTGACCCAGATTCTCTCTTACAATAACTTTTTATTTCAACTGGAAGCCTTCTGTAACGAAGCATTTGGTATTTTTTCTGCCTACAGACATTATGAGACAAAAAAGAAGGAATAAAAGACAGTGAGAGAAGGAAGGGCTTGGAAAGCGAGCAGGCACAGGCATTGTACCAAGGTACAGAGTGGAGCAGGGTCTGTCTTGGTGACCATATGTGGAGTATTTTTCTGACCATATAATGGCTTTTGAGTCAAATCAAATACCAAACATCAATTTGGTAATGTAGCTTTAAAGTGCCCACACTGCTTGCATTTGAGTATGGTGAAAAATTTTTGCAGTACCTCTTGGAGGGACAGTGGGCATTGACGTTGCCCTAAAAAGAGCAGGTTAATGGAATAGCATTAACACAGCTCTAAGGACAGGCAACAGATCCAGGCTTAAGTTACAGTTTACAGCAGAGCAAAAGTGAGGGAGGGGAACATCAGACAGGAGCCTATCAAACTTACCTTGCCAGGTCCCTCTCTTTGAACTTGATATGCACATCCACCACTGAGGTCTCTGACTGCTGGCTGTTCAAGACACATTGAACAGCAAGGTCCTCCGTGAACTTTAGAGAAGCTTTGTCACTGGTGAGGGTACAGAGATCAGTGCTTGCGATGGACTTTCTTGAAGGGCGTGTTAATGGTGGATATGTAGTAAAAAGGAGATCATCAGCTAGGAGCTGCTGCCTGCCCAGCAAGGAGAATAGGTCTTTGGAAACACCTGTTTTTTTCAGATTCTTTTCTTCAGCAAGCAATCCTTGCTTTGTTCTGGCCACAGCAATCTCCAGTCGCTGCCGAAGTGTGTGGAGCACTTCAGTGTCTGGGTTGAACATTTCTGCGATTTAAAATCTTACTGTGTGTGTGAGTCAAAAATACAGTGCCTTAAAGAAGCAGAAAGATGTCATACGCACTTGTTAAAGCATCTTGTTTCAGAGACATTTAGATCCACAGGGGTTCTTTGCACTTTTCGTGATGCAGTTGACAAAATAAGATCAAGCTATACCAAGAAACAGCATCGGCTCTGAAAAAAACATCATCACTATATGTGGAGCACAGATGGTGCTTTTTGGTACTTGATATTATAGCTGTTTTTAAGTTTATTGGGGAAAAATATGGATTTTTAAATCTTACACCTGCATGCTGAGAAGAAGCATATGTAGAGACTCAGTGAGTCGCTTGATGTATTCTGAGTGGAGCGTTACACACTCGGAGCTGGAGTTTGCCCTTCTCACTCACCATGAGCAGTATTTAAGTTTGGAATGTTTCTGCAGAAGTCAGACACAGGCACAGTGGAAGATGAAAAGGACGTATGGTTTCTGTCCTGTATATTAACAGTCTGGTTGCAAAGATAAAAAGCGTGCACAATTTTTTCTTTTATGTACACTGTGCATATGCTTGTGCATGCATGGACACACCTGCACCCAAATGTGCATGACTGTATTTGATGCATATTTGTACAGAGATGTCAGCAGGGTAAACAGAGCAGCTTACAGTTATTAGATCAGAAAGACTCCTAAGAATGGCTTCTTTGGAAGAATAACAGATCAAAGTGAGCTGCATGTTTAAATACAACTTCATGCAAATACCTGTGAGTTATTGTCCCATCAGTGCCTCTGTGCCTTCTGTCAGTACTTTCCATGCTGCTGGGCCTGGCTGGTCCCTTACCTCGTTTTCTGCAGTCACGGCATATATGTTTTCCTTTGATATTGCTAGGGAAGCTGTGCCCCCAATTTGTTGCTAGTCCTCTCAAGACACTTTTGGAATTGTAATGTTGCTTTTTTGTCATGCTTTTAGTTGCATTTCTTTGCTGGTTTCTAAGTTTCTTCCCAAAACTTGCGCTTTCTGGAACGTCCTTGGTTCATAGATTGGAAGTTCAGAGTTACACTCAGCACCCCAGAAGTTAGATCCTTTCAGGCATGGCCACAATTTTTGTATGCAGAGGGGCAAGTACTTTTGAACTGTAAATTATGTGTGAAATTATGCCTTGGTCCAAGTGGATGGGTAGATGTGCATGCATACCTTTGTCTGTGTACACTCTTCTCTCTTTCTGCTCTTATCAGACTCGCTCTAGGATGCTCAGATAACTTAGCTAGCTTACAGCTGGGTTCAGCGCTCTGATCCACCACAAGCTTCTTGGAACTCTCTTGGCCTTTGCTCCCAGCTGGAGAATAAGTCACTTCTCTAATTCATAGGTGTGCTGTAAGAATAAACTCACTGAAGCTTGTGACCCTGTGCTGGGGAGAGCCACGTGAGTACACAGTCATACAGGTAGGTTGATCACTGGAGTCCTGTCTGCATGGAAATTTCTTTCCTATTCCTTGATATTCTTGCTGCAGCCTGTGAAGAACACGATTCTCTCTCATAGCTGGTCTTCCTCAGCCATGCTTGTTGTGTGGAGGATGCATTTTGGAAACTTGATTTTTATCTACAGTAAGGAAAAACATTCTTATTCTGAGGTGCAGCAAAGACACCGGTTTCACCCACCAAGATAATGCAAGAGAACTGAAGATCCTGCTTCTACCATTAAGTGCCTGCTCCTTATGAGAAGTGCAGTTTTCAGTTTCCCCTTTCTATAATGCAGTGGGGGGCCAAAGCAGAATTTTCTTATCAAGTTTTTACCTGTTTTGTGAACTTTCAGATGACTTTTTGACACTGTGAGCTAAAGGGCAGAAATATCAAATAGTAGCTCTTTCCCTGTGCTGGAGTGTCACATTCTTTCCTCCTTGGGCTGTGCAATCTGCAGGCAGGGTGTTTGCATAGTAAGTGCCGTGTCAAGTCAAGGTTAAAACAGGATTATTTATTCCATTTTTCAACTCGGGATCAAAGTACAGTGCACATTGTATGGAAATCACATTTGAAACAGCTGAATTCAATTACCTCCTCGAATAATTGTCAGGAGCATGCAGTTACTGTTGAGGTGGAGGGTATTACTTACAGGGAAAAACTGACCTTGGACATACTCACCTGGCCCTCTGATTTCAATGCATGGGTCTTCAGGCAGAATGTAAATCCTGCTGAGGGTCAAATCCAAGCTGCTGAATAGCATCATCAGTCAGTCAGGGGCCAGATACTGCCAGCTAATCAGACATCCTGCCACTGGGGTCTCAAAAAAAGGACTTGCACCAAGCACTCCTGAGCGTAGTTTGCTGCTGTATTTTGGCTTCTGTGTGCTGGCCGCAACAATATATACCCTGAGGGTATGTCAGTCGAGCTCTGCTTAACCCTGGAACCAAGTTCCTTGTCAGGACAGTGAGTGTTTTCAAACATTGGGTGGCCATGTGAGGAACCTGCTGCAACTGCCTGCACCTAGAGTGGCAGGCCTGTGGGGCTGCCTGTTGGCACAGCTGCAGAGGCATCGCTGTTACCTGTGGGTTTATATGTCAGTTCCAGAACTGCATTTCTCTGTTTTTTTCCTCCCAAGGACAACTTTTAAACTTCCCTGGTGCTGGTTCCAAGTGGGTGGAGCGGTGGCAAAAGAAGCTGCTTTGATTTAAGCGAGTGAGGGGGCAGCGCTACTCTGTCTGCCTGATTATTTATCTCCCTAGTTACACACAGCACTTGCTTTCTCTGGAGTGATTCAAGCATATCATAACCTCTTGCTTTAGCTCTTTTATCATGCTGGTTTGCTGCTACAGTTCTGTCAGAAATCTGTCTTGGCCTCTGTAGAGCAGAGGATGTCAACTCGTTTTACTGGACTCCAATGTGCCTCCCCCATGTTTTTTTCAAGTTTTCCGTTAATCATGCGGAAGGCGCTGAGAACTGTATTGGGTGCTTTTGGATTAGGAAGAATAGGCTTTAACAGTATCAAAAGGCTCCTTTCAATGTCGTCTAGAGACAAATGGGTGTGAGGACAGGTGCTCAGCCAGACTTGCTGTGTCCTGGAGCATGCTGTCTCCAGGAATGCAAACAGCGTCTCACTGTGCTCAGAGATTCCCAGAGAAGTTTTAACCAAAAAACATCCATTGATTTCAGCATGGGCAGCAGCAGACTTATGGTTTTTCTCCAGGCCCTGCTCTGCTATGGGTGTATTTACATATACAAACACTAGAAGTTGTGTATGTGACATCCGAGCTCAGATTCTGGGTCAGTAGAAATCCTGAAGTCAGTACACAATCTGAATTTTGCATTATTACAGTGAAGCCCATTTACTTCTCTCCTTCTTAGGTACAATTACATTCCCCACAGCTCCCAAACATTTCTGGCAATGTGTAGGAGATTGCCTCCTCGTCACCTGCTCTGGGTAAATTTTGAATTGCCTGAAGGAATGCGGGATACAGTATGTCCTGGATGGCCCTTTCAGAGCTGATGCCTAATGAGACTCTGTGATGTACAATGTAGAAAAAAGAATGTGTGGACTGAACTATGGTTGAGTTTTTGGGAATAAGTGAATGACACAAAGAAGGGAGGATCATCTAACAGTGTAGTCCCTCGTATGTGTCCCAGGAATTCTTGTGTGTTGCATATGAAGTGCACGGAATCTGACAGAGTGTGCAGATTTCATATTGCTAGGTGTCTCCGCTGCTCCTTCCTTCTCACACTCTTCCCCTGCTGCAGTGTGGTGTCCCTCTGACGGTGTACAGACCCTCACGAACTTCTCCAATGTGGGTCTTTTCCACAGGCTGCAGTTCTTCAGGAACTGCTCCAACATGGGACCTCTCCATGGGACAGAGTCCTTCAGGAACTGCTCCACAGTGGGTCCCTCATGGGTCACAAGTCCTGCCGGAAAACCTGATTGTGTGTGGGCTCCTCTCCACGGGCTGCAGTTACTGCCAGCAGCCTGCTCCAGTGTGGGATCTCCATGAGCTACAGGGTGGATATGTACTTCACTGTGGTGTTTTATGGGCCTCAAGGGGGACAACCTACTTCACCATGGTCTTCTCCATGGGTTGCAGGGGAATCTCTGCTCTGATGCCTGGAGCATCTCCTCCCCTCCTTCTTCTGGCCTTGGTGGCTTCAGGGCTGTTTCTCTCACATAATCTCACTCCTCTCTCTCAGCTGCTGTTGTAGAGTTCTTTAAATATGTTGTCATAGAGGCACACCATCATCACTGACAGGCTCAGCTATGGGCAGCGGTGAGTCCATCTTGGAGCTGTCTGGAGCAGGCTCTGCCCAAAGTGGGGACATCCCTGCAGGCCCCCATTACCAAAACTTTGCCAGCTAAACACAGTATATACCAGATTAGAGAGTCTTGGTTAGAGAATGTTGTAGTTCTGGATTTGCTAAGGATGTTCTGATTCTCTTGCTGGAAAGTGTCCAACCAGCAGGAGTTTTGGAAGCTTAGTTTTTATAAAAAAGCATGTGTGGGTGTGGGTGTCTGTGTGTGTGGTGCCTACTTGTGGCAATTCCTTCCAGAGCCAATGTACCCAGAACTGGAGTTTCACTTCACAGCTCCTGAGCAGAAGGTGGAGAAGAATTGGTTTCTCCCTCTTTGTGCATCTCAAACTTTTGTGAGAAGAATTGATTTAATTTCATCTCATCTGATCCTGATTAATGAAAAGTCATTTCTGCTAGTTTTGGGCAGAAAAAATAATCTTTGACTATTTTTAACTTTGCAGATATATGTAGGTGCGTGGCAGGAACTTCTATAATTCTAGAAATTATGACAAGGCATCCATAAAGATGAGGCTGAAGCCCTATGCAGCAGTATTGTAGCTTAAAGGAGCATTATTTAATACCTATTAATGGAACTGCTGAAGCATAAATACTCTCAGCTCAAACAAATTTTGTTAACTCCTTTGTGCTGCCAGTTTCGGAGTGGGATGGCAGATCATTTCCAGCTGTCTGGCAGGATGCTCTTCACTCTGTTCAGTACAAGAATCTGTGTCTTGGGGATGAGAGAGTGGGGCTCGTAGGTAGGAGGAGGAATTACAGGAGCACACAGAATCACAGATGTTAGGGGTTGGAAGGGACCTCTGTGGGTCATCTAGTCCAACCCCCCTGCCAAAGCAGGGTCACCTACAGCAGGCTGCACAGCACCTTGTCCCGGCAGGTCTTGAATATCTCCAGAGAAGGAGACTCCACAACCTCCCTGGGCAGCCTGTTCCAGTGCTCCATCACCCTCAGAGTGAAGTTCTTCCTCATGTTCAGATGGAACTTCCTATGCTTCAGTTTGTGCCCGTTGCCCCTTGTCCTGTCGCTGGGCACCACTGAAAAGAGTCTGGCCCCGTCCTCCTGACACCCACCCTTCAGATATTTATAAGCATTTATTAGGTCCCCTCGCAGCCTTCTCTTCTTCAGACTAAACAAGCCCAGCTCCTTCAGCCTTTCCTTGTAGGAGAGATGCTCCAGTCCCCTCATCATCCTCGTAGCCCTCCGCTGGACTCTCTCCAGTAGCTCCTCATCTTTCTTGAACTGGGGAGCCCAGAACTGGACACAGTACTCCAGATGGGGCCCCACTAGGGCAGTGTAGAGGGGAAGGAGAACCTCCCTCGACCTGCTGGCCACACTCTTCTTGATGCACCCCAGTATCCCATTGGCTTTCTTGGCAATCAGGGCACACTGCTGGCTCATGGTTAAGCTGTCATCCACCAGGACAACCAGGTCTCTCTCTGCAGAGCTGCTCTCCAGCAGTTCCACCCCGAGCCTGTACTGATGCATTGGGAGGTTCCTCCCCAGGTGCAGGACCCTGCACTTGCCCTTGTTGAACTTCATCAGGTTCCTCTGCGCTCAGCTCTCCAGCCTGTCCAGGTCATGTTGAATGACAGCACAGACTCCTGGTGTATCCACCACTCCTCCCAGTTTAGTGTCATCAGCAAACTTGCTGAGGATACACTCATGGTACACATGGGCAGGCAGCAGCCCTGCCAGGAGGCTGGAGCCCTTTTGCAAGCTTAGTTCTGCTGTCCCCTGGGCCACAGAGAAGCTTCACTTGCAGCTGTGATTGCAGCACAGATGTTCCCAGAATAGTTTTTGTTCACTGTATTTAGTAGGGAGGGACTTCAGCCTTCCAATGAGGGATGCTGGGTGGGTGGGCACTGCAGTCCCTGCCTTGGTATTGCCACCCCCTTTGGCAGAGGGGAGCAGGGCAGGGTCATCCCTGTGCATATATAGAGGCTGAATTTGTCCTGCTTAATGGCAGGGCTTTAACAGAGCACTCCTGGGCTTTTCAAGTAGACACTCAAGAGAGAGGTACCACCAAGGGGCGATCCAATACAGCCAAGATCAGGGCCACTTCTTGGAGTTCCTGAATCTTTGCAGGGAATTTAAGGATCCTAGAGCTAACAGCCCAATAACGCAGCTGTCTCACATAAGTGTCTCTGAAGTCGCTTTCCTTTTATTCTAGTTTCATACTGTTTATTCACAAGTTCAAAGATCCTGGGTACAGCTCCTGCACATCATGGGACTGGCATATAAATAATTACTATTTAAAAGGAAGAACAATGCATCTTGGATAATTTGCATGCAAATTTTTGAGTGGTTATGGGACACAAGGATATCTTTTCATGCCATTCTTTGAAACACATGTTTAAAAGAAATACAGAAGTTGAATTTCCGAGTTAATAACATGATTCCAGAAGTTAAGGCTTAAGAAAGAACAATTGTTAACATGAAATTGATAATAAATGAGAGTGAGCAATTTTATAATCCATTTGTTTCTGGGGCATGCCTACACAAGAAATGTAGTTAAATTGTTCTGGAGACTGATTTAATTAAAATTGGTACAAACTCCCAGTGTGGACTCTGAGAGGTTAGGTTTGCATTGTGCTATGAAGTGTGGCATGTGTAGACAGGCTACAGATTGCTAATTATAATAAGAGATGAAGCTGCACCAGGTCGGGTTTCTGCCGTGCAGTATCTAAGCACAAGCTCGTATGTCATGCTCCAAAATCTGTGCTGCATCGTCTGCCTGCCAAACTAGTCATTTGAATGTAAGAGTTACACTTCAATGATCGTTAAGAAACACTGAACTAATAACAGTGACAAAGAGAAGCAAAAATCTGTTGATCATGGAGCTGGGACTTGTTGTAGAGCCAGACCTTCAGCTTTGTCAGTGGTAGCCTGGGCACAGTTTTCACATCATGCTTGCAGCCAAATAGGAACTTTTTTTCTCTGAGGTGCAACTTTTTAAAACTAAAGAGGTGATTTGACTTCCTTCCGCTGCCACTTAGACCTACGGAAGTGCTCTGGAGCACAGCCCAGCAGAGCTGAGCGCTGGCTCCAGTAACACCCCATCCCCAAATTTCCCATTTGCAGGCTGGGAAAGGCCCTTCCGTATCCCCAGGGTGTCATCAGAGGAGTCACGAGCTTGTGGGCAAGATGAGGGACTGGATCTGAGTGTTGTGTGCCTGCCTTCTCTAGAAACAAACTGTCTCTGTCTAGTACCAGAGCACTTTGGACCAAAAGCTTCCCTTGCACAGCCTGCTGCCTGAGCCTGCTCAACAAAGCATGAGGATGGTTTCTGGCTCATCTGTTCATTAAGGCTTTTAATTAGTTACCAGCCATCCTCATGGTGAGGAGTTGGTGCCAGATGTTATTGAGGTACTTATCTGAGCATTCACGTTTATGCGAGTGTGTTCTTTTTATATTGGATTTCAGGCAGTCATGAGCTGTAGTAAGGAATTAAATGTCATGTAAAGAAGAAATGTGACCAGTTGATCAAGATGCACTGCCTCACCAGTCTATCCTGGCTGTGAATTGGCTGTTGTCTCAGCTACAGAGCCTGGTTTTACGTTGAAGCTACAACAGCTCATGCTCTTAGGTCTGGAGGTCCTCAGAGTGTCCTGTTAGAAAAAGACTTGATGTTTGCCTTTTCAAGCATCCATGTTCAGAATTACAGGTGTTTATACAATGTACACACATAAGCTGCATGCACACATTACTGCGGTCCTTGCACTGGTCCTGTCATTTCAGGGCTGCAAAACATTTCCTGGGTGGGTGTATGCACTGCCAGACTAATTCCAAAGAATTGGGCTGCAGGCCTGAACCCCAGACAAGTGAGAACACATCCTGCTATACTGAAAAACAAGTCCTCAGCAAAACCACAACACATAGAATCACTCAGCAGCTTCTTACCTGTTCCCACAGCGCAGCATTACCATGACTGGGTCTGCAATCACTCCACACCCACGTTAGAAGTCAGGACATGACCAAATAATCACAAACAAACTCAGAAGTCATCTAGACATACTCAGGGAATATATTTTTAACTGGACAGTTGAGACAGAGATAAGGAGCAAGCAAGACATGATCTATTTCCCCCTTTAAACTTGTCGCACCCAAGGGAGCAGATCTTCCCATGACGTAAATCAGCACAGCTCCACTGACTGGAGAGAACAATTGTAATTTATCCTGCCTGCAGGCCTGCACAGAAGGCGCTTGAGGTTTCTTGCAATTCATTGGAGACTTGTGACGTTGAGAGCAGGCGTTTGAGCGCCACTGTCCTCTGGAGCGATTTGCAGCACAGACAACTTATAATTACAAACACTTGCTAAATCTCCTTCAGAGAAACAGGAGTTTGGTAAGATGCTTGAGTCAGTGATGGCTGATTTCACTGCTTGTAAGAAATTTCTATCTTAGCACAAAGGCACCATGCAGCAGTACTGTGGAAGAGGTTCTGAGGGTTCAGCCAAGCTTTAAAGTATTTCAAGGATCTTCTTTGTCTTGTGGAGATCAGTGGGTTCCTTTCCAGCTGAGCTGAAAAGCCTGGGGGAAACAAAAGGAATCTATTTCCAGCCTTTTTTGTGAGAACAATACCTCTCTGCAACATCTGACACCTTATGCAGCATTCCCCATCAGCTACCGTATCTTTTTTAGCAGTGTTCGGCCACCTACACCTGACCACCAAATTTCGACTCTGTTTGCCTCTGCTGACATTTCTATTACAAAGAGCTACTAACTGCTCTTTTATCAGCACAGGAAAGTTGAGCACAGGAGGAGACAAATATGATGGGCACCATACAGCAACAGTCAGAGCTATGCTGCTACCTGTGTATCCAGCCTTTGTAATGGTTATATTGAGCCATTGCTCAGAAAAAAATGCTGCTGGGTGCTTGGAGTGATTTAACTCTCTTGTTCCTGGGACAAAAATGGATGCTGTTATATACCAACTCCTTTCCCTGCTAGATGTCTTATTATTGTTACAGATTTCAAAATATTGTGACATAAAGGACACGCAGGGCTTTGGGCATGGGTTTTTCTGTCAGGCATATCTAGATATCACTTGCGTTGCCCTGTAATTAGCAACCAGTGAACACAGCGATGGAGCTGATAGTCTCTTCTTCCTTGTCTTGCTATCTCCAGTCATGAGTAAGGACTTCTGGGTCTTAACGTGAACAAGGGAGAGGAAGAGGAGAAGGTCCTGCCTGCAGAGCTCGGCATGTGAGTGGAGCTTTCTGGACTTCCCCTGTTCTTCCCTGATACTCTCCAGAGTCTGAACTTCCCAGGCAGCTGTATATACACACATCTTGCTGGTTCGTGCGCACCACTGGGAATGGCATTTGACTGTGGTCTTCAGCTGTTCTGCTGGTGGGCCTGTGTGAAGTCTTGCATTAACAGTCACACAGAGCCTTGCCCTCCTGGGTACCCGAGAGTCACATTGTGGAAAACTGTTATGGTCATTTCTCACTTGATGTCTGGTAGCACTGGAATATGGCTTTTCTTTAGAGTTCCTGTGATCTGCTAGCTTCAGGGGGCTGAAGAATTTAAGCAGTTTAACAAAGACTGCTATCCCCTGGGTACAGGACTGCCCTGAGAGCCAGGTGACAGTGAAGGTTTTAAGCTTGATTTCAATATCTGCAGAAACACGGGGTTTTTCTAAGTCTGGAAAGTAGTCAACAGGATTACCTTATCTTGTTCACTTGTGATGGAGAGCAAGGCTTTATAATGATACATCCATGCCTAGTTAGAGCTGATGTTTCTTAAAGATGAGTACGATTTTACTAAGAGGCTGTTACAGTAAAATGCATAAGAAAAAAATTATGCTGCAAACAATAACAAGGTCCCAGAATTGCCTCGAACTGTGCAATTGAGATTCTGAAGTACTGTCAGATCACCTCTGCATAAGACTGAACTGCTGACATTTGTTTCATTACAATATATTTATGAAATGGAGCAACATTCCTAATCACTTGTGTATGCTTGCATTGTGTCTTTTGTGCAATATCGTTATTCAATTTGAATAAATTTTCATTAAAATTATGAGAAAATTATTTATTCTGCAGCCATTGGACACAGAGATCACACTGTGCTTACAGCTTATATGGGATTTTCGAGTACTCGCCACTCACCTTTTTGCAGTAAAAAATTATTGCTGAGCAAAAGCAGTCTTTCTGGGAAGAGGAGCCCTGCAGAAACACAGTGAAATTGTGGTTCAGCTAAGATAATTCCACTTCAGTAAGCCCGAGACTTTCCTCACAATAACAAGTAAACTTATCCAGGCATTGATGTTTGAAGGTTGTGTTAGGATTTCCTGTATTGTTTTCAGAGTGTTTTTCTGGATATCCACGATTAAAAATTTAGCAGACTTGCCAAGCTGCAGGTTAGTGAAGTATGAACTTTTCCTGAAGCTTTTTAGAAGCTGAGGTATACTAAAAATTCCCTCTAGTTGCTCTGCACCCCCAAAGCAGGAGTATGGAACAGCAGAAAGTCTTGCTATTTTTGGACATTTTGGAGAATGTCATCTTGCTAAGCGTTTGGACAATATGTCTCTGGTGTCGGAGTCAAAGTGAGACAGGTGTAAATGAAGTAATTTCAGCATTATTGCAGTCATTGATTGCCCCGCAGACCCCGTGCTGTTGGAAACTGCAAGCATACTGGAAAGATGGGGAATGTGATGTGGAATCTGCTGGTGAATGAGTGGCAGAGTGTGGCTGTGCCTCTGTAGGAATCAAAGATCAGAACAAGCATTGAAAGCTAATCCATAAGATGATTCAAGCGATAAAAACTTATCAGGATGATGAAGTATGTGAGGTCTGTGTGGTCTGTTGCAATTAATGCACTATGAATAAGCAAGGCAGATTATGGGTATTGGTATTCACAGCCATTCTATGTGGTACATGCAAGTCAATGCTGCTGACAATGTGAAGAATTCAGCAATAATCAGTATCTTCCAATGGTTTGGCCATAAGCATTAGCACTAGTGAGCCAGAATAGCCACCTTCTAAATAATTAAAAGGTTTTGAAAACATGCGTCATAGAACTACAAGATTTGGTCTTCAGGGCCACATGGTTGTGACATTAAATTTCCTGTCTAGATTGTCAGGTTTTGGACACTGGCATACCTGTGCCACCCTTCACATTTCCTACTGGGAAGTCCTGCAGATTTGAACAAATTTGCAATCAGACTAGAAGGAACAAACCCAAAGCCAACCAGGCAGACTTTTAAGGTACTATAATTTGAAAATGTGGCTCAGAGCTAGGAAAGGGCAAAGAGTTTTGCAGTAAAATAATACTGAATCTCCAGGGAATTCTAAAAGGAGGGTTTGGAAACTGCAGCAGCTGAGAGAGAGAGGGGTTTTTTTTCAAACAGCAATAAAGCACTTGGAGTATCTATCCATGCAACTTTTGCGAAGAAAATCTGTCTCTGGAAGCTGCTGCACTTGTCTTTGAATGAGTTATTGTCTCTTAGCAAGATTTAGGGTGTTGCTGAAATCCTTCCTTACAAGGCTTGAGGAATGAAGACAACAATTTTAAGGATCTCACTGCAATCATCCCTATGAGATCTGGCCCTGGGGAACAGGGGAGCAACGACAGCAGTGTTTTCTAGGTCCAAAACTGCTGTCCTTGTTTCCTATAATTTCCAGCATAAAGAGCACCTGAGTGTCAGGTAAGTTTTAAAAAGAGATACTCTCTTAAAAATAAATAGTCACTGCCAGCAGGACTGCAAGCTGGGACTACTAAAAGATGATCTGGTGAGGATAGTTAACTGCAAATGGGATGTGGATTTCACTCTAATAGTTCATCAACAGGAGCCTTCTGAAAAGCTCTTACGTGCGCTGTTGAATCCAGCTTCCAAAGGAAGGACAGTGATACAAGTCCAATGTTATTAATGTCAGTGGTTTCTAGTTAATTATCTGTTACCTGAAAAAAATCACTGAAAAGCACAGAGCATTGTTTAAGCCTTGCTTTGTGTCTCTTTATTCAGATACTACGCTCCTTTGTTATAAACATATTTTCCTCCTCAAAGACTTCTGGCTCTTGTAGTAGACGCTATAGGATATATTGTTCTTTTGATACATCCAGAAGACACTTCTGCAGTTAAAAGGCAAATACAATTTAAAAAATGTATATGTGTGCCCAGGTTAGTACTTCCTGAAAGGAGAGAAAACCTATAAGGAAAACAATAATGACTTATGTTGCTCGAACAATTATTTTGTCTGCCTCCTATTTTATTTTGAACTCCCATTTAAGCAACCCTATAAGTCTTCTAATGCTGATATCTACTCTTTGGTCATAATATTTCCCTGCTGCCTAGTTAAAGTAAGGAGAAAAGAAGCCTCGTGTTCTACATGTTTATTGAGGGAATTTTTTTGTGTGCAGTTCACATAAAATTGCATCCATTCGGCTCATGATCCATAGTGCAATTTCATTAACAAAGCAGCACTCTACCTTTTGTGTGTGCTGTTATGCTTAAAGCCCATTCCTGCTGTTGTTTCTCCTATAAAAACAAAAGTTTTGCAGGTGATTTAGTTTAGTTCACTTCCAGTTCTGTTCTGTTGTCCTCATTTGTGGCCCAAATAACTTTTTAGAAAATATTTGATGGAATCATTTTCATTTTTCCATTCAAGATAAAACTTGTACTGAAAGTAGAATGCATTTATTTACTCAAAATTCTCAGTTATATAAAATGGGAAGTTGGCGTTTTTTTCACTTTCTTTCACTCTGTTTTTGTCTATCTTTGAGAGCTGTGATACTCTTTTCTGTAAAATATGGAGAACACACATGGCATTATGTGCCATTTCTGTATAGCACTGAGGGCTCCCTGTGCATACAGGGTTTATAAAGCTCTTGATTCAACTTGCAATTGTGTATTCTTCCCAAAACAAGGACAAAAAATGGCCTGGATCAAAACTTGCTAAGAAAGAAGCAGAGTTTCCACAGGTGCCTCAGAATCAACAGCTCTTCTAAAATCAGTGGCCACTGTTTCTGACTGAGCTTGTTGAGTTTAATGTGGTGCTGTTTTGTTGCTTCACAAGGACATCCCTGAGGAACGCCTCCATAATTTGTTATATCTAGAAATTACACATTCAAAGCATTCCGCCTTGGCAGACCTACCTCAGCAAGTGTCCAGCAAGGACATTCTACAGGATTGTTGAAGTTTAAAGAATGGGACTGAGATCTCCATTGCAACACAATGGCTGGACCACAGACCAGAAACTCATTTCCCATTTGGTTTACACAAAATCTGGCAGTGGCTGGGTTGCTTATTGCCTGAGGTACTGACAAACGTGGTCTTGTGGTTTCCACATAGTCACCAGCCAGCCATCTGCCCACAACCCTCTGGCATCTCTCTGATGGCAGGGGCCATCCTTTCTTCTTGTGCTCTCTACAGTACCTAGTGTAGTGAAGTCTTGGGTCAAGGAAAAGCAAGTAATAAGCTACCTCAGTGAGCCTGCATGTTTGTGCCTTTGTGTCATAGAGCCTGTGTTTTTTTAGGGATAAAAGAGGAAACCAGAGGAAAACAAAGAGAGCAAAAAAACAGGAAGATTTTCCTGCCCAGAAGCATGGGCTGAGAATCTGCCTGAAATGTGAGAATATATGCATTGAAGCATGCAGCAGAAAGACATCTAAATGAGACTCCTTAGTGTGATGAGAGCAGCTTACCAGCCCTCACGTGTCACACATACAGTTGTTTTTTCAAATGAAACTAGAAATCAGCGGCTGCTCTTTCCCCTCCTGGTTAGACAGACTGCCAGGCTTGTGCTTCGCTGCTGGCCTGGGAAGGTCATCAGGGACTTCCTCATCCTCTCCATACGCTTCTATATTACTCACTCTGGCATGTGAAGAGAGTGCCCCTTTTTAGAAACAGCAGCACTGGACGTTTGCTAAGGCAGGTTGCCAGATTTAATAACTGATGGGCAGGAGAAAATCCTGCATCCCTGTCTTCTGAACTCAGAAACCTTGAAATATGGCACATAACAATGCACACATGACTCCTTGGAGGTGATTGTTCGGTACTATTTTCCATTCTCTCTCTCTTCCCCTCTTCCTATTTTTCTAACCTTTCCATTCTGATTTCTTCTGTCCAGCCTGTTTGTGTATATCATCTTCACCTGGCTTTTAGAATAGATTACCTGAGTTTTAGGATATATTCCTATTTCCAGGTACAAAATTAAGATATTGCTAATTGTTGTCATAGATAATAATATAATAGTAGATCACTTTGTCTGAAATGTGCTTTAGGTATTACCTTGGTCAGTAATTTAATTGAATTGGATAGTGACAACACACTGACATTGTTAAGGTTAATGACCCAATGATTTACAAGACAAGGCACATTTACTGGCAAATGGATTTTAGTAATTGTTCCACTGAACAATGAGAATAACAATTTGTACATTGATTCACAAAGTCCTATGGCAAAGCCTCTGTTCTTACTTTGCCAGTGCCCCTGTCCATAAATTCAGTGTTGCTCAGAGAAGGTTTTCTCAGCCCTGCTGTGTTTTAACTGCATTGCCCTGGATTTTGAACTGTTTCCTTCAATGCGATCCACAGCTTTTGCTGCCTGTATGGAGCATAGCTGGGTACTAAGATGGCAAGAGAGAGCAGAGCAGGATGGGAGGATGTGACCTGTGTAGGTAGGGCAGTGTTTGTCTTGGCTAGGTTTGTCTAAGAGTTTCTTCAGTCG
Organism: Opisthocomus hoazin; assembly: GCF_030867145.1. NCBI lineage: Eukaryota > Metazoa > Chordata > Aves > Opisthocomiformes > Opisthocomidae > Opisthocomus > Opisthocomus hoazin. Next base: position 10,249,840 of record NC_134424.1, on the reverse strand, counting down.
GTGGTTGTATCTAGTTGACGTGTGTTTAGTGTCTGTTTCAATAGGTTTGGATTGTTCTGTTTTCTTTACCAAAATGCTCTGGGAACCCATGTTGAAGGGGTAGGAGTATTCTTGATTTGTTGGGGCTATTATTCTTATTAAATAACTTTGTAGTCTTATATACAAAGCAAAAGTGTCTGTTTTCCTTGAATTAGTGTTCATTGCTGTTGCTTAGAGTTTGCGTGAAGTATTTTCTGTTAATTCTATATCTGTTAAATCCCAGATCATCTACTCCTTTTTTTGTTGTTTTTGACAGTTTGGTTTCTTGCTTTGAAGCCCTTAATGAATTAATTCATTTTGCTTAAACCTTTTAAATATTGTGACAGGAGTAACTTTACTGGAGCCTGGAATTTTGTGAATGTTCAAGATTGGCTGAAAAAGAGCACAAGAAGTCTTCAGCCAGAGCCTTTAAACTCCTGGATGTAAATTGTTTGAATTGCTGATTAAAGATTCTGATTGTAAGAGATGGTGTTAAACATCCTTATCAATTAATTATTACTGGAAAATGAAGTATTTAATCAGCATTGATCTGTTGTAAGGCTACATCACTGGCATTAGCTGAAACACAGAACAGAAGTGTTTATTGAACATAGTTGTCTGTCTTGCAGTACTATTGACAATGTTATAATTTCCATAGTGGTAATGGACCAGTAGCTGTTGGTTAGATACTCATCATTACAACACACTTTATAAACTTCATTTTATTGTCCTTAGCTTTATTGACCATTGATTTCTTCAGTTGTCCTTTTGCTTCCCTTATTAATTTTGTGTCATTCCTGGCTTCTAGTGTATTGCTGCCAATTTTCTCTCTTTTACATTTGATATTTATTGGCATTTCCCCCCACTTATAACTACTTTCACTCCCCCATCATGCCTCAGTGAGATTGCTTGTTCAAGGTTTTATTGCTATTATCAGCCATGTGTTCTTCATTACGCTGCATTTAATATACCCAAGTAAGATTGCAAGACTTCTAATGTTCAGCACTGTATTCAATATAGCATTGTGCTTAGGCCTCTCTTGGATCTTAGATAGCAATATTTTTTAGTAAATAACAAACTCACTTTTTATGGTGAAAAGTAAAAAGCAAAAATTCAGAAGAAAACGACATTTTAAAATTATTCTATGCTAAAATGACACAAGTATAAACTAAATGGAAATAACTGGGATGTTTTAGTTTAAAGAAGAATGTTCTAGCTGTAGTTGTCCAGTACAATGATAGTGGTGGTATGTTAGTGAGTTTTTTGACAGGTACATAGGTTATTTGTTTCTCTCAGTGGGCCCACAGCCTGCAGTTCAGGAAGATACCAGGGTTGCAAAGGTTGGATGGGGATTAGTTCTCTGGTTTGCTGAACTGCTGCCTGTAATTTCAGACAGATCGTGGAGACCCTTAGAGGTACCCAGACGAGTGGGAAGAATGCAGCAGTGGAAAATACATTCCCTTGTCAAACTGATACTTTTGGGTTTAGTCCTTAGTAAAATAAAGAAGCAAACAGTAGGACAGAAGAAGCTGCAGATATTAAGAGAGTAACAGAGTGATGAACAAGGATGTTGGCCTTTTAAAGAATCAGTCATAGCAGAGAGTTGAATGAAGACTTCAAAATGAATTAAGACTTTGAAACAGTGTTTGCAAATTAAAAAAGGAAGAGAAATGATGCAAAGATAAGATTAAGAAGAGAGAAAAACTGTGCAAAGAGAAGCTGTAAGGATATATTAACTTAACCTGTGTGTCAAGTGTTTGGCTTACTATGCAATAAGAGGCTGTGCTATATGTAAAAATCCTACATTTTTCCTCATTTTCTGTGGCACAGGCTTTTGCAGGAGAAATATTCTATGAACCCATCTATAACTTTTCTGATTGCATTTTAAACATTTATGTTGCTAGCCTCTACATCTAATAAACCTGAGACTTCAAATGGACTGTGGCTTATTAAATCGTATCTTTTCTGTCAGTCTCATCAGTGGAGGGGTACTGAACATTAACACTGAATGGGACAAAGCCAGTCTTTCATTCCCTTTTGTGCCTGAAAATATCCAAACCCCAGTCCTTCTACTGTGATTGGTGGTTATTTGTGATCGTCTGTCTCCAGTTATTTTCATATGGCACTTGTATGGTCATTAATTTTCACTCTTTTTTTTCCATTTAAACAGTCTTACTGAAAAGCATGGGTTAAAGGCTTTATGCAGAGGTGCTAGCAATTTGCTGCACATGTGTTCATTGTTATAATTACTTGCCCAAACTATTGTAAAAGGATGTGTTACCATCTGAATGTTAGTTTGAAGGGTATGGTTAGTGTAATGGAAATAAAACAATTGGGAAAAAAATTATAGATGCTGTAAAATTAAGAAAGTGATAAATGGTATATAATTTTATAAAAATTTTCATAACTGATGGGCATTTAAATACCTTAAAGAACACAATCATGAAAAAGTTCACAGATGCTTGTCAATTCAAAGTCTTCATATTAGTTACTAAATCTCTATAAGTAAACCTGTATCTTGCTCACAATCAAAGGGAAATGAAACCTAGGCTAAGTATTACAGGAAAAAAGTGCCTATGGCAATTACGGAAAAGAGGAATCTAATCAGTGATGCCAGTTTATTTCCAGCTGGGATGTTTATATTTCCAAATTTTGCGGTATTTTAATGTAGGATTAGGCATAGCATAACAAGACAGTGCAAAATTCAGCTTGGTCCCAGGTCTAGATTGTAAGCAAGCCTGCCATTTTGCCATGGTCTGTCCTGGGGAGACAAAGAAAGTCATCCCTTTGCTGCACCTGAATTTTTACATAAAATTTTTAGTCAATATGGAGTGTCTTGTGAGGATTTGATACAAAGACATACATGACATCAAGTTTATGCTCAGCCTATGTTCATATTCCATTTAGGTTCAGTAACACTGTGTTGCTTTGTTCGTTCCTGGAGCATTGGTGCTGAAGAGAACACTACCCCACCCTGGGGATTGTTTTTAGCAGGTGGGGTGCAGCAGATATAGGGCATTAGGATGTTTTACAGACTATCAGGAAGGAGAAAGTGACAAAGTCTCAAGACAGTCTGAATGGAGCTGGATCAGGGGCTAATGCCTAAATAGGTGAGGTGGAATATTTATGTATATGAGAGCTGTAGGCAATAGCATCAAAGTAGCAGAATGCTGAAGGAAGCTGAGTGGGGAGCACAAATCCCCAGGTCTGGTCAGCAGAGACTTCAGGTAGGGCAATTTCAGGGGACTTTGTGCTAGGTTTGAATAAGGAGAGGAAGGAGCCAGAGGAGAAAGATCAGGTCAAACGTGAGAGAGAGAGCACCGAGGCAGTTGCTGATGAAGAAAGCAGGAAGGTTGGACAGCAGTCATGCCGTTGACTCTGCTTGGCAGAAAATGTTGTGCCCATGGGATAAGCGAGTCAGAGGTGCTGTAGGAAGGGATGCAGGGAAGGAAATGGTGTTGACGCCTTTTGCCCTTTTTCTTCGAAGAAATTGGTCAGCAAGAGCAGGTGAGCTGCATGCATGCGAGGGCTGGAGTTTTACTGCTGGTGGTCTGTTGAGCAAAGCGATGTTGCTGTTAACACAGTTGCATGCACCGGTACAAAATAAGTTAGTGAAGGATGCAGAGGAAGGTCTTGTGGGCTGAGAAATACCCAGTGACCAAATATTATTTCTGAGTGTTCTCTCTTCACAGTCACAAGCCAGCTTGATTCTTCCTGCTTGATAATTTTCTCTTTTGCCCCAATAATCAGTTCACAGTTTCCATTGCTGCTTTCCTAGGCTTGTTGGCAAGCAGTGCAAATCAAGAGATCTGTACTAGGTCGATTTTGAATTAGCGAGTTTGACAAATGTTTTCATTTGAGAAGGCAAGCTGCCTCATTGTGCTTGGTTTAACACGAATGCATTAGAGTGACAATGCTGGATTTAACTTTAGTTATCAACACTTTCAGCCTACATTGGTCTAAGTAATTGTCCTGTTTATACTCTGACAGGTTAAAATAATGTATTCTAGAATAAGAGTGCTTCTACGGAAGATGAAAAGCAGCCCAAGAGGGTTATCAGCTGTTACTAACTGTGACAAGCAGTGTGAGCTAGATGTAGGTATAAATTGCTATTGCTCCAGAGGTTATACCTATTAGTGGGAGACATATAAGAAACCCTAACAAGGCGTTAATACAGTACAGCTACTAAAAAAGCTCATCTGTCCTGTGCAAGCTCGGGACTAATGGCACATTCCAGCGTTTTCTTGATGCTGCACTGACAGGTGGTGATAGACCTTTAAATAAAACAAAAGCTCTACTAGGCTGTTGGGAAGAGTCAGGCAACTGTGAGGATTTAAAAGCTAATCTTTAAAAAACTAAATAAATAAACAAACATATTTATGTGAGATCTAAACACTGTTAGTAATGGTGCTTCTGGATTCCTCTTCACACAGAATCAAATAATGTTGTGCAGATGGGATCTTGGCAAAGTAGGTAATTTCTGATAAAATTTTCTGTCCACAGGAAAAATATTTGTTGTTTTTTTTTTCCTTCAGTGAGTGTTCTTGGGATCAAAATGAAGTGATTGTTTAAACATGAAGTGTTCAGTTTTCTTTCCATCTGGAAAACAGTACTGGAAGTACTGTGAAATGGAACTCAATAGCTGAATGCTTTCAGTGTTTATAAGTAATAGAACTGAGCTCCTGCCATGGGCTTGGTGAGAGTGGGCTTCATGGACTTCGTTCCTATTCATGCCATTCCGTGGTTACTTAACTTGTGCCAATGTAGTTTGCAGGGAAATATTTAGGAGGGGTTGACTCGGACGTAGTCTTGTTCATCTATAAAATAAAGAGTGTAGAAATTTCTTTAGCAGAAGAAACATGCTTCTTTTGAGTCATGTAGAGAAATTGTAGTTGCTTGTGCAGAAAAGATAGCAAATTTTTGCAGTATTTTCTAGGAGAAGCAATGTAGAACTTTGTTTACCTTACTTAGGCTTGTGCTTGTTACCTGACATCATAGGAATCATTTCCAGAGGCGCTCGGTGGGAGCAAGCAAACAAGGGATGAGAGTGTGCATTTTCCATACCAGATGTAATGATGCAAGTTAAATATTGATGGGCTAATTTCAAATGGGAGTTGCATGTGATAATAAGAGGGCTAAAGCTGAAGGAAAGATTGCTGCAGGCTGCTCAGTTCTTCCAGAGGGAACTGGGTTTTGAGGACTGAAAAGCCCTATGAAGAAGAAGGCGATGCTGTATTAACAGCAGACACAGAAGCTGGGAACTTCATGAAGGCTAATGATGGGCACAGAGCACTTGGAGGCTGGAGAAGGAAAGGAGAAAGAGGAGATGATGTAAATGTGACAACAACTACAGCTGCATAAGCAAAAGGGAAAATCATCCTAAAATGTGGGAAAATACTGAATTGCCATATGGGTAGAGAGTGTGGGACTGCCCCTTTTGGGAGCAGTGCTGTAGTTTTAGCCAGTTGTCTAACTGGTCCCTAAAAGTAACAAAAAATTCCACATCAGCTCATTTACTCACCTCCCAGTAGAGAAAACCTGTTTAGCTGATTATTATTTGGGTCCTACTTTGCAGTAATTAGAATACAAAGCTCTTCTGCTGTAAACTGGCTGCTTTTCTGGTACTCTTTACAACAAAGGAACCTTATGAATGTAGTTGTATGATTATTTTGACATCTTTGTAAATGTCCTTGCTGTAGGTGGAGTCCTGGTGAGATAGCGGGCTTGGACAGAAGTGGAGCTGGTGCATCTGTTTCCTGGTGCATGAGGTAATCCAAAACTGCAGGACAACGAAGATGGTAAATGGTGAAAATAACATCAGCAGCCATCATAATTTTACTTTCTTCCTTTATTCCTTCTTTTAAAATTGAAAGAAAAATGTAGAAGATAGTAAAAGCTTTGCTCTGGGGATGAAGGCTCATTGCTGGCCAGTGCTGCTGGAGGTGCATGGCCGGGGCTGCTCAGTAGCTTTGCCTCATCTGGGAAGCTGAGCAGCTCCCAGCCCAGCCTGTGGTTTGGTTAAAAAACACCTGGAAAGCTGAGAGTGCAGGGGTTTTGAACACATGTTCAGCAAATATGAGGCCTTTCCACTGACAGCAAGGGGCTGTCCGCTGGATCAGGCCATGGTGGTTAATAGGTGAGGGAACCTTCCCCTCCCAGTTAGAGCCTCACTGCTGAAGAGGCCAACCTGCAAAAACCAGGAGAGTAAAGAGGAACGCCACGCCAATGCTTGCCTGCAAAATGAAACGGGAACTGGCAGAAATGGGATGTTTACCAAGGCTTACTAACATGCATTCATTTTATTTCTGCATTTTTAATATGTGGCTTGGGTTGTAAGATTTTACAATGCAAGACTTTGGCTTGTTTGATACATACTGCCAAGATGGACCTATTTAAGTATGTTTTCTGGCAAATGCAAACAACTCGGGTCAGGTATCAGGATCAGTGTTGATTTTAAGTGGCTGTCATGGGGAACCTGGTATTTAAAATGAGGAAGGAGTGTGAATAGGTCAGCTGCACCCTGTGCCCTTCTTGGAAGCTGCTCGTTGTTAGCCTGGTGTTTATTCATGAGGAGACTAGCATTTCTAGGAGGCACAGGATATAAATATTTAGCACTGTCAGTGGAGAAGGAAAATATTGTTGGAACAATGTCTTCATTTGTCAGAGGAAAAATAGGGACTAATTTTTTTGAGAGAGATCACAATTAACTGCTTCCTATGAACTGTTTCTCTAAATATTTCAGGCAGACGGATGCTCTTGCAGCAAGAGGAGTGAATGCCAATTGAGAGGAACACGGATCCATTTATAAAACCAGAGAAATCATTCTGTCAGGCAGGATATAGGTACACAAATTAAGCAGGTATCAAAATTATATTGTCTCTTCAACAACAGCTCAAGAATAGACTATGGACAGGAATAGGTAAGATCTCAGCAGGCAGTAATTTAACTCTGACAGCACATGACTACAGTAGTAGTCATCTGATAATAATAATGACAGGCAGTTTTGCCCCACTGCCCTGCAAATTCCCTTCCCTCCTGTCACTGGAAAATTTCAGCCTGCGATTCCTCTGCACAGAAACCTCCCAAAGAATCCCTGAATCATCCATGCAATGGTATGGGAACGGCTGCATGGCTCTGTCAAACAGAAGGGGCTTCTTGGCCCACAAAGAATTGCCTTATTTCAAAGTGAATGCTAAGGTGGACTCTTCCATGTGAAGTATTAAATTGCCTAAAGAAATTCTCAGTTGTGTGGATGCTTGAGCCCTTGGTATGTGTCCTGGTGACTAAATTTGAGTGCTTTCACAGTTTGTGTGGGACCCAGCAGCCCATGGTGGCAGCTCTGCAAGTCAGTCTCATGCCATGAAGAGCAGATAGCGTAAGTATGTAAGATGGATGAAGGCAGGCATGGGAAAGGAGGCAGTGCAGAGCACAGGGTCACACTTGCTTTGGAGCAAATCCAGGAGAATGCTGCCGTTTGGTCCTCATCCTGATACCTTGCTCGCAGTACCATGCAGGCTTCACCCAGGGGTGGCACAGTACAGCTCTGAGCTACCCAGTGTCCTGCTTTGCTCTGAAGATTTCTGCCTCCCTCTATAATCAAAGAAGCTGTGTTATTTCTAAAGGAAATGGAATTGGACTTTAAAGCATAATAGATAGAAAAATATCCCTCAAAACACTTTTATATCAAAAACCTGATATTGAGTAGCAAAAATTTTGATCATAAACATTTGCTTTCTTTCAAAATTCTCCGTTTCACTTTGGAAGATGAGAAGTATGTGCTCAAAAACCCTTGTGTGCTTAGTATTCTTAGGCATGTTTTTTGGCTTTTGAAATTTGGAAGTAAAATTGAAAGTTGCTGATGAAAATTTCAGTTATTGCCCTCCAACTTTTGACAGCATTTTCCACAGAGCCTGTTATGCCCAAACTATTTTCTGCACAGCCCATTCTCTGAAATTCAGTCATTTCTGCTTTTTCCTCATAAACATGTATGAGTCTGTGTCTGGCCTTTGGTGAAATAAGACTAAGGCCTATTCCCAGCTTAAATCTTCCTAACAACCAAGTTTCTTGCTAAGCCTCTACTGCTGCTGAATTTAATCTGCCGTGAATTATCAGAGTTCAGCTCCTAGTATGAAGTATGCCTGACCTCTGGTTGCGCGGTTTTCTTTATTATTGTTTTCATGTGTTTGTTCATGGATGCTTTATTGTTCAAAAATTCTTGATGACTGGGCCAGGATCTCTCGCCTTATAAGAAATGGTTGCTGGCAATTGAAAGGTCTGAATAGCCTATTACTTTGGCATTAAAAAAATAAAATAAGTTTCATTTTAATCCTTGTTATTTTCCTCGTTATGAATTTTTCATCTTCCTGGAAAAAACTGGAGCTGTAAGCAGTTTCTGAAACGGGTTGAAAGTTTGTGTTCTTGCATTGTCCTTTCTCTAACCTCTGCTGAACTGCTGTTTTGTAACTTTTAACAAGTATAGTAAATGACAAATGATATCCCTCGAGGTTTATTCATTCCTATTCTCATGTACCACCATTTAACTTGATTGATTTCAGAACAGTCTCCAGCTCCTGGAAATGCCCCCCCACTGATTCCTCAAGGGAAACAGCCACCCTTCAGGATTTTTTCATGGCTGGAGTTCACAAGATGGGTCCTATCACCAGGGCTTCAGGCACAGCTTAAGTAGGCAGTTGCCTATGGTAGGGACCTGCCGCTGATCTAAAATGCAGATGCAGTGGTGGCTGTGGCCATCCATCTTTATTCTTAGCCCAGTTTCTGCTCCTGTCCCTGCTTTGTCCCTGCTTGGTGAGTGCAGATCTCCCCTCTTGCAGCCCCTTTCTCAGATGCCTCCTTCCTCCATTCCCCTCTGTAGCAGAACCATGAATTTGAGGATGATTTCTAGTGGTGCAGCTATGGTAACATAGACAATAGAGGATAATGGAGCAGAAACTGGATTTTCTGTGGGAAGGTGTAGAGTGGGGCTATTCAGTCAGCAGTTTGCCGTCAAGACCAGACCTCATCAGGCTCCCAGACCCATGCTGTCTCCTGTGTTCCTGCAGAAGATCTGCCCTTTGTGCCATTCCCTCAATTCCTGAGAAGCAGTGTAGGTCCTGCTGAAGCCCTTGGCTCTCCCCAGAGACCTGGAAGTGCCTCTGGTTAAGATGATGGTGGTTAAATTGCCTGTGGGATGCATAAAAAAGGGTTGAGTTTGATAGCAACTGTTTTGTAGCTGTAATGTCCTGGACCATAATAGGAGAATGTTTTACGGACACTGTTTATGTAGATTGTATGACTGTAGGAAAGGAATGGTGCTTTTTTAAGGTGGGATGAGCCTTGGACTTCCATCTGTTTATGGACTGTTGTGCTGGTTTGAAGAAAGCACTTACATCTTTAATGGGATACGATAAGGAAATGCGAGTTTTTTAACTTAGAGCTATATTATTCAATACACCCTCTATGACTTCTTGTTCTGCCACCCTTCAACCCCACTGTTTGCAGTATTTCTGTGGTCACCCTGAGTTCTCTATGGGGAGGATATGGAGGGAACTGCAGGAGGGGTAATCTTTTCTTTGGAAGAAACATATGTTTTCAAAATAAGTATTCCTCACAGATTTTAAGACTTCCAAATAATTATTTTCTTTGAGATGGATTTCCACCACCTCCCCCCCCCCCCCCCCCCCCCAGGCTCTGTAGCATTCCTGCTTAGATTTATTTTCTGTGAAAGGCAGAGAGACTTTTCAGGTCTAAGAATATTACCTTGGAGGTTGGTTCATTTGCAGTTAGGGCTAAAGAGATTATTTTGACTTTTCAGTCCCTCATTCTGGGGGGAATTTCTCTCCTCCATGGAGATGGAGCACTGTGCCTTATACACTATTTCATTTATGTCTGCACAAGCTGCTGTGGCTCATTGTGTCACTGCCATGAGTCCACTACCCATCTCTGTAGGGAAGCCTTTAGCTTTTGGAACCCATCCAGCCTAACCTTTGAAGCTTGGATTTGAGGTGAACATCCTAGCATGAGGTTAATCCCTGTCTACAGACAGCTTTCAGCCCTTACTCCCTTTGCAGTAGTCACAATTTCCCTGATGAACTGTGGGTCTGAGGACAGGAAATCTGCCAACACCAGTGCCATAACCATGTCCTCATCCGTGCCTTTCCAAACAGACATTCTTCTCATTTAGCACTAAGAGAGAAAGAATTTTAAAAGAGAGATAGGAAACCTGAAACCAGATTCCTAGCAGGTGTCTCATTAGATAACCAAGCTGCAGTGAGGTCTCTTTAATGCAAGCTGGAAAACACTTTGAAAATATTTTATTAAGCATCACCCTAACCATTATCTCTGAATGCAGGGATTGGTGTGGAGTGTCGTGGTGAGAATTTGCCAAGAAGTGACTATCCTTCACTGTGTCGCATCCTGTATTCCTGATAGGCAGCAGGCTCCTGGATAATCCAGGGATTTGAGGGAAGTGTAAGACTGTGGGATGTTCCAGAAGCTTTGGAAAGCTATGCAAATGGGCAATACCCTTCCACCCCTTCCTAAGAGTATGTGATGTACAATATATATATATATAATCTCATAATGTATAGAACTGTGTTGAATTAATGTAAACTGTGACCATTGTTCCGATGCTCATTCTTTAAAGGAAGTTCAGAGAGCAATTTTAACAAATAATCTGTGCCTTGAAAAATTCACTTACCCTGGAAGTGGACTGAGTCTGATTTCACAGCAGAGAATAGAAAAAGTCAGTGAAGTTTGCACTGGAAATAAGATTCAGTTTTTTAGCTATGAGTGTAATTAATAACTGAAACAGCTTAAAGGAAGTAGTGGCAGATTTGCCACCAGTGGAGTTTTTAAATCAATGGATGATGTCTCCTAAAGACTCAGAAAGGGAAATTCCAGTCATTGTTCTGTTAGAGAGCAAACTAGAAAAACACATGAAGTATCTCTTTTGTCCTTTAACCTCTATAAGGTCTATAAACATTTGCTTCCTCAATCTGCAGAAGTTCGAAGTTTTCTAGAAACTTCAAAATACATCCTCACTATTGTAAAATATTATAGTTCTGTGCTAAACCCAAAGATTTCAGAGTTTCAAAAGCATTTTCTGTAGCTCTCTGCATCTTCCCTTTTTATGTATATTTCCCCTTACATGAAATTCTTATTATAACTCAGTCTTTTATATTGTTCTTTGGTGCCCTTTCTACACTGTAATCATTTCTTCATCATAATTCTCTTGTTGCTATGTGATGTTCCACTACTCATGTGTTCTTCTTTGGTTTAGCTGTTATTATTGTTTTAACTCTTTACTTTCTGTGCTTGCCCGTACTTTCCAATAAATACATAAAAAAGAGAATAGACTGCATTTTCTCAAATAACAAGAAAGATGCATTATTAAATACTGAATGAATTGCAATTGCACTGAGAGCTGTAAAGAACAACTGAGCTCACCTGCATGGTCTAACTTGGCTTAACTTAGTCACTTCTTCCTGAAATAGCCCCTTTCTCTCAGCCGACTGAAGCACTCTGCTTCATCTGAAATAGAGAGGGAATTACTTGGGTCGGTTTAGGCAAGGCTCATGACAGTACACTAGCAGCAGGGCTTTGACTTCGCATTTCAGAATTGACTCTGAAATGCATTCAGTAAAATATGATGATATCTGAAGATTATTACTTGGAAAAGCCAATGAAATGGTAGATTTTCAGCTGCGTGACTTGATCTGTGAATTACAGCTGAGCTAAACCCCTTGTTCCTGAGGAAGTTTCTGAGAAACTCAATTTGACTGAATTTTCTGATCATAGGAGCGTTTGCTGTGGGAAGCAGCCTTCCTAGCAGGTGCTTGGTCACTGGAAAGGATCTGCAGCTGTGGGGTACTCTCTGCAGGTACTGTGCAGTTCTTAGCGTTGCTAGGATCACTGTTTCCCTACAGGTAATCAAGTCTGTGATATGATCATGTCTCTTGCTGATCACACTGATGGCTATCAGCTGTCCAGTTATTACTGAGTTAACAACCACGATGTACATTAAGTAGCCTTGCATAGATCTAGGCATATTCCTTCATATTTGTCTCCCCAGAACAGTCTCATTGGTTTCTACGCCAGTTGGGAACATGGAGCAAGGCAAGAGGGAATCACTGTCCCTGCTAGACTTTTTCTCAGCTCTGTGCTCCCCTCCTTGCTTGTTTGGAAGAGGATGCCACCACAGTGCCCCGTAGTTTTAGCCCTCTGCTAAACACTCTTGCTGAGGACTCCCAACAGCACATGCAATTTGCACAGGCTAGGCAGAGCAATAATGCAAAATCAAACCTATTTGAACTGCAGTCAGGAAAGCCTGCAAAGCAATATCATGCAAAGTGTGGGGGCTACTCCACAGAATCACAGAATCACAGAATAATAGGGGTTGGAAGGGACCTCTGTGGGTCATCTAGTCCAACCCCCCTGCCAAAGCAGGGTCACCTACAGTAGGCTGCACAGGACCTTGTCCAGGCGGGTCTTGAATATCTCCAGAGAAGGAGACTCCACAACCTCCCTGGGCAGCCTGTTCCAGTGCTCCGTCACCCTCAGAGGGAAGAAGTTCTTCCTCATGTTCAGCTGGAACTTCCTGTGCCTCAGTTTGTGCCCATTGCCCCTTGTCCTGTCACTGGGCACCACTGAAAAGAGCTTGGCCCCATCCTCCTGACACCCACCCTTCAGATATTTGTAGGCATTTATAAGGTCCCCTCGCAGCCTTCTCTTCTTCAGGCTGAACAAGCCCAGTTCCCTCAACCTCTCCTCGTAGGGGAGATGCTCCAGTCCCCTCACCATCCTTGTAGCCCTCCGCTGGACTCTCTCCAGTAGCTCTTCACCTTTCTTGAACTGGGGAGCCCAGAACTGGACACAGTACTCCAGATGAGGCCTCACCAGGGCAGTGTAGAGGGGAAGGAGAACCTCCCTCGACCTGCTGGCCACACTCTTCTTGATGCACCCCAGGATCCCATTGGCTTTCTTGGCAGCCAGGGCACACTGCTGGCTCATGGTTAACCTGTCGTCCACCAGGACACCCAGGTCCCTCTCCGCAGAGCTGCTCTCCAGCAGTTCCACCCCAAGCCTGTACTGGTGCATGAGGTTGTTCCGCCCCAGGTGCAGGACCCTGCACTTGCCCTTGTTGAACCTCATCAGGTTCCTCTCTGCCCAGCTTTCCAGCCTATCCAGGTCACGCTGAATGGCAGCACAGCCTTCTGGTGTATCTACCACACCTCCCAGTTTGGTGTCGTCAGCAAACTTGCTGAGGGTACATTCTAACTCTTCATCCAGGTCGTTGATGAAGAAGTTAAACAAGACTGGGCCCAGTACTGACCCCTGAGGGACACCACTTGTCACCAGCCTCCAACTAGACTCAGCGCCACTGATGACAACCCTCTGAGTTCTGCCATTCAGCCAGTTCTCTATCCACTTCACCGACCACTCATCCAGCCCACACTTCCTCATTCCCAGATATGGATGACTTCCTAGAGGATAATCAAACAACAGCATCACATGTTAGCCTGTGTATCTCTGAAAGCCTGTTCACCACATGTCTTTTTTGGTAGATTTGCCAGCTCAGAAGTTCTGAAATTCCAGTTGCAATTGTGACAGACAAAGTCTCTGTCCTCAAGAGCAGCCCCCAAACCACTGCTGTATCAGCTTCACACTAATTGCTTTACTGATGCTCACTTAGGCTAATGAATACTAAATATTGCAGAGCGTTTCTGTTGTGCTCAGAAGATTGGTTTGAAAACTGTGCATTGGAAACCAAGTGCAGCACTGGCCTGCCTTGCCTGTAGGAAACTCACCAGCTGCATTCAGGTGAGATCAGGAGGCATCTGAGGTTTGCTATGTCCTAGTAAGGCATAGGAGGCAGCAGTAAAAGAATTTTAGAAACCCTAAAACCTAGCATAGAAACTAGTGACATTGCACTTCATTGGAAACACAGCCTAGAAAAGACGGTGCTGGGGACATTAAAAAATAGAGCACTCATTGCTCCCCCAGAGGTTTCTACAGGAAGCAAATGGTCTCTGATACAGAGAGCCATTTTATCAGCTGATTATCAGCTGCTTATTTGTCAGCTGTGTTCAGGGAAGTGCAGATAACACCCAGCTCACCTGTAGCCAGTATTTTATTGTGATAAACAGTCCTGTGCTCAGCTCCTGCTGGGCTGGGGGGGTCTTTTCACTTGCTTGAAAGGGAACCTAAGCTCTTCTAACAACATGGGTCATCCCTATTCACACAGCACCTCTTTGACTTGCCAGTCCTTTTTTAACTCTTCCACTGCAGGGCTCCCTTGTTCTTGGAGCCTTTTTTCCTAGTTTGCTTTTCCAGGGCTTGCTTTTTTTATATGTGTGAGAGCTGCCTAGCAGATGCTGCTTTATAACTGGCTGTGGTCTCTGTCTCTTCAGCTGGTGAGTACTGCTGAGCTTCATTCTTACTGTTACAGGGGACTAATGTAAGCTTTGAGCAGTTGCTTTTGCTTGGGAAACAGAGAATACTATGTTACTTTTGCTAGCAGTAGGCACACTTTCATTTTCCTCTATAATCCCATCATCTCTTTGCAGCTCTCTTCTGTGTACAGAGACTGCATGTTTCTTGCTGTAGTAGGTGACCTCAGACCTGTGTCTGCTGCTGATAATGTACCTTCACTTTGCTTGCTTAGTGTGAATTACCTTGGAATAATTGGGCTGACAGTTGCTTGGCAGTGAAAGCGCCTGTTGCTGCAGGACTTCTGTTGTAAACTCTGACAGCATCAGAGCTGCAGTGCGCACCCCAGCGCAGACAGATGACTCGCCTCTTACTGAATTGGTTTCTGTAAGTACGATATATGAATGCTCTGTGCATTGCATTGGTCTGGCCAGTTAAAATAGCTGCAGAACTATGCCCTGGCTTGGTCCATCTCTCTCTAGCTTTACTTTTTCCATGCATTCGCTCACAGAGAGGCTTCTGAAGGTGTTGGATATTAGACTGGCACTTCAGGCCATATGTCCCAGAGAGTTGCTTCTTGCTCAGTATATGAAGGTCGCAGTAGCTCTGAGCACTTCTGCACAACCTACTGGGTGTATGCATGAGCCTGTACGGAAAACATTTTGCATTTAATTGGTGGCCAGGTTCTAGCAGTCACACTTTGCTCTAATTTTTATTTCTTTTGTAAGTTAATTTTCGCTGCTTGAAAAATGATTCTACATTTCAAGTTTCTGGAAATGTTTGTTTGCAGCAATTTCCTTCAAATATATATTGTCCCAGCTGCAGTTGTGTTTCTCTAGTTCAGGTATAGAAACTCATAAACATCCCTGAAAGTGGAGTCCTGGAGACCAAGGCACTGAAATACAGCAGGGTGGCATGGAGAGATGGCTCAGGCTAACGGAGGGTCCCGCTATGTAGTCACAGCTAATGTACCAGAACAGGTCAAATTAGGCCTCCTTCTCTGCTGTGTTTAAATACAACTTGCAATATTTCCCCACCATTTTCTGGCATTACTAGCACTCGCTGTGTAAAGTATTAAACAGGCACTCTCCATTTATCCACATTAATGATTCAGTGCAAACTCCTGCCTTCCCATTAATATCCACTAACCTCATTCAGTGATAAAACTTGATTTAGTCTCCAAATTGCCTCAGCACAAAATTTCTTGGAGCAGCATTGCCTAATAGTTCAGGGCTACGTGAGCTGTTATGATAGCCAAATAACAACAGTGGCAGCATCTTTTTTTTGAGACTCAGTGGAAAAAAGAATCAATCCAATGCATAAAGAGGGACAAAAATAAATTGCTAAACAGTATAATCCAATGATACTATACATCTTAGAAATGAGGGCCTCAAAAATCAATAAAAATTGAAATTGAAAAGGGAAGAATTGTAGTTGTCCAGCTGCAGGTATGTTGAAGGAGCTTCAGGTGAAGGCGCCAGCCGGCTGAGTGCCAGGCTCTGGGAATGGGAAGGGAGGTTGCCTCTGGGTAAGGGGCAGCATGCTGCCAGAGCATAGTACAGCAAGAAAAAGGTGGTGCTGTCTGTGCTCTTGGGGGTCGCGGGGAGAACAGGAGAGGGAATAATGTTCGCTGGGGCTTGAGGGGCTCCTGCACCACTGCTTTTGCATCTTGACAGCTTTCTTCCATTTGGAGGCAGAGGTGGGAGCAGACTGCTCGGTGCCTGAGCTCTTCTCTGGACTTTGCTTGAGTGGGAGGGTGAGATTTTGGGTTTGAGGCCTCTATAGCTGCAAAAAATCATATTGCTGTGCCTACACTGTGTTTGTAGTGTTGTGGATCCCGAGCTTCCAGAGATGCTGTGTTGGACACCCCTTTGTTGTGTCTATGCTGCGGTTTGCGTGGGGTGCTGGGGCTTGATGTGTGCTCTAGATGAAGTAGACTGTGCTGGGGGTCGCTGCTCTGTGGGTTTGTTGTGAAAGAGCGTGACTTTCCTGCCTTGCACAATGCACTGACCCATCTCTCCAAAGACAGGTTGGAAGCTAATATAACTTGGATTTTATTTCTTTGTTCTTCTCCCTTGATTGCTCTTCCCTTGACTTTCTTGTGGGCTGGTGGGTGTGGGTTTTGGTGCTAAGACTGCAGAGTGGTGGGCACTTAGGGACCCACCAGGCTTCTCTAATTTTTGTTCTGGTTTTGCATTTTTAAAAAGTCACCATTTAAAATCTGAGTCTTCCTACAGAGCATGAGCAGACCCAAGCTGCTCTGCTTGCTAGCTCAGAACTGTTTTCTACCCTGCATGCTCTCCTGACTGCTCCCTTTGGTGTCTGCTGGCAGCAGATCAAGCATGGTTTGTCCTTCTTGGTTTGCAGCAGCCTGCTGTCTCCAAAGGCTTGTGAGAGCAGTAGGGCCATTGCCTCAGTCAGGTAGCAGTTCTACGTGTCCTGTTAGAGCTGCATGTATTTTAAAAACAAACATGGAAAAAAAGAAAGAAACAAGAAAAAGAGAGAAAAAGGCAGACATAAACAGAGAAAGGCAAGTTAGACACCTGCCAGTCACCTGGCAAGGGAAGGAAGAACCAAATAATCCAGGGAGTGACTTGGACAGTCTAAGCCCAGTGATCCTGTTGAATTGAGTCTGCTGTCTCCCAAATCGTATAATTTGAAATAATTTACTGCGGTTTTAGGCAAGAATTATTAAATGAATATTAATCAGTCATTAAATTCTGTGAAACTGCTTCTTCATTCTGGGCTGAATGAGGCCGTTTAGCTGTGGCATATTCTGCATGTTAATGTCTCTGTGTGAGAGTGTTTCTTCCCCAGCAGAGGCATGCGATGCACTCAGCCCTGGTAGTGATGGCAGTCATCTGGGGCTGGCTGTTTGCTGTCTTTTCAGTTCCTACAAGCAATGAGTGACTGCAGTTTGATGAAATATCAGCCCAGTGTTTACTCCAAGTCCCTCCCTACCTGTGCTGAAACCAGGACATTCCCTTCCAGTAAGGAAAGATTAGGTTGAAATGCTTTCTTCCTTCCCTTCCTGAATGCCCCAGGCCAATGTTTATCTTGACTTGCTCCTGGTCCATTCCGTTCCTAATCTTGATTCCCGTGGCAGGAAGAAACCTTGTCGAACTCCTGAGTCATGCAGAAGCTGAAATGTTGAGGGGGAAACTGCAGACATCTTAATGGTGGGTGTATTTTTGCTGCCAAGACACCAAAGACGTTGCTCATGAAGGAGCAGATGTTAAAGGGTTTTGGAAAATAATCCCTTTAGAAGAACAGCATGTCTCTGGCTTGACCTATACCCTGTGTTTTTGTGCCATGTAGCACCACGTCTGTTCTCTGCAGGTGTGGGAGGCAGCAGGTCCCTTGTGAGGGGCACTGGGTGGGTAGTGCTGGCTGTGGCCTATCCCCGTGGGGACAGGCTGCCCACCCAAAGCCCTCCAAACTCTCCCCCTGCAACTCCTGGTGCTTTCTTGGCCCTGGAGAAACATGAGAGTTCTGAGGTCTTTTACAGGAGAGTGTTGATTGACTAGTGCCAACTCAACCAAGTTCATCACTTTTCCAGAGCGTCTGCTGTCCTCTAATTCTTCTCTTTGTGAATAACTTTTCCTTTTCCCATATGTAACAGAAAGATGGGGAAGAAAGGAAACTCTGAATGGATTCTTCCAAACCTATTTCCCTCCCCAGGTGCTGGCAATTGTGGAGAGACAGCAAATACTAGTAAACTTCCAGTGCGTATATAGTGAAATCCTGGAACAGTTGCCTGGCCCTGTGTTTGGACTATGTGCCAGCAACAATCCTCACTGGAAACCGTAAGAAGGAAGAAATATATTTTTTCTTTTTTTTTTTCTGTCTGTCGTTCTTTTTTTCTTTCTTTTATTTGTGAGGATGACTTGTGGCAGGGCATCTGGAAACAACATTTATCAGAGGATATTCAGATAGCAGCTCTTTCCTGCTTACGCTTGAAAAGATTAGTCCACGCAAAATGTGTGCCAGGGGCTGTCACTGCTCTGTGCTCGCAAAGCCGGGGGCCCGAGGCCCTGGGAGCCCAGCTGGCTGCAGGGCAACCCATGCTTCCTACAACAGAGATCCTGCTTCTGTGCGCTTTGTCCCCTGTGTGACGCATCCATCACGCCCTTGTGCTTGGCAGACCTGGCATGGCTGATAAGAGAGGTGGCTCAGTGTTTGCTGTGCCTACGGAGTACAAGGAAAGACATGCAAGAAGGTCCCTGATGCTCCACTGTGACTTTGATGCCACAGTAAAGGCCTTTGGGTGAAACACAAACTCCACTGAGATACGCAGATCTAGAACAAGCTCTGGAAGAGCTTTATGGATACATGGGATGCTGTTAGCATTTGTGACATTGCTTAGATTGTGGCTAAAAGCATTCTTTTTAGACAAATTGTTGCAGGGCTCACCAGGAGCAGTATGGGGTGCTGACTAATCAGCTCCGAGGGTGGTGTGTTGATGGGGTGGGTTTTCTTACCATTTAATAATAAGCAGGAGAAGGAACAAGGCTCAAAACTCTCTAGTGTATGTAAAATGTATATCTGTGCATGTGAATTTTATCTAAGGATAGAGCGGTGAGTTTTCATAGTCTGGTATTCAAGGAGAAGGTGTTTTGCATGGAGAGCCATTACCCTTGTAATAGTTCTGTAGGTTATAAAAGGTAGAGCAGTTATAATAGTTTTTTGAACTATAGAAGTCTCTTTTATGTATGTTTCACTGAGAAGGCTTTTTTTATCAGCCCTTCTTTCTAATGATACATAGAGGGAATAAACCAGAATGAAACCACGAAGCCCATGCAGGGGGAAAAAAATTAACACATTCTCTTGCTCTTAGGTCTAAAAGATAATGAATCATTAAACCTTGAAGTCACATTGACATTAGCAAATGGGTTTAAAGTCAGCTTGAGCCTGAGAAGTTACAGAAAACCTGCCAAGTGACTAAAACAGATACTGACGGTGAAGTAAGAAATTGGAAATGTCTATTAAACAGACACAGTTTTCTGTTTCCTAAAAGTTACTGGTTGAAGTAGTGCAGCACTTCCCCCGGTGCGCATGTGCTGCGGGGGGATGGTGACAGGCAAAACCTAGTTAACTGAAAACATCACAATCAATAAAAAGCACTATGTTTTCCATCTACTCCTGGTTTTTGGGGGTTTATTTTGTTGCAGCAGCAGAAGGCATCAGCTCAATATCAATTCACCTTCTGGGTGGGGAGAAAGATACAGATAGTGGCTTTTAATGTGTGATGAAGTTTGTGACAACACTAAGCTTATGAAAATTTAGACCAAATGCTGCTTGGTACAACACGGGGCACCAGCTAATCCTGTGCTCAGTAAACAGGCAAAGCAGAGATCTGTTTTGATAGCACGCTTTCTAGCCAGGAACAAGGAAGGGGTTATTTTCCACTTAATCCTTTCTCATGTCAAATCGCTGAATGTCAGCATTTCTTACTTAGCAGCTGAATTTAAGCTCGGCTTCTGATTACAGGGGTGTCTTATTCTTTGAAGGGGGTGCTTCAAGCCAAGGGAGGAATGTCGTATCTGTGTTTTTTGTGTAGATGAGGAGGAACTGTTACCTGTCTTGAGTATCTCCATACTCTGGTGTGGTTCACACCAGGTGTTTAGTGCTGTTTGGTGCTATTATGTGCAGTTTGCTGTGGCACATGAGCTTTGGGAGTGTCCTGTAGCCAGATTTGAGAGAAGGTGGCCTTAATGCTGGCTCAGCAGGCATCTGTGTGTAATTGTTCTGCGCTGTGGTGTGGTTTTAAGAAAAACAACAGAAATCCTTCACGTGAGTGATGTATTCGCCTGAGATTCTGTGCATCACTTAGCGATGCAGAAGCAGGCTGGGATTGGGGCTGTTGGGGGACATCTTCATCGACAAGTTTTTCTTGCTCAGACCTCTGGGACGGATCTGCCTAGGTGCGAGGTCCTCCAGCGAGCACATTAAATATACTGCTCTGCTGGCTGAAGCTATTATGGCCTTCTCATGACAGCCAACAGCTCTTCATGTGAGAGAGTCTATTTTGACCTTCTCTTTTTGGAAGCTGATTGCCAGTTTAGTTGTCCTTTTCTGCCCATTTGAGATGGTAATGTGAGAAATGAGAACTGACAGTGCATTCTAAGTACAAGCCCTGACAAAAATTGAGTACCTACACATCTTTGCGGAACAGTTCCAGCTCGGAGCAGGAAGAGGAGTACTGCCTTAATTCTGACCTGGCTCTCGGACTCTGCTTTTTGGAGGAAAATATACTGCACCGGAAAGTTAAGTCAGCAAAGCTTCTTATGACCCAAATTCTAAAGGGAAAACCCAAGGCAAATGATTGCTGGGAAAAGAGGTTCATCAAAGGCAGAGAAATACAATATTCTCTGTCTCTTTCTCTGTAAGAAAACCTATGTAAAATATAATAGAGGAAACATTTTGCTGATTATGATCCCTGGGCAGCAGAGCGTTAGCTGCCTGGCTGCAGCTCGTGTCCTCCTGTTGTGCTGGAAGAATATTCACCCGAGTAAAGCAGTAAGTGATTCCTTTTCAGCAGAGTGCTGGCTGGTCGCATCCTGCTGGATCCGGGACTCCACATGCTGAACTGTGTTAAAAGGTATTAAAAATACATTAAATACATGCTATTTTTCTCCACTTAAGTAACTACAAGGGCTGTTGCAGAGACCCTGTGCAGTTATGAATGCACTGAACAGTGGGAGAGGGTACATATGTGTGTTTTCTTTTTTCTTCCGGAATTTAAAATTAACACCAATTGCAAAATGGATGGAGTAAGAAAACATATGAACAATAACCTTGTAATTTATGAGCACAAGGTGTAATTTGGTTTTAGAAAACATCTCTTGCTGAAAGGCCTTTGCTGAAGGCTGCTAAATCTTCTTTCTGCTGATCTAGATGAGATTTCATTTATTTTATTCCCTGATCTCTACTGGCTGCCATTCCAATAATCAATCATTGTTTTCCTTTCTTCGTCACTAAAGCAATATCAGGCATGATACTGTCCTGCTGGTTGGTTGCATCCTGTTTAGGTAGTTTAAGTACCATGTGTTGTGCTTGTCCAAATTGTTTTGTGCTTGTCAGTAAAGTCGGCTGATGGCATTTTTCCCATCTGGTCCAAGCTGTGACTTCAGATTTCTCTTTCCAACCCTGTTGCTGAGCTAGGGGACAGAAACAGGTCGATTATGGGCCTTAAGTGATAGACATATTCACTTTTGGATGAATTTGAAGACAACAAAATTCTTTTCATGAAAACACCCCATGCTTTTGAAATGAAAATCTGGTGTTTTCCTTCAGGAGAGCAGACAGCATTTTGGCACCTCCTAAGATACTTTCCTTTTTTGATTAAATGATGCTGTTCACAGAACTTTAACTTTTCTTGTGGAAAATCATTTCTCTTAAAAATGCCCCCTTTTTGCATTATGCAGCACTCATTACTGACTAGTGTGTCTTGTGAGGGCATTCCCCTTGCACTCCTTTATCACCTTTGGTTGTGGTTGCACTGGAAACACAGGAGGGTGAAGGACAGAAGCATTTAGCAGGTTTTTCCTTATAACTTTGCAAGATTTATTGATTTCATACAAAAATAGGTTTGATCATTATCTGTCTTAACGCAAATGGATTTGCTTTATTCTAGCTTGGGAATATGGTTTAAATTTACTTCTTTCTCATATCATACTCTGTGTGTCTTCTGGTGCATGCTTTCAAGTTTTAAAGTTTGATTTATTGTAATTTATCACCTAGAAGGTGTTCTTAAATTACTGCTTCAATAATATTATCTACTAAAAACTCTGAGGTTTTATCACAGCACACCTGTATTTGACAGCAAATTGATATGACAGTATTGTTACATGTTTTTGACAGGCTTATTTGAAATCCTTAAATCCCAGTTCCCTCTTTGTTTCATTACCGTAACATCACTGGCATAGTCTTGTGCTCAATTATCCACTTAGGAAGACCCAAATGTCTGCCAGTTAGGTTTCCACAGAGGTGTTCACTTCAGCATCTGTTAGATATGTTCATTTTATCACAGTTTTTAGGAAGTTGCCCTGCCCTTGCAGGAGAGTTGCACACCAGTGCTCTGACA
This sequence comes from Opisthocomus hoazin, assembly GCF_030867145.1. NCBI lineage: Eukaryota > Metazoa > Chordata > Aves > Opisthocomiformes > Opisthocomidae > Opisthocomus > Opisthocomus hoazin. The sequence goes on along the minus strand of NC_134424.1, from coordinate 10,227,309 downwards.
TGCTTTGCTAGGACGCACCTTCTGGGCAGGTCTGGTGGTAGTGGGAACCCTGAAAGGGGCACAGAGGTGTCTACTCCTTCCAAGAATATTGTGTTTCTTTATGGAAACTGAAAAAAGGGTAAGCTGCCCAGCAATGCCATGGCTTCTGGAGAAGGTAGCTCATGTTTGCTTGCATTTAGTTCTGACTAGATTCAGTTTGGGGGATGGAGTTAGCTTTCCCCTTGCAAACTGGGCATCATGGTTGGGCCAATGTCCCTGGAGGAAGGGGTTGCCTTCTGTGCCAGCTGGACGTCTCTGTCCTAGGACTGAGTAGTGCCTCGGGCTATCTACTGGGGTGCCCTGATTGCGTTGTCTGCCTGGCTGGGTCGGGGCTTGGTCTCTCCCTGCCTGTTGCTGTCTGCTGAGGTGGGAAGCTGCTGCCTTTCTGCTTTCTGCCCGGCGCTCACTGAGGTAGGAACTTGGATTGAAAACTACAAGATCTGGGACATCTATTTCAGTAAAGCGCTTGAAGTGTATGTGGCTTCAGGTACAATTGCTGCCCTGTTTCCATCAGTGCTTACACCATGTTGAAGCACCTTGTGGAGTTGCTTCTCCTCATGGATTACACAGGCAAGACTTCGTTGGCAAGGATGTGCTTGTGCTTATTAATAATTCATTTTTAGGGAATGAAAAATCTAAATTTTTCACAAATAGATATCCTACAAAAGGGATAATAAGGTTTTTTATCACTGTAGGTAGTCTCACGGGCTGTATAACTATTTTGATAGTTGAACTTTTCTCCTGGTGTTTCTGCAGATGTCATTAATTTGCACAGATAGCTTGTGTAAAGGGTTATGCTCTTGTTCGTAATGCTCACGTTACTGGATCATTATTATACACTTTTAATGTAATAAGGAAAAATCTTTCGGCCATAAAAGAAAAAAATCTTACAGAATGAGTTTGCCTTCCAGAGAAAAAAATGCTGTTGGCAACAGACTTATTGTAACACCTAGGGAGTTTGATAATCACTGTGTATCTGTGATATTAGCATTCATGTTGCTTATGGCATTCAAATTAACAACAGGGAAATACTACCTGTTCTCAGTATGAAAGTTAAAGCTAAAGTTTTACTTAAAAACAACCAATTTGGGACCCTCTTGTTATGTTGCAGCATCCTAGGAATTGGGATTTTTGAGCTCCTTGTTAGCATTTTAGCTCCTGAAGCAGCATGTCACAATATATTTTGAGTTACACTACACAGATAAGTAGGGCAAATGGCCAAGTGGATCAACAGTGGAGGAGTAAAGCCTCAAGAGGACGAGTGCAACCAGTGTATTATGTAAAGAGGAGAAAGTATACTTTAATGAACATGGATGCTTCTCTACTGGTGCAATTTTAGCATCAAGATCTTGCTTTTGGCTGTGAAATCTTATACAGATCAGCTGAATCCAGAGTAACTTTGCTGCTTTAAATAAAATGAGGATTTAACTCAAGAAACATGACGTGGTTTTTTACCAGCCGTGCTAATGTGGAAGGTGAAACTGGTTTTATTTTAGCTTGAAACCAAAACCCAGCTTCACATGTGAAGCATGCTCCCATCAGATTTCATTTGCTGGCAGAATCTGACTTGAAGGTTAGTGCGAAGATAACGGTGAGCACCATACGCCTGACAATTTGGCACAATGTCATGTGACTTCAGCTTGTGTTTCTCTTTAGAAGATGACTAATGAGTCTTAGTCTCACAGAAGACATTAAAATACAGTTAATGTTATGTTAGATCAGCTCTCACAACTGCTAAATTGCAGAGTAGTAGGCATAATATAGCTCTGGGAGATGTGGGTTGTTTTCTGCAGTGGATTCCAGTCAAACTCCTGACGCAAATGTATGTGATAATTCACCATGTGGACAGAAATATATGCACTCCTGTATTTTACAAGGCAGATTTTGTCTTATGTTTTTACAGGTTTTTCTAGCTCTGGTAAACTCTTTAATGAAATTCCAATCCTGTAGTTGACTCATTAAGCTTTCCCTCAATCCATCACTGTAAAACTGATTATCAAGATGTTGTCTTTGACTGTTATCAATCTTGAGCGACTTTTTTGGAGATTGATGCACTTTCATGCTTATGACCGGCTCAGATGATATCTGCTATTTATCTTGATCTCCTTTTATTTAGTCTTTTAACTTAGAAGGTTCTGCTGCCTTCTTTGATTGAATTTTAATGATGAGGTCTTGACTACAAGACAGACCTTCCGTAGCTTTCAGACACATTTTACAAAATAGTGTCCTCGGGCTTTCCTTGCTGACACATTTCCAGATTGTCTTTTTCACGCAGTCCCAGAGGGGATTTTCTGTACCGTGTGTGTGCTTCTACCCAGGTAGTTGTGCTGCAGAAGTACAGCTAGCTTTGCAGAAGACTGGGGATAGGGAAGTACTCTACAGTATTAAACAATTATTTTCTAGTTTTCCAGCAGGTGCTAATGGGTCTGCAAGGGGCAGATTCAAGTGTAAAGGAACGTAAAAGTAGTAGTACATGTTTTTGTCAGCAATATAACCACAAATAGACCAACATGTCAGTGAAATACCAGGTCAGTTTTGACCAGAAAAGTCATACTCTCGCGAAGCACAGACAAAAACCTAGAAAAGAAAACCGAGGAAGAAAAGAAATAAGGGAGGAAAAAAAGACTCGGAAGAGCAGTGGCAGCATCAGAATCAAGTGATGGGATAGTTTAGGGCACAACTGAAGCCAGACCAGTTGAGAGATATTTTTGAGGATGGTCTCCAAAAACCTTTCGAAGGGCAGGGCATCAAAGCTTTGAACTACTGTGGCAAATTTGTGGCATTGAGGGATGCAGGTGACTGCCCCTTAGTGTATTCTTCACCATGTATATCTGACCTATGGCACATCCCTTTCAAGTCCATTCATTTTCTGAACCTACACCTCTCTTATTCATGAGGACTGTAACCCAGACTCTGGGTTACAGGACATCAGGACAGTTTTTTCATTGGAATAATTAAAATTTTATATTCATCTTCTGCAGCATCCTGTAGTACCTTGCAATAAAACTGCCAGCAGGTGCCTAGCATATTAACAGCATCTCACAGGGAGTCTTTTTCAAGGATGCTGCTGTGAAGCCCTGTCCTGGGGTAAAGCTGCCAGTCTCTTTAAGCAGAAATACACTGATGCAATCCTGGACTTCTCTGATTGTCTTCAGCAAGACACAGCTATTCCTGCTAGCATGGGGGCAGATAACCATTTGCCCTCAGTGTGGGGAAGCTGTGTGTAGCATACAGCAATCTCGGGAGGCAATACCTTTATCTGCGTCACTTAGTCTCTTGCTGGGGGCTCCTGTTCGTCCTCAGGGAGTCACTGCCGTGTGGAGGGCTTGGGAAGTGAGAGCTTGTACTGCAGGACACCATGAGGGTTGTATCTTCACAAACGGATCTTTCTGTATTTATTCAGGCTCATGTCAGAGATCTTATAATGGACAGAAACAAGGTGTGTTTAGGTTAGTATTTGACAAGCACTTCAAGTATGCAGCCATATCTCCCCCCCAGATGGACATGCTGACACACGCAGTCATTTGTATCATGCCTTCATGGTGCTGTGTTCTGGGCTGAGAGCTTCTGCCTGTTCCCAGCTGTACTTTAGTATCCAACCAGGATTGTAAATCAGCTGATGCATTTTAATGAGAATAATAGATTTCTGGTGAAGAGCTTTCTTCTCTGTGCCTCCTCTGTGGAGATACTTGCATATTTCCACTGTGTCTGCATGTGCGCCTGTAGTTCTGGAGATTAACCTTAATCTCTGACTAAAAGCAAAGCAAAGTGACATTAGCTTGTGAAATGGGCTTTGTGAGAGATACATTTAATGATTTTCTTTCTTTTTCCTTCAGTAGTCAAAGGTAAACTGCCACTAGCAATATTATTGGACCTGGATTTCTTTTTTTTTTCCTTCCCTCTGAAAAGCTGTACCATTCAAAGACAGGAAGTTTTAGAGAGCTTTTGGATCCAGTTCATAGAAGGTGCATAGTACCTGAGTGCATCCTTCCTGACTTCCTCATAAGGAATCTGTTGTTTCTTTGAAAGTATTTTCTCAATGAACAGGTTCAATTGATTCTCTGTGACTGCTACCTAAGAACAACATTTATTTCTTCTTGGGGATGAGGAAGAAGAAAACACATAATAGAGAAGCTGGGTACTTTGTGATGTCTGTTTGTCCAGAGATAGTAAGTCGCGTGGAAAGCATCATATCTTCCCAAGTCAAACAAGTGTGTAGCTGTTCTGGGTGATTCATAAAGTTCTTAAATGTGTTTTTAGCTCTCAAAACAAAAATCATAATATTTCTTCTCCTTTCTTCCAGTTAGCATGTGGGTGGAGGTACAGCATCTGTGCTCTCTGCTAGTCTCTGTCATTGGGGATGACTCCATCAGGCCTCTAGGACAAACTCCAGTTGTGCTGTAATATTTAATTCCAGAACATCAGAAGTGGCCTCTGTAGACACAAAGGTCTGTTCTTGGTATCCCTTTGGAGCCTGTCCTGTTCTCTGTGATGGTCATCCCTGCAGGGCAGCTGGAGCAGTTGGTCTCAGCTCCTGGTTTGCAGTGCCATGAGAGCAGGAGACAGAGCTGATGGGTGAGAGGGGTCACCTGCCAAGCGCAGATGCACTCCAAAGCGGAGCCTCAATGGGCAGGGAGTCACTCTGCAAGCTATCATGAAATGCAAATTCCAGTGGAAGTTATTTTCATAACTCTGTTGAAGAACTGAAGCTCAAGGCAACGTTTAGTCTGTCAAATACTTATCAGAGAACTACTGCTTCATGTGTATGTTATACTCTGGCAGTGCCCAGCTTCTGGGAAAAGGCATCAATTCGAGCAGAGGCGGATCTGTACATGCTGGTTGTGGAAATGGGTATGAGGGAAGTGTTTAAAGAAAAAACAGGATAAGGGATCAGGCAAAAGGCATCAGAAGTGGCTATGCTGAAAGGAGGTGCAGCTGAACACTGAAGAAACCTTGGGCTCAGTGTTACTCTTGTGTTGCAGCAGGTGGTAGCACCGGTGGGATGGGGAGGGGATGGGATGTTCTCCCCAGGGGACTGTCCCCTTCTGTCTGCTGCATGTTACCAAAGCACTAAAGTGGAGTATTTGCAGGTTTTAGTGTACATGAAAGGCCCTACCAAAATGTCTTGGCAGCAGGATTATCACTGCCTAGCGGGGAGTTCTTTCTCCTTGGAGGCTATTGGCAGTGCCTGGTCCCAAGAGGCAGCCCAGCCATAAAGCTACTGGAGCTATTTGAGGAAAACTGTGGTTTTAGTTGCCTTACGATACAGGTTGGTGGTGTGGGTAAATGCTTTTGGTGGCTGGAGTTGGCAGATACTATGCTGTGCTTTGTCTGTAGTTGTGTCCGGTGCTGGTCTCTCTGGGTTGGTCCTGTTCTGTTGTCAGCTGTGGCTCAGACTACAGTGCACGCTGCTATGATGGCATTATCCTCTTACGCTCACTTTGCTCTCCATGTCTGCCTTTTCCAGCTGTTTTTCAGAAGTGTTTCTCCATGGTTTGCAACAATATTCAGAACACGAGGAAATGCTACCTTTAAGTTTTGCAGCCAGTCCATCATCTGTATTTTATAGTTTCCTCTTTTTACTGTTGCCTATTTCCAAATGCCTTGAAGTCATTAGAAATGCCTTTAGTGCCTCTATCCATAGCCTGTCCTTATAAAGATCTCCCATTAATTTTTGTGTCAGTTCAATGGGAGGAAGGAATGTGGCCTTTCCTTAGCCATGTGCTATAAACATCTGCCTTTTTATGTGCCTGCTGCAGTTCACCTCCTTGTCCAGACTGTGCTTTCTTTGGCTTTTTATTTATTTAAAGAAGTGTGGTTTGTGGACCTCGTGCTGCCCCATGTCAGTTAATGTCATGCTGAATTACACTGGCTACTTGTATGCTATCGATGACAGCCTCTGACAGCTGTCCTGGAGGTACCATTTGTCAGATGTTGTGGTGATGCATCTGAGGAAAGGGCCTTGCACTTGACAGAACGGTTACGTCCGTCTCTTCCCCCAGCACGAATGCTTTGGAGCTGTAGAGCTGTCTGCGGCAGACTGCGGCAGTGCCAGCTCCTGCCTGCTTTGGGGGATGTCTTCACTGCTGGAGTAAACATTTCTTTATAGCATTCCTTGTCAGGATCTTCAGCTTTTTAGGGCAAGCTCCCATCTTTTAATCTCTTTGAATGATGAGTAGACTACTTTGGTTATTTTACACCACTGTTTTCTTCCTTTCATCCTTCCCCCCCTTTTTTTTTTTCTTTTTTTCCTTCTTTAGCATCACTATATCTAAAGAAATTCAAAGAGGAAATTGCATTGACTGTTTAATATTGCTTGCAAGCTGACAGCATTAGAAATCTCCTTCCCCCCTGCTCACCCCAATACCTTCCATGAGCTCCTTCACCCGTGATGCAATGTTGCCTCTGCTCTGCAGGGCAGACGATCCAGCCTCCATGTGCACAGTTTCAGCTTCTTCCCGCTCAGTCCCTTGATGCGGCAAGTATGAGGATTTGCTAGACACAGTTATGTGCAAACTGCCTTCAAGTGCTCCAACTTTCCATAGACTTGAAGTTTCGAGAGCAGTCTTGAAACTTCCCATGCGGGTCTGTTTGATCTTGCAGGAGAGAGACAAGTGCTGTTCGTACAGGTTCACTTCCCTTAATGAATGGTTCATTGATCCATGCTGGAAACAGCCAGCCTTGTTGACTACAGGGAGCAGAGTACAGACAGGGAACTGTGTTTCCTTTTCTCTGTAAGCCAAAGGGCATTGATTGCCTTAGAACCAATATGTTTTCATTAGGCTCATTTTATTTTCCAGATTTTCATTGTTCACAGTGTTTATGAAAGGAAGAAATTTAACGGCCCTTGCTAAATAGTGCAGAGAGGAACTGGGAAATCTTCCCAGGTCTTTGGTCTCATCCTCACTTTCCTGCATTATATCCTTGGGCTTTTGCAGGGGTTTTTCTGGTAGCAAAGGCTGGGGACTGGTGTTGCTCGTAGAGCCTGGCTGCTGGGCTCCTGCACTCCCTTGCCACCTCACCCCATCTGCTCCTGTGTGTGCTGGAGGTGAGGAAGGTCTTGAGGGGACAAAAATACACGAACTGTCCCCTCTTCTTGTAGGTGCAGTGCGGACACTAAAAACAAGTGTCCTGGAAGGCACAGGGATGTGCACACTGTTAACACAAGCAGTCTTGGAGAGAGGATCCCCAGGCAGTGCTGCCCTTTCCTGCTCTGATGCTGAGCTCTGCAAAGCAAGAGCTGAGAGGTTTGAGGTCAAGGGGTGCTTCTGCTCTCAGCTGGAGGGCAGAGGCTGCCTGAGTTCTAGACTTTCCCCTGCGGGGTTCAGCTCTGTCCCGAGGGGGAAGGAGACTTTAGGGGTGCAGGGAGAGAAGGGGCTGGTCCGGGTCTATCCGTGGGGTGTTTGACATCAAAGCCTGCTGATACGCCAGGGTACTGGTGGCTGTGTATGTCCAGGCCCTGTCCAAGACCCCGACTCTGGCCATGGTCTTGTGAGGATTAAAAGCTGGGGAAAGCAAACCAAAACCCAGACAAGGCATCTCCTGTGTCCATGGACTGGGAAATGGAGGCCAGCCTGGCCACTGAATGCTGTGCTCGGGTGTGACTGCTGCAGACTGGGTGAGTCCCTGGTCCTACACCGAGGTCATCCCTGCCTGCCTCAGTTTCTTTCCTATTGCATTTCACTCACTGTTTGGCAGCTCTTTACCATCCCACTTCTTGCACCTGGGAGCCCCAGAGGGAAACCAGTGCCTCGTACAGTGCCCAGCATGCAGGGCTGCTGCTACACTGGGGTGTGATGTTAGTGGCCACTGCTTGCATCCAACCCTTCTGTCCTCCGGCTTTGCAGCTGAGGAAAGGCTTAAAAACAGAAAACAAAACAAAGCTGTCAGAAAATCTGCTATTCGTGTTGTTTCCCCGAAGGCAGAGTGGCATAGCAGGCAGCTGGGCAGCAGCGGTCCCTTTGGAGCACTTGAGAGAGAGGCTGTTTCTCTTGGAAGGGTCTGGATTTTATCACGTACTTCTTATTCTGCAGGTTTGCTAGTCTAGATATATTTACTACATGGTTTCTTGGCTAATTATTTCTAGCGTGGCACTGATTGAGCTGTTAATAAAGTGTGAAGGTGCCTCGCAGGCACTTTTTGAGTCTTAAAGAAATGATCTACATCTAAATTGCAAATAGTAAAATTTCCTTACCCACCAATATTAAGGTGATAGCATCTCCACTGTTGTAAAATTAATCAAACTTCTCTTGGTGACAGAAACGTTAATTTAAATTTTTCGTCACAATTACAGAGAGAGTTATTGCAGCCTCTGACTTGTAATTAATTTCTCTTTCTTTTCATCACTGTGTTACAGCCCTTTGTAATAGTGATAAATGAAGTATCTACCTGACCTTTTTTTCTTACATTATATAAATTACTTTTAGATTTAAAAAAAATTACTTCTGGTTAATCGGTGCTTTTCCATAAACAGGAGGATAGGAGAGAATAGCTTGGGGCGGTGTTGTTTTAAATAAGCATTACTGCAGTGAATATGATAGGCACCAGGGACCAAATACAATGCTAGATGCTCTCCCTGTGTTATATGTTGTCACAGTGGAACCCTGTGCGCAGGAGACGGACAGCAAGGAGAGATTGGATGCTGCTGAGGAAAGCTTTAAAATAGGAATGGCAGAGGGTCATCAAACCACTGGCAGAAGTGAGAACTGGGAGAGGTTGAGGGATAATTCTCACAAGAAGAAAATTAATGGGTCCATCAGTCAGATGTGTTAGATGTGACAGCACAAGGAATAAAAAGGAGAAACTTCAGGTCTTGTGTACAATCAATGTTATGGTTTAAATGGCATAGCAGAGGCTGGGTAGAGAATGGCCATGGCTGTAGTCCTGACAGAAAAGTGTACAGCTTGCTCAAGGAGGACCTGACCATGGGGCAGAGGCTGATGCTCAGTGTGATGTTGGGGTATGTCTGCTGCAAGGCTCCCGGTGCTGGCTGGAACAGGCAGTGTGTTGCAGATAGTTGGCTATGGACCACCAAAGAGATGGTATGAATGAGGCTGGTGCTGAGCATCTGGCAGATCAGACCACTGGTAGCGCAGGGCAGGATTTGGAAAAAGGAGCACAACAGGGCACGATACCCAGTGGCTTCACAGCTTTTGTCCATAGAGTGATGGCTGCGCAGGAACAGATCTGAACAAACAAGGGTAAGCTGATGGTGCGAGGGAAGGTGAAAAGCAATAGAGGTGACAGTTGTGAAAGGAAAGCTCAGAATTCAGTCTGAAGGCAATATGCTTTAGGACTGGAATAGAAGGTCTCTGGGACAGCAAGAGCGACCAGTAGTGCTGAGATCCTGAGCTTGCCAGAGCCCTGGAGAGAAAATGTCTCCCCTTTGCTCTCTGGAAAGGAATGTACCAGCAGAACCTGTAGACTTCTAAATTTCCACAGCTGTTAGGATACTGGAGTAGACTGGTATTCCCGGCTTTTTAATCATTTTGAGAAGAGGCTGGAGCAATTTTAAGGGCAAATTAACACTTATCTTCAAGAGCATGAGGAGGTCTGAGGAGGTTCCAGGAGAAGAGAAAAGATGTGGGTAGCACCTGCCTCAAAGAGAGGGAAAAGAGGAGCTGGACAAGTCTAGACCAGTCAGTTTGAATTCACTGCTGAGGCAAATAATCTAGTGGTCTGTCTGTATGCACTTGGAGCACCACAGGGGATAAAGAACAGCCAGGATAACTGTCAGGGACACGTCATGTCAACCCCACCTTGTTCCCCTCTATGACAGCACAACAGGGTGGAAGGAGACACAGACAGTTTGACCGTGATAAGTCTTTTCATGCCATCTATTGTGTCAGTCTCCAAAGCTATCAAAGGAAATTGAGTCTCTAAAACAGGTTGTGAATGATTGGCAAATTGTTTGCAGGGAAAAGCTATCAGTGGTTTGCTGACAAACTCGGGAGGGCATTAGGTGAGATACCTTATGGTGCCTGTCAGGGGTCTGGGACTGTTTGATGTTGCACTCATGTCTTGGGCGGTGGAGTTAAGAGTCTGCATGCAGGGCTTGGAGGTGAAACCAACCTGAGAAAGGTGGCATCCCTTTGGAGATCAGCATTAGAATTCAATGTCAATGTGGGAAAATTGAGAAATGATCAGACAGTTCAGTTAAAAACTAAATTAAAAATATGTATGTATATGCGCACACTACATCTAGCTTTGAGTTTCCAGTAGCAGACGTACAAGCTGACAGTGCTGGATTAAGCATGGCAGAAAAGGATTTGAAGGCTTATCAGTGTTCAGAAACAGAATGGATGAACAACGGTGTGTTCTTGCAGGAAAAGAACCCAAAGCAACCAGCCTTCACTTGCAGATGGATAACCCAAGGTATCATATGGGAGAGGGGCATTTGCGTCTTGCTCACGCACACCAGGGGGATAGGGGCTTGAGCAGAGCGTGTAGTTTGGGGGGGTGCTGTGGGGAAGATGAAGACGAGGAGCTGGAGGGATCCAAAGGAGAGCTGCAAAGGAGCCTCACAGAGCTGGTGGGCTCACACCACATGGAAAGGCCAGGGGAGATGGGCTTGTTCAGTTTGAAGTAATGGGAAATGGAGTGGGATGAGGTGGTAGCTTTTTAACTCAGCAAATGATTGCAGCAAGAGAGACAGTAAGTGAACTATCCCCAAAGCCCAGTGTGGCTTGGAAAAGGGGGGCTGACCACTCAAATGGGTTGGTTTGAGGCTTATCCAGGGATGTGGTACACCGTTGTAGTAAAATCACTTGGGCGTCATGTGTCAGAACTGGCTGTGCGTTCAGCAGAGTTGATATCATTAGCCTCTAATTACAGACTATCTTAGCTGAATTACTTTATGACATTCAGTGATCTATGTTACAGGGGAGAATAGAAAAAGTTATGAGAATACTGCCTCAGGCTGTACAATCTCATAAATCAGTAAATATCAAATTTTGTGTATATCTTTGATAAACTCCCACTTATTTGGATGCTTATTTGAGAAGTGTTTTCTTAATGGTTAACTTTCCCACCTGTAAAATTTGTGTGTCTGTGTCTAGTCTTTGGGTTTAACCCAGAAGTGTCTCCTTTTGGAGGCATTTGGCCACCAACCAATTTGCCAGGCAAGCTACATTTTTCACTCAAATGTAGTTAATGACCCAAACGAAATGAAATGCTTGTTAGGGGCTGATTTAAACAATGTGCTCTAATGACAATGTTCTCTCCTTTCTGCCCACTCTCACTAACAATTCCACTTTATTTCAACTAGGCAAAAAGGAAACAAGCTTTTTAAGCAAGGTTCAGGAACGTGTCTGTTGGCTGGAGGAAAGGGGGGTGGTGGCACACTTAACTGGAGATTTTTACTTTGAAATTTCCTGACAAAAATTAATTAGACGAATCATGTAATTACAATAAGTGTATCTCATTGGTCCCCAATGGCTTGTTTCTAAACACAGAAGGGTTATTTAGGCATTCATGACAGCAACAAAAAGTACCAAATAAACCTAATGGGATCTTTTTATATACAATAAAAATGACATACAGTAGCTGCATGTTTTACTAATTTGGCAACAGGATCTTAAAGAGTTGAGTATGGTTGTGTGGTGGTTTTACTCTTTGCTGTGGATGCAGAGGCTGGACTTGTACTGGCAAGGGCTGAGGTGCTGACTGGTGTTCCTGCCAGTGTCCTGTGACATACTGGGGAAGAGATGCCCCAGCACCCAGAGATGTGGCTATCTCCACTTGCTGTGGTGCCCACATTGCACGTCCTCCACAAGATGGGAGACGTAAATCTTCCTGAAAGGCTGACAGACAACCTGAGGGGGCTGCACTGAGAGGACAAAACCCCATAGCCTGCAGTGAGACCAGCCGGAGCCCGTGCAGGGAAGGTGCGGGAGCTTCTTTCACTACCTGGTGTTCTGCACTGATGCAACAGCTCTGTTCCTCTGGTATCTACCTTTAAAGCGGCTTTTTTCAACATGCTTTTGGGCTGCCTTTGGGGCTGCCACGGCATGGGCTTCTGCCTCCCGCAATTCCAGGTAATGCAAAGATCCCTACTGAATCCTCCAAGAGAGGAGTTGTAAACTGGGTGTTACTGTACTGCTGTAGATGCTGCTGTGGATCCTTCCCCTTCCCACCAGCAGTGCTGCCAGGGCAGCAATTTGGGCTGCGTAAGGCAATGGTGTCTGTACAGCTCCGTTCTGCCCTTCATAGCCAGGTGCTCCTGGACTCGCCTCTGCTGCGCAGAGAGCGCTTCCGCGCCAAGCAGGGATGCAGATTCACAGGGGTGTGGAGGCAGAAAAGTTTTATTGCGGGAAGAAGCTGAGCTCAGTGGCTATTGCAGGACACAGTGCCTGTAATGAACTCTGTTGCTGCGTGAAAATGGGTAAACCCTTTTTGGGGCAATTCTGCCCCAAAGCTCAGTGAGGCAGCAGTGGTGCACATGTAGAGTTGGGGAAGGACTGGAATTAATCCACCTCCACTGCTTCTCTCTGCTTGTTGTGGGGCTTGCCTCTGCAGAAGCCTGAGAATTGTGGTGTGATTTAGCCTCGCAAATGCCTTGAGCTGAGGTCTTTTCACATATTTTTGTTTCACTGGATTTCCAGGGTAAGTGAAGTTTGGAGGGTATAACCTCACTAATCTATCATACAAATTGGACTAAAACTGTTACAAACATATACATAAGGTGGGCATGTGCCCTTTTAATAGGCTTCCTGCTACCCCTTGTAAGTTATGTTGCTTACAAGGCAGAGGCCTTACTGCTCTACAGCATGGCTACGTCTGTCCTGTGACACTAAGCATATATAGTGTCATCAGATAAGTAACATCCTTTTGGCTTGGATTCATAAAGTAGATGGTTTAGCTAGGTGGGGAGGCTCGTGATCTGGAGATGCCTTTTCCTTTTTTGTTTTCTATAGAAAGAGACAATATAGCAATGCAGGCTGACGCCTGGCTTTGGGAAGTCGTTTGGGTGAGGTGAATCTCACTCTCCAACTGTGTTTGGACCTTAAAGGTTGTGCATAAGAACCATTGGTGGAGACATATGAACACAGTAAATCTTTTTACTGCATGTACCAACTGTAATGAGATGTGATCTTCAAATGACATCATCAACACAAAGGTCGTTAGGAGAAGTTCCAACTTATGACACAATAAATCATCAAGTAGTCTAGTAATGGACATTGAGCCTAGACAGTTTTGCAAAGTGAGTTCTCATATAAAATGGTATTCTGCATTGAAATGTGGGCTCCAAACCTGCTTAGCTAGTACCACTTAAGCTGCTTTAGTGAGATCATTTTGGATTTCCACAGTCGACCAATCTTCCCAAATTGCTCAGTGTCTAATGTAATCCCAGATGTATTTACCATACTTCATTGTATTTATAGAGGTGACTAGGCCGTGAAGACATGGCTTATTTCCAGGGACAAGAAGTCCAGGTTCTTCAGTGCATTTTCTTCTAAAAGCAATGCTATGGTGCTCTTGGAGTTTGCAGTGAACACATTTATCTTTGCTCAGTGACGATGGTTGATCATTAGCAAAATGTATTTTGATATTTATGATTAGAGGCGTATTGACCTTAACGCTGCATGCAGCAGTGATCGGATCACAGCCATCCACCATTAGAAGAAGGTGCAGGAGTTACTAAGCACAGCTTTTTCTGAGCAAAGAAAATGCCTCCAAGGCACGGCAGCTGCAAAGGGCAGTACATAAGAGGAATAAGTCCTTGGTTTGAGTATGATAAACTGGCCTCTACAGACTTGTTCCTTTTCCTCTCCGCTGGTTCTTGTCTTCCCTTAGCATGCAAGTGCTGTTAAACCACACCTTCATATGCTGCTGTTAGGTGTAGCTGCCCTGCACTGAAGGGAATTAACCTAATGGATACCAGCATTAGGATGTGGCCCACAGACATGTCTACGGTGATGGTGCCAGAGCTTGTGCTGGAGAGAGATGGTGCTGCTCAGTACACTGCTTTGTAGTGTCCACCTGTAGTTTTTTTTTGTTTCATCCATTTACGATCAGTGTATGTACATTCACATTGCATGTTGCTTTACTCTCAGAAATGTCTCGTTAGGCTACATCTGCAAGACGAATGTGTGGTATCCTGAAGCACAACTCGTATTTTGCCATAGGTTTAGCATGATTCCCAGCAGCAAATGGGTCTGATCTAAGCCAAGCAAAAGGCATGTTTTGCTGTTGAGCAACATGACAGTATTGTGACATAATGAATTACACACAGCTGGTTTTACTGTGGCTTAGGAATTTTGTTTCATTGTTACCGTGTCTCTGCAATTTCTTAATATTCTTGAATCTGGCCTCTGCTTACAGGCATATCAGGTTATTCATATGCTAGAGTGAAATATGATGTGGAGAGGAACGCAGAATATGCTTTATTTTTGGGTAACTGGATATGTAATGGTGTATAAAGAGTAAGGAGCTGATATTTAGCTGCAGTGTCTTTTCTGCTTTCTCATTCATCCCCAAGCCCAAGTGTATGAGAGACTTCTAGTTTTTAAGCTTTCTCTCCTAGCACTGCTTCTCTGCTACATCTCACCTTCCTAAAATTTTGTCTTAGCTAACAGCCTCTTAGGTGGATGACAGTGGTAATTAAATAAAATAGACTTCAAGGGGATGGCTGACATGCCTTGTGTTCAGCTGCACAGTGTTAACAAGACTGGGCCTTAGGGCTTGGAGCTATGATCTCCTAGGGTGTTTATGGGGCGTACTGTGCTCCCATTGACATCAGGAGAAATCGAAAAGGATATTTAGTGGAGGAAAGGGTTGGGAGGAGGGCTTCATCTGGCCCACACTGCCATGAAATGGAGGCTCTTGGAGGGGAAATATCAGAGGACAGGATCCTCAGTTCTTACTCCCCAAACCAGCGAGGGGCACAGGAGTTAATAGTCTGATTGGGAATATGGGGGACAGATTTAATTCTTGGTCTACGCTTCAAGGCCTGAAATCTCAGGGCTTTTTATGTGCAAGGCCGGGTTACTCATAATTAGAATATTAAGTTTATGGAGAAGAAAGTCTGAGGTGAATGTCTTGTCTATGGTGAAATTGGTATGTATGATACTATGATATACTTCTTCAGAAAGAGTAAGTTTGTCTAGTGGGCAGTTTTGTTACTGTATTATCACTGATCACTTCTGACTTCACATCTTCTTAATGAAGGACATGAGGAACAACGACTTCACTCCTTGGGCGTTTCTATTGGTCCGTGACATTCCCCAGTTGTATGCCCAATTGCCAGTGCCCTTGAATTTTCAAAGTGATGTTTTATTGATGCGACTGCATCTTGAGTGACTTCAAAGCTTTACTACATCTTCACCAAGAGTGATGAGAAACCTCCCTTTCCATTTTGTTAGTGATTCTGTCCACCTCCAGTGAAATATATCTTAATATAATCAAATATTGTGTGGTTTACTACTGAATCCACTGTGCCTGTGGGTTTCCATTTAGGTAATAGGGTATGCCCAGCTCAGCTACTTAGAGAGAGAGCACTTGACTGCTTTTATTGTTACGGACTCAGAGTCTGGGTTAGATTTCTCTGGAGAGCAGCATTCTGATTTAATAGCTGGTCTGCAGTTCTGTGAATTTCATCCAGAGAACTGTTCAAGGTGGGCGATAACACAAATGGGTTACTTGGGCTAATGCAAGACACTTTCTTGAGCATACTACGTCAATTTTCTAATGGATCAAAGTGAGTGGGTTTCAGAAAACTGCTGGCACACATGTATGTACACTCTCACACTGCATCACGTAGATCAAGGCAATTCCGAATTATTCTGTTTTGGTCTATTCATATTTCTTCTCTATTTGAGACTTTTGAAACCAAATGAGGCACTGGAGACTGTGCTATAGGGAGTCATTTGGGACTGGGAAGTGAGTAGTCTAAATGTTCCCTTTCTGCCTCTTTGATTTTGTGAAATCTAAATTGCGGGACTGGGAATACTGGTGAAGCAGAGACTCCCTAGGTTGAATTTGCAACTGTTGGTGCCCTCCAGCCTGGTGATAGTAAGAAGCGATGGAAATTCATGCAATCAAATATCTGAATATTTACCTTTTTGCTTTGGGATCCTTTTCCTCCACTTGATGAATCAGAGTTGGGAAAAAGCCACAGCATGAATCCATAGTTTGCCATCAAGTTAAGCTAAAGCAAAGCTTCTCTCCTTTTTGCGTAGTTTGGCAAATTTTTCATCCCCCCTTAAATCTGCACAAATTCATCTTGCTTATGTGAGCTCAAATGTGCAGCTGAGGCCTGTGGATACCCTGACATCTAGAGATGCAGCACAGCAAAACCTATGGAGGGACATGGGTTTCACAGGCACATGTTCATCCATTTAAGTGCACAAGAATCTGGTGGTATTTTCTGCCTAAGTCTTTGTAGGTGAAAAGAAAGGGAGACATTACCTGGAAGGCATTAGCTAGAGCTTGCCCCTTCCACTCTAAGGCAGTCGTTCTCAAGTCAATTCATCTGGCAGTCTCCATCATCTCTTCTTCAGTAGTTGAGCATGTTATGCCTAATGTTCTGCTGATACTCAGCAGAACAGCAGGCTTAACACATCGACTTGTTTTCATCTATTTTCTACAAATGTACAAGGGATATACAGTTTCTATGAAAGACACTGAGAGAGATTTTATCAGAATGCAGATTGATGTAAAGAAACTTTCCCCTGGCAGACACATAGCAATTGCTCTTCCTATACAGTCAGTAGGCATAACTGGATTTTGTTGCCTGAGAATGAAGATTCCTATTTTGTATCCTGTAATTGGAAAACTGCAAGGGATAGATTCTGCCTGGAACTTATTTTCATTTAATAACAATTTAAGAGTTGACGGAGATGTAAGAAGAAGTTTTTATGGCACCTCAGTTAAATAAAAATTCTTCATTTTTATTTTCATTCTGACCTTTGGTACAGAACTTTCTCCATTTTTTTTTTTGTGCTTTTGTGAATATGAATACTTTTCTGAATTAATGCAAGGTTTTTTGTTTCCAGTACTGGGATTATTTTGTCAAGTGACACAGGGACTTGTTAATAAAAAAGATATAAAGTTAGTTGTTTAAGTTTGTGGCCAAAACCTGCAATTTTATGTGTCAAGTGGTTTGTGAGAACGTGTGGGTCTTAGCCAAGCACACTGCTTCTCTGCCCTGGTTTGGGTTGTCCTGCGGACGGGAACTGCTCGGACTCTGGGTGTGTGCTCTGTTTTTTGATAGGAGCCTTACTCACCACCTCCCATCAAAGAGAGGGTAAGCCAGAAGAGGGTGCCCGGTCTCTGGTCACTTTGGTGTAAAGGGAAGATACATGTCAAAGCCTATTCCTCCTTGAGATGCCAAGTATCAAAGGAAGCTGATAAAGTTGCTGCTTTTTTTCTTATTATTTTGCATAACTAGTTTAGCTGACAGCATACTGGTTTTGCTCCTTTGATCTCTGCTCAGTTTGACTGTATTTTTCAATAACTACTTAGTATAAAAATAAAATGTGCAGGCCGCATCAAATAAACTAATTAAGGATTAGAATGAAAAAGTGTCAAAATCCGAGACCTCGCCGAGGCAGATTAGTGGCTGCATATGAGACACGATCTAATAACTAATGGGTTGCTGTAGTAACGGGGGAATCAATACCCCTTGGCTGGTCAGGGAGCTGACAGTAATTTCTGCTGGGTCATAGATTCTGGAAAATGAAGTGCCACCTACTACAACACAAGTAATCTCTGTGGATTTTTTCACAACAGAGCATCCTACAAAGTTTATATCAAAGAAAATATTAATCTCCCAAGCCTGCTTGTTTATCTCTGCAGGGATTATCTGATATTGTTACAGCCATGGACAATTAAGTTTAGCCTCCCATGTGAGCTCTTCATTGGTTAGCTTTGGAAACAAGCCAGGTTTTGCTTACCAAGTAACGAGTTTGGAGGACATACCAGTACCAGGATGTTGGACTGTGGGAAGGGGAATTTGGGAGAGTCCAGTCTGCTATGCCAGATCAGCTGCTTTTAGTTGAGGAAAACTCCTATTGAAGTCAAAAGAAGTTCAGCTCAGGTGGAGAAAGAAGATATGCTTGGGCACTTAAAAGGCAGAGGTGGTTTGCAATCGAGTGGTAAAGCCAGGCTTGCTGTAGGCTGTGAATTTGTGACTTGATATCCAAAATTTCCATGGGCGTGATCATCCTTCCTTGTCTTCTCTGTATCGATTGCAAACCCCCTGGCATGGGGACACTCTTAGGTAGACACCTAGAACAGTGTCAGCTGTGTACCCTGGTTGCTGATGGATGGCAAAAAGGGCTTAACTCTATGCTGGGACAGGCTTTTCATCCATGACTGGGTGCTAAAACTACCCAGTGCAGAAGCTTGAGAAGGAAATCAGCAAGCAAAGGGGACTCTGGCAGGTTTTTCCCACGTGCAGGCAGGGATAGGAGAGCCCTGTGAAGCATAAGGAGTTAATGCTAGTCAGAGAGCTAAGGGGGGATAATAAGGACTTATTCCAAACATCTAGGGGGATGGTAGTGCTGGAGAGAAAGTAGGCCACTCACTAATGAGGGGAGTGGTGGTGTTAATTACGTCTTGAAATTGCCTGAGATACTGAGCTCCTGAAATTCATCTTCAGCAGAAAACCATCAGGAAAATAAGTTTGGGCAATTAGGAGATGGGGGGGGAGAAATAGTGTAAAAATAGCCTGAATAATTAAGAGCAGATAAGGGAATGTCTAAGAACTGGCAAGAGGTGCAAAGAGAGGCTCTAGCCCTTGCTGAGCTCCGCTACACTGAGCTTGCAGGCGCTGGGCTGGGAGTGCTGGCTGGCATGGGCGATGGGAAGGGCAGGTCCCCAGCCCTGCTGCAGCCGTGCTGGTGGCTCCGCAGCACGAGGGCTGCTGGGCAGCAAGGGCACGTCTTGTGCCTCGTACCACGCTCGTGGCAGTGCCACTGACACTGCTGCGCTGCAAACCCCCGCAAAGTCTGCGGGAGGCTGGTTAGGGCAGGTCTCAGCTGTGGGTGTGAGAGGGGTTTGACGTGGAGCCACTGGCAATTACAGCCAGAGACCTGTGTGAGTGGCTACCTGCTACGGGGTCGGCGGGGAGCTAAAGTAGCTCCGAATCCTTTAGGTGGGCTGTGTTGGGGAAAGGCATGGCTGTTCTCTTCTCTCTGCAGCCTCCCGCTGAGATATCCGTTGTGAGAGTGCGTGTGTCCCGCTCGACACGGGGAGGGAATGGGGAGCTGCTCCCCCGTTTTGTGGGACCAGTGTGTGGCGGGGAAAAGCCTGGCGCTGACTCTGATATTCAGTGACAGCTCTGCAGCTGCTGCTGGTGTTTGTGTTGGTTGGTACATAATGTTGGTGAATAATAATACCTGACCTAGTAGAACAAGAACTCTTTCATCAAACACATTTAAAGAAAAATGACAGTCTGTGTAGCATGTAATGGAATGGATAATAAATCACAAAATGGGGAAAAACAATTGTGTTGTTCCTGCTGCTATGAGTTTCTGTTCAGAAGGTCTATATGTTATGTTTTTTGATGACATAAATTTAATGAAATTCTCTCCAAATGCTGACCAAAAGTCAATATACAACTCAGTCCCAAGAAGTATCCTAATATCTTTGTTTGTTTTAGGTAATAGATCTGTTGATGTGTATCTCTCCTATTAAGTGCTGTGATAGGATGCTATAATGAAATTACAATATGGAATGGTAGCTCGACTAAAGCGGCATTATCAGAAATGTCACCCCCTAACAAATTAGCAGTTGCAATGTTTGCCCTCTGGTTACAAAACCTTGTTCCTTTTGTCTTTTACTGTAACTTATAATAACAAAGCCTGTGATGTGAGTGTCTGCAGGGCATGTTTCCAGTAGCTAAGTGTGAAACGTGTTCCAGTGGGAATACAGGGGGGAAAAACCATCTTTTTTTAAAATTCAAGACACAGAATTTTTGGCCTTAGGCATTCCAGCTGCAGCTGCTGTCGATATAAGGGAAATGGAACCGGTTTTGTATTTATTTATTTTCTTTTTAAAGGAAAAAATAGAAACCCACATGTCTGGTTATATAATCCACAATCTCTAAAACGGACAAACAAAACAAAAAAAAAGGTCCATTTTCCCCGCTTCCCCAAAAGTAGTAATTAATTTCTCTGGAGATTTGATTTACAATGGAGAGGTTGGGGTTTTCAAATAAGTGAGGTGCAGTTTGTATTTACAACTTCAGAGCCTGGGGATCAAGCAAGTAAATAGAATGAGAGTTCATTTAGTTGTTTTTTTTTCCGGGGTGGTTTTTTTTTTTTTGTGTACGTGTGTTTTTGTTTGGTTTTTTTTAAACCGAAACTAGATACTCACAGGCCTTGCTCCAAAGAACAAAGAACTTCACCAAGCCCAATATTTTTCCTTTAAAAGGGCATAGGAAGACTTGCAAATTTAAAAAAAATTTAGAAAAACCCTGACCCTCAAAGCCATGGCTAACCCCAGCCCTGCATATGTTGGAGCAGGTCGAGGGGAACCCCCTGTCTCCGGTTCAGCCTGGGGATGCAGATTTCTGAGAAGTTGTCCCCAAACCTCTACCGTGAGGGCAGGACAGGCAGTGTCTCATTGGAAAGCACACCTGGCTCTTGGCTCTCCTGCCCTTGTTGGGCTGTTCCATGTAGGTGGGAGATCTTGATGGGAACCTCTCCTCTCTGTCCCTTGCTGGTGGCAGCGGTCCCCAAAGCGGTCAGTAAAGGATCACGAGCCCTGGGGGTGGGTGTGCAGGGCTTTGGGCAGCTCAGGGCTGCCTGCAGAGAGGCTGCAGTGTGTGCAGGAAATGAGAGAGGATGAAAACTGGATAGCCAGGAGCAGCATGGGGCAAAGAGATGGTGGATTTGGTCAGCATGATGAGCCATGACCAACACACGTGTGGGTTAGCATGTACGGTTGTACCAGCCAACTGTGTGACAAGGGTCTGCAGCTGGTCTTCTGTGGGGGTGGGTTTTTGTCTTACCAAACCAGCATGTTCATGGTTAGTAACCTTTGCTGTTGCATTTCCTGGGAATCAAGGAACAGGCTACCTTGTGCTCCTCAGGAACAGTACCTGTCTTCATTCGAACAAGGGAGTCAGAGCTAGTCTTCAGTTAGATATAATTAAGTGTTGGTTTTTATTTTTAAGATGCAACAGAGAAAACTCAGAGTATAGAAGCTTAATCCATAACAGTGACACTTCACTTATCCAAGCAACTGGGAAGTACTTAAATACTGAAGCCTGTGGCTTAATTATTTACCTGTGGCGTAATTGGGTGTAATTTTACTGAAGAGTCTGTTTATTTTCCTATGGAGAGGCTCTAAGATGCCTCTAAATGAAAATGTTACTGGTCCCTACCTGTGCCCCCTGACATCAGTATCACAGAGCTCATTTAAACCTGCAGAAACCTGGAAAAAACGTGTTTTCTGTGGTGTAATCAGCCTGTGGTTTCCTACTGCTCTGCAGCTGGGTGTGTGTATCAGGGGGTGAGAACAACCCTCCTGTATTTCTGCACACACTGCACTGTTTGCATCTGGCCTGGGAGCGCTCAGCAGAGCAACACATAAGCTATGGCTGATGCTACGCTGGGAGCAGAGAGTCTCCCTAGAGGGGGGACAAAATATGGGAACCCCCTAGAGAGGTCTCTGGGGTGATCCCATGGCGGCACCCTTCAGCTACACCCAAAGGGCTTAGGAGCAGAAGTCTCCCTGGGCTTAGGGAGGCTTATGCTCTCCTGTTGTTTATTGGGACCTCACTTGTTTTTTACCCTCTGCAAATTTGATGTTGGTAATTTTTTCTCTCCCAGACCTGGGAAGGTTCACTTATGAAGGATCAGATATTCAAAGTTCTGCTCATATTGGTGTGTATGTGAGTATTTGCTGTTTATATTCCAGGCACAAATCCCTGGTGAATAGAGACAGACCAGGGGTCGTACCCTGGCCAGTCGTGCTTATTTAGATGACCCTTTCGACTTCAATGTGTTATTCTTGCATGGCTAAGAATAGTTTTCCTGCATGGGAGGTTGGAGGATTGAATATCGGGGTTTTCCATTTGCATGCCCCGGTTAGAGGCTAAACCAGTGCTTCTATCCAAGTGTGTGGAAAAACTTTTCCTACTGTTCTGCTAGTGTAAAGTGCTATGAAAAGATTTTTATCTTTAATATCCATTTAATTTAAACCAAATATGCTCAGACACATTCTGGCTAGGTTTTAAATTCGGAAAGCTCTGACTTTCTTCTCCCCATTCCCCCTCTCCCTAGCACAGAGGCTCGAACCAGGAACCTCCTTTTGAGTATCTGTAGGCAATTTCCTTACAGCACGTGGTTCTCCAAGCTTCATTGGACTTCTGCAACAACAGAAGCTTTATATCATTGGATTTTCACCCCAAAATGCTTAGTTTCTATTAACAACCTTACAAAAAGGGCAGTGTATTACTGCTTGGTGATCCCAATGATAAATGAAGCACATTATATGTGAAGTAAAGGCTCTATTTATCCTTGCTCCTTTTTTTTTTTTTTCTAAAGTCCCAGCAGGTTTAATGTGAGTAGCTTTCAATGACCTTCATAACAAATCAAGAATAAACCTCAGCTCATCCTCCCAAAGGTGGACAGCATTGTGACATTTTTTATTGAAATAACAATAACAGCAACAAGCTGTATTAGTAGTATTTGATAATGTAGAAAAAAATAATGCTCACTGAAAGCCAGGTGCCAGCACTCTTTGATTGTTTACCAACATAGTCATAAAGAAACAGAGTTATTAAAGGATCTGAAATCACTCAGTAATTCAGCTGCTGACGTTGATAGATGGAACTTGGCTGTTCCTGTTTGCTAAAGCTGCTGACTGGATAAATGTTTTATTCATGAAGCCCAGGGCAGGAAGGGATGCCAAAGGTTTAAGAATATTTTAAGAAACTCTTTGAGATGTCAAGCAAGTTATCAGGTGTTGTTAAGCAAAGGAGCTGAAGTACTACATTTAAACATAACCGAGCTCTCAACATATACAACAACAATACATCAAAAGCCAGGATGCGATTCTTGTCTCGAGCAGTACATGGAATGATGAGTTGGGAATATGAGTCCTTTCATTTCCTGCAACTTTGTACCCTCAGTCATCTCACAGCCTTGTCTCTTTGAGCATTGTTATACCAAAGGGAATTTTCACACATCACATCGTGAATATAGGCTTGGAAACAAACAAATATTTAGATACTGAACCCTACAAGGTCACATATTTATATCAAAGACAAAATAAATTATATGATGACAAAGTTCATGGAAATTGCAGCCAGGAATGAACGATTAGGATCAGAGCAAGTGGGTTCTGCCTGACCTTTCAGTGGGAGAAGTTGTTCAAAATGGTAATTACTGAAAGAGGTTATTACAGGATAATGAGGAATTTCTGTCTGTACTCTTCACCCTGCTCCTGCCTCTTCTTTGTCTGAGGGCAGTGTCTGCTGACAGCAAGCCTGTAGCTCCTCACCTATTTGGTGGGGCAGCACTGCTTTCCAGCAGTAAAGGGCCTGGTTGTAATTTAAGCAATTTTCAAATGCATTGCTTTTGCTCTGTGAGAATTCAGATCTGGATCCCTTATTGGCTGTTAGTTGTTGGGTTTTTTTAATGGAAAGATGTGTTTTGTATAAAGAATTTTAAATAAGAGATCCTTAGCCACAAAAGCGTCTGCATGGACAAGTGTTTGAATATTTCATAATCTTTATTAAGAAGTTCTTTTAAGTTTCTGCAGTCTCGTAAGAGCAGAACAGGTGAGCTCTTGATGGAACTGAACTGTCAATCCAAACACAGTGACATTAGAAAATAGCTCTGTTTCCAAGTCTAGCTGCATGAAATGTCCCTGCTTGCCAAGGGAGCAGGAAAGTATAGTTTAAATGTGCCTTATTATGACACCTCAAGAGTATAAAAATTGGGAAAGGTATTAAAAATGAGTAATTAAAATTGAAGACTGATAGATAATGGCGAATAAAAAGAAGGTAAGTACTATGCTCCCACTGCCCTTTTGATTTGCAGAGATTCAGTGCGAAAGACCAAAAGCATATTTCTCGTGGGCCCCAGTTAAAATTCAAATGCAATAGACTGACAGTGAAAACTGCTGTCAAGTTGTATCAAATAAGTCACTATATTGCCTCTCTTTATCTGTCAAAGGCATTGATTATTTTCAATAGAGCGGCCCTCTGACAGTTGCTGAAACTGAAAAATCCTGTCTTGTGAAACGATTTGGTTGACACATGTCACTATTTCATAAACAGATAAGTCAAATACGTATTTTTGACTCTTTCTGTAGGAAAAAGCATGTTTACGTAGTATTTTGAGGTAAATAATACAGAAAGAAAGGAAAATCCATTAGCACTTCACGGTCTCATCTATTTGTATCAGTATTTTTTGTAGCGTCTTTTCAAAATGTTCTTCTTTGCATAAAATCATCTGTTCCTTTGGTGGCTGTGATACATTGCAGGGATTTGCTAAGATACCCTGAAGTAATTCAGATAATCAGTGAACCATATTGCTGCTATTCTTGATCGCAGCTGACAGTTTACTGTTGACTACACTAAAGTTCTGTTTCCTACCAGCCACACGTCCGTAGCAGTGATACAGCCATTAATATTCTGCAAAATGCCCCTTTGTAGTGCATATGGACAAACTGAGAAGGGCAAAGTAAGGACTGCAGCTTGGACTTGCTGCTAGTTCTTGGGGTGAAGCTGGGGCCAACCCTCTGCCTAAACTCTTTGTGTAACTGTCGATTTTCATGTGGTGGATGTGGGCACCCCTGTTTTTACAGGCACTGGCTTTACAGTCCTGCAAGTCATCTTTAGCACGGGGAATGTCTAGCTGTCTTCCAGCTCACTTCTTTTATGTCTGGAAGAAGGAGCCTCTCTCCAGCTGCAACCGTACGGAATGGAGGATGTTTCCAATATGCTCCTGTGGGAGGAGGCTGGTGAGTGGCAGAGCCATTGTGAATTACTAATGCTGCTAAGAAGGTGAGAACTGGCTCAAGCAGCAGCAGTCAGAGACAGGCTAATACCCTTGTACGCAGTCTTTATTATTCATTAGCACATATTGTGCTTCCTCCTAAATATAATTCAGACTACACTTGTATCACATTAAGATAACACTAAATCTTCCTGTAATTTGAAGGAAATACTGCTCCCAGCTGTTGTTGCAGAAGTGAACTAAACAAAACCCGAAGAGGTGCTAAAGGAACAACCATAAAACTCCAACTGAATTTGGCACAGATCTCCTTTGGTGCTGTTTATCACAGAAGTGGTTGTGAGCGGACTTCTGCGCTTGTGAGCATTTTGGCTCTGTGCTTGGAGCATCTTGCACGATGTGAGTGGCTCTGCCAGAATGGAACGAGCTCCCAAATCCCTTGGTTACTCGAGCACTTTGCTGCTTTAGGGGGTGTTGGGTACCTCGATGACTGAACTGAGCTATCAAGATCCTGGTGCAGGTTGTCATGAGGGACCCAACCGTTCTTCCTTGTGCTCTGAAATGAGGCACTACTGCTCAGAGCACTCCACTAACATTGTCAGGGTGCTGATGTTCTGGGAAGTGCTCGTTGACTGTTACTGAAAATGAGGTGCACAGGGAAGGAGAGACAGTTCTTCAAAGACATCTGGGTGCCTACTTCTGGCTTACTATGACATAAGTGGGGCACTAAATTCCTGTGATGACCTGGCCTATGTAGCACGGCTCTGTTTACGCCAAATCAACCTGAAAGAAGTCCAGTATTTAAACATCATCTGTTACAAGCTTCTCCTGAGGCTGTAAGCCCTATGGAGAGAGATTGTTTTGGTTTGCATTTGTACAGCATATAGCTGATAGGGTCCTTGCCCATGTGGCTGCTCGGAAACTGCCCAGATGAGTTAATAATAATACTAAAAATAAACATGTGTAAATAAGGATAGTGACAGGCTCAGAGTTCTGACTGCTCTGGAAGGCTTTGATCTTACGTCGGTAGGGATCAGAATGTGCTGCCTCCCCAGATGATAGGCTTGGATGGAGAAAAGAAAAAGAAGCTATAAACACAGTCTGTAAAGTATGCCTCCGTCGTCCTCAGGCTCCCTCTCCCATTAGCTCTGATGATTTACGAAGAGAGCATGTCTAAGTACCAGAAAAAAGCAACTCGGAAATTAACCCCAGCAAACTTACAATCTCACACCTGACCCCAGAAGTGTGTAGTATTGGTCATTCAAGTAGTAATGGCTCAGTGTAAAGCACAGGAGAAAATGTGCCATTAAAAGAGAAGTATGGAGTGAGCTGCTGAGTGGTGACAGCCGTTAAAAGATACAAACCAACGTGTGGCTCTGACAGCGTATTATATTCAGAAGATAAAGAGAGGCAGAGAGAGGAAAAAGCAAAACAAATGGGGTTGCTCTGTACACATGGCCAAAAGGGAATCTCAGCATAAACGTCACCAGCCAGAAATTGCAGCGTGTGGACGGACTGCCTGTCGGGGAGAGAAGCACCAGTCCTTTGGGGCTGGCACTGGCCAAAAGCCTTGTGATGAAAGGGAAAATGCTGCAGGAGATTTGGGGGAGCGGCTGTCCAACAGTGGGCTGGCAGGTGCTGACGGTCGTTGGTGGTAATGAACTGCAGACAAGGAAGGAGTGTGATTTAGGGGGAAGTGGCAGACTGTGATTTTTGTCAAACTGCAGATTTGGTTTCTGAGCAAATCAGATTTATGCTTCTTGGACAATTTTGCTAATAAGCTGATGACTCAGAGCCCACAGCAGATGGGGTTCTTTAGCTGAGGTAGAAACTATTGTTTTTGTCCTAAAAGGAAAGTAGCTGTTTTTCTTTTCTAGAAGGCTGGTCTCTGGAAAATGTGATGAGTTTTCCTTCCCAGCAGGAATACAGCTTTAAGTAACACCTAGCTATGCTTCTAGACTCTTATCTAATATGTGGAAATTCTCATTAGAAATAAGTAACTTGTGAAAATTTACTGTGCTGTATGCTGAGGGAAATTTTTTCTTTATATCAACTTCTGTAATTAATAACATCCCAGAACCATTGTTAAAAGACACAGCACTAAGTGGTGATTTGAGGTGAGCCCTTCAGTTACCTGAAGGGCAAAGTGCCTTCTGTCCACAGCTGCAGGAGGCTGCTGCTGAGGACTTGGCAATATTTCTCTACGAGGAACGTATCTTTCTAAATCCTTGGAAAGGGACTTCTGCCTAGATGTGAAACTGCTGAAGATTCCCTTCATCTCTCCTCTTCTTCCTGTGGATGTTCAGAAACTTGATTCACACTAAAGTAATTCAATGCTTTTTTTTGAGGAAAACACATCCACTCTATAGGAAGTCTCTGAAAGATGGCAGTGAGCATGAATATGTCATTATAAAAAGATATTCTGCATTCAGAAACCACATGTGGTCTGAATTTCACCAAGAGGGGTGTTTCTCTTCACAGGCTATAGAAGTGTGTGGTATATAGCCTTTCCTGACATTGTTTTGTTTAAAATCCCTTTGAAGACTGCCGTGTACCTTTCTTGAAAGCTGTGTTCCAGCTGGTAGAGGAGGTGGGTTTGTTTGGCTTAGTGCCGTGCGAGTGAGCTTACCCTGCGAAGTGACAGAGGCTGCTTCCCTCTTTGTAGGCTTGTGGTGCAGGTGCAGGAAGATGAGGCTTGAGATTTGAAAGTGCTTTAAAAATAAATTAGGCTTTTATTTATAACACGTGCATTCTTTAAAAATCATGTCTGCGTGGAGAGCTTCAGTAATTACACAAACAGTCATTTGTGTGGTAGGCACCCCTTGAGCCTGTACCCAGTATCTTACAGTAATCTGAAAAAGACAGCAAGTAACAGGTTGGTGAAATTTGATGCTCCAAAATTTAATCAAATTGAATACCATGAAGAGTTTCCTTTGAATTTACCAAAGCTATATTATATTATCCATTAAAATACTGATAGAAAAACGCAATGTGAGTAAAAGGAAGCTACTACTAATTGCATGGAACAGTAAGTCTTATAATGGGTAAGCTTCAAAACAGAAAAAGATCTTGAAAGGCTCAATGGAAAACATCTGCTTAGGTCCAAGTGGTGATCAGGAAAGCATAAATATGAAATGGCATGACATTAATTTGCTGAATAGAGGACAACACTGAAAATATGACAGTGTTGTTCTAGAGATGGTGATGTGGCCTCAACTTGAGAGGCATGTTTGGTTTGGTTACCCTAATTAAAAAGTGATAGAGGAGGAAATAGCAAAGGTTCAGTGAAGGGCAACAAACCTAATCAGAGGCATGGAAAATACTTCAGGGGGAAGATTTGCATGCAAGCAGAGACTGCAAAGGTTAGGTCTGTTTATTTTAGGGAGAACAATACATGGGATGTGCCACTGAGACAGGCTATGATGGATATAAATAAAACAACAATGCTATGACTTCTTCCTCTCTTGGATAAGCAAGAGAGACATCAAATTAAATTTCAAGTCAATGCATTGAACAGCTTTAATAGGAAGCACTTTTAACCTAAGTTTTAATTAGCCTATGGGACTCATTGCTACAAGGTAGGATATTGAGACCGACAGATTGGCATCGTTTGTATGATTAGCAATATCATCTCCAGTTAGGCAGGCTGGAGCTTCATCCTTTGTACTTCCAGCCATACGCTAAGCACAACTTCTCCCTCAGGCATACTGGTGCGTAATCCTCCATTATGGGGTTTTACAGTGCCTTTTGAAGCAGCTGGCACAGGTTGGTCTCTAGGCCATTGCTTGACTCCAGTGCTTTGAATCCTATGCTAGTGACAAGGACTGGGCTATAATTCCTGGATAAAAAACCAGAAGTTTGGCTTGTTGTTTTTCCCCCCCCTTTCCGAAACCTTTACTGACTTTCCTGTGAGTTGACTATGAATACATCAGCTTGGAGGAGAGATTTCTGCTTCTTGTGGAAGGTGTTTATTTGCTCATTCTGGTCTGGTTTGTTTTACTTCCTTTGTCCTTTTAATAGCTTGCTTCCTTTACAGTCTTTAATTATTGCATGTTCTTGGACTTTTTCACTCCAAACCAGCTGCCATCAATAAACTGGTCTAGTAATTATTTCTCTGGCTTCAGAAAATGGCTATCGTGAAGTCAATGGCACTAGGAACAGGTGGACTGCAGAATGCCTGTTTGATTTGGTAAACAGCATTAAAAAATTGGCACTTTGACTTGGTCCCTGTAACAGACTAGTTCTACAGCTTTTGTTAATAAGATGCTGCGTGTTTTCCAATGTCACAGCATACGCTATTTGTCATTGCAAGACATTTATTGCTTTTTGTTTTCCCCTTTTGAAAACGTGGGAAGTTAAACACGTATGAAATATCCACGGGATGAAAATCCTTCCAAAATGTGCAGTGGTGTTTGGCTGGGGAGAGCCCTCTGGGAGAAGGGAAGGGTACAGATGGACCGGCAAAGTCAGAGCAGGCTGAGCCTAGGGTACGGCACCGGCACAGATGCTCTGCTCTGTGCAGTTCCTACTTGGTGCCCAAAAATTGTGCTCTGAGGCACTTTATGCTTGTAGGACAGTTTAGCCTAATGCAGAGCTGGTAACTTGGCATGCAGAAAACCTGTGGTCTGCTGTTGGCTCTGCTCAGGCCTCCTGGGTGAGCTTAGGGAAGTCACTGCAGCAACCTCAGCCCTCTGCAAAATGGGGATTGTGAACCTCCAGTCCCACATACAAGCTCTGTGAGCTACTGGGGAGCAGTGTTCCTAAATGGGCAGTGAGATGGTTGCTGCCTCTTTCGAGGCCAGTGCTGGGCATGGGGCCAGGTCGGGGTGCAGTCACCACAGAGCGGTGCCCCAGTGCAGCGAGCTGCTGACTTTCCTCCCCTGCATGGTGTGGTGGCACAGCTTTAACACCAAATAATATATCTGAGTTTCTCTGTTCATCTGTTCCTCTTGTAGTCTTGGGTTTTATTTCATGTTCCCCTCAACAGTCACTGACATTTGGAAGTGCTGTTTTCCTCTGAGGCTCTCAGTAACTAGGTCCTGCAGGAAGAGCTTTGTAAGGCAGACAGCCGTTACCGAGGGGCTCAGATGAGGCCATAGCTAATGAGAGAAGCAGTCCTGCCCCTTCCAGCTCCCTGAGGACAAACAGTATTAAAAAAGATCTGGGGGACTTCAGTTCACTTGCTGTCCTCTCTGCTTTGGCTGGCAGAGCAAGGCTGAAACCGAGGAAGAAAAAATTTCATCCCTTTGGGAGGGGAGGCAGCAGCTGCTCCTCCTGAGAGCACTGTGCGCAATTCATTCTTTATTGCAGGTTGCAAAGGAGCAAGTAAATAGATTCTTCTCTTATTACCCTCCCAGGAGTGGCTGCAAAGTGGTGACAAGCGATTTGTTCCTTCTGCCACCACTCAGCATCAATGCACGTACTTGGGGACCTTATGCCATGAAGGGGAAGGAAGGGAGAGACCTGAACTGTGGGGTTTTTTGGGGGGTTCCCCCTGCCCAGAAAACTAGAGATTTGCTTCTTTCATGTTGGTAGCTCTTCCCAGCATAACAATCTGGTGATCCTTCATCTCAAGGGCAAGCTGGGTGACAAAAGCGGGCTCATACCAGCTTTGTATGAAGCCTAGTGGATTTTAAACTGGAGAGAGTGATGTCCCTGCACACATTGACATCTGAGAAGCCTGTTCTTCTGCTTCCCATGCTAGCAGTGCAGCTGTTAAAGCTCTGGAACATTTTTGGACAAAGAGTGCTATGTTCCTGTGAGACTTTAAAAATGAATTAATAGAACATTGATTTAACTCACTGGCTTTTTGCAATGCCTTTATTTCCAGGCAGTAAAAGTCTGCTTGCCAGTTGTCCAGCCAGAAGCCAGTGTCTATAAAAACCTGCCCCAGGCAGTTTGTGGAGGGCCTTAGTTAATAAAGATATGCATTACCATCCCTGTTTTGGGCTGCTTGTGAGAGAATGTCAAAAGCACAACTAGACAACTGTCTTTTCCTCCTGTTTTGAGACTCATTCTTGATCCCACTGTGACTGCCAGCAGCAGACAAGAAACAGAGCCAGAAGAGTGAAAATTAATAGTGGTGGCGTCTGAAATCTCCATCCATGAGCTTAAAAACATGTCTGCTTTAGACTGGGACTCTATTTGCGGGGGGGAACAGCTCATTCGCCCAGTCTGAGTGCTGGAAGATTTAAAAATACAGTGTAAAGACCCCTGCTGCCATAAAGCACAAGGTTTCAGACAGCACATGAACTTCTTTGTGATCAAATGGAATATGTCCTGTTGTCTATATAACCGTGTCTATTCAGGAATATGCATTTTACAAAGTGAATATGTTCTTAATAGTCAAGGGTAAAAAGGTATCCTGAAGAGTTTCTCAAATATTAAGAGGTTTTGGTCCTTGATACACAGCCTTAGTGACTAAGAAAGCAACAGCACTTTGTTCTCAGAGTCTCCATCTCCCCCTTTACCACCTTCTTTCTTATGCAGGTTCTTTGCTTCCCTCCCTCTTTTTGGCTCCTTTGCTGTTGGTTTGCACTAGGGCATGGACAGTCCCTGTTCTTCCCACAGGGATCTTCCCTCCCTCCACACTGTGCTTGCAGCCTGCTCAAAAGCACAGAGTGCCTAGGAAAGCCCAAATGTGCAACTTTTACATTCTTCTTAAATGTTATGTGTTGGCTTGAAGTTCTTGCAAGGAATGTGCTACAAATGGAAGGCTGGTGGAAAAAAGTAGGAAGTTGTTTGCAGTAGGGCAGGGTGGATGATGGTGGTACAAATCAGCTGGGTACCACCTGGCCTGGGAGCACAGCAAGCTCCAGGCTTCAGCACTTCAAGTGTACACTTTTCCTTCAAGCTGGGTGGGTAAGGAAAGGTCTCTGCTGGGATGTGGGCATATGGCTGCAATAAGGTGCCCACTACCTCTCTCCTGGACCATCAAAAGCTTTTCTGGTGGTAGGCTCTTCAGGCTGCAATGCTGGAGTTGGATTTGACCCAGAAGGAGGTGGGGGAGGGCTCTGAAGGCAGTCAGTGACTTCTGTTCCCCCAAGGAGCAAGATAAGCTCCTAAGCCCTAGATAAAATGCTCGTCACCTAGACAAATGCGCAGAGATCCTCAAATCTTCTCTAGAAATAGGGGATTGCAATATTAAACATAATTATGAAATGTGTATAGAGCTGCAGCTACAGATGGAGCTTTACGACTGGTTTGAAGTAATGCTGCACCAGCATCAATTATCTCCAGCAACTGCACAGAGATATTTTTGGGGTGAGATTTTCATTTTACAGCAGCATTTGGTCACTCGCAGCCACCAGCCAGGTGCCTCCACATTTGCACCCCAAGCATGCAGTGATATCTCAGCAATGCATGGCCTGTCATGTCCTGTTGCCTCAGTGAACAACTCAGATGAACATTTTACCCTATCTTGGCACCTATGCTGTCAAAATTACTGTGAATGAGGGAGCCTGCCTCTCTGCTACTGCAGCTGTGAATATTAGCTGCAGAGTAACACTAAATCTTGTTTAAGCTACAGTCATTCCACCCAGTGATGAATGTCACTACCTGAATAATTTGGGTAATTTCCTGGAGCTCTAGTGTACTAGCAGAGAAATTAATGCTAATTCACTACTAATTTAGTATACTAACCCTTAATTAGCAACGAGCAAGCTCTGAAATACTTGATTCTGAAAGCTCATCAAACTTTTACAAAAAAAAAAATCACCGTTCCCAGCTGAACTCCTCACTCTATTTGAGGTTATTAGCAAAATGCTATGGGAGTGCTGTTCATTACCTCTCACTAGGATATATGTAGCTGGGAACACCCCCATTTACCACTCTAGCTGCAGAAGTCCATTAAGGAGATTCTTGCTCTTGTGCAGTGTATTCAACCGTTGTACAGTATTGTAGTGTGTAGGTATGCTGTAGCTTTAGTGACAGGGAGGATTAATAGCACAGGTTATCAATGACTGGTGGCTAAAAAGGTGAAAGAAAGGCTGAAGGGGTCTAATGGGCTGGGTCATTGCCACTGGAGGCAGTGCATGGCTATGTAAAAGAGT
The DNA here is from genome assembly GCF_030867145.1 of Opisthocomus hoazin. Classification (NCBI taxonomy): domain Eukaryota; kingdom Metazoa; phylum Chordata; class Aves; order Opisthocomiformes; family Opisthocomidae; genus Opisthocomus; species Opisthocomus hoazin. The sequence continues at coordinate 10,194,305 of NC_134424.1, read as the reverse complement.
TGAATGTGACAAGACTGCATCACCTCCTGCTTCCTTCTCTGGGCTGTTTTGCTCTTTCCAGTCAGGTCTAGCGTATCCTACTCAATAACCCTATTGATTTTTTTTTTTTTTTTTTTGCATGTTATAACTTGCACAGTAAGGCATAGCACAATCTGTGTGATCGGAGTAGCGCAGCACATGCAGCCTCACCTGTGAATGATCAATGTGTGCAGTGGGCTTTGGTGATGGAAAGTGGTGGGGCAGGAGGAAAAGGGACTTTAGGGAAATGGAAGACCGAAGAAAGGAAATTGGAGAGATGTGTGTGTCAGCTGAATTGCTGAAGCCAAACCAAACACTAAGCTGGGCAATGGGCCAGCACGTGACTTATCTGTGGCTTTGTGTCGGTACTTGAGTAGTTTTTGCAGAGCAAAGATCAAACTGTCACGTAAGACTTCATATAGTTGGAGATGAAGATAGGCAAAGCTCCATAATGCTGGAGAGCTTTGCTTATTGTCCAGCAGCAGTCTGCTCTACTCTGCAGGATTATTCAGGTATGATCTGGCCCAATGGCTCAGTAAAAAGAGAGAAGGGCTTTTAAAGGTGAAGAAAGACTTTGAATGTCTTTCCTGTCCCCATGAAAGATGGACCTGGGTCAGAGGGTGGGAACTGGTCATGGCCCGACTGTGGGGACAGGTTACCCATCATCATCACTGCAACTTGATTTCCCACATAAAAAAAGTAATGAACTTTGTTGTTCCAATCTATGCAAATTTGTCCCTCTGAAGTGCACTCTGAGTGTGGGCTTCTTTGATGTCTCTTCCTGGGACCTCAGTATCTACCTATTACCTCCTAGTCCCCGTTTTCCCACTAGTCTTTAGATTGCCAGTTTTCCCTTTTGCCTCTTAAGCTCCTCTTCTGGCCTCCCATCGGTCCACCTGGTTGAGTGGCAAGGACTCAATTGCTAGTACTAGGATTACCAAATGTCCTCTGTAACACAGGATTTACTGCACAGCTTCAGTCCAATCTTGCAAACAGTTAATGAGGCTGTCTTCTGGAAATAACCAGCAGCTGGACATTCAGAGAATTGGCCATTGCAGGTAAGTTAAAGTCTGCCTGGGCTCACTTGCTGTGAATGTGGGTGGGTGCAGACAAATCCTGTCCAGCTGTGCCAGGACTGCTGCAGCTCCAGATAGGCCAAAAATGCCAAAATGTGATTTACACAGCCTTGCCCCACTACCAGTGTCTGGACAGCCCCTGGCAATGTGCGGCTCTCTGACCCTGAATCCATTCTCCTGTGTTTCTGGTTCTTCCCGCAACCCTGAGACCAAGTCCAGCTTTGAGGAGATTCATCGAGAGGGTTTCACAGTCAGTCAAGTAGAAAAGAGCTGTGCTGAGAAATGAGAGTTTTCTAAGGCGAGTGGAACAGCAGGATGACAAGCCAATCTAAAATGCAGGTCGTCCCTCGAAAGGCCATGTTGTTCCTCCCTTCTCTTTCTGTTCTCCTCTTCCTCCACACTGTGTCTTTTGTCCCTCCTCACATCTCACCTAATTTCTCTGTAGTTGATGGAGTTTCTGTTGTGTTGTCCAAAACTTTCCTTCCTTAGGTAAGTGCCACTATTTGGCACCAGAGGACCCATTTCATAACAAACGCGGCACCAGTACATAGAGGACTATCTCGCTGTCAATCTTGCGTGGAAGTTCACGTTCAGGGGCTGAGATGTGCATGGGTTTCTGCAAAATCTTCCTCTTCCCCACAGCAGCTCTCAACCAGTTTCCTTGTAGCTTCTCTAGCGTGCCTGGCAGGGTAAGAAACCAGTTACTTGGCATGAGCTGTGAGCATGGCAGGCAGACTGCAGCCGTTTTTCTATTTGATTTTTCTAAGACGTTCTCTGCTTTTGGGGGATCAACAATGCTTCATTAGTTGCTTTTCTGCTACTGCCAGGAGTGGGGAACTGTTGTTTTTGCACATTAGAAAAAGCCAATGAAAAATGGCTGTGTGCTTTCCACTCAGCTTTTTCTTGGAGACTTTTTGAGGATTTGTTAAGCCCTTCTTCCAAAAAATATAGTTTTCTTGAGGAAAATTTTGCCATTACCAAATGAGCTATTTCATGAAATAGAAAGGGAAGAAAAATGTTGCTAGGCTGTGCCCTTCTCCTGCCCCCCTAGGCTGAAAGGGACCGAGATGTTAATATACGGGTGAGAGGGATGTATTCTCCACCCCCATTTTACAATGCTGACCATACTGGAGAAGGGAACAACCATCTCTGTGTGCCTGTTTTTGGAAGTGGCTGTTTCTGCCCAGCTATTCTTTACAAAGTCTGAGCTAGGACAACCCCTTACTACCTCTTGTCTTGTTACACGCATGTAAGAGCAGAATCTGACATGAAAAATTAGTGTTTAAAATCCATTATTTAAAGAAGCACTTCCATATTTGTGATGAGTGTTTTACTACTGGAGCACTTTAATAAGGTCATACATGTTATGCTTTATCTATCTGCAGTGTATTATTTAGACCCAAAGGGTGAGATTCACCTAACCTGGCGTAGATGTGTTCATCTTAGTTTGGACACATGCAGCTTCTAGTACACTAACTGGAAGGAAATTGGTACTTTACAGGTGTCATTCATTGTCCAGAAATAGATGTGTAGGACAAGTGAGATGAAATGAACTCTAAAAGCTCTTGTTTCTCCACACTGATCTCAAAGGACATCTTGGGTGCCAGGCCACGATGGGTCAAGTCTGCAGTAAGGTGAGTGCCATCTCACACCTAAGTCTTCTGCAGAGCTCCAGGAAAGAAAGGGCCCTGATGAATGAGGGAAGAGAAGACTTAAGTTCAGGATGTGAAAACTTGTGTGTGTGCATTTGTAGTTACTATGTCGTGTAACAGGTAACTTTAAGATCCGTTTTACTATGGTGAAATGGAGATCAGTGGTCAAGTTTACAGAGTGGGAATCGCTAACCCTGGAAACAGTGATTCAAGTGAGACTTGGAGCACGGGTTGGATGAGAGAAAGTCTAATGTGATGATGTGGTCAGAAGGTACACAGCAGATAATTGTGTATGCTAACATGACTCCCACAATGTGATGCTGCCCTAATATCTGGCACTGGTTGCAACTATGCCCCAAGCTTGGGAAGCATGCTAAGAACTGGAGTAGCCTCACAGGACCACAAGAAAGCTCAGGGCCTGTTTCATACCCATTTAATTGAGAAAGTCTGGAAGATCGCAGCCCTGGTAATGAAAACTCAGTCACCATCTGTAAGTGCTTGTAGAGGGAGCAAGGGCTTGCCAAGTTGCCCTTCATCCTAGCAGACTGGAAGGCCAGTGGTGGCTGGAATAAGGAACTGAACAAACTGGTGGTGGAAAGAAGCAGGGGTTTTAGCGGAGCTGGCCCCTGGTACAGCACACCAATGCGATGCTGGTTTCTGTGTTGCTGTCAATTTTATAATAAGAGTGGGGTGTTTTTCGAACAGAGCTGACGTAGTTCAGAGAGGGATTAATTCAGGGAAGTTTGTGCTGTGTAGTAGGTCAATATAGCTGATCGTGACAGACTCTATGGGGGGGAAAAAAGACTGTCTCCATAAATCACGGCTGTGGTTTTGTCCAAATGGTTTGGAAGCAGGCTCTTGTTTGCTAATCTGTAAAGTCTTTAAGCAGAAATTTAAATTTTCTTTCTGGAAGCTCTTTTTAAAATTGATTCCCACAGTAAACCCAGCTTCAGGAAATCCAGGACAATGCCAGTTAATTAATTAAGGCGATTAACAAGTAAACTGGTGCTTCCTTTCACTGTGGGCGAGCAGTTGGCATTTTAGCAAACTTTGCCTCATAATAATATAATACTTCTTGGGGCTGTCACACAGTCCTCCCCCACCTCCACCCTTTCCCAATTATAATTCTCTTCTTTTGATCTTGGAAATGTTTTTTTATTTTTTTATCTAAAATATGCTGCTTGGAGATGACATTTTATGAAATGTTCGCTTTAATTATATAGGGATGGTTATCACTGCAGGGATGTTGGCACTGGCTTTCAACGCAAAATCCTTCTTTTCTGCTGATTATATCTAGGAAAGCTCTCTGAGCCTTAGGCACCTGAAAATTGTAATGCATCATTGTTCACTACTACGACCGGCACGGAACAGAAGTTAAAGCAGAAGTGGGAGGGCAGTGGTGGTGGCATCTAAACCAGCAGTCCATGAGGACAGTGGGGAGGCTGGCATGCAGACAGGCTGCTCCTGGTGCTGAGTGGGGCACCGGGACTGTGGACATGCCTGGTGTGCATACCAAGGGACCGGGGCGATGGTAGTGCCCACCCAGGCAGGCTAGAGCCACGTGTCCTCCCTCCTCTGTTGCTAAAAGTGATTGAGGAGCAGAGTCACGAAGGTTTTCCAGCTGGAGGAGCACAGACACCAGCCAGTGGATCAACTGCCATAGCCCATGGCTGTCGATGGCATGGGTCTCGTTGGCTGGCCAAGCCTTCAATCTGGGGTGATCTCCCAAAGCGTCGGGGTGTAGCACCGGGTCCCTGCACAGCTGTGGTGCACGTCCCTACTCCCCTAGACCTGTGTGAGAATGGCTGGGCTCCATCCTCTGTTTGATGCTGGCACCAGCCACACCGTTATGCCCCGGCAGAGATCTGCCTTGCTGGCAGCAGGTTTATACAGGCCAGAGCTGATGTTGGGTAATGGAGTTACTCTCTCAGGTCTTGCAATAGAGATTCCCTGTTCAAAAGACCCACGTATGACAGTGGCGTTTACTTTGGGCCAGGCTGCTCCCTCCTGCATATCTAATACTTCCTGAGGCTTTTATCTGTCTCAGTGGGACTGCCTGAACGGTAAAGTGCTCCGTGATACAGGTAAGGATGGTGTAATCTAAGGACAGAGCAATATCACTTCTCAGCTTTAATGCTCTCATGGGGAGATATGAAAAACCTGTAACAAAAGAGGCTAGAGCTGTTTTTCATGTATGGTGCCCGGAGGCAGACATGTGGTGAGACCTGCCCTGGGGCACGGGTAGGCAGCTGCAGCTTTCACCCGTCCTGCTGGATGCAGAACATGAACTGCGGTGACCCTTTGGCATGACTTTACAACAACTCTATTTCAGCTTTGCGAGATTCCGCATGTCTTCAAAAGAACTTTCTCGGTGTCGTTCCCTGGGTTTAAATTTGGCCCGCGGTACCCACATTAGCATTTCTGCGTTTATGCCTACCTGTACGGGCTGTCTAATGAATCCTGCGGCCATAAGGCTTTCTCATTGCATGTAGTGCAATATGGTCTCGCAGTGAACTAAGATGTGAACTTCATGCTGAACAAACATATGAATAATGGCAGGTCCTTCCGTAAAGACCTTACATTAAATAGATTCCTCTTCAGATTATGAAAACTTCTGGTTTGCTGCTTAGGTGAAGTTAGAGCTGAGTAAATCGTGGATGTTTTGGATCAGTAGTAACAGAGAAGAATTGGCTAGGTGGAATGAGCAGCCATAGTTTAGTGGCCAAAAAGAAATACTCTGTACTGTGAAAAAGTACTTAGTTTAGACCTCTCTTCTTTAATTTTTAACTGTCCTGTCTTTTAAAAACCTAGCTTAATATTTAATTTCAAAATGGCATTTTAAAAATTAATCGTGTTGACAGTTTGTTTCCTTTTTGGGGCTAGAGGAAAAGGAAAGGAGCGACAGAAACAACTCATTACAAGTCATTTTGGTCCTTTCATTTCTGCTTTTCAAGAAATTTAGTATTCAGAAAAGTTAATAGATCTCTACTGAAATAATAATATACAATGAGGCCTGTCTGTCTAATGCCACCCAGCTGTTTTACTGCCATGGAAAAGAAATAGTGAATTTAACTCGTAAATGCAAAAAGTCAATGAAAGAGCTGGGTATAAGTGACTGCTGTTGTATCTGGCAACACAGGCAAACTCAGCTATTAACTGAGCTAAAACCACACTAAAGAAAGTGACCATTAGAAGATTAACTGAGACTTTTTTATTATTAACGAAAACTAGTTCCAAGTGTTAAAGGACTTCAAACATCTTTAAAAACCAAAGCATGTATTACTTGGAGAAGAAAGCTCAGAAGTGAAAAGATCAACTTTAAAACCTCTTTGTCTAACACAAAAGCATGCTTTAAAGAACCAAAAAACCCCTCGATGTCTTGTGCAATAGCATGTTTTGCCTGATTTGATATATTCAAGAAGTGAAAGGGAGGCGGGTAGTGTGGAAGCTGCGTGTGGCCGTGGAGAAGCCGGAGGCGAGGAGCTTATAGGGCTCCACGGGCTGGTGGCCACCCTGGGCAGAGCAGCACCAAGCCGCTGCCACCCCGCTGTCCCCTGCCCCTGGCTCCCCGCTGCCTTACCCTTCACACACTGCACCAGCCGGCCTCGCAGAACAAATGGGTTTGCACAAAGGTCCAGTAAGGCAGAGTGTGGCTCCCCGGGTCGGAGCGAGCAGGGCAGTGAGGAAGGAAACCTCCAGCCTGAGCAGGGGATTACAGGATCCTTTCACGCTTCAGAGTGTAAGGGCCTTGCATGGGAAGAAGAGCTGTTGTAGTTCAGGGCCTTGTCCCAAAGCCCGCTGGAGTCGGTGGGACTCTGCAGAAGAAGAGCATAGCTGCCCCACAGCCCCTTCTGTGTGCAGCATGCCTGTTCCTGCAGCTCCACAGCTCATACACCTCTGGTTTGTTATAAAATTGAAAAGAATTATTAGCTAACTACCTAGAAAATGAATTAACCTATTGTAGCACAAATCCTGGCTTTGCTGTTAATCTTGTTCAAGGAGTCCTTCTGTCCTGGTTTGTCCCAGAGCTGAACACAGGGAGCAGCATGAGCTGGAAGTGTTCAGCACCTTTGAAAAAGAGACCACATGCAGGCAGCCTGCATTAAAGGATGCAGGGAAATAATCCCCTGGCACATTAGCTCATGGATGTGTATGTTGGCAGAGATCAAGCCTGCAATTCATGCTGAGCGTCTGAGGTACAACAAACCCAAGTTCTGTAAAATAATGCTGGCTTTTTTAAATCCATATTTATTTCCTGCTTTCAGGCACTTTCTTAGGTATTGATCTGATCAATGTGAGTAACTTTTTTGACAAACAGGCTTCTTAAAATGCCTTAAAAGCTTCATTATTAGGATAATGGAATCAAAGTTAAAAACAAATCAAACAATGCACGTGTAAAAAGGTTTCCCCCAGACAGCTTGAAAATAAATTGAAAACAAATTCAATTAAAATAACAATCAACCTTTTTGTTCCTTCAGTGGCATTATTTCTCTGAGGCAGGTACACAGTGATAAGAGATTTCTTTGAAATGCTCGGGATAGCACACCCATAGGCAGAGCTGTGACAGATCAAAGCAGTATTTTTGTTAAAGAACAGCCTGCTACTATTAAGTTTCTACTTTAAGGTCTGAAATGTTTCTTTTTCTTTTCTTTCTTTTTTTTTGGTTTGTTTTTTTTGCTTTTGCATCTGTTACTGTTCTCTCCTTGTGCCTTTTACCTCACTAAGCTGAGCCCTAGATCTTGACCCAATAGAAATATCTTATTAAAATTTCTTTTTACATGTAGCCTTGTTCTCTCCCTGTTCTATATGACCAGTAGTTCTCTCTTTCTCTGCTTACTCTGATGCCTTTACACCTGAAATTTCTGTATGCCATTAATCTTTTACGTTCCAGCCGTAATGGCAACAGGGCCGTGCTTGGAGCAGCGTGGGGAAGTGGCGTGGTCAGAGGCTGGTCTGCACAGCAGAGGTCCTGCCTGGCCGAGGAGCGGTGTGCCAGCAGCACTGGGGCACTGAAACAAGCTGCCAGCTCGCTTCATGGTCCCCCTGAGGATGTTTTGCTGTTACAAATAGATTTACAAATGGGTTGAGGATTCTTTTCTCTGTTATTTGACATTGTGCTGGTGGCCCTGCATCTGCAGCGCTGTGTACAGAGGTAAAAGTAATGAAGGCATCTACTTCATGAAGTGTTGTTTGCAAATGATTGTGCTGTATTGGCTTACAGTGGTAAGGACATCCAGTCACTTACTGTTTTATATATGCTACAAAGCACCTCGGCCTTGCAGCCACTCTGAAAAATACACATTTTCTGTTTTAACTATAATCTGGCACTGTAAGAACCATCCTTGTATTAACCATTGATTAGGTGCCTCTCAGGGTTGCCTGTGCAGTGTGCTGTTGTGAAATAGGAGCCTCTCAGCCGGGCTAGTGATGCTCTGGGTAAATTGCAGTGCTATCTATGGAGAGCACGTCATGTTGTTTGCAGAAGAAACTTGGTGGGTTTGTTCACGGTTTTTGTTGCAAATTCGCTTGATGGCTACTTTTCTCTGCGAAAGTACCCTTTCAGTCCTGAAGAAGGTGATGGGCTTTCTGTTTGGAAGATACACTGAAATGAGGTATGAAATACTCCCCTGTCATCTAGCATGTGTTGGGATGTCATGTTCCCAGGTCTGTAAGTGGAATTGGTCTGGACTGATACTCTGCGTGAGGCGAGTATTTGGTTCCCTGTATTTTCATTGCACTGGTAGGCACATATGGCCCTGTTACACTGTTTTAGCAGAAGCAAACGTAGGATTAGAGAGATTGAGGGCTACGTCTTTATTTCCTTGTTCATGTAGAATGACAGCATGCTTCAGGTGTACCACCTCAGAGTTGGCCAGGGAGGTGCTATTTGGACCAGTCTCAGGTGTGAAGGCAGAGCTCCAGTAGCTTTATGAAAGCCAGGCAGGGAGCTGGCATCACAGCACAGATTTCAGCATGAATTTTTCTTCAGGAGTGGTGTTTCACCTGGTAGTGCTGTGGAATGGCTGGGTTTGGAGCCAGTTCTTGTTTCATTTCAAATGATGGTGTTGCGTAAGTGTGGTTGTGGTCAAAGGAAGAGTTTGTCTTTTTCTGCAGGCGAAGTGTATTCCTTGTTATTCCAAGCACTGCCATTTCCCTGATCACAGATTGTCTCTTGAGTCATCAAAATTGATTTTCATGCCCCACTAATTACTGCCATGTCTGTTCCTTGGAAACTACGGGCAGTAAAGGCGTAGTTCATGGACATCGAACTAGTACAGTTCATTTTGAGATGAGTTCATATCTTGAAGGATATTTGATGTTAAATATCTGGAGAGGTCTTGCAAGGTTTCTTGCTGCTTTGGAAAATAGTATGCTTACAGTTACCAATCTGCAATTTTTCTGTTTGCTTTTCGCTACGTGATCCAGTCAAACTGCAAATCATCTGGCATCATTTGCATTTTATACAAGCTCTGAGTTTTACAAGTTTTATTAAGGACTCCCAATAAAATGGTATTTTTCAAGTAATTTTGGAAGACATTTCCTTTCTGTCAACTATTGTCAGCAGCCCTGACAGAATAAAAAGAAGAATTTGGGCTGGAGATGGATTTGGAGCTGTGCTTGAATACATTGAAGAGCCAGAATATGGCACTGACAGGGGTAAAAGTGGTTGGTGTGCTGCACTGTTCTATAAAAGCAGCTGCATCTGCTGGATATTTTAAGCTGGGAGTGCCTGGTTACTAGAAGTTCTGGTAATAGGAAAATCTTTGGAATTAAACTGGTTGTACTGGGTAAGAATCCAACGGGGCTATCATATGGGTTAGATACGTTAACATCTCTTTCACAGCAGCAAGGCAAAGGGGAACAAGACAATTCTTGGGTTTATTTCTCCTTAAAACAAATACAACTTTTACTAAAACTCTATTTACAAGTTTTTCTGGAACATGTGCTACTTCCAGCAATTACCAGGCCCTGCTTTTTGAACATGCGGAACACAGGTTCACATGAAATCAATGAGATCTACAGGTCTCGAGCACCTGTGATTAAGAGATAAACCAAAGCAAGGCAGATCTTAACAAGCTCTTCTCACTGGATAACCCAAATCTTTGGACAAGTTTGAAAGCTGAACCTGAATCTAAATTTTACAAATAACCTTTACTTTAAGTGACTGAGCCAATGTTCCCGGTCCTGCAAGCACTGGCTCTGACTGTTACAGCTTGACCCTATCTATGATGATATATAAAAGGATCAGTTTATCTGTCCACAGAGTGTAGTCATTCCTGGGTGAAATGGCTGGAAGCTCTTTTTAGTGTCATAAAGCACAATTTTAGGTAGGAGAACAAATTATTTTACAGCCTCCTCTGAAAGTAATTAACAGAAACGGTGTAAACACCGGCTTCTGTGCTCTCTGAGGTAAACAAAATAAGAATTTATGCTATTGACCTTGTTAAGTAACTAACATTTTTCCTCCTCTGCAATAGCTTTTGCTTTCTCCCACAGTTCAAACCCCCCTGAGCCTGAGGCCACGTGCTACCCTGAAATGTTCAATCGCGCATTTGAATAAGCTGAATAAATCCAGCCATACTGCTAAACATATGGTAAGTAATAGCATCATTAACAATAGCATAGTGCACGTTTGACAACTGAAGGGATTTGGCTGCTTTATGCCAGGGGAGTGACAGCAGAGAAGCAGTCCTGGATGCTCCTGCCAGGCTCTCCTGTCTCCCACCCTTCCTCCGCCTGCGCCTTGACCTTCTTGAAAATTTGAAAGGCTGCCCATCTTCCTATCTGTGACTCGGGCTCTTATCTGAGGCTGTCAGCTCCGGGGCTACATAATGCTGGCTTTGCGAGACTCCGTTTCACTTCTAAAATGCTGCTGTTTATTCTGCTTGGGGTGACTGAATGGATGGGGATGAGAGCATGGAGAGGAAAGAATGCCCTGGGCATCTGGTTAGGGCAATCACTCCAGGGCGTGCCTTCATGCTGAGCGCATCCTTCCGTGATTGAGAACTTCATGTGGCATTTAAAGCAGGTTGTGTGACACACCAGGGATGCCCACAATGTCCCAGCCTCCGCGGCGTGGTCAGGAGCACAGAGCACTAGCACATGGTGCATTCACTGCTCCAAAGCTGAGAGACCAGCAGACTGGGTCACCTGGAGGTAGTTGGTGGAGTGATGTGTATTAATTTTGAACTTTTGGAGAGGAAAGCATATCACTCTCTCTCCATACCCTCCCCTTGCTAACCTATCCTGAAAGTAACACGGGCTGTTCTTGCAGTCCATCCCCAGAGGACGTGTACAAGGTCCTGCCCTCCTCTGCCAGAAGAGCTCTGGGTACCATGTTGCTGTGGGACGCTACCAAGCTTGAGGGTCCTTAGGGTGCCTTGGCCCCCAGCACCTTGTTCCTCAGAAGGCAGTCTGGGATGGCAGCCACTGTTTGGGTGACTTCTTGCTGCTCCTGCTGCAGTCACCGGCAGTGACCCGTAACCCCAGTCCTCTGCCTTCCCTGCTGCCCCTCCTTCCTGCCCTGCTCTGTCTTTGCTTTCTCTCCAGGCTGTCCTTGACTTGCAGTCTCTCCTTTTCCCCTCTCTCCTCACCGGATTTGAAACCCATAAACCCAGCAAGCGCACAACCCCTGCCCATCTCGGAGCTGGAAACACCAGGAGTTATCCCATTTCTCCCAGAAAGACCAGACATTTGCCTTCTGCATCTCAAAGGGCAGCTACCGTGAGCAAATTTCACTCCCCATCACACTGGGGCCTCAGCAGCAGGATGCCTCGTGCACTCTGATTTGTTTCAGAAACAGATTTATTTTGCATCTCGGTGTTGTTGCTGGTCTGGTGCCTCATGAAAACACCCACAGCCAAATGAAACTTTTCCTGTTTTGATAGCCAGATTTGCAAATTCTTTTAGACTCTTACCCACAGAAACAGCAGATGGCTTCTGACCAAAAAGTCACTCCATCAATATAATGCTTAATGCTAGGGGATAAGTATTAAGACTGCTGCTTTACCATGCATCCTGGATACATAAAAACAGTTCACTTCATCATCTCTGAGCTCCCTTCACTTGCCACCTGTTATTCTCCTCCTGCGGATCAGTGAGCTCCCAGATAATCTCTGTTTCTCCGGCGGTGTGACGGGCAGTACTCACGCTGCTTGCCCACAGACTTCTGGGGCTGAAGTTAAGCAGCAGAGGCTTCTGTAAATGCTTCCAGCTGTAAGAGGTTATCCCCCAAAATTTGTCTGCCAATATTCCTATATCAGACTTGTAGGTTTGAAACTGTCCACGAGTGTTACGTATAGGTCACCAGGTCACACTGCCCCTCTGACTGGATATTGTTCTCAAATCCTGCTAGCTGCTGCGTTCATAAAAACACCTCTGTAAATGAATTTCTGCTGTTTCTTTATTTTCAGCAGGAACACTTATTACATAGAGGAACATTGCCCTGCAGCATTTGAAATCCAGATGTTACTGCTTTATGTTAAAGAAAAAGGGCCCTGAAGTGACTTGACTATGAGGTGATGATATGTTAGAAAGTAAAAACAAAGCCAGGAAGTCAGTTCCTGTATTTTGCACTGGCTGAACTCTTAGAAATGCAAGAAGAGCATAAAGAATAATAAAAAGAGAAGTTAAATGCAAATGTTTACATTTTCTCTTTTACTTGAATCATTAAGTATGCTTTGAATAATAATTAAGACAAGGACTTTTTTTTTTTAAGTGATTCTAAACAAACTGTTTCAATGCAACCCATGTTACATTGGTGGAGAAAGACACCGTTTTAGTCATCTAACTCACGCTTGTTTTTAACCGCATGTGTATAGTGGGGCAGAGGTACTATCTGCCTGCATTGGAGGGATCAAGAGCTCGAAGATGTGTTTGGCTGTGCCTCAGGTCCGTTTTGACTATGTAATCTACCATATATACGAGAGGCTAGAAAAGAGAACAGGCGATGGAAGAGATTCATTAGTAATAGCTGAGAACTATTGGTGCTGTGGGCTGAAAATAAGAAAATGATTTATCTGCAAACAAGCAACAATGCTTTAACCAACGGGGACAGTTGGAAAACGGGTTGTTGCAGAGGAGCTCTGATTTTCAGCGAGTGAGGGAACCCATAACGTGTTGTTGTATCTCAGGAGCCTCAGCACAGGTGTGTGCGCTGGCGCAGAGCATCACGTAGGAGCTGCGAACGACAATGTGTGTAAGGGCTGTCGTGAGCGCAGTCGCTTCTGTCCCTGAAGCCGTGGTTTGCATCCCGGCGCCTGCCAGCAGGGCAGCGCGCGTCTCGGCACAGCGCGCAGCGTGCGCTGCCTGCGCTGGGCTTTGGCTGGCTCGGCGGATTGAATGCCCCGGCGCCAGGCGGCAACGCGCCGCCAATTTATCGCTCGCCCCGAATCCGGCTTCAGCCCTCGGCCTTCCCCTGTCCCTCGTGTGGAAGCCCAGCAGATGGAGCAGCGTTCCTGCTCAAGAGGGCTGCGAGCAGAGAGGTGTGTGTGGGGGGGGGGGTTCATTGCCTTGGGAGCGGGGCCGGATCCAGCGCAGCACTATGGAAGTCAATAGAGTTAAGCCGATCGGCCCCCTGTGCATCTATGAAATACAGAATAAAAGGTTCAGTATAAAAAAAAAAAAGTGAGATTCACAGTTTCGGGGAGTGGGTTGTTCTGTGATATATATGTAAGATTAACTGAAGAGTTTATATAGAAATATATCAGCTTTTCAAAACTTTATATCTTCTACTGTAGATTGTTTTTATCTGAGCTCTAATTTACAGTTAAAACTCAGATAAGGGCTAAGAGAATAATTCTTTTGATCACATTGCTATTTTATGATAACGATATACTTTATTATTTTTAATAAAACACTAGTAGCTGCTGTTAGCAGTATTCCCACAGCAGCAGCCATGAGCGGTGGCACAAACAAGAACAGAGATCCTTTCTCTGTCTCTTTTTTTTCTTAATAAATAATTGAAGGAGAAAACAAGAAAAATAAGGCATGGGATCCAAACAATAAACAAAAAACAGGGTCAGAAAGCAGGGCACATGCTTTCTTCTCCTTTAAACCTAACTACATTTTTTTTTTTTTTCTTGCTGTGACAGAGAAATGTACTCAACTCTTTTTGTAGTGAATTGTATCTTGGAAAAACATTTTTATATATGGCAGCGCTGAGCGGAGTAACATGTTTAATGGCACAGTTTCGTCTATGTTACAGCAGTGGAGCTGAGACAGCTCTGCTGCTATGGGAAGCACAGCCCTGCTCCAAGTTACATACTCATGGCTGTGCCTGCCTTAACTACCTGCTGCTCATCTGGAACAGTTATTGCACCCAGGTAAGTCTAGAATAAAAGAAGCCGGCATTTGGCCCCTGCAAGCTGACAGGAATTTAGCCCTTCATAGATATCCTTGGCTCTCTCGACTTCTCTGATGGGGCAATAGCATCACCTTCCAGCTGTCTGTGGACACTGTGTGTCTCTGCTCACTTCCCAGCTTCCTTGCTCCAGTGCATGGCCTTTGGATATCTTCTAGTTTTCCCCTCTGAGACTGCACTGCTGTGACCTCCCTCCAACAGCATCTTGCTGTCTGCTTGTCTCTGTCCAAGGCACCAAGTGTTCAATCATAAAAACTTCTAATGCTTCTGAAATGAAGTGTTAATTGCAAAGCAGACGTAACAGGAATGTAAATAGCTTCCTCTGAATATAGGTATTTGACGTTAGAGAGGCACATCTGTTTGGTAGGCTTCCCTCCATTTCATGAGGGCTAAACCTGGCTTCACTTTTTCGTCTTTCCATCAGGTCTGTGCCCTGACTTTGAAAGCCACTCCCTGCTCTGTCCTAGCTTCCCTCCCTGGAAACTTTACTCTGTTCTTCACCTTCCCCAGCCCCTGAGCCTCAATCCACACCCCCAGCCGCCATTCACCGTCCCAGGGCAAAATGATCTGTATCTGTCACCTTTGGGTATCTCATGTGGACTCAGCGCTCCATTCTTTACTACCTGCTCCTCTTCAGAACCTCACCTGAGTCTGAACGTGTGCCTGGGATGAACAGGATTGCCTTCTTCCTCCTCCTGCGCTCTGTGCCCCAGTCTCTGCATCTCCCTTCTCAGCGCTAGAACAGCTTACATCTGCTCTCAGTAGGGTTTTGTGGAGGCTAGAGCCGAATTTCCAAATGTGACTGGTGTATTGTAACACTTTGATGTGGTGGGCCCTTGGGTCAGTGTTGATGATGCTTGCTCCAGACTGCTTTTGTGTCTTGCTGAGTACAGCGGTAACACTCAGTTTTATTAGTCAGGGGTCTGGTCAAAGTTGGGTACAGGGAAGTAACTTAGGTTAGTGGAATGCTGGATGTGATGGATGTATTTTCTGGGAGAGATGATCCAATTAGAGTGTCAGTTGTTTCTATGAGGACCTGTCTGGGATGTTTTATCAAATTTGTCAACACGTGGAAGCCGTGAGAGTGGATGAGGCTTTGTTCAGAGGCAGTTCTCTGCAGCCTGCTGTTGGGTTAGAGTTTGGTGCTTAGATGAAAGTGATGCTTCTTGCTGATTTCCCATGACACTTGTGCTGCACTTGGCTTTCTGCAGAAGCACAGCTGTCATGCTTATCAGGATGAGTATGTCCATGAGAGCCTGTGGGTCTGCAATGCCCTGGGGCAGATCCTCACCAGCCCATGGAGCCGTGGTGCCACTAGCCAGGGCAAATGGCTGTGAAGCTGTAAGTCAGGCACTACAGCAATACAGTGTTGTAGAAGACCGCTACAAACTGGTTTTGTCTCGACATTGCCATTGTCATCTCTTTCTGGCCTCTGGAAAGAAGCTGCCACAACGACCTGCAGGAAAGCGCTTGCGCACAGAGAAGCGCATGGATGGGCAAGAACGGACTTGTGCGGGCAGCACGCATGCCAGGAACTGCATCTTAATCTCGTCTCCTGGGATCGCATCGAAACCTCCCTGATATCAGATCGGGACAAGTGTGCACTGCAGCAATGTATTCTAGCTTTGTACTGCTAGAATGGGGGTCCAATCTATCTGATCCATCTACTGTCAAATTTATGTCCAAAGCTGGCTTTTGGATTTAGGTCTTTCTGGAGAAGCAGCCTGAGTGACAGCTAGGGGAAAGAATACAGAGATGTGACTTTCCTGCACTGCAAGTCTTGAAGACTAAAATAGTTGGTATTCATAGCTCAGCTTTGGCAGGGCACTCTGAAATCATAAGTTATACAACGGAGAAACCATGTGTGCTCAAATACACTAGATCTTTTTTTATTGTTATTGTACTAACTCTTCATTTCTAAGTAGCTACGTGCCAGGTGCATGCCATTTCCCACCCCAGCTTACAACAGAATTTTAAATTATGGAAACACTTTTCATCTGAACTTTGGCAAAAGGACTTCTAATGCTCTGGGAGCGTTGCAAGTCTCCCAGAGATGTAGTCCATAAACTTCTGGCACTTTGCAAGTACCACAAGACAGTATTTTAGTTGATTATGAAGTTTGTGCAGTTTGCATTAGTGGTACTAATACCTCAGAGGAACAAAAGAACATTTTTAGCATTTCATTTACATAATGGCTGAAGTGAGAATTTTCTCCTTGTTGAATAGGTACCCTGGGGGTCCTTTGATTTGCTGTGGAGCTCTGTATGGCGTGGAAACAGTACAGGAGTTAGTAGCACCAGTGGAGCTTGGGTACTTTCTGTCTCGCTACTCAAACCCCATTAACTTGCTACCTGCAGATTAGGTAGCCCTGTGCATTTGCTTATAGTGATGCTGATTAGCCAACCATTAAGCGCAGTGAGAAACCCGTGATTTCAAGGCACTTAAAGGAAGGCTGTGGACAACAGTGCATTTGGGAGAAGGGTGCTATGAGACCTGGTGCACTGTGCCTTTGCCGGCGGGGAGAGGTACGGCTGGCGTGACTTGCCCATGCGTGATCACACTGAAGGGTCCTGAGCCAATAACTTGGACGGGCAATGAACAGGTCAGAGTAAGTGGTTCCCTACTCTGTCTTACAGGAGATGCTGAGGACCAGGGAACTGGTGTGAGTTTCCCCATCATGCAAGGCAGCACAGCAAGCGAGTGAGCCCTGAAGGAATTTAGCACAGCAACTGTCAGTGTAAGATCCCAGCAAGGATGGCTCAGGTGTGTTCATCAGGTATCGCATAGCTGCTGGGCTTGTCCAGTATGGCAGAGAGCGCTTTTTTTGGAAATGTGAATCTCAGAACACTATCTTCTATTGCTTGATGCAATAAACTAATCTGAAAACCATCCTTGCCCTACAACGTGCATTGACAACTACTTCCAGCATGCAAAGAGTGGCCCCAATTTGCTAACACTTCTGCGAAAAAAAATTCCCATAAATTCATTAAGAACTCCTGCTCCATCAAGGAATGCAGTATCTGACTCATTATTTTTTAGTATTTTGCTTTTGGTTCGACACTTGCAAGCCCAAAGAAAGCAAAAGGTGTGTTGTAGTGACATAAAGGGCAAGTAATGAAAATGAAGTAGATACATAAATTTCAATAGAATTAGTTAAACTGCATTTAACCTAAGTGTGAACAATCATTCAGAGTTAGTGAAGTCTTCATTTGCTATAATTTACTTTGAAAGTGGATTGAGGTAAATTGAATAAAGGCCTCTAATTCTATATAGAAGCAGCTACACAGTGATGCAATTAAACTAATCTATTCTGAGTTAATTTGAATAATGTATCCAGATCCATGAAAAGGCCTGTGGGGCAGTGCTCAATTTGAAGAATCATGTTTGCTCTTAAGGTGGGCACTGGAAAGTGTTATCTCGTTTCTGAGATCCATGAAAATGTCTTTAGGTCAGGTTCTCCCTGTCCTGAGCCATGCAGGGCTCTCGGGCACTGGCTGCGCAGCTTTGCCAAGCAACGTCTGCTCCTCAAGCTGCGGATCCTCTGCTGCAGCTTTCTGAGCTGCTCGACCCAGTGCTCCTTTCCTTGGCGAGGAGTAATATGGCAATGGCAGTTGGTTCATGGGACTGTAACTTCAAAAGCAGATAGAAACTCAGATAAGATGGTTCACAAGAGTTATTTAAACAAATCCACCAAATTTGTAATGAACAAAAATGTAACATCATTATCGTTAACACTCTCTGGTTCCAAAGCACAGGGTAAATGTTTGCTTTTGTAGCTAAAACTCTGTATGTTTTCCAGACCAAGAAGGAACATGAACATACAGGTGCAGTGTCTATGCTGCTATAGACTGATATATTTCTTTGTTCCCCCCCCCCCCCCCCCCAAAGACTACACTTGTCTTAATTTCCTCTCAATTACACTCAGGCATTAACTAATACTGACTAACTACGGCCCAAAATAATTATTGCTATCTGTTCCCTTTGTAAATATAACTCCAACACGGAGCTAGAAGAATAATGGCATATTTACAGAAGGCAGCTAATTAAATTGAGCTTCAATTGCTTTCAGTTTGCCAGAAGGAGCCATTTTCACAGCAAAAAAAATGTGTGCAAGCCTGCATGCTTACCAGGAACAACTCAGTATAACATAATTCAGAGTTCCCAAGACAAAAATTCAGTTCAAGACAAATTTACACTGGCAATAAAAATCTCATTAAGGAAGATATGAAGATCTCTCTACTACACCATGACAGTTAAAAGAGGTTATCATTTTTTCAGTTTATTTAAGGAACAGTATATATTTCATTGTTCCAGAGCAGCTGTAATTGCAAGTGTCTTTCAAACACTGCTTGCAGTAATGCATTTGTCTTATGACTGTAACTTCAGAACCAGCCTGTTGATGCCTCTTCACTAGGACAGGAGAAGACACTGGAATTCCAAAGCTCTCTGCTGCTTAGTTCAGTTTTTCCCTGTCTTTCCAACCCTGGCTCCTGCACTTTGGAAAGTCTCTCTCCCCTCATTATTCAGCCACATGCAAGGATTTCCTGTGGTCACAATTTGTCTCCAAATGTTTGCACCCTCTTTTGTTCCTTTGAGATGTTTAGCTATACCCATTCATGATAATTACAGAGCAGCAGTCCTTTGACAAATCAAACTTCGAAAGAACCATTCTTGTTGAAGCCTGTTGTTACCAGTCCCCAGGGCCTTTTCTGTTTTGTGAAAACAAAAACAAGGGGATTGTTTCCCTTGTTTTTTTTCTCCACAACAAAGAATGTGTCTGTCTTGTCCCAGTGTTCAGATAGAGAAGCCTGGCACACTGTTTGTTATTTACAGTCTTCCTTGCAATAGTTCACTGAGTTGCTGGATGGAAAACTGATTTTCTTCTCCTGTCTGCATATCATTCTGGAATTTGTTTTTATCTGTTGGAACTAACAATCTGGCAGACATAAGCACTTTTCCCATGTTTAATTAATTCCTTTAATTTTGTGGTAAATGAGAATAATGGGGCTTAATTTTGCTATTTATGTAAAATTGATTGGTAATTATGGAGATCACAAGAGATTGGGTTTTACAAACGAAAATTAAGTGACCTCTTCACGAGGATGACTTGGCACGTCTCCTTCGCTTGTTCTGTGAAAGTGGAGATGGCACAGAAACAGATGTCACTAAACTATGCTCAGGTTACAGCAAGACAAAACGTGGAAATTTGTCATCTAAAAACACATTACATGAATGGAAACTAGTACAGAGAGTGAAACATGACATGCTGTACAAAAACTGTTCCTACCAGATCCTTTTCTGATACAATGCAACTTTTTTTTCTTCAATAGAAGATGCGGCACTGTCGTGAGGAGCAGGGGGGAGACTGATTAAATGGATTGTAGGGAGTGTCTGAGCTTGAAGCTGGGGCTGAGGATACCTGGCTTTAGTGTCTGTTTCTGTCGCAGGTGACTTGTCTGCACTTTAGCAAGTTCCTCGATGTTTTTTCCTGCTGTACCATTGGGTTTATAATACTTCTGGTCTACTTTAGCTAGTTCAAGTGCCAATGCTTTGGGGAGGAATTATCATGAAAAGGATGTAACAGAGGCAGGCCTGGCTCCTGTTGGAGACCTCTGTGTGCTACTGAAACTGAGATGGTAAATAACATCACAAGATGTGCACCAGCATCTGGTGGCTTGTGGATGTCTCCAGTGATGGAGGACCTGGTGGGACAGAGATGCCGTAGGTGAGCTCTCTACTGGTGAGTTGGCTTTGAGGAAATCTGGACTTCAGTCTGCACATTGAGCAAACATGAGCTGACCTGCACTTTCCTGTCAGAGGGGCTTTGCCGATGCTGCTGTGAGTTTGAGATGCTGGCTTGGCCTTCCTGGCTGGTGCTGATGCAGGTCCAGCACTGATGCCAAACCCCCACGCAGCCCATCTGTTGGGTGCTTTTGGTTGGGCCAAGGCTCTGAGATTAGACATGGTGGGCTGGACCCAGCAAGAAAGAAGAGCTTTTGTGAGCCTCTGTCAGAAGCGCCACGTGTATTTGCAGGGAAGTGGGACAAGCTACAGGGGCTTCTTTGAATTTAGCCTCAAAATCTAATTTCAAAGGCAACCACTTGCAAATTTCCAACTGTCTTTTAGTCTTAATGTTGAAAGCCCCTTGCATTCCCCCAGTGGCAATGCTCAGCAGCCCTTGAAATTATTTCCAGCATGTATTTTAAGTTTCAAAAGGAGGAAGCATGAGAAAAAAACAATCTAGATTCTCCTCAGTGATGCCGCATCAATACTTGGCTGATCTGTATAATGCTAAGCACAGCGGAGCAGAGCTGAGCTACCAGTTGCTAGCTAACGAGAGGATTAGCTGTGCCTGCAGATGGGCTGGCACTACTTAAGCAAGAGGGCAAATGTGTAGAAAAGTCAAACTTGGACTCTGGGTGAAGGTGGTACAGCTTTTCCTCTGAAAGGCATCTGCTGTACAATGATGGGCAGGAAAGCAAAGCAGAAGCATTTGTTTGGCTGCGGCTTGCAGAGTGCTTTACAGTGAGTCAGTCCACCTTTGCTTAATGTTTGTTACTACTAATAATTGTATTTATATTCCTGGCTAGCCCAAGTACTCTGAGGTTTATATGTGATAATCAAATCCAACCAAAATATATTCACAAACTCTCCAGCAGGATCCATTTAACAAATAGCATCCTCCAAGGTGGGCTAGAGAACAGGGAAATCATGCAAACTGACAGCAAAGAGTTTTCAAAGCCAAGAAATAACATAGCAATGTCTTTTCCTGTTGTTCTGGGGAAGTTTGGGGGTGAGACCCCAGCCTGTGGGTGCATGGGGGTACGTGCTGTGGTCACCCTGTAAAACCTTCTCGGTACTGGGATAATCCTGAATTTCTCGAGGTCCCTGTGAGGCTTCCTCACTGAATGCAGATGATTTGAAAGGAACGTGGCTGTTTCAGAGAGATCTTTATGAATTGTTTTAATAGATTAGAGAGCAAATTATTCAATCTCACACCTAAATGTTTATGTTTAATGGCTGTTTAAAATCTGTTACTGTTGGAATAGAAAGTGTTGCTATGTTGCTGTAAAAGATGAACAAATTTCCCATTGTTTTAAATGCGTAACAAAAATGTTTGCTGTTTATTTCTGCATTTTGTGTATAATTTTTCACAATTTTTCCATCCTTATCTATTACAAAATCTGCAACTTTGCTAGGATTTAATGTTATGCTATTATATTAAATTTCCATATTTTTATTATTCTACAAGTCATAGAATTTCCATTGAAACCTTTGGGTTCCCTTTTCAAATTGTCTGCTCTTCCTTGAGATCATTTTTCCCTCATTTTTCCATTTGTGATTGAAATTTTAAATTATTTTTACAGCTTGCATTTTAATGGGACATTTTTCCTTTTTAAACTAAAGAAACCTTCTTTCATGGTTGTAGGGTGTGGTGATTTTTTTTTTTTTCCCCTTACCTCCTGGATATTATTCACTTGCACTGTATTTGTCTCAAAAGCATTTTCAGTTTCTGTTTTGTCTTGTTGGTTTTTCAGAGTACCAGCAGTCAGCATTAACGGTCAAGCTAGTATCTGCAGAGAAAAGTGAAATGTGGTCATGATTACTAGTAGTGATGCCATGATGAATATTTAGGTTGGTGATTCATTCTCTTTATTGTTTTTTTTTTTATCCAGGGAGATTGACTGTTAAACCATCTCAATGTAACTGCTGTATTTTTTTGTGTTAGAAAAATATCAGTTTCTAAAGTGTTTCCTGAAGTTGAGTCCCTGTGGTAATGTAACTTCTTCCACATATTATGGCAGATGTATTTCAGTAGGTCTGCAGGGGTCTCAGAGTGACGGCTCTTAATGCACTGTGGTAGCTTCCTATACTAACTGGGTCTTAAATTTATAGACAAGCCCCTAATTCTGTTTTCTTTGTGTTTAGGAAGCAAATACAGCAGTTTGAGTCAGGACAGAGCAGGAATTACAGTGATGGGTGACTCGATAAAGAGGTAAAAGGTGCAAATTCATTGAAGAACCAAGGCAAGCTGCTGATTTGGGCAGGATTTGGGTCTAAAGGCACACTAAGGGACTTCAGCTAATTTGTCATATGTGGGCAAATAACCCTCGGGTGTTGGTAAGTGGAGGATAGACCCCTCATAGAGACCACCAGCCCTTCCAGAGGAACAAGCAGAGGATGTATCTTCAAGTACTCAAATGTATTAAGCTGAGACTAACGATGTTTCTACTTGGGGGAGTCAGATTTTGGCTGTTGGGAACACAGCTGATAGTTCAATGCTGCTGTCTCACAGCGAGGAGGTCATGATTTAAGGACCCAACCTGCTTCATGGAGCAATGCAAGCTGGATTAAGCAGGGAGGAATTGGTCAACTGTAAGAGCTCATGGTGGTAGAAATGAAGGAGAAAATCATAATTGCAAATAGGCAAAAGCAGTTGGAATTTATTAGGGCTGCAGTGTGGGGTGAAGTTGCAGAAAGCTGTGTACCGTGCTGCATGTAACTACCGGCTGATTATCACAATCTCTTTGTTCGTCCACAGTTCCTTGAGGCAAACCGTAGTCCCTTTGCTTGAGGAGTCAGAGGAACAATTGGATTTTGGCCTCAGAGAGAAATCCTTGTTAACTTGAGCAAGTAAAACATATGTGCTGCTTATTCTATGCTTTTCATATGCTTATTGGCTGTTAGTTTAGCATTTTACAAGTGAGGCCAGGAAGAGATGATATTATCTTCTCTTTTCACTTTTTTTCTCTATAAATTCATTTTTCAAGTCCCTGCAGAAACCAAGTTTCCTTCCTATTGTTCTTGTTATTGGCATTATCCATAGATAAAACAATTTAAGAGAGTATTTTTCCTAGTTAGGCAGACCAGAGATACAATATACCATAGGCACATCTGTCAACATGATGCCCCTGCCTGTCTTTATTTTCTTAGTTTGCTTGTGGTCCATTTAAAATTAAATTACGACTGATTGGTTCCTGCATTCAAACTACTTTGCACAACACTCCATCCACTGGTGTATAAACTAAAACTGAGGCGACTGAAAAGCCTGAGGGATCAATTCCAAGTATCAATGTGTAATAAAAACTGTATTTCCTTAATTTTTTATTGATTCAGCACTCATTCTGTTGTAATGCTGCTGTGGTAATATTAAAACTCAGTGAGTGACAGTGGCATCCCATAGAAGTGATTTAAATAGCAGCACCAGGGAAGAAAGCAGGCTTTGCTTTTGCAACAATTTTTCTCAAACTGGCCCAGAGGATCTCTCTTGCAGGGAGGGAATAGACTGGGCCTCTTTTCTGCTTCTAAATATATCATCTGTATTTCTTCCAGCCCTGTACTGCGCCTATGAATCCGCCGTGATGCCTGCTGTTGGCACTGCTGGGTGCAGCCTGCAGCCTTTAAAAACAGATACGAATATTTGGGTTGTACATGGGAACCAGTTATTTGTGTAGGGTAGGGAACTAATGTTTGTTCAAAGGCAAACCGCAGATTATTCTTCATGTGATCCACAATACAAAACAAGTGAAAAGAGCATTCCTGTGAAATGGAAACAATTTGGCTAATTAATAGTCATCAAATGTGTGCCACTTACAGGTGGGAATTTCAAAGGACCTTGCGAGGTTTAGATTCAAAGAGCCAGTCACTGAAGTGGGAGGTGGGCATGGCAATTGCTCAAAGTGCCCAGAAATCCTTGCCTGCCCATGAAAAAATGGAGATTTTGTTACATGCTGTGAACCTCCAGAGTCTGCAACACTGTGCTGATGAGAGGTGTTTCACAGTCTCTGCTGCTCATGAGGCATTTGGCTGGGGAAGCAGGGTATTCACAGCACCCTGGCATGGGTTTCTGCTCCCTGCAGGCATGCACAAATAAACGAGAATGCTAAAAATGAAATAACTTGAAAGTAGATATATGGGAGCTCCAGAGGCTGCTGGATGGTAACTGGTTTCTCTGTCAAGACAGGTTAATCTGCTTTCATAAGCGTCCCAGAACCATAAAAAAAGCTGTGGCCCAGAGTCCGCTTCTGGACTGGGGAAATGTTAACAGAAATAGTCTCCTGCAGGAGTCCTCCAAGGTCTGGCAGAGGCACTGTTTCATGTTGGGTGTAGGTAAAAATCTTGAAGAAGCTTGTGATCCAAAACTTGGAAACAAAAGCTAAGGAAAGTTTGATGAAAACTGTCGCAGTTCCAATGTGCTAACCAGAACTATTCACAACAACTAAACTGTGATTAATGGATGTGTCTGAAGTAACCCAAAACCGTCCAGTGGCGGTTTGTGGAAGAGAACTGTGGCGGAGTGTCTGTAGGGGCTGGGTACTAGGAGCAAAGCTGAAGGCCTTTCTCCTTGGCTCAGTCTGATTAAAAAGCAAATCAAACTGACCCCTGAAAAACCTAGAAGCTGAGGTCTGGTCCAAAACCATCATACCTGCACCCAACAGGGGAAGTGACACCTGGTTTGACACTAAGGGGCCATTTCATTTGCTCTACAAACTCTGTACTTGTTGATGTCAGGTACTAATCAAAAGAGTGAAAAAAAAGGTGGCTTGGACCTTGTCTGAGTGGCGTGAACAGCCCCCTGAGCTGCAGGCACACAGGCATCTTTGCCTCACCATAGGGTGGTGGGAGCTAACACTGCTGCAGGTTCAGCCAGGAGCAGTGGATGGAGGAGAGCACAGCCCATGCCACCCTCCATCATGCCGGGGAAGTCTCTCACCCTGGGCCTGGTGAGGGATGAGTGCCCTGTCCCGTCATTGCTTCCCAAAGCAGAGGGCTGGTTTCCTAGCTGTAGCTCTGAAGTGTTTTCTGTTGACTGAAGTTAGGCAGTAGTATTGTTCGGGTGTGATACTGGATGAATATTGAGTGTTCGTCTAAGATAAAGTCATTATTTAGGAGCTCATTAAAGTACTGGCCTTGAAAAAATTTCCCTCTGCTAATATCCTCTTCCATCACTGTGTCAGGGATTGGAGCTGGTTTAGAGAAAGAGCTGCATTCTCCGCAGCCGCCTCCCTCCTCTTACCTGGGGGGCTGCTGGGACCAGTGATGGGATAAAACTTTTTTAAGCCTAGAGCTAAGCAAGCGCTGGGTGTTAACGTGAGCTGTAAATTGCTAAGTAACTCCAGCAAAGTCCCTCAGCATCCTCATTTCTAGAAAAGATCCCGAGGCTATTTTCTCTCTACTTCTTCCTTTAGAGAGCTGGGGTATTGCTCCCTGCTCTGAAAGCACATTTCTCCCTCTTGGTTTCCCACCCCACTGTCTCCTTTGTCTCCTCGTGCTCCTGAGATTCATCTCTTGCTGTGCCTACAGGATTTGACAGGAAGGGAGAGAGCAGCCACCGCCATTCCCACCCTCCCCTACCTTGTGTGTCGGGAGGGGCTGGAGCCCCAGCAGACACCACGGACCCCTGTCCCACGGGGACACCTCTGAGCCTGCAACTTGGGAAGCAGCATGGGGCTGCCTGCTTATCAGCTGCTTGAAGGTAACTTTAGAAAGTTAAAAAATGAGTCATTGGGCTTCATCATCATGAAGCACTTCTTTGCATCCCAGTTGTGGTTTCCTGGGTGGACACTGTCAGCTTTATTGCTGTGTTGGCAGATAGCAAGGTTCTCAACTCACCATGGCGGGATTTAGGACAGCAAGTGTCTGTGCTGGAGAGCCTGCCTGCAGCCCACCTTTCCTCCCGACAGCATGCAAAGACCTGCTGGAGCTTAAATAAATACTAATTTGCAGTAATGGCATTTAATCATCTTCAAACCATAATTTACAGTATCAGATTATTATCATAATATCTGATCTACAGTTCGTAATGCTTTATTGTTATCCCATTACAGGGAGTTCTGCTGGCACTGCATATTGTCTATTTCTCTTACAAATGTTCTACAGAAACCTTATTAATTATTAGTCTCATAAAACACCTGTTAATGTTACCATTTTAATAAATCTCCTCCTTAATTAAATTAGGTGGTTCTGATAGTAATCCTCTAATGTCCACTGCCTTTCTGTTCTCATCGCAGTCTGATTGTAGAGTGGGAGCAGTGTTCAATTATAATTGATGTAGGCCATAATTCAGAACCAAATTATAACATATAAAGCCATATGATCATTGAAGAATATAATAGATCTCCACACTAAAGTGTCATTTGGATTGATTAGTGCTGTTTCTAGAGCCTTGTTAGAGATGAGAAAAGGCTTAATTCAAAAGGATTTTTTTTTTGCTTTTCTTTTTCTCTCTTTTTGTCTTAAATTCATGTACTCTATTTTCTCCTTGATATGCAGCATCTAATTCAGCTACTTTGGTGTAGTGTTCACAACATCTACTTTCCCACTTGTGTTTCAGTTCCAAAGCTGACCTTTTTTTTTTTTAGTTTGTAAAGGCAGACTACATGATGATTTTATTTAATGATTTAATAAAACTTTTCCTCCCGAGATAAGTGCAAGAAATCTTGTTGACCTATTACTGCTGCTACCCAAGCATGAAAGTACAGTTATATATGATACAGCAATACTAAAACTATAAGCAAAAAATTAAAAGTATATGAGAATGAAGACCTTACCCTAGCTGGAAAGTTGATTAGACTCCAGGGAGATTTCCCACATGTTTATGCTACTTGCTTGGTTCCAGGTTAGTTCCTCTCTGCTAGGGAACATCTTGGGAAAAATCTGTCCTGGAGACCATGCTGGTGCTCACCCAGATCCCGTGCCCATTTGGGGTATGAGCACCTCTCAGCCTTGACTGCTTCTTTTCAGCTTTCTGAGTAGAGATGTGCGAACTCTTATCTTGCAGGAAACCCTAGAGCAAAGAGTGGAGCTTTCCCAGGACCATGGTGAGAATCTGACTCTGAGCTCTCCAGACTTTTTCTGCTACTGGGGAAAGCCTCTGTTTTACATCGCTTCACTGCCTGCTTCCCCTCCCATCATACTCATTTGCCTTCCCCATTATAGTTACAGTCATTTATTGCCCAGGAAAGCAATGTAGCAAAATGTTCTGTGTGGTTTTAATTGATTTTAATATAACTTAGAAACTCAAGTCATAGCAGTTCCTCTGCAGGGTCTCCCACTTCCCCTGTGCATGCCTGCTTCCTCCCCTCCCAGTCCCCTCTCTTGCCCGTGGGCTTCAGTATCTGGCCCCTGTGAACCTAGCTGAATGTCCTCCTCAGTAGACTATTGACTACTTCTTGCCCCATTTCATCAGGTGCATCCAATTTCTCCTCAGTAATATCCACTTCTCAAAGAGGATCCCATGGTTGCAATTTCTGAATCCTTTCTGAATCAACCAAAAGAACGGTGTGGCTACTTTGTAGATGATCTGACCCTTTAAAAAAAAACAGAACAAGCCCCCAGCAAAACCTAAAAATCTTTGCTTTCTTCTTTTTAAAACTGAATTACTCACCAAAAATATTTTGAAGAGAAAAACCTGCAAGCTTTACTTGGAAGACATTGAAATGCAATATTTTGACTTTTTAAAAATGAAGCATTTTGGTGTGTTTGGATTATTTGCCTCATATTTTCCCACAGTGGAAATATTTTATCATTTTTTTTCCACATTTGCTCATAGCTTGCTGAAACCGTGTTGTTTTGATGCCTTCTGCAGTATCACCTTTGGTTGTTCATTTGCTCAGCCCCAGATCTATTGGTTTTAGTGTTCCCATTCCTGCCCCATCTGTATCCAGACTATACGGCCTTTCAGGCAGGGACTGAATATGAGGACTTCAATCTCAAGCCAATGAAAACAAGAAATAAATGGAAATCCACGGAAAGCAGCTGTGGAATTTGGACTACCACAAGGGAAGAGTGCAACAGAGGTAACTTGCAAGTGACGACAAAGCCCCATGAACAAAATAAGCTGCTGATGCAAGCCATTCTCTAGCATTTTATTACCACCTGAACTACAGCCGTGGCTTGTTGTAGGCCTGCAGAAGTTTGTGAGGAGCAGATTCTGCAGCCGAGGCTTGTAGTGAGGCGTTAGCTCCTGGTGCACATGATGGATCTTCCTATGGGAAGAGACGATGCCTGTTTCCCTCTCCCCTCCGCGCTGAGCGGAAGATTCCCCATTCACTTGCACACAATGTGAGAATTGACAGCGAATTTCCTGGAGCCTGCCCGAGGTCAGCATCTGCTCTTCCATCTTCTCTTCTTTTGACGTCCCACACCAACTCCCAGCGTCAGGCGATCAAGGGAGTCCTCCAAGCTGATGAGACTTTTTGTTGCTAAGAGACGACTTCTGGAGGAGCAACAGTCATTAACTTGTTGGGAGTGGAAAAGTAACTGCGAGTTAGAGTAATTTGAAAACACTTCTACCTTGATACATTAATTGCAAACAGAGGGAAATTATCCTGAAATCCGGGGTATTCTGGTTACTCTTAGAGCCTGATAGTTCTAGTGGATTATTTGGATGTTTCACAGTGGGGCTGTAACTGTACGTAAGTATTGCTGTCCTCTCTCTCTCTTTTGGGGAGCATTTAACCCATGTGAAGTGTGGCAGAGCCTACTGTCTGCTCGATCCTGTCCCTGCTCTCCACTCCTCACTCAGACACTGTTAACTGATTAAACGTGGTGATGCTCAGAAGCAGTGTGTGGCCCAGCCTTACTGAAATTTAGTAGATGAAGCGTGTCTGTTGAACTGTTTTCCTGCTAGGGAGAGATGATGCAGTAGGAGATAATGCATTAATTATCTTGGTTTCAGGGCATTTTTTGAAATGCTACACATCTCTGCTGGGAGAGAGGAGGCAGGGCATGGAGTCACTCCTGTCCCAAGCACACTGCACTTTGTACCTCACTGTCCCCAAATAATTCTTTGGACCATTTAACACCCACCAAATCAAGCCTCTGGGAATTCTGCAAGAAACAGAACGTGACTTCTGCCTTGGGAGGCCTGATCCTGTCCAGCAACACCTTCCTGGCTGGGAGGAAGCCCTGTGGGCAGTACAGCTTCTTCTCTCTGCCTTCATCCCTGTGGTATTATAGTGATTGACTCAGCTGCCTGTCGCTGGGGTAAAGGCATTGGGGGGGGCTGTCTCCAACTTGCTGACGAGGCTGTTAGCTTCCTTCCTGCTCCAGCCCAGGGCAGCGCAGAGCACAGCTGTGCTGTACAGTGAAACGCCTTTCCTGCATCCCGCACAAAGACAATCACTTGCCGCATGTTAGCGGGATGTAGTGGAAAATTTATGTACGATTTCTCTCTGTATTGAGCAGAAATACCATTCTGCGAGAGAAGTGGGCCTCAACAGATCTGAATGGCTCAAAGAATGGGTCCTATCAAGGCTGATAATCTTCCCTAGAGATAACGCAGTGGATTATACAGCGATTGGATGTTGAGAGTACGCTGACCTTAATCTCCCTTAACTTTGGTTTTCTCTCCCATCTGATAATAATGGAGAAAGTACAACATGTGCCAGAGAAGATTACACACATCCTGCCGCACTTTGCAGATGGCTGATACAAAAATCAGAGACAATGCTAAAATAATTAAAAAGCCCACAAAAATAAACCAGTGCATTCAGCTCCCTTTGTAAGACTGTGGCTAAGGAAACTGAGCCAGCCGGCCTGAAATGCACAATATAAATGTAAGTAGATCTTATTAAGATTCTGTGTGACTGTTTAAAGCATCCTTAGCCATTGCTTTCAGCTTAGCATCACTGCTAATGGGGAAGAGAGGGAGAGATTCGTTTAGGCTACTTTGAGACAACACAGATATATGTGGGAGGCATCCTCTGTTGCTTGAACTTGTATTTCGCTGACCTGCTATGTGACGAGTGGAGTGCCAAAAATACAGAAGAGTTGGCACATAAACCCATGTCTACTCTATCTGCTCTGTCAAGGCTAAAAAAAAGTCCTGAATGAGCCTTGGAGAGTCAACAAATCACTAAACCAACAGCTAAAGGAGGAAGTTCAGCACAAGTTCAAGTCATTAAAATTCCTTCTAATGTATGCTCTCGCAGACCAATGGGCTGAGCGTGATCCTGGTGAGCAGAAGGATGTACGTGAACTTGTATGCAGGTAGAAAATGGACAAGGTTGATGTGGCTGACCTTCAGCTTTGAAGCCCGATCGTTCCTGTCATTTGCGATGGCTAAGGAGGAAGAAAAGGTCAGTGGTGCACCTCTGAGCTGGGGATGGTGAGAAATCAGCTTTCTGCACAGCCTTCTTGGGCAAATCTCCACCTGCGTGCAGAGGAGTGTGGCATATTTATGTCTTGGACTTTTGCTGGTACTAGCTGGTACCACTTCCTCCAAAGAGGAAGGCAACTTGGTAAAGAAGTGGCTATGGTGGGGTATGAACATAGATTGTTCATTTAGAAAACACCATTTCCTAATGGTAATATTTGGCTAAAAAGCAAATAAGGCCTATGAACAGTGAATATGTTCCTTTTATGTCCTTCCACATAGGCAATGTGCAAAAAAGGAAACAAACCTGCATTGTGTACCTTCCCCACATTTCTCACCACCTCCAATGGGAGTTTTGCTCAGGAAGTGCAAAACAGAGCTGGTAACTGTATTTCCATTTATTCAATAGTTCTGAGATTGAAAACGATAGAGACTGGGCAAAAGAAATAACAGGGACATCTCATATCCATGTGTCGCTTCATTAAACATCTGAAAATGGCAATGAAAAGCAGAGATTGCAGAGTGAGATTTCCAGACAGCAGGATGATAACATAAAAGACTCTGTCCTCTGCTTGTACAATACACATGCGTTCAGAAAAATAAAGGCAGCAAACTATATCTTACTGTATAATAGATGAGGATTTTCATAGCCATTATTCTGGATGCATGGGAAGTAGAAAACTGCTTTACACGAGAGAGTCACTTGTTAACTTTGGATATGTGATAAGTGAATGTATAACTGAGATACAAAACCGTGTGGTTTCATCCTTCTTGTCAGGAAGTATTTGCATTCAGAAGCTCCAGAACTAACACTGAGTAGCGAAGGAATACATAACAAAATATTGTAAAGCTAATTGACATTGTGTGCAAGAAAATTAGTCTTTGCAAAACAGGTTGGTTGCTTTTGTTGCTGTTTTAAATAGAAAAGGTTTCATCAATCTCTCCCCCCTCAGTAGGGGAAAAAAAGCAACTACACCACAAATTCCTGCAAAGCTGCCTGAAGGCATGACGGTCACTGAAGGAAGGGTTGCTCTTTCTGACTTGCAGTGATGTCAGGTGGCCATGGGCAGCAGAACAGTCCTCCTGGTATCAGATCCGTCTTTTGGAACTTGTAGCATCTGTCTTCTCATTGCCTCCTTTCCAAGCCCCATCAAAGAGATGAGGATAAAGCAGCCACATGGTTTAGTAAGCCTGAAGTACCCAAGTCTGAGGCCAAGTCTTTCTCAGGTCCTTCTTGTTCTTTTTGCTAACAAAGGTCCTGATGCTAAAAGCATCCCACTGCTGAATTGAGTAAATGATCTTCATATCAAAGATGATCTTTGAATGATAAAAGTCAGCTGGAGTGGAGGAAACAGCATTGGGTGACTGGCATTTAGGACCACAGCCTTTGAGGAGCCCAGCAGAAAATCCTGGGCCTGGAAGTGGTCTTGCTGGTCTTGAATATGCATGCTTCTGCTCCCAAACTGTCTGTGTGTGTTTCTCCCTTTCTGTTTCTGAGGAGTTCTTCTATTTGCATTCACATCAGAAAGGAAAATAGAGTGAAAATATTTTGCCCTGAACAAAATTCAGATGACTGATTCTAACCTGTTGAGTCCATTTATGGCTCCAAATAAGCTGGCCTGACCACTTCCATCTGCACAATTTAGCTTTCAAAATCGGGTATTAAATTTGAGAGTAAATAGTAAATAACTAAAATACTGGGGGTAGGCAGTCTCACGGCTATCCTTGCTGATAACTTGGGCCTGCTTCCATAGGGATTGGCTCTAAAGCTGAGGAAGGTGTAAACATGAAAATTCATGCTTGTGGACTTTGAAAGTCCGTCTCTGCCACAGGAGAACCAGGTGTAAATGGCAGCATGTTGGGATCTTGCTGTAAGAACTGGAATTTAAAGCAGTTGCCCATCATCCTCACCAGTCCCATGCAAGCGTCGTCCCTGGAGCAGAAATTGCCTCCACTCTGGGCAGCTCCATGCCACAGCTTGTCACCCTGCCTCTCGCTAACAAACTCCCATGAAATTCTGAATGCTGCATCACCTCTTGGGAGCGTAGGTAATAGCAAACTTGGGACGTGGTGTGGTGGCTGGGGTGGAAGGGACCTGCCCAAGTCCTCTGTGTGTGGGTGACTTGTCTTTTAGTTTAGCTCAGCCTCCCAGCCCTGGCACAGCCCCCATGGTCCATAAACCAGCCCTGCTGCAGTGGAGATGCTCCAAATGCCTTTCCTGACAATGGGAAATTTGTAACATAAATATCTACTTTTATTTTGAGGTTTGTCTTTTAGGAAAAAAGGAATATATGCTTTGGTTTGTAGTAGCTTGTGCCGTTAGGTCCTGAGGCAGACAGTGAAAGCTGTAATTCCAGCTGTGTCTGCACATCAGGCCAGCTACTCTGCGCCTGCTCGGCGCCCCTCTGTGGTGCTGCAATCTGCTGCCATCAGTCTCGTCTCCCTGGTGCAAATCATCTTAGGCAAATCACCTACTTAACCAAATTCAAACCCAGCTCCCTCACCAGGGAAGGGCTGCCCCTGAGCTTCTGCCATCCGTTTGCATTGCCCTGAGTGGATGAGGTCCCACACCAAAAGGAGCAGATGGTCCGGGACAAGCCCAGCTAGCACCAGCAGGTCAGGTTTTTGGTCACCCAAATCTCACCTGCTGTCTGGGTGGGCTGCTGCTAATGTTGGGGCTTGTCTTTGTTACCTCCTGTGTGTTCTCCTCCAGTTGCTGTCGAGGGCTTTGTCTCTGCTTTGGCTGTTAAAAGGGACTTTTAAATCATAGTTTTGATGCTGACGACAGTATAGTCTGTATCTGCACAGCATTTCACAAGTTAAGTGGTTCCCTGCTCACCTTTGGTCTGTGTTGGCTCTGTAATTATAGTGATGGAGAAGGATTCCCTGGGAGCTCCCAGCCTTGCCAGTGGGTCTTTGCTGGTGGCACCCAGGCTGTGGGCTCCGGGCAAAGGTGGCACTGGAGGTGAGAGCAGGGAGGTGAGGAGGGACATCTCAATCTCTGCACCAGCATCCAGCCTCACAGCCCAGCGCTGCTGCTGGCAAGTAGCACGTATCCCAGCAAGAGCGAAGCCTGCAGCCTCTGGAGTCCAGATGCATTAGAGCCTAAAGAGAGAGCTGTGCTCCCTAATGGACACACGCTGTGTTTTCGAGCATCTGCGCATCTTGTCCTGACTGTCTGCTGTTGAGCCCTTGCTTTCAAGCAGCCCTGGTCTCTGCTGTATGCCAGCAACAGCTCTTCCAAACTTCCTTGATTGTGTCTGTGCCTGTTGTTCGGTGCTTGCGCAATGGAATGGAAGGCAGCAAGAGTGGCGAAGATTAAATGAGCAGCGAGAGGAACCTGAGTTGAATTTTGGGAGGGTTATTAGTGGTGCCGGTGGCTCCAAGCAGAGTAAGGGGCTTTGCTTTCTTCTGTTATCAGTGTGGCAGTGAGGGAACATCGGGCAACTCCCTCTTGATCCTTCTCTAATTAAAAGGTTTTTCTGGGTAAGGACTGGAATAGAAGAAGAAGTGATAAACTGAACGCTGTGCGTTCCATGCTCCGCGCTCGTGCTACTGCAGGACATAGATTCTGCATCTCGCAGTGAGGCCAGCGAAGAAACTGCTCCTTTCCCGTTGCAAACAGAAGCTTGCGGCGCTTGCAGCAGCAGCCGGCTCCCCTTGGCAGGCGAGGAGGCAGACTGCCCTGTTTTCTGCACCTGGACACCAGTGACAATGCCCAGCATTCGCGAGCTGGCCGTGGGATGTAGAAGGTGTCCCCTGAGCGAAGGCAGAACAAATGCCCTGAGTGTGGTAGGGCTCTGCTGGTGTTAGTCCAGGGGAGGAAAGCAAAGGAATTGCCACCTTCTAGCACTCAAAAAAGCAGCAGTGGAGCTGCTTAAAGCAGTTGCTGCAGTCTCTGGGCTGCACTGGCCTCTTTCCCAGTGCACAGGGTGCAAAATGCAGCTTTTTTTCCGAACTGCAGCAGCTCAGGCTTCCACCTGACATCTTCTCCCCACGCATCCCTCACGGGGGGCTGGAGACAAGCGGGGTAGATAGCAGGGAGGAGGCTGGCAGCCCAGAAGGATGAAGCAGGAAGAAATCACAGCCCTCAAAGCCGGGAGGTGCCGCAGCCCTGCTGGGACAGCTACAGGAGATGATCCAGTGGGTAGAACCCAGAGATACAACCCTCTGCTCCCAGCTGACCTCCTCAGCGCTGGGCCGGTAACTAATGCACTAAAGCAAATCACACACAGCCGAAAAAGGAAATGCTGCAGGTTGATCTGAAGAAATCTTTTTTTTTTTTTTTTTCCAAAAGTATTCTCTGAAACATCAATGTTTTATTATTTATTTTTTTTTTTTAAAGTTTGGTTAGAGATGGAAAAGGGAGGCTATCTTCCTGTGGCCTGGAGTCAGTTTTTAAAAAATGTAGTTGTAGGTGAAAAATCATTTCATATTAAAATTAGAAGCTGCCCCTCAATGCTAAAAGAATGTCAAAATTGAATTTTTTAGTTTTAAAGATCAGGTTTTTTGACCTGACCGAAACAACTCAACAGTTCAATAGCATTTCGAAATACTTGAGTGCATCCAAATCTGTGTGTTCTAGAGAAAAAGCTTTCTTTGCAAAAGCTCTTCATAGGCTTCACCTTCCGGTCTGTTGTTGCAGTAGGAGGGATGTTTTGTTCCTATACTTCTAATATATTTTTCTATTATTATTATTATTTTAATAAGTAAAACTCATGCATAGTGTAAACACACCAAAAAGCACACGCCCTATTGAATTTTCAGAGATGAGTATTTTAAATCCAGCCTTTCCCAAAGCTCCAGACATGCATTATTTACAACGGAGAATAATAATGTAACAAAGCTGTATTATATTAAAATTGTTCCATAAAATATTACGATTATCATTTTTGTAGCTTGACTTAAGGTGCACAATTTATATAAAACAATATGAATTATTTTCTGTTACAAAAAATTATTCAGTGTGGGCTCTGTGTATTACAGTTATTAATCTTTCTATTTAAATGCAAATTTTTCCTTTCATCTGAGAGCTAAAGATACTTTTTATACAACTAATAAAACACAGCTTTGATCCTCTGATCCCTCATCAGGGAGATGGCTTTCTCGGTTGTGTTTGGGATGTCTCTGCCAGAACATGGTGTTCTTTTACAGCAAGGATGCTTTCTTCATAAATACATTGAAAGTTATTCCCTGTTAAAAATGAAATATTCATTTGTACAGCAAGGTGTGACTTGGACAATCGTTAGTTGCTTTGTTTTTGTAATAAGAGAAAAGAGCTAAAAAGAGTGGTGTCCTTTGTGTGGGCATATGCCGTGCCTACAGTGTAGGAGGGTAATTTATCCTCAGAAATTCTTGCTTTGTGTCTAGTCAGTTTGCTGCTATGAGAAACTTTAAATCAGGATTTCTTTTGAGTGGGCTGGTGTCAGCTCAGGTGGGAGTTGATAGGGTGGCTCTCAGGGGAGTCGGATGGCGTGCTCAGAAGTGTTTCATCCAGCCATGAAGCAATGGTTGAAGAAATGTCAGGCTTCCTGATCACCACGGTATCTGTGCTGTTAAGAAACTTCAGAAAGCTTCATGTCAGCGCTGAAATACTGTATCACCAGAAACTCGAGGGACGTGGGAACAGTTTGCTCTGCATAAGCGTCATGGACTCTGTCTAAACCCTCACTTTTCCCATCTGCAGAAGGGAGTGGAACTGGCCCCACTGGACCAGGAGGAGGCTTCCAGAGCTTGATCCCTGTCACCAGCTGGTGTTTTTGCCAGTCTCACCGTATGTGCAATAATGGGACAATGCTCAAGGAGAGAGGTAACTCTGAGCTATCTGGAATCTTGTATGCTGAAGCAGAAATCAAAGTTGTTTATGTGATTTCAAGCTAATTTCTGCCAATTTTTGTTTTGACAAATAGTACTACTACCCTGAGCAACTCCAAGGACAGCTTCCTTGATGGTGTTTATAGTGTCTGATTTCCAGTTACCAGTATTAGCAAAGGAAGTTGAAACCCACGCTGTACCTCTGTATTTCATCCTTGCATATGAGCACAGACTCCCTGTTCCACCTTCTGAGAAATGCCATCTCCTGCTGCTGGAAAGCTTTCCGGTGGTTTCCCAGGTCCCACAGTGGCCGGCGGAGCGTGGTGTCCTCTGTTTGCTGGCCACCCCTCGGTATTCCTTGTTAGTTTTGGTCTGACTAACCCCAGGTGGGATCTTGGCTGCTTCAGCCAGTGGAAACTTGGGTAATTGAAAAGGCTAAAGCAGTGAGCAGTGTTATAATTAACTGGTTGTATTAGGCATTTTACAATTCTGACACCTCGCAAGAGTGGAAGTTTAATGAGAATGGAGAGAGGCTCAAAAGCAATCCATTTTCCTAGTAAAGATGGTAATGAAGGTGTGAAATGATGCACAGCTAACTAAACCTGTCTGTAATAGCCTCTCTGTTATAATGTAGTGATCTGACAGACTTTAGAAAAAACAATACAGTGTGCATGTATGTATATATATAAAATATATATGCACCTTTCCTTACAGTGCTAATGTAATGTACAATACAGCTTCACTGGGTGTGCCACACATAGGTCAGGTGCCAAAATGTTTGAAGAACTGATCTTTGAAAGAAAACACTCATTTGCAATGTAAAGATGAGTGCAACCCAAGGAATGCGCCATAGAAATGTGTTCCAGCAAGGACATTCAAGTGGAGTGCGTGGGGCTGTGAACATCTGTGCCAGGGCAGCTCTGATACGGCACGAAGTCCTTCTCTGAGACCCATGTGCACCAGTACAACCTGCTCATTACAGTCCTAACTGTGACAAAATCCTTGCAGATCTGTCATGGAGGGGCAGAAAGTTAGTGTAAAGGTATTTCTTACTATTTCCTTCAGAAGAGGCTGTATCTTTGGTTATTAGTTTAAAATTCAGTGGCAACAGCTGTAAACAGTGTACTTTGCACAGCGAAACCCTGTAGTTTGTCACTGCGATTACATCTCTTTGCCTTTACTTGCAAGTAACGCATCAGATTAGGGTGGGTATGGAGGGAACTGGAACGAGCGTGGGACATTCCACGTGGCTTCCTGGTGGCACTTGGGAGCGAGTGGCCCTCTGAGGCTATTTTTGGAAATAGATGCTTTCCTGTGGGATCTTTTATCCTCCAGACTTCATCTTCACAGGGTTTTACCTATGAGCCTTGCAGGGTTTTATTCTCAGCTGATGAGGAGCTGGGTACATGTTTAACCCCGTGCCCCGGAGGAGCAGATACACTGTGCCTCTCTGCAGCACCCAGATGATGCAGAGCATGGTCGGGAGGTCATTTCTGCCCACAAAATGTCCCAGAGCTGTCCCCAGCATGGAGCACTGAGGGCTGCTCCAGGTGTATTGCACTCAAAGGGGCAGGTTTCATTTTGGATGGGCAAGTTTGTCTACCTAGGAGCCCTTTACCACCCAACATCATCTTTACTCTGCAGCATAAACCTATTCTCAGCTATCAGCATTTTCTCGTGGTGGGACCACAAGTCTGTTGCTGCCTTTGCATTTCCAGCCAGGCTGAGTGGGGGCTGAGGGCCAGACCTCCAGGTGCTCAGAGGTCTGATGTTCCCTGCGCTGGAGCCTCAATGCATCAGTGGTTTATGGCAGACACGCGTGGAGGACAGGTCGGAACCTGTCTGTGCAGCTCTTGTTCCAGTTTGATCCCAAAGAGAACTTTTCCTGGCTGAACCGAATTACCTCTTCCTTTTCTAAATGTGTAATTTGTATGACTGACGAAAATGTCAAGCACATGGATGAAGAATGAAAATGGGGATAAACATGTTAATTGTGATCAGTATGTAAACATGTGAGCCCATAAATTCCAACTCACATAATTAATATTACAGTTTCCTTTACTTGTCAGGACTTGCCTGAATATGGCTGAGCTTTCTCATAGCTGCTTGCAGGATGGAGCCTTGATTTCTAAACTACATGTGTTTTGCGTGTGGCATATGGTGAGGGCTCATGAAGCGTAATCGTGGAGCATTAATGTTCAGCTCTCCTGCAGGGAGCATCACATCCTGAAGGGTGACTCCTTTCAGTAACATCAAGATCCTGTAGGAAAGGAGCTTCTTTTAAAGATCTCAGCCATATGATTTATGGTAAATAACACTTGTATTTCTGTAATACGTGTTTCTGTTCTAGAGGCTTGCCCTTGTTGGTGCTCAAATTTGTTTTTGTTTAGTGTGTCACAGGACTTGGAGCAATACAGTTTTGGCAAAATATGTGGGAAGACTGTGTAAACATTATGCAAGATTTCTATATACTCTGCGCGTCCTTTCCACTACATTTAAGTGATCTAGCTAGGCAGTTAAAGCACATCCATTAATACAAGTTAAATCAAAGACATGGTTATTTTATGGGAGCACTTAAATTACATTTTTATAAAGAGAACAAGAGGATCCCCTGAGACACTGTTGTACAAATAAAGGACAGAATCTGAATTAGTGAAAGCACGAAAGTGAAAAGTGAGACAAGAATTATGTGGAGTATAATTCAGTAGGTATATTATTTTGTACAATATACTGTTTCTTATACTTTAAAAGGCTGCACTGAGGAATGAATTAGCTGATTTTTCCTGTGGCAGTTTTCTAAACTGGGGTTGTCAGAATTTTTTTGCAGTGTTCTGACTCGACACGGTAAAAGTCGATTCCTTAATTCTAAATTGATGGAGGTGTCACTTTGATACTTCCATTTACTTTTTTCATTACAGGAAGAGCAGAAATTGTCCAGAATTATTTTTTCATATTGTGCTCCCCTGAGACTCCAACAACAACCAGTGATATTTTTTTGTCCATATTATTTTAGATGAATATTTTCCAAGCAGAGACATATAGAAGCATGAGCCTCCACAGCTGGCCAGAAAGTAAAGAAAGAAAGAATTGAGTTTACGGAGATAAACTCAATCCCTGTTCTTTTTCCTTAGAAGCCACCAGCATGTTTCCAACAAGGTAAGACTACATAACAAAATACTGCACTCTGGCCCTTGCCTGCAGAGCTCTTTGGTAATGTGACTTCTGAAGCCTTTTATACCTTTTCTAGAACAAAGCTGTGCTTTCCTTTCTGATCTCCTGAGAGAGCCTAAGGGCTAGCAGGGCCGTTTGCAGCGTGTGCAATATGGGGTTTGCACTGAGCTCAGAGACTCGAGAGCCTGATTTCACGCAGCTTCACAGGCTTTAATCCTGCTTTCGTGGTAGTTCTCTCTCGGGGACTGCCAAGTGTCCGTACTGCCCAGTGGTCTCATGAGGAAAGTGCATCTGGAGAAATCCTGGGAATAATCCCAGGGTAAATGGTTGCTAAGAAAAAATGAAGTTATCGGTTTACCTGTCATTTCCATCAAAAGCACTTCCCAATTAGCTGGTTGAAAGTGATCGTCATTGGTAACCTTTCTCTGTCAATCACTGTTCCCGTGTATTTATATAGGGCTTAGTGATGAAACGACTTTGAAACAAGTGTGAAAATATGTATTTTGCAAGTGAAATTACTCTTTACCGACTAAAAACGAAAACCAAGGAGAATACTGATTCTGACAGAAACAGGGTCTGTAAAGGAACTTTTCCAGCATGGAGCTGGAGCTGTCATCACCAGCTCTTGGTCTGGGGTGTGTGTGGGGCCATGATATTCAACTCAATTCAGTGGAGTTTGGCTGCAACCTCCACCTCAGTGCGCTGCCACCCTGGGAAGAGAAAAGGTATTTTCAGAGCAATGGTTGTCTTTATAAAGCGTCTTGGCAGAATGTGTGGAGGTCCTTCTCTGAAACAGCAGTTTGTTTCTCAATTACCTTTATATTCTTATATGGAATTGGAAATTATACAGTTCCTTTGACCCCCTAAGTCATCATTATATCGCTAAATGATTCAGAACTGGAGTTGCTATTTTTTCTGTCACCAAAAATTGACAGCACATTGCCCCTGCTACAAAGATGCTGTGAGCCAGGGGTTGGTATGGGCTTGTTTTGATTAGGGCTGATACACAACTGAACATTTTATCAGTATTTTGCCAACATGGCCAGTGAGTTCGCAGGCACTAGAACACAGTCCTGTTCTCTCTGCGAACAATGACTATGCTGGCTCCCTGTGTGGGCAAACCCAGAAAGCAGTCTTGAAACTCCCTTTCAAAATGTTACATACTGCTTGTCTGACGACAGCACCCAGAAGTGAAGCAATACAAGCAGCGTTGCTTCATTTAATAGTGTGAGATCCTCACAATGTGTTTCAGTTTATTCTAGAGATAAGAATCTTTAAATACTAAGGAGCATACAGTGTACAAGCATTGTATTGATATTTTTCTTTGCTATCATAACTGTGGATTCATCTGCTCTTCCTTATGTTAGCAATTTAATTTTAATCCAGGGCAATAATGAAAAAGTGCATTACAGGGGAAAAACAAACTCTTCATAGCCCATGTTCCTGATATTTTTAGGGAATTGAATTTCATTTTCTGTTGACAATAACAGACTGTCTTTAGGTCTTCCGTGAACATCTATGAACAACAAAAATAGGTTTGCTAATGTATTGTCAGCCAGAGGAATATAAACGATTTGTAGCTGTTGTATTGGGGGGTGGGTCTGGAGCCCTGTCTGTGCCCCGTGGCACCTTTACTCTGCAATTTGCCGCAAGGAATTCGAGCAGCTTCTGGGGCGCAGGAAGGCACTCCTGCACATGCTCACCTTCAGCGGGGAGCCCTGCCCTGCCCCGCCCCGCTCATGAAATGATTTTGCACTCTGTGTATATCGGCGAGGGTGGGCTGAGCTGCCCTCCTGGCTCAGGGCATAGTTGAGAGGAGCTGTGGGTCAGTGCTGGAGTGCCCAGGTGGGGATGGCTGTTTCTGCTGTGTAGCCAGAGCTCAGGCAGGGCAAACCTCCCACAGAGCTATGGAGAGGGATTTTAACTGCCAACAGCAAGAATCCCTTCAGACGCTGAAAATCAGACTTGTTTCTTTTTTTCAGGAGCCAGGTCAGTGGTGCAGGTGTTTGCCCTACACTGTACAGGTGGCCATTGCTGATTGCAGCAGGTACCAGAGCGGTAGCTCCCAGCCACAGCGCTCCAGGTACAGAGGGGAGGCTGATTTTGATGCCGTGCAGGGGAGGTGCAGCCTGCGTGGCTGCTGAGCATGGTGTAGCCTAGACAGGGAAAGAGGATTGGGCAGAGGTAGCCTAGGAAATTCACATCGAATAGGGCTCCATGCTCTCACCCTTGCAGGAGACCTGGCTTCTCGTAGGGGTCTGAGGGTGAATGCTCTGGGGTGGTGGGTTCTCCTCAGCTCCGGTGCCCTCCAAGGCAGAGGCTGTGCAGTTGCACGTTTTCATGGCTGCAACACAACTGTAGCCACAGATTTGTTCAAAACTAGGAACAATCCAAAATTTGAAGATATTCAGATCAGAGAGCAGACTGGAGTAAGTGCTCAAGAGTGTTGTAGAAGCAGAATAATTTGGATTCCATTTTTTAATAGTTTAATCTCTTTATATATATATACACAGTACTCAAAAATCCTACAAAATGGAGCACAGTATGAGATTTATTTCCCTTAGTTATTTTTTTTTAAACTCTTGCAAAGACTCTTCTATGACAATTTTGAGCTTTATTAAAAAAAATCCTAGGGGAAATGTGTACTATTCTTTATTAATCTACATAGGATGTATTCCTAAGAGTCATTCACACTCCCCCACACACCTTCCCACATGTGAGATAAATTAAGAATGTCACTATCTTTAATGCCAGAAGTATTTCCATCTTCCACCGTAAATATGCAGTGATGCATCTAGAATAGCACTGTCAGGGGAAGAAATCTTCACATGAACAGAATTTAGCTATTTGTGTTCCCTTTCTATATGCACTTAGTGCTTTATCCACAGGGGATATTTTCTTCTGTGGAATCATGTTGACTGCAGGTAAATAGAGAAAGTAAACTCTTGTTTCTTCATATCTAAACCTGTTCTCAGCCCTGCCCCTTGGCCAGTCTCTCTCTGAGAGCCTGTGCCGGGTTCAGAGCCTTGCAAGGCTGTGGCAGATGCTGAATGAAGAGCATTGCAGTTGCTGATGGCGTGGCGGGTGCTGGGGAATCGGTCCAACATGTGAGGGTGGTGCTGAGCACAGCCTGCGCTTCCTGGGTCTGCAAAACTACTGGCTCCAGTGGAGAAGCAGACGAGAGCGGAGAACTAATCTTGTGTCTGTGCTTCTGCTTCTGTGACTAATTGCTCTGAAATTTGCACAGGTAATAGCTTTCACTTTTCCTAATACCTCTTACTAGGTTAGCATTTAAAAAGGATGTATTTTCTTGTCGTTAAAAGCCCTAGATGCAAATAGGGAAGCAGATAGATAGCATTGCTTATTAATTAAAACAGAACCACAAATTTCAGGGAGTGCGGTCAGGCTCCGAAGAGTACCTGATCCCATATCGATGGGCAGTACAGTAGCAAGAAATGCACCCACTGCACCACTCCTTGATGGGAATGTACAAATTAGAAATTTCAAGGGCTGTTGAACACTGTGAATTTCCACTGTGGATCAGCACAAAGTTATTTGGCGCAGGAGGTTCTGTAACTGTGACACATTGGGGAAGTTCATATTGTGCAACGGCCCTAAAGCTCACACTTCCTCATCTACTATGTGGAGATCCAGTGCTAAGGGGTGTTTAATATAAAGCAGGTAGGATACTAGCTGACGGGAGCAGGTTTTTTGTCTCTTGTTGCCTTTTCATTATTCATCTTACGATCATCTTCTTTGCTATTTATATTCAGCATAAATAATAATTAAGCCAGGGGACACAGCTGCGATGGTGTGAATGTGAAGAAAAACTCCATGTCCCTGATGTTGCAAAGCTAGCCAGGCCTGGAGGAGTCCTTAGCCTGAGGAAACGTGGCCCATTGCAGATGCTTGCTGGAGAGCAGGAAAGCATTAACATGCAAGCGCTACTCTTAAGTGGCCAGAATGTAGTGATTAAAGTGCTCTTGCTGTTTGATCTTGGGCCTCTTGCCCTTTCTGTTCCTTAATTAATTTCCTCTATCATTTATGTATTAATAAAAACAAATTACCTTCTTCATGGGAGGTGAGACACTTTATTCATTTATGTTTGCAAACAGCTTTGAGATCCAAGGAAGGAAGGAAGAGGCTACAGAAGTGAGACAGCGGTATGTAGTGCATGAATGATATATGACAAGGTTTTATTCCTTGGCAGTCTGATAATTGGGCATTGGAGTAAGTCTTTTTCCTTTTCTGCTAAGTTTCTTTTTCTGACATTGTCAAATAAGGCACAGCTTTTGCCTCTAGTGTGGTACGTAAATGAATGGATCTATGGACACTTTGATTTTGGGTTGATCAGTACCTTTGTTTCAGCCTTCTTTCGTGAGCATTTATGGAGAAGGGCAATTCCCAGTGACGGTGGAATCATCTGCCAGCAGGTCATCCATTTGAAATAACTGCTGGGATTTAAAATTGCTATCATGTCGCATCTTTATGGAACGAACATGGGTTTATCTCCTGGAATGACCATCTGCTTTCTGCTATTACCACAACAGGGTAGCAGCTGCAGAGGTTATCGTGCATGGGACAGAGGTGCACAGAAAGGAAGTTTCCACGTAGAGATGCAGAGTCGATTATTCTCTATTGTCACAGCTTGCTTCTTGCACTAGAATTCAGATTTTTAATGTCTTCCTCTAAAAACGAACTTGATCAAGGTCTTGCAGTCTAGCAAACCAACACGCAGTAGCACTGGCCAGAGGCTGCATATATGTTGTCGGTAGCTTTGCTCGTGGAGGTAAGGGAAGGCTGATGTATGCCCATGAAAGACAGAAATGTGCTGTCAATGGATGCTCTGGGTGTCTTTTCTCCTGGTGAGTAACACAAACAAATGCAACATTCCTTCCTACCTGCGCAAACCAGTCTCAGGGTGGAAGCAACATTAAAAGCCAGGATCTCTTCTCTTGTAATGTCTAATAGCAATGTCTAATTCTGGATTTTCAAAGCTATTCCCCTTAAGGTTATCCTGTGATATGGAGCGTGTCTGTCCACAGGCGGAGCCGCGAGAGCAGCTCAGCGCGCTTCAGTATGCAGCGAGCTCCTTGGCTG
Organism: Opisthocomus hoazin; assembly: GCF_030867145.1. NCBI lineage: Eukaryota > Metazoa > Chordata > Aves > Opisthocomiformes > Opisthocomidae > Opisthocomus > Opisthocomus hoazin. The sequence goes on along the minus strand of NC_134424.1, from coordinate 10,150,013 downwards.
GGGCTCCCCTTGGAGTTCCTCAGCAGGCACTAAGGATGTGTCATCCTTTGAGTCATCTCTTACTTTTAAAGAAGCTTTCCTCCCTGAAAGCTGTTTTGGTTTTGACATCAAAAACTTTATACAGAACACTACATTTCATAGTCCTTTAACACAGATTTCTGCAGGGGGAGCAGCTGGGGGGTGAGCAGATGAGCGCTGACTTCGGGGCTGCATGTGCCTTCACCCCTTGTGTATGTCACGCCTTTTTCATCAGTGGTTTTCTTTGTGTCCAGGCCTCCTCCAGCAGCCTCCCCTCATTTTGGGGGAGATTTCCATGCTGCAGGGTGCTCCCTCTGCATCTGGCATTGAAACCCTCCCGGAGTCTCCTGCTGACGTACAGCCTGGCTGTACAGCCCTGAGTCTTGCACTCCTCCCCTGAGCCCTCAGCGCTGTGTCTCCGGACAGCCCAAAGCAGTGGGGTCCCATCACCCAGCCCTTCAGGGCCAAGGTCGGGTTAACGGTGTGTATAAAGCCCACCCACTGACGAGGCCGTGCATGCTGTTCCAGAAATGTTGAGCTAATTGCACAAAAGGTGAAGCTCCAGAACAGCAGTGATTGATTCAGCCTCAGGCCCTACACGGCAGAGAGCAGCTCATGAAAACCAAAGACAAGGCATGTGATTGCAGACCCTTAATCCAGCTAAAATACCATGACTCCTGACCTCATTAGAAAAAAGCCACAAGACACATCTCCCTGGACTGCTCCCTGCTGAGTCCAGTGAAATACTGGGACCTTGGCCAACCAGCCAGGTATTCCTTCCTTTCTGCAGAGTGCTGTGGTTTCCTCTCTGCCTTGGAAACACTTGTAGACCCAGAATGAACTCCTATAAACTCATGGGGAGGAGAACTTATGACTTACGCTCTAATTAACCCATAGATGTAATGTGATTGTAGCACATCGATAAAAGCTGATACAGGGCTTGTAGGGGGAGGGAAGAAAGCAAACAAGCAAAGCACATGTAGGATGTTATCAGGGGGCAGGAGAATTTGTAAGCTGGTCATCAGTGTTTCCCTTAAATATTAATTTTATGGGGAAGTTTATGCAGGACTAGAGCACAGTGGCAGGGCTGCCAGCCCATAGTCTGGGCTAGCCCCTGGCATGACCCTTCCTCTTCCAGCAAGCCTGCTCCACTTCAGAGTGTAAATTTAGGTTGCATATAGAGTGGGACGGACTTTGCATGTGACAGTGTCGTGCCTTTGCTTTCAATGCCTATCAGCTTCGCTAGTGTAGAGAAGTCCCTGCTTCTAACAGCAGACAGCTCTTGCTCCAGCCTGACGATTTGGATGCTGGAGTCTCTACAGCGGTGTTTGAAATTCATGTACGGGAAAGGGGAAGGAATACTGGCATTTGCATGCATGTGGCTTACTTCTTTACAGAGGTTGTCTGCAACCCATGAATCATGGATGAAGTATTCGTACAAGGTGGCTTAGTCTCTACAGAAGTACCTCTTCAGTGCATGGAGGAGGGTGGTGTGTCTCAGCACCTTCTTCTTTCTCTCTGCCTTCTCAGTTCAGTACAGGTAGGTGGTCCTGGCAGTGCAGAATAATCTTCCCTTTCACAGCTGCACTGCAGGCAGGGGATCGGGGGACGAGGGCTTTGGTTGGCATTTGTGGACTAGGGATGACTAATGTTTCCTTGTCACTAACACATCACTGCTTGCATCAACCAGGAGTGTCAGAGCAGCTTGGTGCAAACCAGCTGAGTGTCATCAGTGATTTGTCGCGGTCGTTAGTGAGGTGTGAAACACCGTATTGGCAGGCTCCCGCGGGTGTGCGGCGCTGTGGGGTGCTGTCTGCGGGGCCTGTGGACCCCTCTGGGACACCCGCACGCGGCGGCTCCCATCTGTACTGTTCAGCGTTAAATATCAATATGAGCCTGTTACAGAGAGGCCAGGGGAAGTGGGAATGGCAGCTCAGCGGGCAGTGTTGGATCGTGTGCTGGAGAATGATTGATTTACTTACTTAGGGCTCCTTTCAACAAAGATTCAGATCCATTGGGCTTGGGTTTCATAAGAGTTGGGGAGATGAGGCTATTTCAGCAGCAGAGGAAACCACCAGTTCTTCAGACCTTTCACATCATGGCACTTACGCATTTCTTTAACCTACCGCAGAGCGTTGGGGCCAGCCCCACTGCCAGTGGGAAGCCCTTCACCCTGCCACCAGGTTGAGCCACCATCAGAGTTTCAGGTGCTGCAGCAGCACAGGGGGAGTCTTGGAAGGTTTTGGGGGCTCTGGACCCAACCCAAGCCTTGCAGCAGCAGCACTGGGCAGATGCAGCCCCTCGTTGCAGGGGCTGCTCAGTAACTCTCCAGCTTTTGCTTTGCTGCCATACACAGAAGGAAGGAAAGTTGCAGCCTGGGCTTTGTGAATGAGAAGGACCATCCTGGGAGCAGCAGGGCCCTGGAGTCGGGTGGTCCCAGGGCCACTTCACTAGTGACTGTAACTGACTTACTAATTTGGGAGACCTTTCTCGTGAAATGCCTGTTAACATGCCCGAACACTAATTGGGACAGAGAGACCCAAGCTGACTCAAGCACCATGCAGACCCCTGGTGTGGTGTCGCCCAAACTCCATGCCCAGGCTTTGTTATGCATGTTCTGGATCCAGAACATGAGTCTATCATGGTCCAACTCGGTAGAAATTGCCAGGTTTATTCAAGCCAGTGATTCATCGGCTCTGGGAGGCTTTCTCAGGGCGTGGGCAGCACCAGCTGCTTCCCAGGGAGGTGTGAAAGGGCCCTGACAAAACAGCTATGCAATACCCCAGGGAAGGTGTCGCTTCCTGGCAGCAGCGCTTGGCCTGGAGCATCAACCTTGTCCCCAGTGAAAATACAGCAAAGCACACTCATGTAGAGCACAGAGATTGTAAGGAAAAGGTCTAAAAATGTTTCCCTGTTTAAAATGCTGCCTGAGGAGGGCAGCCGCTCTTCCTTACAGCTGCATGCGGCTTTCCCGCAGAAGAGTTAGAGCCATCTGCCCCCTCCTCCAGACAGGTCTTTGGCTGACAGCAGCAGTTTTGATGGGGCTGCCTGGTTCTCCTGCATGTCTCTTCTCTACCGGGACTCCCTTTAGTTTAATTACCACCTCTGTGCCCATTTACCACTAAACTTTCTGAGACTGTTTCTTGGCTGCAGCCGCCAGTCTGAATATTCTATAACTTGGGGGGGGAATCAAATATCTGTTAGAAGTAGCCAAGTTGCTAATGGAGACAGACCAAGTGTGATGTGCATCACCTGAGGGCTCAGCACTTCGAAGCGAGAAGAGGAGGAAGCGCTCAGCTACTTAAGAGAGGGATGCAGAGCTGTGGGAGTGAGCTAGATGGCACTTGTTGAAAAGAGACCTATCCTGGAGGATGCTCTAGCTACCTGTGAGAGGTATCTGCAGCTCTGCCTAGTCTCTGCTGATACCCCATTCATTGGGAAGGTAGTACAGTAGAGAAACGAATGGGAATAAGTCCAAAAAGCTGGAAACATTGGATGTTATCTGCAAAATGCAGGTGGAAGAAATGTGTTCTCTCTTAGAGAATTTCCACAGATTTGAGTCCCTTGTGTCTTTCTTTATAATGTCAGTGCTTAAAAATGTGACTGAAGAAGGAAGAGAACATTTTTGCTACTGTTAAGCTAGCAGCTGGTTAGTGCTGGCTATTTATTGTACAGGCCAAATAGCTCAGATGAGGCCTGGTTTAAAATGTGCAAAATGGCTGCTGCTCTCAGGAAGCAGGAAAATTTGGAATCTTTTGTGTTTTTACTTCTTAGGAGGCACAGTGAGCTGCAACGCCTTAGCTTAGGGTAATGAGCCTCTCATACCTGTGCTTACCCACCAGGTAACAGCAGGTCAATGGGGCTCCTGGTAGAGTTGTGGAGGCTTAAATAAGGACAAGCAAGTTCTCTAACGATCCCTGCTGCACTCCCGGAGGAGGTTCACCTCTGATAGTGCTGTCTCCTACTGAGTGACCAGCATCATCCTTTATTTCCAAATATGCTTCTTGTACTTCTGTGGTTAAGAAGGATTTAAGGCTGTTAGCAAGAGGCAGTGTACTGTTTGGGAAAGGCCTGGCTCTGTGTTGTGCTTCCTTCTGGGTGCTGGTCTGAGCTCTGTGCTACTGAGATATCCAAACACTTTTTTTTTTTATGACAGCCAGTCACAGGTCTGTTCATGATCCACAGTGGAGCTTCCAAACCTGTGTGCAGTTGTACTAGGATGCTGTCCCTTCTCCAAATATCTAGGCATTCAGTTCTTCCAGTTCTGATGATGTTGCTTTTTTTTTAAAAAATACCAAAAAACCACAAAACAACAAAAGACCAAAACACCCCAAAACAGCTCTGAAGTCTGAAAACAAATTACTAGTTGCCACTCTGATTTCACAAGTGTAGCATCCATGAACATCAAAAACAACCCTTGTCCTGAAGAACTTATAGTAGTTGCGTAGAAGCGTGGCTTCAGAGGGGAAGAGGAGCAGAAGGAATGACCAGACAGGGACCTGCCCCGCAATGGGTAAGGCAGTGCTGGAAAGTGGAACTCATGTCTTTCAGACCCACAGGCCTCCCCTATAAGGCTGTGTTTCAAATACAGAACAATGTATTTTAATCAAATGTTTGAGAACATCTGTGGGAAGTGACTCTGCATTTAGCAGCTGTTTGGGTTTGCTGCCTGCTGAAGCAGAGTCTGCTCATTGCCTATGAGGCGCAGCACCGTTCCTGGCTGGTCTGAACACGCTGCTGCTTTTGCCATGCATCTGATTTTAAGTTCAAAAGTTACTGTTTTGGGAGAGTGGTGTGGCTGACTGAGTGGTCTGGTGATGGGCAAGGGGAGCAGGAGAGCAGGCTGGGGTCCAGCGGTGGGAGTGCAGTGAGGCAAGCCTGCATTCAGACTCCCTGGCTCAGCTGCGGGCTGGACCTTGCAGAGGTGTTTAAAAGGTAAGGGAAATGGTGAGATGGGGACAGGCTTAGAAAATGAGGATGCTGCCATCTCTCAGGGATTCCTGTCTGTTGGGTAAACTGTTGCTTCCAACTTGATACCTTACTCAGTGTGACGAGAAACGCTGTGGACTGAGCTGCTCTTCTGTGAAAGTGTGCTCTGCAGCGAGTGAAGCTCTCTGTGGAGCTCAGTGACCCAAGGAACTAGGTAATGGCAGAAGAATCATGGTTGAGTTGGTGGTGCTTCCCTGCAAAGACATACTGTCCCCTCCTGTCAACACCTTTGGAGAGTCAGCTTGGTTTTATTTCAAATACATTTGAATACCTCAGTCTGGTGAGATGGGATTCCTCTTCTCAGCTACCTGCAAGCTGGCTCTTTCTGTCATGTCCTGCTCCTTTTCCCACCAACTGCTACGCTTGTCAGCACAGATCTGCCCACAGCACGAATCCCCATGGCTGTGGGAGAGGCAGGCAGAGCCTATCTATGTGGTCCTTGCTTACTCCACAGGTTCCTCAGGTTTGGTGCCCAGTGACAGGACAAGGGGCAATGGGCACAAACTGAGGCACAGGAAGTTCCGTCTGAACATGAGGAAGAACTTCTTCCCTCTGAGGGTGACGGAGCACTGGAACAGGCTGCCCAGGGAGGTTGTGGAGTCTCCTTCTCTGGAGATATTCAAGACCCGCCTGAACAAGATCCTGTGCAGCCTACTGTAGGTGACCCTGCTTTGGCAGGGGGGTTGGACTAGATGACCCACAGAGGTCCCTTCCAACCCCTACTATTCTGTGATTCTGTGATTCTGTGATCTGGGCCAGGCAAGCAGCTATTTTCACTGGTAACATCAGTCTGTCTCCTGCAGGCCAGACACTGGGGGAGGGATGGTGACTCCCCATCGCCACAAGCAATTGCTGGTGTTGCCAGTTCAGGGGTCCACAAAGTACATTTGTGGTGCCCCAAGAAAATTTATTCCTCTTTCTGAAAGCTATGTGAGGTGGAGCAGCACCTTCTGTTTATGATCCCTCTTGCCAGGCTTTTTAACATTTTTTATTTAGCAGCTTGAGAAGAGCTCACCAGCAGGCAGTACCTTCCCTTGGAGCCATGGTCCATGCTGTCCCTCACCATGGCAGGCTGCCTGCTTGCGGAGTGTGTTTTGCTTGCTGTTTAGCTGTTTTAAGGACCTGCTCACCAGCTAAGCTTTGGAGAGATTAATAATGTCTCTTTTCCGTACAATGTCCTTGACAAGCCAGAAATCCGCCCATTCACTGTTTCGAGCAATTAAAATGATGACATGGCCATCAACCCCCATGCAACCAGTTGGCGAAAATGCTCTGCAATGGACGCTCCAGTCTTCGACGAGTGAATTTGTATGTAGTTTGGCACAGAACAGCCCTGCTGACTTCCCAGGCCGACACTGCTTTGTTACTCAAATACAAACATCTAAAACCAGCATTAGGCGCTGCGAGCCGCGCCAAAGCCGACTGCTGTCATCGTATAATAAAACAGCATGTTGAGGTTTGCTATTCTAATTGGGCGGCCAGGAACCCCGGCGGATGGCGGAGCTTATTTATTGATTGCTCTTCAGATCAGAAACTGGACGGCACCGCAGGGAGCTAGTAAAGGAGGAAAACCATTTTAAATGTACTGTAAATGCTCCTTTGCAGGATTAATGAGTGGGAAACTGTAATGTGTGTTAACAGGATGCACAAAAAAGTAAAAGCTGGTAAACTTGCATGGCTTTCCCTTCCACAGGAGAATTCTGCTTCAGCAGAGATGGGAGAAATACAGGCTGTAACAAATGTTGCTTTATTACTGGGGCCTTATAGTGGAAAAGAATCTATATTCTTACACTGAAAAATTGGGAGTTCTTAGAAAATATGGAGGGAAAACACTTTACAAAAAAACCCAAATATGGGGGGCAGTTGGAGTCGGCAGAAGTGAAAACCTTTCCTGTTGGCTACTTATTCCCTCAGGGTTAGCTTGCGAAAGACATGAAACACATGCTATGCTCTATCTCCTGCATAGCTGCAAGGGATTCACCAAGCAAAATACCCAAAGGTGGCTAGAGGGAGAGGGACAGGCTCCCCAGCTCTGTAACAGCCACAGAGCTGCGAATCACCCCACTGAGCCGCCACTCATCGTGCAACATGTTCCCATCCTCAACAGCTGGTCCAGTTGGTGTGAGAGAGAAGAGCGGGGTGTGATCCTGTTTCTCACTTTGCTGAGTGTTTGGATCTTCCCCCAAAGGCTTTGCGTGGCTCTGGTGTACTTTCAAAATGCCTGGGAAGTGGACTGACACATTAATGCACAGATGTGCAATGAAAGTATAAAAGCCTGTAGTGTCATTTTAGGAACAAGTGCTGTTCCCATGGTTTGCCAAACTCTTACAATTATTGTAACACCTGCAGCTTGCCTGCAATTCAATCCTGGGTGCTTTGTTCCTGCTTGATCAGCTCATTTATAGCTGCCTGTCATACAGGAGTTGCCCTCTCCAGCACAGTGGTTGTCATTACTGGAGCAACTCCCGTGAGCAGGGCAGTAGGCAGGAGGGGAGGTGTGAGTGCTCCGTGCCTCCCTTGGGCTGTTCGTGATCCTGGCTGAAGGAGGCAGGTGACAGGCACAGCCAGGGATTAGCACGTATAAGTCCTGAATTTTAGGAAGTCTAATGTCTTCATAGTGATCTGAATCTTGTAGAATCACTGATGAGCGAAATATTAATGAAGTTAAGTAAACCAGAAAGATGCTGGAATCTCTCAGTATAAGGGGATAGTACTGCATGGGAAACAAACTCATCTGCAAAGCCTGTTTTGTTTTAATGTGATATCACCCTCTGTTTGCTTCCCTTTTGCGTCTGTCCACCTGACATTCAGTCTGAAATATGAGCAGCTTGCAACAGGGGCTATTTTACTGGTGTTTATAAAGTCTGGAGATCTTGGGCTGTGATGTTGCAAGGGGCCTGGGTAATCTCTGGTAGAGCTAGACCTGATCCTGAACTGAAGAACTGTCACCAAGATCAAAGGGTTAGATGCTTTGACTTCTGCAGCCATCCTGTGACTTTTAAGACAGGGGTGGCAGCATCCTCAGGGAGACCTGTTGGCCCATCCACCCATGGGTGTCTCCCGGGCCATCCACCTGGGAGGCAGTTGTCCCCAGACCACGCTGTGCTCAGAGATCTGCTTTCAGGATGCCTTGGCAGACTTGGATGCAATGGGCTGGGCTGTCTCCACAGGGCTCGAATGCTTTGGCGGTGACATGACTGCTTCGCTGCTAGAGCTATCAGTTCAGCCCTGCTTGAGAGATCTGCACTCGTGCTTAGACCACCAAACACTTCTGCAAATGAGAGGGCCCTGTTTTTGTTATCCAAGCCTTCCTTGTGAAGCATGAATGATTTCTTAAGCACAGAGAGGCTTCTGATGCAAGTATTCGTTATCCACCCCGGTTTGTTACAGATGAATCATAAAGTAAATTTCCTGAAACAAAGCACACAAAAGTAGATTGATATTTGACTTGGCTTGGCTTGATGTTTTCCTTTCTGTGTTTCTTTTTTTGTCAGTTTGGCAACTACTCTAGGTTTTTATCCAGCTTTGTTCCCTCCATGTCATCCCTCTAGAGGTTTTCACAGATCACTCTGAAGTAAGGAAGAACCACGCAAAAGGAGAGATAAACAGTCAGCACAGAGGTAAGAGCAGAACAAACATATCGGGGTGTATTATTCTTTTGACCAAGGTCTTTTGGACTCACCTGGGGCATCTTGACAAAGAAGTTTGATTTCTAAAGTTGTGGATCTTATTTGCAGGGGACTCCCCTCTACAAAACACTTTGCTGTAACTGAAGAAGCGAAGATTGGCACGCCTATGGGCATTCAGTTCTGCTGAGAGTAACTTCAGGTTATGGGTGGAAAAGTCAAGTAAAACTTGCAGAATGACTATGGAAAAAATTCTTATCATAAAGTATAGCCAAGTTCCAGGGCACATTTCAACTTGTTGGTTTTGGGGGGGGACACCTCTTTGTTACCATCTGTCCTCGGCCTTCAACGCCTCTGTCAGTGAAAAGCTATTCTCAGAAGGAATCACCTTAGAGGCAATTTGTGATCTACAGAGCCTGACTTTGAGATCATATTGTCTGTGGACTTCCATGGGCACCCAGGGGATAGATAGTAGGTGTTGGGAGCAGGGAGGAGGTCTGAGGAGGATGTAAGACTTACCTTATTTTTGATATTTTTTTCCTCCCATCTCACTAAAGGGGTTCTGCATTGGAGGATGAATAGTGAAGATGAGACATTACTCACCACCCATTATGTCTCAAAGGCTATCTCTGCCTTTGAGAGCAGCTGCCAGCATCTGTCTGCAGCAATGTTTGGGCCACCAGCTGTGGAAGGTACTGGCGCAGAGGGCTCTCCTGTGGCACATCCAGAGCCCCTGATGCCTTCTGGTTCAGCCAAGCTTTTATTTTCCTTGTTGAGGAGCCTTCTAAGGGGATACAAAAGGGATCTGTCTTACTGTGTGGAGAGAAGCACAAATAAAAGCCACCAGGAAAAGGAATGGAGGGTTATTTTCAGGTTGAGTCTGCACTAGCCAACAGTTTTGTATTCTCTTAAAAACCAAAAACTCACTGGAGTCAGTCCTCTGGCAGTAGAGAGCCTACTTTGGGGAGGCTTTCTTTCTGGCTGCTCAGCAAAACAAATACACTCGGGGCATATCTCACTCTATGGGCAGGGTAACAAGCAAATAAAACCAATCAGCCCATCTCCAGGTGGCTTTTGATGCCTTTTAGTAGCAACCTACCTGCCAGGAGCATCGCTGCTGCCCTGCTGAGAGCTGAAGTACTGACGGACTGGAGCAGGCGCAGCTCTGCACTAACGGTGGTGTGTGTCTGCCTGTCCTCTGGGCAGTACTACGGTGTGAAATAACGTCGTAATTCAGTGCGGCAGGGGTGCTGAGTGCTTTCGGCTTGCCTGAGGCTTCAGGAGGTCTTAGTCCCAATCCTAAACACCAAGCGGAAATCTGAGTGTCTGGAGGCCAAGCCCACCACCCTTGAAATGGGTGGCAAAGCCAGCATTAGTTCCAGAGGACAAGTGTGGTTATGCTTGCTGCTGGCTCTGGTACGTCTGGGATCCAGGTGACAAAGGCTGGCTCCAGCATGTCCTAGGTGGGTATTTTGCAGGCAGAGCACTGTCTGGTGAAGCCAGACCTTGAGGGTCAAATCCTCTGCAGACAAAGGCAGATGCAGGCGTTAGTGCTTTTGGAAAAGCTGGGCAGTTAATTATGAATGGAGCATGTGTACTTGCCTACTTTCAGGGGACACAGAGCATAAGGGTATCTGCCTTTGTGCAAGATGTGTACAGGCATACAGTGAAATACAGCGACAGTTAAATGTTAATGCTCACAATCTGATTTTTGGCTGTCTTCCTGCATGACTGCAGATGTGAGTTTTCTGTCTGGGTTTTTTTCGGGGGGGGGGGCGGAAATGAGGGGAAAGTCTTGAAGAACAAAGGATCTGAGAGTCTTCCACATGAGATTTGAAAGCTCTCCTAATCAGAAAAGAGGGAATTATTTAGAAACCAGCCAAACAAATCTCAGGTGCCAATTAAAAGCAAAACAATCTTCCACTGATATTTGGAGTGGTCTCTTGCTGCTGGAGAGGGAACAGCATCTGTGGAAGCCTTCCAAATCATGCATTTGAGAGTCACTTTCATTGACACTGACCTAATGGCTCAGGTGATTTGGATTTGTTATAACTATAATGGGACTTTGATTATTCCTTCTCTGTGCATCATAGCAAAGCCAGGAGACTTCTGGACAGTGTACAGTGGTCTTTGGCTGCAATACTGTGGTTATTCAGTGGTTAATAGCAATAGCAGCCATTTAGAGTTGCTTAAAGAAAAATAAAGCCTGGGCAATGAGTGAAATAAATTTTTTACATCATCAGAGCAAGGCAATAATTTTTTGCTGTTTGCTAGCAACAAATACACCAAAATATACGGAAAGCTTAAATTATTTTACTGCTTGGGCAGCTTCTTGACAACTTGTGAAGCAGCACTGAGGTCGCATGGTCCTGATGTCTGAGGATGAGCAGCTGCAGGGAGCAAGAGCAAATTCGACAGGCGCCTGTGGCCGCAGGAGGGCAAGGCTGGGAAAAGCCCAGCTCATGGTGGTGCTGCTGAAGCCCACGTAAGCTGCGTGTGCCCCGAGGACGAGCCTGGCACAGAGAAGGGAATCTCAGCAGCAGGAGCTGGAGGTAAGGTAGGGCTCATTGGCTCTCAGTGCAGGATGTGACTGTACTGCCCAGGGGACTGGGGTTTTCCACTTGCTTGTGTGGAGGTGGGAATCCTTCAGGCAACCTCATTGATTGAGGTTTAAGCAGAAAGTTACTTTTCCAGAACTTGGTTTTCTCGATTCTTTTGCCCTCTGGTTTCATGAGTCTATGTGTGATAGGTCACTCAGGGAAAGGTGTGGGGATGGTGTGCCTCTGTGGCTGGCTTCTGATCCTTCCTATCTGTTTTGCATGCATGTGATATGCTTGTGTCTGGGTTTTTTTCATTTATTTTACTTTGTGTTGCTGCATTGATGTATTTATGTCATTGTATAATCAGAAAAGTCTAGGGTACTAATTACTAGAAAACCACATGAGAAAATTGGGCTTTTGTGCAAATGTTCCTATGTTAAAGTACCAAAAATAATTTGATTTAAACACAACTAACACTAAAATACATTTTAAATTGGGACCATTGAAATTCACCTCTTGTTTGTGTCAAGGGCTCCAAAACATTCTTTTTCTAAAATACAAAAAAAGTAACATAAAAGCCTAAGGCTTCTAAATGCCATCTCTTAAAAAATAATCTGGATTTCAGCTGGAGTTTTGTAGAGACGAAGCGAACCTTTTAGTGACTGAGCTAAGCAACCCTGAAAATCAGCTTTGTAGTACTTGTATCAATGGACTGGCTATAGAAGTTCAAGTTCATTATCATGGCACCTTGCTACAAACAAGTGGTGGGGCAGTACTGAGAAGCTAAGGTTGTGCTATGGGCTGCCTTGAGGAGCTATAGAGAAGTGGGTATGTGGGCACTCATAATCTGAAATGTTTTGCATTTGTCGGTGGAAAAACAGGACTATCTATTAATGTGCATTTCTAATCTGAACTCTTGCTTTCAGCCTGTGTTTTTAAGGGTAAAGGACCGGAGGGCAGTAGTGCGCTGCTGTGAGTTGCGTTGCTGCCAAACTGAATGGTTCCTCAGGATAGCTCTTGGCCTCAGAGACAGCACCAAAGGGTTCCTCTGCAGTCCCACGGGTGAGCTGGAAGTGGCTGGTGAGCATCCAGCATGTGGAAACCGCAGCCCAGCATGATGGGCTGTGCTGCAGGTAGTTCCTAGCCCTCGTTGGGGATGGCAAGACTGGGACACGGAGGGGCTGTGCTCTGCCTCCATCCATCTGTTAGCAGATGGTTTTCTTCTGCTCTGCTCTTTTCTGAGCAGCAAAGTGGCAGAGAGCAGCAAAGCCCCGGGTTGCCCTGTAAGGCTCAGGAACAGCTGATGAGATGTGCTGCACTTTCCAAATCATTCTCACTTCTCTGTGCTTTTACTTCCCCCTTGTATTAGTATTAATACAGAAGCAGCTGGCTGCTGTCACTCTGACTTCCAAAGATCTCCAGTTCTGGACTGGCTACGCAGAAGGAGTCCCCAGTAGCACGCACCAGTGACTTTTTTCCTGCATGACCCCCCTTCTCCTGCCTAATCTTCAAACCCAGATGCTCTGGTGGAGTTCAGATGTCCCACAGAGGTCCAAGCTAAAGATCTGAAGTGACAGAGAATCTGTCGCATCCTCAGATAAATTGTTCCAGTGGTTAATTAATTACCTTAACTGTTCTGCACCAAGAACAATTTTATTTCTCTGTAGAAATGGTTTTGGTTTCCAGCCACTGGATCTCAAGATGCCTTTATCTGTCAGATTAAAGAGCCTCATCCAATTATTACTTTCTCTGCGTGGACACTTGTGGGCCACTCTCAAGTCACCTCTCAGCCTTCCCAGGGACAGAGTAAATGAATGTCTCTTAGTTCCCTGCTGTAAGGGAGGTTTATCAGCTTCCCATTCTTCTTGCTTCTGCCTGCTGAAACCCCACCAGTTTGTTCTTGTCCTCTTTTCCAGTTGGATGCAGCAGGGCCTTGTGCAGTCTTTCACGTCTTCTACCATAGCTAAAGAACTTCTGGCCACCCACAGAGCCTTGCCCTGCTCTGTGCATCCCAGGGCCAAATATGTCCTCAGCTGCTGCTGTATCCAGGATCAGGCTGATCCCTTAATCCCTCTTCGGTGTCCCAGTGAGAATGGGATGGGGAGCATGGATTGGCCAGCCCCAAGCTCAGGATCAGCCTATTGTGGCCCAAGGGGTTTTTGTACCTCTATTTTGGCATCTGTCCTGGCTATGAATGAAGAAAAGGAAGGTCCTGAGACAGGCAGCTGTGCTGGCTGGGAAGGAGGGACAGCGGAGGCGGGGAGCTCGGCTGTGTTTGGAGTCTGCTCACACAGAAGTTCACCAGTTCCAAGTGAGTGTAATTGTGGAGACAAAGTAGGAGCAGCCTGAAAAATCACAGGGATGGCATAACTTCCAGCCGAGGAGAAAAGGGCCTTTACGAGGTCTTGAACCAGTGTCCTTACCTGCGTTGTGCTGCGGTGTGATGTGTGAGCACTCAGGCACTCCACCGCCGGTTAGAAATGAGAAATTTCAAGGGCTATTGAGCACTCTGTGAATTTTCACTGTGGCTCAGCGCAAAGTTATTTAGCACAGGTGTTTTGGTAATTGTGATGCATTGGGAAAATTCACAGTGCTCAATGGCCCTCAAACTTCCACCTGCTTGGTGTGGTGGTTAAGTATTAGTGCGGTGGATTATCAGATAAAATATGCAGGAGAGACTTGCTGGCTGCAGGACTTTTTCTGGCACTGGTTATATTTCTTTGTTATTCTACGATCATTTTTTTTATCTGATGTATATTAGAAAGACAGAAAGTTGCCTTCAGTGGCTCTTAAAGTTGAGTGTTCCGCACCCAGTAAACCTGACAGGTCCATGTGCCCTCAGGGCCCAGGCGAGAGCGCTGCGGGGAGGAAAGGGACTCCAGACCACATCCCTGGGCGTGCTTAGTGGCATCTCCAGAGCTCCCCTCCTGAGGCTGCACCGCTTCCCAAAATACCCGACTGTGAGCCCCAGGAAGGGCGAGAGGGAAGAAGAGGGACCTCTGCCCACACTTATCTGAATCTGTGCAACTGCAGAGGGCTTGTGAGTCCTGGGTGGAGTTTTCTTTTAATTATCACTTTCCAAATCACCTCTACTCACCATGCTGACTGTGCTAGGAGGGGCCCTTCGGGAAGGACACTCTATCTGTCCTTTCATGCACAAATAGATTGATTAGGCATCTTTGCAAGAATGTGATGTGGCCAAGTACAAAGAGTCAGAAGAAAGCTTTAATTTTACTTCAGCCCTGCCAGTGGAACATTGTGGCAAACACAAATGCTGAACTGATGACAAAGGTCATTATTACAAAGTAATTAAATAAAGAAAATATTGTTTTCTGCTGTCTCTGAAGCTGACTTGCTGGACTGATCCTGTGAGCTTTACTGATCTCTCTGTGCTACGGATGGGCAGCTAAAGCAAAAGGACCTGTGACTATGCGGGATGGCTGAGCTTGCTGGCTGCTGCCATTCGCAGAGCAAACTGATTTTTCATTTTTTAGTTTTTGGAGCTGAATGGACATTAGCAATGTGATTCCCCTCCTTCCCCAGCTTTCCTCCCAGATAAACACACACAGCTGACTGGCTTTGTTCCACCCCGTTGTCTCCATGTATTCACCCCAACCGCAGTCATCATGGGAACGTGCCTGCACACAACAGTTGAATCGAAGTTTTCGAAGAAGGGAGAGTTCAGCATCTGAAAGCAGAAGGCGATAAACAAGAACGCACTGCAAATCCCAGATCTGTGCTGTGAAAGGGGAAGGGTGGCTGGGTCGGCTGAGAGCCCGTTGCTGTATGCTTACATGGACATGTAAGCGCAGGTGAGGAGGAGGAAAGCGGTGGTTGCGGTGGGGATGGGAATATTCGGATCGGGAGCTGTCAGTGTGTCTGTTGTGCAGCTGCCACATTGCAGGAGCTGTCTGTCACCGGAGGACTAACAGGACCTCACCGGCCTAAGGGCAACCCAGCTCTATGCATGGGGGCTGGAAGCCCCTGAGTGCGGCTGGGGATGTTCAGCCTGGAGTTTCTTTTCAGTTTGTGGTGCCTGGTCCTCAGCAACATGCTCCTCCACAGCCCTGCTGACTTGAGTGCGATGGCAGTGATGCTTCCTTGACAGCCAGCTCCAACAGCCAAGAGAGAAGCCTTTCTGCATTTGCTTTTTTTTCCCCCATTGCATTCAGACAGTGTCTTTCTAATCGCAATCAGCCACCTTCTCCATGCTGGGAAGCGTACGTTTCCCCTGCAAATCCTGGCAAGGCTGTGGGCTGGCTTACTGCTTGTAGTGCTGTGGGTTTTTGGCAGGGTGAAGTGCTGACTCTGTGGTGTGTTTGGCTCTTGCAGGCACAGGTGTGACTTTGGTGACGAAAAAGCAGAACTACAACAGTCAAGGTTTGTTGTGAGCAAAATGCAGCCATGTGCAAGAGCGTCCGGAAGATGAAAAGCTGGTGTGTAACTAGAGCTTCCTGCCAAGAAATGCAAGTAAAGTTAATGGGTGGATTTTATTTTAAGCTTATTGAAACATTTAAAAATTCCCAGTTCTGACAAGACTTCAAATGGAAGTTTCATTTGTCTCCTCCCCACCTCACTTTATCCTCAGTCTCCTCTCTCACCGTGATTTTTGGTGTTATTAACATGTGAATTAAGCTCATTTGTAGAAAATAAAGTCTTGACAAGTTGACAAGTGTTGTATAAGACAAGAGTTTGGGCTGGGATGCGTTTCTGTTTCCACAGTAGCTATTGTTCCCTGGGTTAGAAAAGTAGCCATGCACAGTGCTGGTATGGGTGCTTACGCTGCATTTAGCCCCAGTTCACTTGGAAATCTACAGCTGGGACACCGTGCTGGGTGCAGTCATCAGTGCCTGCGCAGGGTTTCTACAGGTCCTACCAAAGCCAACAGATGAACTGCTTTGTTCCTGCTACTGGAATCCGGTTTGGACCTGTGTGTTGCATAGCAACCCTAAATTATTATAAGAACCCTCAAAAGGGTATTAATGCTACTCATGAATAAATACAGTATGTCTCACTCCTGTTTATGAATTGTTTTTATGCTGTTCCCCAGCCGAGTGAAGGCTTTCATCTTCCCAAACAATGAAATTCAAGTTACTGCCAGAAGACTGGTAGCTCTTGCTCAGTGGCACAGCGGCTGTAATTAGTCTTTTTCAGCGCATTCTTGGATTTCACTTTAAGGAGGACTTGACTTTAACTTGTTGCTTATTACTCACAGCTGACCAGACTCAGCTCCTACTTGTAAAAGGGGTTTGCTGGTAAGTGTTAGGAAGAGGTCATGTTTCAGGTGTGGGTGTTTCCTGCATGGATCCTCATTCCCAGATGGAAAGTGCTTACAGCTCATCTGTCTTTGCTTCTTCTAGGAAAAATCATCCCTGAAAGCAAGGGATATATTTTGCCTTTTTCTCTGTCCTGGCTTCAGCTGGGTTAGAGTTAATTTTCACAAGAAGCTGGTGGGGCTGACCCCAACAGCCAATCAAATGGGACATTCTGTACCATGTGATGCCAGGCTCAGTATTTAAGTGGGGAGCTGGCTGAAGGAGGGGCTTTTTGCTGCTCAGGAGCAAGCTGAGCATTGGGTGGTGAGAACACTGCATGTTGTAGATGCTTTTATCAGTATTATGGATTGTTTTCTTCTCCCTTTGCCATTCTGTTAATCTCTTTTTATCCCAGCCCATGAGTTTTTTGCCTTTTTCCTTCTGATTCTCCTCCCCATCCCAACGGGGAAAGGGAAGCAGTGAGAGAGCAACTGCGTGGTTCTTTGTTGCAAATTGAGGCAAAACCGCAACAGATCGAAATAAATTTTTTTTTTTTTGTAGAAGAGGAAGTTTAATTTATCACAAATCAAATCAGAGTAGGATAATGAGAAAATAAAACTAAATCTTAGAACACCTACCCCCCCCCCCCCCTCTTCCTGGGCTCAACTTCACTCCTGTTTCTCTACCTCCTCCCCCCCTACACCAAGCAGTGCGGGGGGACGGGGAATTGGGGTTATGGTCAGTTCATCACACGTTGTCTCTGCCGCTCCATCCTCCTCAGGGGGAGGACTCCTCACACACTTTCCCTGCTTCTCACGGGAGACAGTTCTCTGCAGACTTCTCCAACATGAGTCCATCCCACAGGCTGCAGCTCTTCACGAACTGCCCCAGTGTGGGTCCCTCCCACGGGTTGCAGTCCTTCAGGAACAGGCTGCTCCAGCGTGGGTCCCCCACTGGGTCACAAGCCCTGCCAGCAAACTTGTTCCAGCGTGGACTCCTCTCTCCATGGATCTGCAGGTCCTGGCAGGAGCCTGCTCCAGCGTGGGCTCCCCACGGGGTCACAGCCTCCTTCAGGCATCCACCTGCTTCAGTGTGGGGTCCCTTCCACAGGCTACAGGTGGAGATCTGCTCCACCCTGGACCTCCATGGTCTGCAGGGGACAACCTACCTCACCATGGTCTTCATCATGGGCTGCAAGGGAAGATTCTCTGCTCCAGCATCTCGAGCCCCTCCTCTCCCTCCTTCTTCACTGACCATGGTGTCTGCAGAGTTGTTTCTTTCACATCATCTCGCTCCTCTCTCTTGACTGCCCTTTTACTGCATTTTTCCCCTTCTTAAATATGTTGTCACAGAGGTGCTACCTCTATCACTGAATGGCTTGGCCTTGGCCATCGGCGAGCCCATCTTAGAGCCAGCTGGCACTGGCTTTATCGGGGGAAGCTTCTCGCAGCTTCTCACAGAAGCCACCCCTATAGCCCTCCCCGCTACCAAAACCATGCCACACAAACCCGTAACGTTCTCCTATTCTTTGAAAGCTGTCAGTACTAATTTAATTAGTTGGTGCACAATAACAGTTTATCATTTCCAAGTCTAATGTATTCTAATGTTGTTTATACTGATTTGATGATTAAAGGCCTTGTCAGTCTTTGTTTCTTTTGAAAAAGAAAATGTATTTATTGCCCTTAAAAAAAAACTAAAAGCCTTTGTTGTTATGTAAATAAGACACACCAGATTAAGGACGCTTATTTTACCTGAACAGGTATTTACAATAATTTTCTGTACGCTTCCTGTCATATTTTTGTCTGCAGTGCCCTTGTTTTGCTCTGCAAGATAATTCCTCACCGGAACCGGCTCTGTCATGCGGCACTGTGGCTCTGCCCAGCCTTGGCCCACCCTCACGTCCACCCACACCCTCTTCTCCTTTACCTGTGAGTCCCATCCATCCTCAGAAGGACCCTCCCCGGCTGTGTGCCTGCTAATGGCACCTCTCAGAGCTTCTCCTGCAGTATGACCCTCTTGCACAGGGCTGTTTCTCAGGCATGCTCCCAATGCTCCCAGTTGGAGTGGCTCTGGGACCCACCACCAGCTGGGGAGTCCATGCCTGGGGGTAAATCACAGTGTCTTCAGGGGCAAAAAGCCCAGTTTGGAGGCTGAAAGAGTTCCTTGCCTCTCTGCTTTGCTGATGCAGACAGTGTTGGTGGGCAGGTATGGCCCTGCCTGGCAGAGACGTGCTGCTGTCCTTGAGCTGATGGGTCTTCCCCAACTGCGCTTCCCAGGAACCACGAAGCTTCTACCAGCATTTCACCAAATCCCACTTTATTTCCTCAATCTTCTTGCAAGAAGGAATACCTCCACTTCGCAGCAGAGTTGGACTGAAGATCCAGTCGGGTGAGTAAATGGAAGAAGGCATCTCTGCTCAGAGCAGGATACCATATAAACCTTTCTAGTTTGGGGTGTTAGCTATGTTCTGCTTTATTTTGCTTGCATACATATGGTGTCCTACATGTGGTGGCCATGGCTCTAGGCTGTGTTTCCGGTCCTTGAAAAAGCAGTGTGTTTCTTCCACCTTTCTGCTGGAGCCTCTGCTGCAGTTTTCTGCAGCTGGGTGAATGACCGTGTTTGTGTCTGTCATCAATTCCACAGTCTGTTATTTAAATTACAAAGCTCATTCTTTGCATCAGCGTATGCACAGCAAGTTAGCAATCTATGCATAAAGTCACAGCAGGCAATGATTGTCTCCTAAGGAAGGCAGAAGTAAAGACAGCCCACTGGATTGACAGAAATGTCGCTGAATTCAGATGCGTTCCTGGAACAACTGGTTTTCTTTTGAAGAAAGTTGCCGCTAACACTGTTGCGACTGAGCATAGGTGAGCAGGGTGTTGAAAATTAGGCTGCCAGCACAATTACAACGTGGTGGAAAAAAGCCCCAGTGCCATCAGCTTGTTTATGACCTCAGAAAAAACAAACCCCAGACCTGAACAATTATGCTAATTCTGCTGTGATTTACAGCAATGATAACCAGCAAATGGGCTGCTGGAGCTGCCTGGTGCGTGTGCCGGAGGAGCAGGCAGGGCTCTCATGGGGCTTTCTGCAATGTTTTTCCTTAATGGCTCATTAAGGAGGTTTGGGTTCTGGTTAGCATCGCTTCCCCTTTGGGCATCTCCTCCAGCCGAGGGAAAGGGCCATGTGAGCCCACTGACTTGTCTTCACTAGCGGGGGACAAGGTGGGTGTGGGGAGCTGCACCCTACGAAATGGGGTAGCAGTGATCCGGGCTAGCAGGCAAAGAAGACAGGACAAAGAAAGGAGTTTTTATTATTATTATTATTTTGGTTTTAATTGCAGACCCTAATAAGGCTGCTCTCTCCTTGGCATGGGCAGTGGCCAGGCAGGGAGACAGGGGAGACTGTTTTAGCTGTTTTGCCTCTGCGGTGTGATCTCTTCAGGACAACTGGTAGCAGGCACTGCAGTCTCTCGATTGTGCAAGTTTGAGCTGTGCTGTGCCTTCCTCAAACCCTCGAGCAGCTCTGAGGGCGGTCTCCTGCCCCACCAACACCCGCTGGAGCCAGCGCTGTTTACCTGGGAGCACGGTGGAGACAGCAAGAGCACCTTTGGTCCGCCAAAGGTGCTGTGCCACCTGGATTTCTGAGCTTACTGTGTATAAAAAGGCTATTTTCACAGAGACCACGGGTTAAACTTTCAGCAGACAAAAAGGGAGCTAGAATTTAAAAGTAACTGAGCCCTCCCAGACCATTTCCAGGTATTCTTGCAAGGGAGATTTTTGGAGTCTTGCTGTTTAGTTGGCATGGACTGGGGGGGTGTGTATGTATATACGTGTGCATGTGTATTTTTATTTATACACACACATGTGTGCACGCATGGGCAGGAGCAGTGCCATGGAGGCTCTGAGCTCTTTCTACGTGCTCCAGCCAGGCTCGTTGAGGCAGGCAGCACAGAGCTCATACAGTGGCCAGGCTGGAGGTCCAAGCGGGTGAACCGCTCTGGCTAAAAGCCTCAGCAGGTGCTCTAGCCCAGTGCTCATTCTGCAGTGCTGCCCTAGCTGAAGGCTTTTTTTTTTTTCCCTTTGACATAAGGATAAAATCACTAAAATGAACGAGAATGTTTTTGTTGTTTGGGGTTTTATAATGCAGTATATTTTGGCTGGAGTGAAAGTTACGCTTGCTGGATGTAGCTCTTGCATGCTTCACCAAGCAGTTTTGAGTGATAGGATTACAATGGCATGTCTTAATCTAATGAGTTGAAGCACAAACAGTTATTCTTTCTAAATAAAAATGTGCTATTAAGTGTTATCAAGCTTCTATAGAAATAATTAAAACAGTGGATGAAAAACATTATAAAAGGCTGAACTCTCACCTTGGAAGCAGCACACAATGCAAATCAATAGAGCTGCATTTCTTTACCACTTTATTGACTCACAAACACGCAGCTTCTAAGAGTCCTTCAGGATCCTCCCCCACTTCACAACTCTTATTTTATATCCAAACAGCACTAAAGGAACTTTTTTCCTCTGAAGTTAATGGCATAACTTCCTTCTGTTTCACACTCAAAAAGCACCCGTGCAAGTCACTGGACCACAGAGCATGATTAGATATCTCTTACAATTCGCTAATGATGTTCAGTAGATCAATCAGGGGAAGAGTAATTTTTTTTTTTTCCACCCTTATAGAGAATCATGATCTTTCTCTGAGGGGAATGACCTTGACTTGGTAATGCAGCTAAACTGGGAAAGCTGTTTTGCTATTCAAGCTGAATTTAGACTAGCTAAATAAATAGTAGGCAAAAGAACAAATCTTCTCCCTTAAATAAATGTAAGATATTAAGACCTGGCTTTGTAATGATTATAGTCTAATACACAGCTTGCTGAGAGGCGGTATTTCTTCTTTTTTGCCTGTGTCTCTAACCTTGAATGTTCCATGCATCTCTGTGGAAATGCTTCCTGTTTGCTTTTTTGCTATACATTTTGTGCACACAAACAACAATTTAAAGCTTACATGGCATGGTCAATCAGAGATACTTAACTGGCTCTTTGGAAAACATGAATTGTGCTTTTTTTTTTTTAATACAAACACAAAACAAGTCAGTGGCACCACATTAATCATTCAAGCCGATTGGAAAGTCTCCAAGCACCAGCTGAGTTTAAAAAAAAACACCCAAACAAACAAAAACCACACACACTTTGATAAGAACCAACTGGGAATGAGATTTTTTTTCCCCCAAAAGTTTCAAAAAGAACAACAACAAAAAAAACATTTTGAAGAATTGACAAGAAAACAAATTGAACTATCATGGCCAGTTGTAAGGGCCATGCTTTGGCTCTGGAGAAACAATTCATAAATATTCATTAACCTGGGGAAACATGAAAAATGGGCTTAGACTTATTCATGGGAGTTCCTCTTCAGGGTCAGTGATAGGGTGAGAGAACAAAGACAGGCAAATTGCCATTTTATAACATATTTCCTGGGACAGACAAGATCTGCAGTCTTCTCTCTTAGAAAGGAAAGGAAAAATATCCCTCAAAAGAGAACAAGAAAAGCGTTTTTGTTTCTCCCCACAGCAGAGATGCTCGGGCCTGCCCCACGGGTGATGCACATCCCATGTGCTCCCCAAGCGCCGTGTGACAGCGATGGCTCTGGCCGTGTGTCCCCAGGAGCTCTGCATGTCCTGTCCCCAGGGAGGGGTGCTGGCCTGTCCCCGCAGACTGTGGCACCGCTCCCATGCTGTGTCTGCCCTTTCTGCAGTTGCCTTGGCCCATCCACTCCCGGGGTGCGGGAGGGCCCCTGCGCTCCTCAGCACTCTGCGTCTGTGAGCCACATCCAGGCAGCCCTATGCCCACGGGTGATTAGAGCTCATGGCACGATGTAGCTGATATGGCAGTGGGTTTTTCACAGGAGGAAAATATCCTCTGGTTTTGAATTTGGCAGGGTTGCTCCTGCAGTCCTTCCACACAAAGTCAGTGCACAGCGGAGAGCTAATGAGCTCACAAAGCAGATAGGATGGGAAGAGTCCAAGACGCTTCCAGGAACCATCCCCAACTTACCAGGGGAACAGAAGAGGACTGTGACCTCTGGCAAGATGGCCAGGAGCATGAAGATGTCCATATGTCACCATATCTCTAGGGGCTGAGATGAAGAGAAGTGATGCTCAGGGAAACCTAGCCAGGTCCAGATGACAACTCACTATTGTGGGACTTGGAGTCACTGCCTTCCTCTGCTTCCAGGGGAAAGGCTGTTCCTCTGTTTACTCTTGCATCCCTTGGTTGTCTGTTTAGAAGGTGACATTGGTATTGCCTGTTGCCAAACGCACGTGTAATTTCTTAGCATGGTTGCTCTCCGCTGCCGGGATGGATGGCTATGCGCTGCCATGAGACGCAGAGTGATATTAGCAGCAGAATTGTGGAATCTGTGCGTGAGCCCCTGTGCTCATATTAAAGGAAAAATACGACACAGGCATATGCAACGTGCATTAGCAAATCTAGCAGAGTGATGACAACTAGAACCAGCTGAAGAATCAGACCGCCATTTATCCACCCTCTACAGCACACACAGTTAATCATGCTTTAATGCCACTAAAGTGAGTAGATAAGTGATTTTAGTGACTTTATCCATCATCAGTTCAGGACGGATACACCATTTGTGACTTCTAATGTTGCGCAGAGAGATGAGAGCCTCAAAACCCAGTAGCTGGGACGAGGGGTCGGAGCCTTGCTGCCACTGCAGGCGTGTGCCGGGAGTGGGACGTGCAGTACAACTTGCAAAGTGTGTGTGGGGAAGTGCTGCCAGAGAGTCTCGCCAGAAATGACACAGGTTTTGTAGACAAGGATTAAACTGAACCTAGGAAAACAATAGCTGCAAATATTTTCTGCTTTGCTATAAGCAACAAAACCATAGAATAAAATCGGTTAGTCTGCAGGAACCAGCTGTTAAATATCAACTTTCCCAGCTCCAGAGGGAAATGCTTTGCCTCGTGGTAGTCGTGATACTGTAATATTGCATTGCATTTTGGCTCTTCTGTGTCTGCAGAGTCATTCCCTCCATCTATTTGGTTACTGCTGTCATCTCTGGTGCCCTCTAATATGCCAGAGTAACTCTTAGCAGAAGCACCAGAGGCTGAGGGGAAATTGGGTTTTCTCTGCCTGAGCCTTTTTGTGCAAGGTTTTCTCTTTGCTGATTATTATCTTGAACAAGCAGAATCCTGAAAAACCAAGGGGGTGGGGAGGGAAGGAGTGCTCATGTTGCTTGAGCTTTTGTACCTTCCCCAGGTTGTTTTCCTCTGCTATCTGGGTTACAAAGATACAATCACGGTGCTTTAATACTCTTGCTCTGGAGCGAGGGATTTCCAGCTCCCCAAGGTGGATTTCACTGAACAACTCTGAGCCTGATGACGCGGGAAGGCAGAGGCTGCGGGACAGGCTGTGCTACGCTACTGCTTTTCTCCATTTCGATTAGAGCTCATCACGTGCTGAGGATAACTTGCTGTAAGGGATAACCAGGCCACACTAAGGCAGCGCGAAGCAACTGATTGCCCTTTTATTGTCAGAGGACTTCAAACTCTCCTCTGCAGCGGGTCACCCTGAGCCTTGCCTTTTATCCCAACCGAGGCATCCCACGGCTGTTTGGGTACAAGGGCAGCATTCCGACTCAGCTGGACGGGGAGCTGCCGGCTTCTGAAGGGCACATCACTGCTGGTTTCTCCTCCTGAATGCTCAGGCATTTCAGGCACCACCAGCTACAAGCAGGGAGTCTGGGGCCCCGTCCCTCCCACTCTGCCTTCGCTCCAGTCTCTTGGTGTTTTCTTTCCCTTGCCCTGCATTGATACTTCCTTCACACTTCTGCGAGTGCTCGATCACCAGCAGCCAGGGCATTGCAGCTGTCTATGTTTTAACTTAAAGTGAGTGGCATCTTTTCTCCTGGCAACAGGCTGCCTTGCTTTCTTCCCCTCTCCTTCGATAAAAAGTGACAAGTGCTCCTTCACAGAGCAGCACAATCAAAGGAGCTGCTCAAAGAGAGCTGACAGTAAGTTGTGCGCTGGCTGCAAGCTGTTTTACCGCGGGACCACTTAAATAGAGTTCACATCCTTCCCATCTCTCTCTCCCTTGTGTGACAGTGCCTTGCGCCCTTTCTGATGATATCAGAGCTTGTCTCCTCGTGGCTTATCTGAATAATCAGCTCCGGGATTTCTAAACCATTTTAGAGGGATTTTTTTTTGTGGTTCTGCAAAGCTCTCCAAAATGTCGTACGATGCGGCTCAGAGCCATGCCAGAGGGCTTTGCTCCCCGCTCTGCCCCTCAGCACCCTGCTAATAGCTGGGTCAATGCATAAGGAGCTTTTCTAACCATTTCTGGATGCACTAATGTGTGTCTGTAGCACTGGTTCAGGCAATCGCAGACATTCTTTGGATGGAGGATCGCATCTTACTCGGTGCCAGCGCTGCCTAGCAGCAAGGGAGCCTCTCAACAGTGCTGCAAATCAATAACGTCTGTAGTTCTCCTCCAAATTCCCTGCAGCCAGGGAGTTTACCTCTCCCCTGTCTTCATCTTCAGCAGTCCTCCTCAGCACTGATGGGCATCTGTTATGCACTGTCTCAGTGCCAAGCACTTGCAAGTCTGTGTTGGAGGCATCTTGATTGGAACCGCTACCGTTACTGGTAGCAAGCAGACGATGAGCATCTGCATTACCCAGTGTAGCTCCACTCTCAAAGGGAGCGTTTGTCAGGCTCCTTTTGGTTTGCAGTGGCTGCTCTTATGGTACGGCAGTCAATTCAGCAGACGTCGGTGTAAGCGTTGCTGGTGGATAGGGCTGCTCCCCTCTGCTCACCACTGTGGCTATGGGGAGGGCAAAGTCAGCGTGACAGGAGCACAAGCTTTACTTTAAGTGCATGCTTAAATTCCACCCAGGGCAAGGCTGCTTTTTGTAACCAGCCTTGCAGTTAGGAAGGGGAATGACTGTCATGGCCATGTGGGCTGGCACAAATCCATCGCTAGTGTAGAGATGTCACCAGGAGGGCTCCCAGCAATGGATGATGGATTGATTGTCCAGGGATGGCTCTTTGCCTTATGCTGAAATCTGAGTCTGCCTAAATCCCACTAAATTTGTTTGGACCAAGTGCATTTTAATAAGAAGTTTTGAATTCAAAAGAAGTCACCACTTGCAGCTTGGCCTGGTTTAGATCACCAGTCATTTCAATTTGGCCTGTTTTCCTAGAGATGACCCAATAACATGCACTGGACTCCAGCACATTTCCAGGAAGGCATTGGTCTTAATCTTTCTGTGTTGATTGTTAGTTTGGGTTTTTTTTCTTATTTGTATCTACAGTACATTTCAGTGAGTTATCACCTTCACTGTTTTTTATTTTACTTTTTATCTTGCTTGTTATTTACTTGGGGTTTTTTACCCCTCTAATTTAAATGAAAGTGCCTTTAGCTAGCAGATGTACATTGGTAAGAGCATTAGGAAGTTCAGAATACTACTTTGCAAGGAATCTCCTGCTGCTGCTGTACTAATGAAACTGAAACACTCTTCCTTGCGGTGGTCTGTGTAAGATAGCTGGACTTTCTGCATTTCATAATTAGTTTCTGGATGATTACCTATTAATATTTTCATGCTTGATTCCATGCCAGTGTCTGCTTTTGGCCAAGGTTTCTTTTGGCCATCTTATTTTGCATATTTGGACTAAGCAGCCCAAGAAAACACTGCTTCTGCTGAAACTGGGGAGACTGCACTTGCTGAGCAGACTGGGGTAGCAATTTGGGAACTTCAATAATTAGTTATTCGTTTCCAGAAGTCTGCTTTATACAGCACATAAATGTGAACTAACCTTTAGGAATCCTCTGCAGCTTTGACACCTAATATCAAACTTACACTTTGCAACAGGACAGAGAATGTATAATTTATGAGCTAGTGAAGTATCTTTAATTAAACCAGTATTTT
Source organism: Opisthocomus hoazin (assembly GCF_030867145.1). Taxonomy (NCBI): domain Eukaryota; kingdom Metazoa; phylum Chordata; class Aves; order Opisthocomiformes; family Opisthocomidae; genus Opisthocomus; species Opisthocomus hoazin. The sequence goes on along the minus strand of NC_134424.1, from coordinate 10,123,640 downwards.
CTAAATTTTGACTTAATTTAATTTTAATCTAACAGAAAGAAGCAATCTGAATCCAGTCAAGGTTTTCCTTAAATACCATCCCTGTTATCTGGGAGGCTTTGAATCAAGTAAGATAGATGATTTTAATTTCCATGTTCTCAGTGTAACACTTGGGGTCAATGTTTGCATACTTATCATAGGCAGTTTACCATTGACAGCCACTGTAACTGTTCAACTTTTCCTTGGTGAAGACCTGATTGACTATTATGCATTGTATTTATTATGTCTCACACTAAAATATAGATGATTGATTATTCCATTATTCTATTGACCAAGGCTGTAACAAGGTGTGACAAATATGTGCCATTACAGTCCATAACCCACTGTGGAAGGTAATGCAGTCAGGTAGGAGAATTTTAATGCGTGCAACTCTCTGGAAAGCTTTAGCAAACTTTCAGGACACTATATTTAAAAGACTTTACCTGAATGAATGCTCTTCATTTCTGCTAGGTACTTTCTAAGGATAAAAAAAAGATAACAGACGCTGATCTGAAAAGCTTAGAATGTGATTGAGAGCCCACTGGAGCCAAGGGAAATTCTTCCACTGACTTGCTGGGCTTTGGCAGGGTCCTGAGAGTAAATTCTCTGTTTATTTCACTGAGAGTTGTGTCAGCCCCTGGAAAAAATCACCATTTGTTAACTGTATTAAAATGTGTAGGGAAAAAAGTGTCTTCTGTCACTGATACAGCACATTAATGTGAATTATGTGCAGATATCAGGGGGACTTATAGTTGGAAAGAGAAAAATCCAGTATTATAAAGCTCTTTATCTGCAACTTGGTATTTGAAATGCATAATTTAATTATCTTTGAACTCCTTTGTTCCTCCTTAAAATAAATCATGGTTAATTTTCCTGTTAAATATCATGCATTGATGGACACAGCACTAGGGATCGCAATAACAAAATGGTGTTGAACCAGCTACTGGAAATTAGTAGTAATAAACAATGCATTTGCTACAAGCCTGTCATATTAATTAGTCTTCAGAATGTGTCAGTGCTTTTCATTTGTATTTAACATTGCCTGAGCTTACTGCCAATTAAATACAATGTTGTTATCAAATCAACTCACACGTGATTACAATGGATTAATGTGGTTATTTTCTTTGATCCAGTATAATTAAAAATCACAGTTGTGATTTTAAACAAGTGTAAAAATATAATCAGTTTGCATACGTAGCTGCCTTTTTTCTTCTAATTTACCTTAATAACATTTGCCTCTAATTAACAGTTGTGGAAGTCCCGGGCCCCATGTAGCAGCTCAGAGGAGACAGCAGCATTGTGCAGGCACTGGAAGAAGCCCCACATGCACTCATGCGATGTTCTTGCCCTCTCCCCAGCCCCACTTGGAGACATTTTCGAGTGAGATTTATGGCAGTTCAGTCCCCAAATCCTCAAGGAGAACTCATCAGCCTCAAGCTGAAAGAAAATACCACCTTAAAACCCAATATTGTTTCCCTTGAAGCCTGATGGCTGAGTCTAACTACCTGTCTGCACCCTTCTTAATTCTCAGGGAGGCTCTAATCGCTGCGAGCACTGCAGCGGGCTGGCTGTGCAGCCTCCTCGTCCCCACAGGACCCGACACCCCAGCAGCCGCGCAGCCAAGAGGTGTATGGAGACACAGGCTCGTGCAAAATTGGCAACGGCAATATGCTGAGAAAATGCGAATGCCCACGCTCCGGCCCCAAAATATCCAGCCAACCCAGCCCCGGCTTTTCAGGCTTTGGCTTTTTGCTGGGTGGGAGTTCTTGATTTTGGGACCTGCTGCTCAGCAGGGGTAAGAAACAGGCAAAATGCCACAGCCCCAACCAGAAGGATGTTGTTTCCCATTGCTACTTCTCTGCTCCTGACAGACAGGACCCAGACAGCAGAAAGGCTGGAGGAGGCTGCTCTTCTGCTGAAGCAGATAGAAGTAATTAGTCAAATCACTGCGGCGCAGAGAGGGACGCTGGTCCATTTCCCGTCAGGCAGCAAATGACTCATTGTATAACAACTTCAGTAAAGGGGTATTTTATTTTAGTTTTTTCCTCTTCCACTTTCAGCAGGGAAAGAGACAGATGAATTTTTCAAAAGGCCACCAAGGCTTTTGTTTGGGAGCTTTGCCTCCCAGGTCTCCTAAGGCCACTGAGAAAGTCACCACCTGAATAAAGGTCATCAGCAGTCGGTCTGGTAGCGATGGAGACCAAAAGCTTTGCTGCTTCTTCAAGAGGCGTAGACATGGTGAGCTGGCGAGCAGCTGGTGGGTAGCTGGTGAGTTGTTATTCACCAGCCTGCTGGATGTATTTACACCATGTGTGAACCAAGTGGTGCTGGATCCTGCAGGAATAAGGCAGCCCTGGTAGCTCAGCACCTCCAACCACGCAACCCCTTTTATCTCCCTTGTCCATGCCAGCGTAGAGAAGGGTAGCACAGAGCAAGGGCATCACTGCCATGCAGCCCCCCCAAAGCACTGCTGGCTGGAAGAACATTTCCCAATAAGCAGAAACAAGTAGAAAAGTGCCATCATACTTTCTGCATCGCTTCCAAATGAGTGATGAGCAGTAAGCACCATGTTTGCTGAAACCTGGCCACTTGAGCTGAGTTTTGCCCACTGCCATGCTTCATCAGATGCCACTGCACAGGGCTTCTGCACTGCAAGAGGCAGAGTTTGCCTGTCCCGCGGTGTGCCCTTCCTTACCAGTTCAGGAAGCAGACGAGAAATAACTAAGTGAAGAATTAAGCTTGAATGAGTGGAAGTTAGCGAAACACAAGCCATGCCTTGCTGGCCCTTCGGTAAGTAATGCACGGTGTTCTGCTGAGGCAGGGCTCTTTGTGCACATAATAAGTAATGTTCCAGTGAGATGAAACCTCAGGTTCCTGATTCAGCTGATATTTCTGGCAAATTGTTGACCTAATCCAGTTTATTCAGGATTTTTCTAGTCTTGGTAGAGCGGCTCTAACAGTGACAGATTTCTCATGCTGTTTCTAACAAATATGCAGGTTTCGTAACTCTGAAAGTTACAGCGTCTTGAAGCACTCCCCGATAATAATTGCCTCTGTGCTCTGCAGTAGCACTGTGTTTATAGGCAAGGAAAAGAATGAATTAAATATTAATTAATAGGATTTAATATAGCCGGTGCTAGCTTGTGTCATAGAATAACACATAGGGACAATTTTAATTTCACCTGACATATGTATATTGATGATTTCTCTCCCGGGCTGGAACCAGAGGATGATGTGGCTGTGCAGTGAACAGGGAGAAGGGCAGCCCAGCTAATGAAAGGTGGCTGTGGGGAAAGGGTTCGGCGGAGCCGTTTGCCACTTGGAAAAGATGTAAAGGAGAAAACAGGAACATGGCCCTTCTTTATGCTCACCTTGGGGAGGAACAAATGCAGAAACCGTCTCTTTGCCTGGCTTTGATGCAGTGGGCTTGATGGAGAAAATACTGCTCTTTTAGAGCAGTTTTCCCTGCTTTATGATAGCACAAGCAAATTTTTAGTCCACTTTTGGATCTGTTAAAATTTGGAGGAATTTTCAGAATTCCTGTGAAGATAACAAAACGTAAGGGCATTGCTTATGCCAGTTCAAAGACAAGATGTGTCAAACGGAGTGAAAAACCAAATGCTAGCTTGTGCTTCGCCACCTATTAAACCCAGCAAGAGGCTGTGATAAAACCCCTTCTCTGAGTGTTACTAAAAGGCTTTTATTAGCAGAGCGCTGCAGCCTGTGGGGACCTGTCATACTGATGTTTCCCTGACAGGGGTCAGAGATCAGACAAACTGCTACAACGCTGCACAGCCAACTTGTCTTTCAATATCCTTTGGCTTCACATTTCACATCACACTAAGACTTTTCTCCAAAATACTTGTTTCAGGTGAATCCCAGGCTGGAGCTTGTGCAAGCCCATAGGAGGGCACCAGCAGTGGGGTTTATGGTCATTTGGGGGGGTGTGACTGCAACCCAGAGGTCAGGCATTGCAGAGCTCACCCTCAGCTGCCATGGGGTGGATCCCCAGCACAGCTCACCCTGCATGGGTGAGGATGCTTGCAGACAGCTGAGGTCCTGGGAATTGCTAATGAAACCAACTGCTCTGCCAGCAAACTATCCTGGGTCCCCCACTGGCTGTGTAATTAAAATGGGGACTGTATGGGTGTGAAGTTAATGCTGTATACATAATGTATCTGTCCCAAGGTAAGCCTTCACATCTGTTCTCTGTAAAACTGTAAGTGCAGGATATAATTAAGCAAGTGAGAAATAGTTTGAGCAGAACGCAGCACTGTCCACCAGTGGCTCACACCGCCTCTCGCTGCAGCAGCGCAGTGAGTCTAACCAGCCAGACTTAGAGCTGGCATAAAAACAGGCTGGAGGCGCTGGTGGTTAAAAACATTTGTGGGTTTGTTTTTTTTTTCTCTCCCCACTTTATTCTGTCATTGAGTACAAGGAGAAACTTTAGTGTGTAAATGCCATCGGTTCTCCATATCACACTGACGTTTCCACGGACAGCAGAACTGCCTGTAAAGTGTCTGTCACGCAACTAAAAATGAAAAAAAAAAAGTCTTCCAGGCTTCTGCAAGCGCTTGTCATTCGTAAATAAGCAGTCACTTAACCCTTGCCTGCCCTCCTTCTCCTGCTGCTGGAGTTGAAGGCAGTGAAGTGCTTGCCTCAACACCACCGCCCTTCTGGGTGCAGGCACTTCTGGGAGAGCTGCTAATGAGACAGAAAAGAGGGGGAAAATAGTTTTCTGGGCATTTTAGGAACGAGTCTGGAAGTGCTTTTATGCTGGGGAGCCAGAAAGGCTCACCCAGAAGATTTGCAACCACAGCCAAACACTAAACTACCCACCCAAGCTTTTCTTCCCACCTCACCTATTTTTTTTTTTTTGTTAAATGTCAATTTGCTTGTCAGCCTCTGGCTTGGTTTTTGATGTCATTTTTTCACTCTTTTCAGCAGGATCCCTTTGCCGAGCAGGAGAGAAACGCCATGGGTGACAGCTCCTCCTTCGTGGCCGGGGCTTCGTGTGTGAGCAGGGGGCTCCAGCAGCGGCTAGGCGCACAGGGGCTGGACAGACAGACATCACGTCTCCTGGCCAGGCTGGTGGCAGGGAAGGAAAGGAAAGGTGTCAGGGCACCTGTCAGGCCTGAAGGCAGCAGCCGGCGGATTTAAAAGTAAGATGTGCGAACGGGGTGTCGGCACTCAGGTGGTTTGTCCTGGCACAAAGACACGCCATCCCGGCCACTTTTCTCACCCACCATCCCACCCCAGTGCTGGCTCTGCAGCTCCTGCTTTGCCAGGGCTTCTAAGTCAATGGCATGCCTATTGGATGCGTGTTGCAGGAATTTTATCCAGTTACACCTGACTTCATTTACAAATACACACACACGTAGGGAGCAATATTATTTCTCTTCTCCTACAATTTAGGTAATCTTCAGTGATGGGTTGTGGAGTTTCTAAGCTAAGTGCTTGTGCCAGCCAGGCCTCAGAGAGCCCCACTGGAGCAGTTTTTCCTTCTGGTGGTCCTGGAAAGAAATATAAACTGCTCTGTGTGTGTATGTACGTACACATGAGTGTATACACACACATCCACCCCCACATAAACACATACTCCCCCACACCCACCCCCTTGTATATCTATATATAGTGTATATATAGAGATAGTGCTGTCTAGGATCATTGGCATATATTATCTACATCTTTTCACATTTTTATCTGCCAGGCAATAAGCAAGTATTATTAGAACAGGGTTGCTTAAATGAAAGCAGTTGGAGAATAGAGTTTTCATTAAAATGCTGCCAAATTATTTGAGCGATCTCCTCACCTTACTTCAGGCCTGCCCAGGGGCTGCAATTGAAATGCCATAACCTCGTTTCTGAGGTTTAACTTGCTTATTGTTTCATTCTTTCATATGCACAAATAGATATACATTAAAATGTATGTATATATGTGCATTTTTATGCATCTATATAGGCTGATTAAACTTAAAGACTGTTTGAAAGACCTTTAGAAATATGTATTCATTCTAATATAGATCTAAAATTATAACACTACACATGCACATAATGAATATAATAAAATATAATATATATTTGTTATTATATAATTATACTTTGTATATTATATAATATGCATGGTAATAAGTATATATTTTAAAATTTATAGTATATGTATATATAGTTATGTTTGTTAATTATACTAATTTTATGTATTATATGCACATATACATATTATAGGCATAAATATACATATATAGATGAATATCCATATATATAGTACTTCTAAAAGACCTTTGTATACTTAAATTTATATGAGATATATAATACATATGTAAATGTATAATAATGTATATGCGTATATAGAAAGGTCGTATATGTAGATACACATGTGTGTATATAAAGGGCTTTTAAAAGGTCTTTATATATACACAAGGAGCACACATATATATGCATATAAATATACATATATACACACATATTAAACATTAAAAAAAAATCTTTTTTAGATCTAAAGACTTTTTTATATAAATACCTGAAAAATGCCTATAGCTGTAGCTATATGTGTATCTCTATCTACAGCTGGCTAATATACGTATTTTGCTGGCCGGGGCTGTGGCCCCACTGCCTGGCTGGGCTGTGCGCAGCAGGTGCCCCATCCCCTGCGCAGAAGGTGTGGGAGCCCCGGCCCTGCGGGCTGTGCAGCACCCGTGCTGCTGCTGCTGTCTCTCCGGTCCAGCAAAGTGCGACGAAGTGCCTGTAGCATCCTGGTTTGAGCTTGTGCCTGATCGTTTGTATTGGTTTCTCTGTCCCTTCATGCCAGTCTACAGGGAAAGGATGGGATTCGCACTTCTCCCCCGCCTCTCAGCATTTCCAAGCATCTGTCTGTGTTTAGACCTGATAAACATGAAGTGTGCTGAAGCTTGTCCTGTGGGAGATGCACAGGTGTGCGCACAGACCCAGGGCTTGCTGTCTTGCAACTGCTAATTTTCATCTCTTGTTTTACTGACAATCGTTGCCTCAACCTAATCAAAAAGCCACTGCAGAGAGTGGCCGAAGACAGCATGGAGCCAGAGCCCTGCTCCCACGCCAGCACTGACGGCTATTGGAGAGGAGGCTGAGGGGCAGAAAGGGATGCTTTTCTTCTCGGCTGCTGGATTTGACTAGAAACCCTGTGTTTAGTGTTTATAGCATAGATACTTACTCATGGTTTGCTTATGATCTGCAGCCTGGTTTATGCCAGGAGAGGTTTGGGATTCAGCAATCCCTTCCCTTCTGGTTATGGGACTCAGGGGGCCTCGCGCGTGCTGCTGGAGGAGACTGAGCCTGCGGGCAGTACCTGGAAAAACATGACTTAGCTGGGGCACAAACATCTGTGCAGACTTAAGGCAGCGCGATGTTTCTACCTGCGTGCAGTTAGCTGAAGTTGTTGTGTTCTTTTGTGCTCTCTGGAAAGACTTTTTTTTTTTTTTTGGCCTTTTTTTTTCTACATCTCTGGCTTTAAATTTATAAAGCGCTTGATCACCCAAGGAGCTGTGCAACTCTGCCATCTTCATCGTGGCACAGCGAGCAGGCAGTGACAGGCCACATGCTTCAGCTCTGAAAAGGGCCTCTCAGTTTAAGAGGAAAAACTTTTAGGAAGGAGCTGGAGGCAGAATTGGATGAAAAATGTCTTAGAAAGACCAAGAATTAGCAGAATCTAAGTGACATGAAGAAGGAAGCCCTGGCAACAAAGCCAGCTGTGTGTAATAGGTCAGGAAGGGAAAGGATGGAGACTTGACTAGGTGGCCCTAGGAAAGACTGTTCAGATGCACAACTTCTACAACCACAAAGCAAGAGAAAGATGGAGGAGGGAAGACTAGAGAGCTGCTGGCTTGCAGCACAGGGCAGGAGAATACAGACAAGCATAATGTCCTTTTCCTTAAAGCAGGAGAAACGTCTGGCTTTTGGATGAGGAGGAAGATTTGGGTGATGGGCCAAAGGCAGCGTGGCAAGGGGACTGAATGCAAAACTGGAGGTTACGAAAGATGTGCAGAAATGAAGTCCCAAACCCAACAGCCCATGTCGAGTTAGGTTTTATGGCTCCTGATTGCCCAGTGGGAACTCGCAACAGGATGTTCTTTTAGGTATTAATACACTTTGTTGGGTTTGTTAGGCACATAAAGAGGGGGCTTGGGTGCCCAATAGCAGAAAGTTGGCAGTCTCTGTCCTCTGATTTTGAAGGATCTGGCCAATGGACCCACAGGTAGGTGCTTAAGAAGTGCATCAGCTCAGGGGTGGGACCGTGTATGTGGAGCGTGGCAAATGTAGTGCATCTATTTAAGAAGGGCTTGCTGTGTGAACAGGGTCCACTACTCAGAGCTTGGTGACATTTTTCTGAGAGAAAGACCATTTACAGAGACATGAAGGAAAATGAGATAAAATGCAACATGATTTACCAAGCAAGCTTAACCTGAAATCCCTAACTGATCTTGCAGATCAAGGAAATCCAACAGTTCTCCTCCTCTGGGATTTCGGTGAATTCCCTGCCTTCGTGCTCTGAATATCTAAGAGTATAAGCCATGCTGGAGAAGATGGGGATTAACTGAATACCTCAGAAATGGGTGGGGGACTGGCTAATAGGGCCCAGGCATGGTGAAAGGAGAGGTTTTTCAAGGACTGGGCTGAAGCTTGCTTTGATCACTATCTATCTTCATTAAGGGCCTCAGCAGAGGGACATGGGTGTTTGCTGACGGTAACTGGTGAGGTGGATGGCACAAACTCGCAAGGAGCTTCAGGACATTTTAGCGAAAGGACCTGGAAGACCGTGAGCACACAGGAGATCGAAACCAGCTTGTACAGCATAGTAGAGGACACCCTATTGTCCCCCAAAAGCCCCATGGCAAGAGGGAGAACACTCTGCTCATTGCACATGGTCTGCTACCCTGCAGCCGTGCACCAAGGCACTGGGCTTCCCAGTGCCCTGCTCCAGCCCTGTGCCTGGAGGCAGTCGGAGCTGCACGTTGGATGCCATCACCTGCGTAAAGCTGTGATATAATCGAAAAATGCTGGGGCAATCCATCAGGGGGCAACCCTTGCCTGTGCAGGCTACACCCCTCTGCGGTGCACGTGCACCCAGTGCTCCAGATTCTCCCAGGGAAACGCTGTATTTTAGCACGTAGGAAGGTACATGTGGGAGACTAAACTGGCTGACTGGAACATTGCTCCTGGCAAAGGCATGTGCTGCTCAACCCTGAAAGGTCTTTTGGGAAAAAGCAGCGGTGCTGGTGGCATCACGCCTGGCTCAGCACGCCCTTCTCCACAGCTGCCAGGGAAACCTATCACAGCCGTGCTGTGGGTTTTCTTGCTACGCTTCTCCGTGCTGTCACCCATCTCTCTGCATGTCTAATTTCTGACTAATGTAAATACCCACCCCCTTCTTTAGCATAATGAATACTAATTCCTTAATATGTGTTATTTTCTACTGTATCTCCATTTCCCTGCTATCCGTCTTAAGAGCACCAACAATTGCTATCACCGTTTGTCTGCTGTGTGTATATAATTAGAACAGTTGGCTCAGGTAATTACTTTTTGCTTCCTTCAGTTCCTTACTATGCTTTGCACTACTCTGCCTTGCTGGGGATTTTCTTGATTTTAGACTCTTTGGAGGAAGTTTTCAAAGCAGGGTATGTGGCTTTTAACTCTACTGCCCATTGAATTGGAGGCCACCGGCTGCTAAACCCTCGAAAACCTCTGAGTTTGCTAAAAAATCCTGAGCAGCTGACACGCTCTCATTCTCCAGTTCTTACCCCTGAGGCTCTAAGTGGAACTTGGTAAATGATATTTCTGAAAGTGAATTGCCTGGTTGAGAAAATTGCCTGGCTGGTTTTATTCCCCCAGGGCTGCTCAGCGCACCCCCAGCGTGCCCCGGGAAGGGACATGCAGGAGCTGGATCTGGCCAGCCCCTCGCCTTCTGCTGACTTGCCGTACCTACATGGAAACCGGCAGTGGTCGGCGGCCTATGAAGCCATCCTCGCTCCAGCAGCAGGGAAAGGAAAACTCCCAGTGGCTGAGGGATTCATATGGAGACACAAAGCAAAGCCATGTCAGAGAACTGGGAAACTCCTGCTCTCCTCCACCACCTTGTCAGAGTTTGTCTTGAAAGACTTCCTTTCACAGGCAAGTGTCTGTTTAATTACAGCTATTGCAAAGACAGTTAATAGCTGATGAACATGTCAGTATATTTTAATTGAATATATTGAGCATGCTGAACAAAACCACAGCTCTTGACCTTTCCTGTAAGTGAAATGTTAGGACAAGATTTTCTGCATTCAGAGCCCAAGGAAAGCATGGAGGGGACCACACACTGGTGTTAATGGGAGCCATCCATGTAAATCCCTTTCATGACAGCTCCACAACTGGCTGCTTACTGTCCAATTATTTTTATTTCATAGAATCATAGAGTACTTTGGGTTGGAAGGGACCTTTAGAGGTCATCTAGTCCAACCTCCTGCAATGAGCAGGAACATCTTCAACCAGATCAGGTTGCTCAGAGCCTCTGTCCAACCTGACCTTCGATGTTTCCAGGGATGGGGCATCTACCTCCTCTCTAGGCAACCTGTGCCAGTGTTTCGCCACCTGCATTGTAAAAAATGTCTGCCCTGTATCTGCCCTAAATCTACCCTCTTTTAGTTTAAAACCATTACCCCACCTCCTATTGCAACAGGCCCTGCTAAGAAGTTTGTCCCCATCTTTCTTATAAGCCCCCTTTAAGTACTAGAAGGCTGCTGTAAGGTCTCCCTGGAGCCTTTGCTTCTCCAGGCTCAGCAGCCCCAATTCTCTCAGTGTTTCCTCACAGCAGAGGTGTTCCAGCCCTCGAATCATTTTTGTGGCCTCCTTTGGCCCCGCTCCAACAGGTCCATGCCTGTCCTGTGCTGAGGGCTCCAGAGCTGGACGCAGGACTCCAGGTGGGGTCTCAGCAGAGCGGAGCAGAGGGACAGAATCCCCTCCCTCACCCTGCTGCCCACGCTGCTGGGGATGCAGCCCAGGGTGCAGTTGGCCTTCTGGGCTGTGAGCACACATGGGTGGCTCATGTTCAGCTTTTCATCCACCAGCACCCGAAGTCCTTCTTGGCAGGGCTGCTCTCAATCCCTGCATCCCCCAGCCTGTATTGATACCGGGAGTTGCCCCGACCCAGGTGCAGGACCCTGCACTTGGCATACAGTTATTCATACAGTTATTGTTCATGCTGGAGAGGAAAAAAGTGGGAGGAATGATGTGGCTAAAGCAGAGTGCTCCAGGTTGCACTGTCTCTGGCCACTCCAACCTCGTGTCATCCTGTAATAACGCTTTTGTTACCACCTTGAAAGTCCTGGGTGATTTAATGCTGGTGGCTACAGTCTGTCATTGCGATGGGACAGATCAGTGAACTAACCATCCTCTCCTGCCCTGCAGGACCGTGACAGGACAAAGCCAGATTTATTCTGCATGCCGGGAACCGCTGGCCCTTCGCCCACCTGGGTGCAGGGGCTGCAGGGATACAGGACCCACACCCCTTATTGTCCCTTTGCCCCAGCTAGCTTCTGTCTTTATTGATTTCTAAGGAGCATGAGCTTGTGATTAAAGTTTGCTTGTGCTTAGGTGCTTTCCTGAATTGGCGCTTGGGTCCTTACTCCAGCAAAAATGCTCATTGATTTGTGCTGGATCACAGGCTGAGTAAGCCCTCGGGGACTGGCTGTATATTTGCAGCATGGTGCTCTTCAGACACATGACAATTTCAGGGCAATTTTGTAACATTAAAACAGCATTACCGGTGTGTCTTTAACTGGCCATAAATAGAAACCTTGACTTGTCTATAGTGGTTTGATATTCCAAGCTAGGCAGGACCATTCAGTCCTGGCTCACAATCTGTTTTATCACCAAAAAAAAATTTTGTAGGTTAGGTAAGTCAAGAGCTTACTCTTGGAAAACTTCAGCCTGTTGTCTGGGAGCTGCAGTGAGGCTGCATCTAATATTCAAGCGCAGGAAGAAAAGGGAAGGCTCCTTTTAAGTCTCATTAGAGATGGCAAAAAGATACAAAAAGACCAACAACTTTTTACACTTGTAAAAATACCCCTAGTAGATTCATATTTTTTAAACTTCAGTAGAAAAGCTCTGTAACTACAGCAAGGCATTAGTTTCCTATGACTAGCTACCTTTTTTTCTATAGCCTCTGGCATTAAAGCTCTCAGTGAAAAGACACTTTAGAGCTAGTTCAGGCAGTTCATTTTCTGTCAATCAACTCTCAAACTGGAAGTATAAAGGCAGTAACATGACAAGATTTCTATTTTAATATCTTTACTCTTGATAAGATAATCCTAGAGGAACCGTGGTGATCAAATATTTACAGGCAGCGCTCACTGGCACAGTCTATTGTAAAATTAAATACACAAAATTATGTGGGGATAATGTTAATGTTGTGATATGAGGACAAAAGGCAGCACGCTTGAAATGAAGGTTGACTCTTCTTAATATATCCTCCTCTGTGGCAGGGACTGGCACTGCCGGTGCAGAGAACAGAAGAGCAGCTTTCTTTTCACATTTTGTGACCTTTCTCTGCTTTTCAATAGCTTGTTTGTTATTTAAACCTATTTGCGTACTTAATGATCTTGATTTTTCAAGTATGTATTTGCATGTGCGTACCCTGTGTGCCTCTCCGTGATGCTCTAAATGACTCAGAACGCCTTGGAGAGAGCAGTGTTTTGTGCTGAGCTGCCCCCTTGCCCCACTGTGAGCCTGGGTTTGGTCCCAGCCCCGGTTTGGGCTCCCTGGGAAGGGCCAGCGCTGCAAGAGGCCTTGCAGAGCGGGGTGACGCAGGTTGGGGGTACATGTGGGGTCTTTGCCAACTCGCTGCATGGGTCAGAGCGAGTGCTTACCTCTGGGGAGCTCTTCCTATGCAGCCTGCAGCTGTGCACGTGCCCCCAGACAGACAGAAGTGTCCAAATCCCGGGTTTTACAGACAATGAGACCCCCAGTAAATGCATGCAGGGAGAAACCCTTGTAAAGTGGATTTTTCTTGCCTTTCTCTCTGTGCATCCCTGGGGTGCGGAGGTGGGATACACGGTGACCTGCCACCCCCATCCCTGCCCAGACTGTCTCGAAGGAGCATTGGCAGCCCCACGACGCACCGAGGCCCCTCTGCCACTGCTTTCTAATGCCGCTTGGCTGGGGTGCAGCCGGAGCCCAGAGAAAATGAAGCGCTGATTTAGGCTGAAAGGCCAGCGCTAGCTAATATGGGAAATTACTCCAGCAATCATCACTCTTTTCCTATCACTATGGTGACAAAAGAAATGACAAAAGCCTGAGTGGAAGGAGATAGGGTGACACAAGTAAAGAGGGACAGAGCAAACTCGGCAGCTGTGGCTGGGTTAGGAGCAGGCAGGGCTGCGCTCAAACACCTCTCACCGACGGATGCTGTTGTGTCCCACCGGTGCATACGGTGATTTGCACAGTGAAACGAGTACTAAGCCCACGTAATGCCAAGTGCCACAGTCAGTGCAGCCACCGCAGACCTAAAATAAATAATAATCCTGGTCATATAATGCTTTCACGCCCAGCTTTAATCTAATGCACTAACCATCGATTTTTGCACCTCCTGCCTCAGCAGCACTTGTTATTTGCTGCCTGCCTTAAGGATAGGGTCTGCAGCCAGCCTGGCCTCCTCCCCACATTTCAGCTCCAAGCATCGGAGGACAAGCAAGAAAGTCTGCTCTCTCCAGCCAAAGAAATGATCACCTGTGCCTGAGAAACACACATCCAGAAGGAAGGTGAAAGCACAGGGGCGATGTGCTTGGAGTCCACCCAGGACCGAAGGGACCAGCTGAAGGCAGGCCAGCGACTAGCTGCTCAGCCCCTTGCGTCCGCAGGGCTGTTGGCTGAGCTTACCTCGAGGTCCACCTACCATCTCCCCATGAACAGAGACATGGTCGGCAGCTCCCAGATGCCGAAACAGCAGGTTTTTGAGCTGTTCAAGGAGGAGAGCATCTTGAAGAAACTTCAAAGAAGAAACTGAGCAGTGGCAGCAAAAAGTGCAGGTCCAAGGACAACTTGCCCAGGAGTCCCAGGTGGAGAAGGTGCCAACAGGTTGGTGCCCATCCTGCAGCGAGACTCCTAGGCCTGGGGGCCAGCAGGAAGTCACCAGCACACTGAACAGCATCCAATGACTTTGCCACTTTAAGCAGAATTTTTATTTTCTCGGTGTCACCTTCTAAAAAATGGGGGGGGGGGGGGGGGGGGGGGGGAGAGGGGAGGGAAGGAAACAGGGTGGGGTGCTGGAGGGAAGCAGTGGAGAAAATCTTCATCCTGAAATTCCTAGCCAAACATCCCCCTTCCCCACCAAATTGTTTTTTTTTTCAAGAAGGAAAGCTGTATTTTCCAGCCAGCTCTATTTATGAGTGATTGTGCAGAGCTCTGCTAATGGGCTATGCCAAGCTGTGGTCACCCTACAGAGCTATTGGCAGGAGAGGTGGCAAGTTGGAGAGGACTACAAGGGAACTCTGCATGATATTTTTTGATGAGCTGATTATTCAGAAATTTCACAGGAGCTGAAATACATCACTCTGTTCTGAAATTCACAGCCTTGCCAACACACAGGACAGCTTACATGAGCAACAGCATTTGCTCCTTCAGAGCGCTGCTGGCCTGTACGTTCAGAACCAGATGCAGGAATGGGACAAGGCTTTTCAGCAGCCATCGACCACAGTGACAGCAAGAGATGGGGAGTGGGTAGGAGGACACAGAAAGCTGAGATAGAAATGATTTAGGTACTTTCATGGCTGTCAGTATGTATGTATTTGGGCTTGAATATTTTTCATTAGCTCCATGGGTACCGGAGCATTCTGATTTTTATTGCTTTACTGCTAGGGTGTGAGATCGCCCCCAGATCCCACATGTATTCAGGTATTTTTATTTCAGGTGATGCTCAGTCCCCAGTCACATTTCAGGGTGCTGTCACAAGCCAGGAGCTGACCTTGACTCCCCCCATCACAGCCAGGAGCCTCAGCGTTCGATGTCATCCGGAGTCTGCAGCCAAGTCAGGCTCCCACAGAGACCAAGCAGTCATTTTCCCCCCTCTGCAACATTAATTAAGAACAAAACACCATGTTATTTGAGCACAGGATCAAATGAAAGCCTGATACCTGGGAGGTGGGGCGCGTGTGTGCTGGGGGAGGTTAGAAGCAGCACGGAGCCAATTTCTGAAATGGTGCACAAAGACTTCAAGGAGCCAACGTGGCACGTCCCCAGCCCATCGATCTGTCAACACACAGGCCCCTTTGAGCTACCTGGGGTGGCACTGGCTGTCCCGTGGAGGACCAGGGGCCAGTGCATCTGCATCTGGAGCAAGCATGATACTGAACTGCTGAAAAGCAATTCAAAAATTATCCTCATGCTATACCCACAGCCTTCGGTGAAAGCACTGTAGAATACCTGCCTGCCTTAGTGCAAGCAGATTTGCTGCAGATCAGTTAGCCATCTAAGTGGACTTTTTGCAGAAAGAAACAGAACTGCAGTCAGATGAGCACACTGGAAAACCAAGCAGGAATGTGCAGAAGCCAGGTGCCTGAGACCTTGCACAGCACAACACAGACCCATGCTGCTGCCGCGCCAAAGCCGTCAGCCCCAACGGCCCCAGCCACGCAACAGCAAGCACAGTTAGCTCTGTCCCATTATGACACCGCCCCAATGGGACAACTCCATTTGCACCATGTCCATCTGAGCCCCTGGGCAGGCAGTTTTTCCTGTGTTTTCTCCTTTCGGTGGGGGAGTTCAGCATGCTGCAGCATCTCCCTGCGCAAAGACAAGCCCTGGGTGTGACCCCAGCGAGGGCAAGCGATTGAGGTTGGAAAGGACAAAGTTGGTTACAAAGACCATCAATGCCTCCAGCACAGCAGATCCTTGCATTTCCAGTAACTGCATCTTTGTATGCAGTGCCCTGCCTGTGGAAAATTAAGTCTATAGGAAGTACATGAATGATCCAGACACCATCCTCAAGGCTCAGGTCTTAAAAACCGAGCGCGTTTACTCCACATACTGCTGCAGGATGTCATGTACTTCATGATCTGCCTTTTCTAATCTCTCCTTATCTCTCACTCCAATCCTTTCCCACGTTCCTCATCTATTGCAAATTCCCTTTTCAAGCTGGAGCAAAGCACATAAATATTTTCATGCTGCATAAATAGGTTGTTTTGTGCATAATGCCACAGGAAGCTTTTTTTTAAAAGCAGGACCTTTAGTGCTGTGATAACAGCCTCCTCATTTACACAAATGAAATCCTCCATACAGCTCAGCACTCATCTGCTCAGCAGCCCCCATGCAAAATGGTTGGCACAGTGCCTGCTCATCACAGGCTACAGAATTAATACAGAATGTTCCATACTTAATAGGAAGCCATTAAGCATCAGGTCTGAAAATACCTTGCAAATGTAACTGATACTCAGGTTTTCCTTTTAGCACTTCCCCCGCAGCACAACCGTTGTCTTCCTTCTATGTGAAATCACAGCTACTAAATATTAAAGTGCAAAAGGACAACCCTTTGTGTTGGCCCATTTACCAGCATCTTTGAACATCCTCACTACTCACCCTTTCTTCTCTGTCACTTTTTGCCCCCTGATCTTAATTTCCTGTTTATTCAGACCTTGTTCAGGGTCTAAAAAGTGCAGACACCATCTAAATGTACTTTTCATTACTCTGCATGGAAAAAGAAATAGCATTACTATCTCTACAGTTTTTAAAAGGGTTAATGGAAGATACTGGTGGTCACGTTGGGTCATGGTAAATCTTTGAATCAAACTGGCTTTTCAGGAGCAATATTTTAACAGCACCACAATAAAACCTGGAATCAAACATCAGTGATTTTGCTCTTGTGCTGCTATTTATGTTTGACCAGCACAAAGACTTCAAACCAATGGACTGAATTCCTCTGCAGCATATAGCAGAGAGACTTAGGGAAAATTATATGCGTTCACTGTGCATTTTCATACTTCTCAGGTCAGGTTGCAACCCTTTAGTACAGACTATTTTGGAGCGTTCTTATTTGTTCCAGACAGTGACCACACTGTGCTGCTAAGCGCCGCCAGGCTCTGGTTTAGACCTGATCCTGACCTCCTCAAGCCTTCATGTAGTTGCTGCACGCTACAGCACTGCTTCAGCGTGGATCTTAATGAAAGACTTGGTGCATTTTAGTTTCCATCCTGAGTTCACAGGACACAGAGAGCTTCATTTGTCACTTCCCTGCAATTCAAGAGCAAGATTCTGGGTGCTATTTTCATATGTATCTTGCAGACTCATTTCTTCTCTCTTCCATCTGTTGTTTGCTAACATGTAATAAAGAGAAACAAGTCAATCAACAACTAACCCATGGCAGGTTTCTTCTTGCGTGGGGCTCTGAGCAGGGAGCGTTCCACACTGGTGGTTCCCTCTCATGCTGCTTGCTGCTGCAAATCGACATTTGTGCTAGTCGAACCCTAACATGATTACTATTCCATATAGCAGCTTTACATATTCATTGATTTGCAGAAGTGTTTTGTATCACCTTGAGCTCCAGAAGCATTGCAACAATGCATTAAAATGAAGAGAGGAAGGAAAGATCATACGAAGGGTTGTATTTCTTATACTACCTTACCTGACAAAACTCTAGCTCTCCAAGTTTATCTTGGCCAGTCTGTAACAAAGCCTTGGTTTTTATGAACTGTCATACTGCTAAAAGATCTAATTTTTCTATGATGTAATAGCCCACATACAGTAACTGAATCTCAAAAAGCACAATATGGAGTAAACACTTTGTAATGTACCTAAACACAGTAGCTACCTTATTTTGTTAGCATTTTATTTCAATTTAGGCCAAGGGACAATCTAAAAAGATTCATTCCCAAGTACACAATTCAGAAAAATATGAGTTACTACTCAGAGCAATATTTTGAATCAGAGCTGTTAGTTGCCTTAGCTGAAATTCAAGCCTGGTGATATCCAAAGGTCTAACAAAATTTTTCATGGAAGAATCCCGTGTTTGTAGAATGTAATAAAATTGTTCAACTGCAGCTCCATGGCCACTAAGAACTGGAGAATGAAGCCTTTCTTTCTGGGGAGTTTCTTATGTCACAGGATGTTTTTCAAACATTTCATCACCTGAGAAATAACAAACATAACAAACATAACAGATAGTTACACATAATAGTATCTTTGATCTTCATTAGTATGAAAAAATGTAACACTGTTTACTGCTAACAAGTTAGATGCTCATTAGTCTGTACCAACAGGAAACACAGACAGCAATAGGCAAAAGAAAACGTTCAGTGTCAAATCCACACACAGCACATTTCAGCTCCTATTATAGCCTGTGTGACAGAGAAAGGAGAAAATCCTTGCACACAGCTATTTTAAAATTATGTACCAGAGCAAGAAAGAGGAGTATTTGTTTGATTCATTATCTACTTGTTCCATAAAGTTCCCAATAATATGAATGTCTGCCTTTCACATTGTGCTTTTCGTTCCTAACTCACAACGCATGCTCCAAAGGGGGTCAGGAATGATTTTACAAAAAACAAACATGAAGTGAAGCCACCTCTCTGACGTCCGTGAGTAAGACGACACAGTCCCCAGCTCTGTTGACCGCTAGTCATAGGAAGAAAGGATTACAAAGGGCATCTTGTGTCATCAAATCCAGCTTCTTACTCTCCAAATCAATTTTGCTATAATCATCTCATGCAAGAGTCTTTGGGGCTCATGATCGCTTATGTAAGCTCCCACAAATGCTCTTTATAAATCATCATCTCTCATATCCTCATCCATCCTGACTCTGCAGTGGGACTCTGCCTAATGCCAAGGTAAAACACACCAGTGACTTGGCACCATCACCCTGAAAATGCCCCCAGTCTCAGATACTGGAGAGTGAATGGGGTATTTCTTCCCATGTCTGCTCCAATTTTATTCATGTCTTGGCTGTCCATCCTAGTAAAAGACCTGTAATAGGTGCCATGACAGACCTGGAAGGTGTTCCCGAAGCAGAGAAATAGAAATGTTGAGAGCCTGCCAACAGCAGCTGACTGCAGCTGTGAAAACCGCATGCAAAATCCCTGCACAAACTCATGGCACAACTGTTAACTGTAGCATTCACTGGAGGCTCGCAGCAGCCCTAGACACTAACACAAACAGGGCATTTGGGTCTATCTCCGCACGTACCTGTCCTTTCGTGCAGAGACTGACATCCTGGCAAACAACAGACCCTCAAGTACACTCAGCCCAATGTATTTCCAATGTCCACCATCCCCCCCTTTTTCAGATAACTACTACTGGCGGAGTTATTAATGCCTTTCCACCTATACAGCCTAGATACCAAAACTCACACAAAGGCAGCTTTTAAGTTTTGAGGTCACGTTCGAGTTGCTGGTTAGAGCGTCTCTCTGGGCAGTTCTATTATGCAGCAGCTACAGCAATAGGATAACTGGATACAAACCTTTGCTAATAATTGAGCATGAAGTGGGCTTTTTGTTTGGTATCTTCAGTTTTGTACCTTCACTTCAGAACATGTTTAGAGCTGGCTTCAATGCTCAGAAAATTATTTCAGCTTATTAAACACAAAGCTGTTACCCAACTGCTAGACAAGGGCATGGCCCCCGAACTTGTTTCCCGGGGCCGTGCACACAAGGCTTGGATCCTTGCTGCTGTTGCTGCTGCAACTCCCCAGCCACCCACTTCTTTGTTTGATTGTCTTTTCTCACTGAAACATATGTTTTCCCTTTTGATGGCATTTTGAGCAACAGTTTCCATTGTATGCCCCTCTTGACTTGACAGTTTGATGGCAGCCTATAAATTACTTGGCACATGTTTTGTGAATCTGCTTGAAGGAGGGTCTGGCTGCCTAGTAAGTTTGCAGCTTTGGGGGCAAGAGATTAGCACCATTTTAGCACAGCTTTGGGTATAAAAGTACTTGAGCACATCTGATGTCATCCTTATTTGAAGCTCAGCATTGTCCTGTACCTCGACTCTTTTATCCCAGGTCCTGGGACACAATGCCCATCAGTTATGTTCGGTGTTCCCCATTTTCCTCTCATACAACGTGACACACACAAAGCTTAATGATGAATCAAGAATGAATCAGACTGAATATACTTGGTATTTGACAGACAGCCCAGGTAAGCATTCAGGCCGCTAGATGTGCAAGTTAAGAGAACAGCTGGCCCTCTGACAGCTTTCTTTGCTAACAGTAACACATTTGGTGCTTTGCCTTTATGCGGTACAATCTTGTCTGTGTCTCTGGCCATAACGTTTCTACTGTAGCTATAATTACAGGATCCAAGCAGTGCTGCATGGAATTCATGTACTCCTTACAGTTGAATTAAATGGCCTCCTATAGGGAAATGGAAGTCCAGAGAATGAGGTGTATAGCTTTCAGCACAGCACTACTTACAGCCTCAAAACAGAGTCCTGGAATAGGTGTGAGGGGAACATTATGTTTATGCTGGCCTCCTACAAGAGGAAGACGTCTCACTCATAACCATAGTTAACTCTATTCCAGCTTTGTTTTCATGAGAATAACGATATGCTCCGACCAGAAAAACAATCAGCCTTGGTGCTGAGGCTGCTGTGCATTAGCACACCACATTTATTTGGGGAAGCCTTTTGCCTTGAGCCTGCTAGGGTGGGTATGACTGCTGCACACAGTCACTGCACCACTTCTGGCTGTTTATATCTGCCCTCAAAGAGATAATTTAACTCTTGTGCATAAACCTTCTCCCTGCTGCAGAGGTGGCGGCTCTGGGTGTTTTAAACTTCAAAAATACCAGCAAGGGCCAGATTATGTTTGTCTGCTGGAGTTCTATTAACTTTCCTTGCATTCCACTGAAATAACAAAAAGATTACTTTACATGTACTTACTGCAGAAAAAAGAGAATTTTGGGTGAAAAAGCATAGAGCCTATGATCTGATCCATCTTCTATTTCCAAGTACTTAAAGCATAATGCCATACTGAAATGCACACTTGGAGTGCTGCATTCTCTTCTCCTGACAGATTGTTATGATATTTTCCAAGGTGACCTTCATAAAACATGTTTCTTTTGAAGCTTATATTTCACTCTCAGGTCATAATAGTCTCACACAGACAAGCAAACCATCAGCTCCTGCTTTCTAATTAATGGTTCTTGGAGGCTTCTGAGTGGGGGATATAATTAGTAGCACTTCAGTCTGGAGTGCAGAGAAATCTATAGCTGATTACTAGGATGTGTATTTACTTAGGGATTATATGCAAACAGCTCCTAAGTGCAGCCATAAACAGCTCTCTGGGAAGTCCCTAGTACCAGGCACCACTTTCAGTCTAATTCCAGTGTAAGCACTCAAAGAATTGCTCTGCTTATAAAGTGAGGCTTCAAAATTGCAGCGTCCCTGACCACTGTACCCCTTTTCCCCGCTCCCATTCCCCATACTAGCGTTCACAGCACGCTGTATATTCTATGACTGCATGGTGATTCTGCTTGCCAACAGGCTGCCTACAGTGGAGGAGCATCTATTGCAAGAAATATCCCTGGCCATGTCTGTGTTGACACTGTGGCACCTGCCCAGGAGACAACCTGCTCTGTGGTCCATACTGCCCAAGGACAGCATCTCCTGGAACCGACTCACTGTATTCTCACTGCATGCCATGTGTCCAAGATCCACTCTGTGGATCCACTTTGAGGCACAACTTTTTTTTTGTGGTTGTATTCAGTTTAAAGTACCAGAAATAACGGAAGGGCTTTTCTTGCAGTAAAGCAACCAAAGGGTGTTGCGAGCCATCTTATCATCCTTGCCTAAATTTAAGGAAAGTGATGGGATTGCTCTGGTGCTCACTCTCATGCATGCAGCATGGATTGTCAAAGGTGCGGGAGCAAAACCAAATGCAAGCCAAATCGCCAGCTTAAATTCTCTCTGGTCAGCTGCTGCTTACAGTGGTAATTTCCCTGCTGAAGTCAACAGAACAGCATCTTTTCACACATGCTGAGATCTTGGTGCAGAAGAGGCAGCTGTGAGGCAGGATAAGTGCTCTCAAAGGATGAGACTGTCTCTCTTTCACACTGGGGCAAGAAAAATAATAAAATTCATATTCTCTGACAAAGTTGAAAAAACTATATTCTCCAGAAACATTGCCAGACTGGGGATGAAGGGGAGAATTGACACCAGAAATCCTGAATGACTGTGCAGCCCGCATTATTTGGAGAAATTTTTAAATGAATTTTGCATATTGAATGACACAAAATATTCAGATAGTTAAGCAATTAAAAGCTATCGAATATTTGTAACTCAAAAAGCACTAGGCAACAGAATATCACTGTCAACCCCTTTATGCAAAGGGACATTTTGACACAGTACTTCAGACTGACTACTTTTCTAATGGCGTAAAAGTATTACTTCAGTTATGCATAAAATAGGAAAACTTCTACTAAAAATTGTGCAGCCTGGTTCTTTCTTCAGAAACAGGAACACAGAGCATAACTGTCTTTGAAGAGAGATATTTATCATATACTATCTGAAGGTTAGTAACTCTTTTAATCTTTAGCCTTTTTCTGGCATGTGAAATTTAAAATGCACAGAACAGACTAACAAAATACTTACCCAGCTGTAGATAGTAAGAAACTTTAAAAGGTGCATCTGAAAATAAGCTTGGAGATTAAGATGTTGCATCAAATCTTGCTCTTTGGGCAAAGACTCTTTCCCCGTAGATCCACCTCAAAGAGTGACCAGTTATCAAACACAGCTGACCGTATGACAGCCAACACTGAATGAGGAATGTCTCCTAAAGAGGTCAAATCTTGGTGCTACTAATCAAGAGAATGACTAACTCTGGCAATTATGTATTAAATATCCTTTCCACAGAAAGTTTCCTCCCTGTTCTTGTCCTCTTTGAGAGCCAAATGAAGTTCTGCTGAACTTCAGCTCTGCAAACACAGCACCATGAGCAGCCCTGTGGAGCCCACACATGCTTGTAGTGTTCAAGAAGTGACAAGTCCTTCTAATGAGATGGGATACAGTGGCACAGGGACATGCAAAGAAAGACCAGCAACATGTGAAAAACACAAATTCACTCACTGATTTCAGTTTCATCTGCTCTAGGCAATTGTACACACAAATAAGTTATTTTCAGACAAGTATTTTCTTAAGGGTGTAAACTTGGTAAGGCTAAGTGGGGCTCATTTCTTTAAACAAGTGGCTTGATCTTTCTGATGATCTGGGGCTGGGGACTGGTGTAGAAGCACCTAGCTGTGGCCACCCAACCAGACAAGAGGAATCAGCACCAGCAAATGTAATTGGAAAAGAATCAAGAACTTCTTCCTTTCTTCAAGTATTTCTTAGGAAAAAGAAAAGTCACCTGCAAGTCCTTCTTGATCAGCTAGTCTATAAATACAGGTAAAAGGTGCTACTGTACCCAGTCAAATCCTATAGGAGTTGTGACACTTGGTGAAGGACTTGTGATAAATGTCAGGGTAGCTGGGAAAGCCCTGAAACACAGCTCACTCTGTCCAGGCTAATCTAGCTGAGCTTCTTTGAACAAAACACTTATACAGAAAAATAATGCATGAGGCCTTAAAAAATGCCATTTGTTGGCTCCAGAACACTCACATTCAGCTCTTTCTGACTTTCCCTGTGCTGCATGAAAAGCTCAAGTCAAACAGCAGCCAGGTAAACTTATAAATGGCAAAATAAATCCTTTGTAGGTGAAAAACAAAAATAGCTTCGAAGAAGGATGCATATAACCTTGTTAATTTGCCAAAAGTTTTCAATCTTCGTCACTTGAGAAGCAAGGTTAAAAGAGTAGATGAAGGCTGAGAAATTCAGAAGGTGCTCAGATATACCTTTATCTCAGGTCCAGAGCCTTAAACCTCAGAAGCAAAACAATGTCAGGGAGAAGAGATTGACAGTGACGCCTTGTGTTGGGAATCAAAGGTTGGAAGGACTGTCTGTACAAGGCAAAATACTCTCATGATAAAGATGCCAGTAGGATTTAATTTACCAGTCTGTTCTAGGAAAGGTAATGACCTTAATATCATAGAGAACTTATCAAGAGGTCATCCATGCAGATACATGCTGATTTATTTTCATAATAAATGGAAATAGAAGTCCAGCCACATGAATTTGCTTGCAGGAATGAATTTATACCATCAATCCAGCTCTGTGTTCAGTATCAGAAGTACCTAAGAACATTTTATTGATATGTGGGGACGTAATTCCAACCCCTTTGAGAATCTCTGCAGGAAGATATTTCAAATTCATTTCTAACCAGACAAAAAAACCCCTCCAAAAACGTACCAAAATATATAATGGGGAACAACATCACAGTGGACTAGGGATGGGAAATTTTGTCTTAAGTACTGTTCATTTGCTGCCATGCCATAGATGAAGTGCTACATAATGCCTCTGCTAGTAAGTGCTTACACATGCATTACCTAAGGATATGCTCTTTCTGGCTGAGTAATTAATTTCTGAGAAGCCTGTTTCTGAGAAGGTGAAAAGTGAAACCCTGGCTGTGTAGTCCAGACCCTGCTGCTCCAAACCCTGGAGGTCCATAGGTACCCAACTAGGTCCCAGATGCTGAGGACCAGCTTCCTCCATAGATGGGAATTACACAGCTTTCTCTATACCCATCCACAGAATTGTTGGCACAGCTAATTTGACTGTAGAAGCTGATGTTTTTTGTGCAGACAAGAGTGTGGTCATCATGCAAGTAAAAATGGAAAGGAAAGAGCCTGATGAACCAGCCCAAACGGAGACGACAGAATGGCATGGGAGACAGAGCTGCCACGTAAGTGTGCCATGCGCACGCTGTGTAGTTTAGCTCAAGATGTCTCAAGTGGGCAGCAAGCAGTGAGTCACAGGCAGAGAGGAGGGATATTTATGGGATTTCAGTTCTTTGGAGGAAAAAGTATGAAACAGTCAGAAATGACAGAGAAATGAGAGTGCTGGATGATGGCAAACAGCATATGGGGAACAGGGGAGAGGGAGCTTTTGGCATCACTGCTGCAGCGTACATCCTAGTGTAACTCGTTGATCCCCGGGGGCCAGTTCATTTCTATGGGAAGAATCTGGCTTCTGGGACAAAATAAAAAAAATCTCAATTTCTAGAGCACCAATGCTAGTGCTTGCCAAATGTTTTCTCTTTTCTGTTCCTCCCAGCAAATCTTTTCTCTTTTAGGGCCAGTGGAAAATTTACCAGAATGGGCAGTTTTCCAGCAGGCTTAATTTTGAAAGTTGACCTGATCAGATGACTAAAGATTTGCCAAATGAAAATAGCATTTTCTTACCCACTCTACAGTCTGAACTCTGCTGGGATTTTGTACGTCTAGATGCATATGCATATCTGGGTGTACACATACACCACAATTTTTAACTCATCGTAGAGGTACCAAGGCTATTTTCTGTTCCAAAAACACAGGGAGGATGTGTTAGACATTCCTCTTCAGTAATTGCTGATGATTTCTTGATACGTTATATTTTGCTGTCTGAAAACTAAATGCTCTAGGATGATGCCGATTTGTTCAAGAAGGAGGGTGTTATTTCAGCCACTGTTGGAGTGCTGTGTGCTTTTGGAAACAACACAAACCTAAGAGCTTTCATTTCTTTTGTTCCATTCTACATATCCTCCCCTCTGTCCTCAGGAAGCCTATGGAGGACTGAACAGTTTTGGGTGTTGCAGGAGTAAGTTAATGTGTAAATCCTTACCTTTGATTTTCCTGAAAATACTTCTTCAGAATTGCTGCTTCAGCTGCCATTTCTTCTTCTGTCCTCCACTTGTCAGAGGAATCCTCTTTGTCATGTTTTTGTAACTTTTTTGAGGGAGGAAGAAGAAAAAAACCTGTTGATTACTTTTTTTCCAGTTTTATTGTCAAATTCAGGGCATATCTGTGTGCAGCTGATCCAACTATTCCAGGTGCCTGCAGGATGGAGGGACCTGCTGATAAAGAGATGAAGGGTGAAGGCTACTGGTTTAGAGTGGTGACAGTAGCTAACTGGCTCTGATCAATTTATGATGATAACACAAGGTGCCAGGGTGATTAATAGGCAGTGACAGAGTTCACCTTTGTGAGTTGATGGCCGTATACCTTGAGAGTCTTTGATGCAAACCTGGTAGGTACTAGGATAACAAACACACTCAGGTATTTTGAAGTGCCCGTTACATCCGCAGAGTGAGCAGGACAGAAGCTGCCTGGACACCTTGTCAGTAATTCAGGTAAAATTTTTGTCTCTGGCTTTTCCTCTGCCCATGGGGCCACCTTTCCCATCAAAGTCTATTGTGATAACAAGGCCCTGTTGCTGTTGTTTCCCACTGGCAGTTTATACCAGTAGTTTTCAGAAGAGATACATTCCCTCCCTGCATGCAAGTTATTAGACCTTCCTTGCCCTTGATGAAAGTGAGACACATGCCTAACCTAGAAACAAAACCTATTCTTTTCAACACAACTATATTTCATTGGTGATTCAGCGGGGAAAAAGATCAGAAGTATGTGAAACTAATTTTTGCATCTAGTTTGCATAATATGCCCACAAAAATAAGTTCTAGCCCGTTTGCAGTAAGTATTAAGCGATATTATCCCAGACGTGAAGATTTCACATACATCCTTTGCTCTCCAGAAGAGGGGAGAAGCTGATGTTTCTGCTGCTCTCGAGAAGGAGGACGTTCTATTTTATGGTAAGTATAATGTGCCAGCACTGGAGTGACTATTTGTCCACATGTCCCCTCAAAGAATGCCTGCCACTCAAATGAAGGCTATATTCACAACAGAATGCAGAAACATTTGAATCAGCCACTGAAGAACTGAGATTTTCAGTGTGTCTGTAGGTACAGAGCACGGCACAGATTTTATTAACAGCATCAGTGCTTCTGAGGAACATTATAACACCAACTTTTTGTTAATGTCACAAAGTTGGAAACTAATGAATTTACACTTTTTATTCCTGGACAAATTTTAGTATGGAAGATGAAACCATGAAAAACAAAGATGACGCAATATTGAACCTGCCAAGCAAACTGCATTACTGCATATGGCACGTTTAGCAATAAACTAGGATTGTTAGCATATATCCAACTCACAAATACTTTTATTTGCACTGTGTTTCTCCTCCTCTGAATTTTGCTGCCAGCTATAGTCCTATGTAGTTCTACATTCCGCAGCACAGATTTCTTCCTGCTCAGCAGATCAAGCTGCATTAGAAAGCTATTTCTTTTCATGCCAATACAATACAGTAGCTGTAGGCAAATTAAAGCATATTACTGTTTGACTAGTAGAGGACTAATCTTCATTGTTACATTAGCTCTAGGTATGTTATAAATCCATCTTGTAATAATGCCACAGTGTTATGGAGAAAGATTTAAAAGCTAGGAACAGGTACAGTGTATATACACTGTCACATACGTCCTTTGTGTCCACGTGCCTGCTCTTACCCGCTGTACAAGCCTATATGACATATAGGTACCACAGCTGAACTGGCAATGAGAGGGAGTTATAGGAAACAGCATACATCATCCTGTACTTTTCATGGACTGTGAGCGCTTACACTTCACAAGAGGATGCACCAGGATGAGCCAAGTGCTGGTAAATCAATTGTCTGTCTGAGGTGTGAGCTGTTTTTCTCAAAAAGCAATGTCTTGCTCATTAGACCTGGCATCAGTAGGAGATACAGCAGGCAACAGCTAGAAGGCAGGGGAGGGCAGCCCCTGTTCCTCAAGGTCTCCTTGTTTAACCTGCAAGAAGTGCTTTTAGCGATGTGATTTGGCTGCTGTTCTCCCCTGCCTCTCCTCTCTCCTGTGTCTGTGCAACCCAGGTGAGATCTGACTCTAGGAGAAGACTAGTAAAGTGAGGACTTGACTTACAGTTTTTACTTTTATTTTCCCTGCTCAAAGAAACTGAAGTGAACAGTAATAAGGAGGCATATCCTGAAATGGCTGTTGATGTTGTCTAACTTCTCAAACCTGGTGAAGGAGAAGGTTTCTTTTGCTATATAACTGCTAACCTTTAAAAACCATCAATCTTTGACTTCAGGTTAAAACAGATATATGGGGAGTAGCAATGAATTCTGAAACTTGCCTGGAAACCCAACCTACCTTAGCATCCCTGGCTCCTTGTACGCAGCCCACAGTACCACACAGCAAGCACAAAAGCGCTCAACACAGCCTTACTGTGCTCTGCTGTGGCAGGCATTCACTGAAAAGACACATCCACATTTTGTGGACATACTGGGTAAGTTGAACAACAGACTGTGGTGTTAAATCACTGCCACAGCCAATGCATTTATTGTTCAACTGACTTATAGATGAGTATTATTTCAGAATCACAGGACTATTCTGCGTTCAAACCTCTTGCTGTGTCAGTAATTTCTGAAGTGCATAAGCAGTTATCCCAATGTCACTTAGTTCCTGATAGTATCTAACCATCACTGTAGAGATTTGGAATACCCTTCCCTGCCACCACCATCCTGCAGCTCCAGTACAAGACAAACGACATAGCTAGCCACTCTGAAGCACAACAGTTAAATTATGGATAATCTTGCTAGAGGATGCTAAACATTATGCAGGTTCAAGATCAACAGTACCAATAAATTTAAGATAAATAAATTAAGGGCTGCTGATACTACCTCTAGTTCAGAGATTCTTCATGCCACAAATTAATGGAGGCATATCTGTGCCCCTGCCTGCTTCTTCACATCTTCTCTTAGCATTTGCTAGTGATCTCTAATGGTGACAAGATATCGGGATCCTGTATGGGTTTGGTTTCAGCTAGTTATTTCATGTGTTCTTGTGCAAGGTACTTTTCAACCAGATTCAGATCTCAGTGCGACAGTCTCAGTAAGCAAGAGTTATCTTATTAAAAAGTGTGGGGTTTTTTGTTTTTTTTTTTTTTTTTGTTGTTTTTTAAAGAGACTAAGGGAGTCTCCACAGTGTTTTGGCTGAGCTAGAAAACTACTTTCAGGGAAGAACATACATATTTCAGTATTAAATTGTATTGATTCAGAATTCAGGTGGGAAACAAATGTAACAGTCGATACTTGTTTCTAAGGGATTTCTGTGCCTTGGAGTGTGTTCATAGTAACATGCAAGTCCCAACTGTGCATTTTTATCAACATTTGACATGCTATTGGAAGTTTGGATTATGCAGGGGAAGCAATGCTCTCCTGCACCTGGAGAACACTCCAAGTTTCTGGTCAAAGCAAAGGGAAAAAATACCTCTATTTTTTTTAATTCCAGCTATCCATCTGGAAAAACTAGTGATTTCCCCTTATTTTTCCCCCCGGTCAAAAAAAGCTGGAGAACTTGAGCTGACATCCTTACTCAGAGATATTCAAACACAGACCAGCTCAAAGTCTGTGATACTTTCTGTACAACAATTCTACTTCTGCAAGCTCTGTAAAAAGAAAAAAAAAAAAAAATCTTTTCCAGAGCCCCACATCATCTGCCTGACATGATTTTCTGTAAGAGACATTTTGCCCAGGTTTCCCTGTTGGAGACTGACTGATCCACATTCTCTCAAAAACACTTTCTCTGCCTTCTCCGCAGTTCCTGGGACAGGACTTCCATATTACCCAAACGCCACTCAACAACCAACATTCTTGCAAAGAGCACTTCTAGAAGAAACCACTCACATTTAGAATCCCTTCCCAAGCTAATATGGGCATTTCCAGTTGTGATAAACAAGTGCTATTTCAAGTGAGATGAAAATAGCACATGGTGAGATTACAAGAGTCACTTCTCCAGAAAACACTGAAGGGGACAGATTTTGCTCAGGGTCTTTCAGGGACATTCACCAGCTGATGGGGCCACCACCAGCTGCTTTTGAGAGCTCTGCAGGCACACTGGGCTCTCCTGACAACCACTGTTTGATGCGTAATGGAAGACTTCTTGTCTCCCCTGAAGCCCAGGTTCCACACAGATGTGGAGCAGAAGAGTGGGGAAGCACAGCCTGTCCTCAGCAATGTTATGGTAATGTCAGTTGAAGTTGGTCAAATACAAACTAAAATATACAATCCATACAATC
The DNA here is from genome assembly GCF_030867145.1 of Opisthocomus hoazin. Taxonomy (NCBI): domain Eukaryota; kingdom Metazoa; phylum Chordata; class Aves; order Opisthocomiformes; family Opisthocomidae; genus Opisthocomus; species Opisthocomus hoazin. The sequence continues at coordinate 10,093,630 of NC_134424.1, read as the reverse complement.
AGTAAAAGAAAGAAGAATTAGGAAGCGATGGTGATTTTAAAAAGAAAAAGCTATAAGCTTTGGGTGAGCTTGGCAGGAACAGAGACAATGAATACCAAACTACAAGGGATGGATCCCCACGGCATTTTATACTGATATGAGCGTCATCTTCTAACTCTAACCAAATCCTTCCCTTTCAGGCTGCACCCTAGGAAGCAGCATTTCTTGGTATCTGGACAGCAATTCCAGTCGGGATCTGTCCACAAGCAGCCTTGCGTTGCTGTAGGCCAGAGTGCATACCAAGGCACAGGCAGGGCAGGTGGCAGTCTATAAAACCTTTTCCACAGAGCTCCAAGCTAGTTACCATTTTAAAACCGCTGCTGCTTTGCCTGTTTTCATAACACAAAGCTGATGCAAAAGCAGCATGTCAGACATGCTGTTCTATTGCCAAACTCAGAAAGCCCCAAATTCTCTGCAGCCAAATGCAAGCCTGTTGCTGTACTACAGGAGTGTCTCAGAAATGCAAGCATTAACAAAAAGGTAAGCAGCCAGATTAGCGTAGCTCAGATTAACTCCGAAAGGAGAGGCTAGGATGCGAGAGCATAAACATTTTTTAGACAATCTCTGTTACGCTAACTTTTTATTTTAATATTCTGGACAAGCACCAAGACACACATTAGTCAATTCTCTAATCGCAGTTGCCCAGCAAATTACACACTGTATCTGTTCAACATTCTTCAAGCAGTAAGACTCTTGTTTATAACTTAGTGCATCTTCTTGCCTTGCAGTATAAATAAATGCACTATTTCTAAGATATGCCCTTCTTCAAGCAGATCATTACTGATGTCTGACTTCTTGGGCTTCCTGATAAATTATCCTCTTCTTTCACCTCAAGCAGAAAATGCTCTTCCACCAATAATCTATGACTGTCAGTCTTGATTACTTGTAAACAGTGAAGATCTTTGAATATTTCTGCTTGTGAAAAGCATTCATTTTCTCACTCATGTCTCCCACTGTGAGATGCTGGCAGACCTGACAGTTGTGCTTTATGTTATTTTGTTAAAGTTGTTAGTGCTGCAGAATGGTCTACGTTTTTATCACTGCAATTCTTAAGGGAAACATAATATTGTTTTATAACACATTCACATTGGGGAACCTCTCCTCCTTGCCCTTTGCGGAAGAGCCCAGAATTCTCAGTGCAGAAAACTGTATGGGACCTGGGACTACGACTGGCTGTTGTTTGAATTAACATCTATATTCTGGTTTTTTTCTACTTATGGCATAACACCAGCAGAAAATCAACCCGTGTTAATATACAGCACTACACAAAAGTATAGGGGAAAAAGCTTTCATGGTAGTTAGCACTATTCTCACTGTCCATGAATATTTACTGTTGATAGTTATGAGTTTATAACCTCCAATGCATTTAACTAAAAGAAAAATCATAGTGATGGAGCTTAATTATGCCAAACTACTGCAAAATAACAAAACTCAACTGCTTCAGCAATTCTAAAATACAATATTATCAAAACCAACAGCTCACAAAAAAAACAACAAATTTTTGCCAGCAGTTTGGGTCAGATATTAGGCATTACCCAGCTGGTGGTGTTTGTTACTACCAATACACCTTAGGGATACCCAGGCATGTTTTCTGTACTTAACTCCCACACTCGAGTGAAATCTGCAGAGTGATCTTTCAGCATCAGATTAACATGTGAACCATGAAGAGGCTGAAAGTCTCATCTCTCCAGTGGCAACTCTTTTCCAGACATTGGAGACAAAACCAGTCCCAGGACTGCTACGTGTACCTCTTCCTCCCACTCCCTCACAGACCCAGAGCTGTGTGACAAACACACACACACAGAACATTCCTGCCCCTGTTCTTGCACTGCGGCAAGCAGACATGGTGGGGGCTTCACCTCGAGCATCCCACCACGGCAAAAAAAAACCTCGAGGACTGAGCTGGCTATGGCCCCTCAGCCCTTTGGTGATACTAAGGACCTCCTGGTCCTGGTAGTGGCTTTAAGCCATCTGAGCCTCCTCTTGTACTGCTGTTACATGAACTGAACTTCTGAATTGCCTCTTTTGCCCTCTTCTGCCTGGTCTTGTCGTCCTTGCTCTTTTCCTCCAATGTTTTCTTTCACTTCTCTTTATATTTAACTTATATATTCACAGTCAGACTTCAGTTCAATCCCTCCCCATAATGTAATTAAATGTGACAATTACTGCTATTATCTGTACCCCCTGCTACACTCTATCCTTTCTTCATGCTCTAGTCTTGCTGAAGGGAGCGTGAGCTTCTTGGTGGACAGCCTATGCCCCCCATCTCCATCCCATTTGCTTTCAGTTGTGGCTCAAATCTTGACTTGACTAACAATGTAAAATGAAAGAATAATGCATGAAACACAGCGATTTCACAAAGCAGCTTCTCAGTGTTGTTGCAATCGCATGGCCCTAAATCCTGTTTTACCTACCTGGGGGTAATCAGTGCAGGAGCTCCCAGCCCTGGGCACAACCCAGCTTGGTATCGCCCCTGTAACTGCTCCAGGCAGGGCCCCAGGAAAGGCAAAAACACAGGCAGAGAACAAGCATGGCATGCTCCCCCTTGACCACCTATGAGATCTTGCATTAATACAGTGCAAGAGGCCTGGCTGTCCCCCGCCAGCTGCTGCGGGATCAGGACCCATCTCCAAGCCGCCTTTCCCACTGCTCCCATGCCGCAGCCTGAGCAGCCCAACCAGTTCAGCACTTTCTGCATCTCTGGGCCCATCTCCATATTTAATTACAGCTACAAGACTGCTGTAATTTAATTGCTCTAATTTACAGTGAACACTGCAGAAAAAACCCACATCCTATAATTTTCTCATCTGCTGACTTTGCTTAAAAGTCTATATCATACCAATATCTGTGTTTGAATGAAATGGAAATCCCTAATTTTGGGGTGTTCTTTACTTGCTACATTAAATCCAAGTTATTTAAGGAGATGGAGAAGACCGCCAAGTCACCTACTTTCTATGTATGACACAATTTTTAACTACCTACTGGAAAATCCTTCTCCAATTATTTTACTACTTCCAAATGAAATACACTGCTACCTCACAGCTGCTGATATTATTGCTGCAAAGCATATACTCCATTGGAGTCTCAGTTTATCAAAGCTGTGTTTAAGTGGTGTGTTTTTTTCTTCTATCGACTCTTTGTTATAGTGACTGCAGATATTTTTTCAGTTTTATTGTGCTTTGGGGAAAGATTTGAACCTCACACTTCATGTGGACATACGAATAACTGCACCCTTTTTAGCAAAGCACTTAAACAGAGTTTTGTGGAAACACACATAAAGGTTAAGTAAAACCCTTAAGCATATGTGCTTAAGTGCTTTGCCAAGACAAACTCTACAAACACTACTTTCTAACAATTCTGCATACAAAAAGGATAAGAGATAGAATAAATATAGAAGGCATCCTAAGAAATTTGCTTCTGAAAGTATAAAAGACAAGCCCGCAAACAGAATGATGGTTGTATAGGAAACACATTTGTCATTTGGTGAAATGTGTAGATTGCACTCTGAAGAGCTCAAATCTTGACAGACTTCCAGGCTGGCTCCAACTAAGATAAAATTCTTGGAAAGTGAGCACGTTACAAAGGAGATACTTGAAGGAATATCCACTGGGGTAAGAAGTCCTGCCAAAGACTTGGAGGACTGCTATTTACATCCTGATACGAATCCAGGCAAGAATCTATAAATGTGTTTGGATACATTTTCACCATGCCCGTTATCCTCCTAGTTAGCAGATAATGTTACAAACACCTCTGCAGTTTTCCTCACCTGGGAAGAAAAGGTAGCTGATTGCGTGGAGCTTCCTAACGGCATCGGCTAGAGAGGACTGCCTACACAAGAGAAATGTGCTGCACAGACCTGGGTAAAGAAATGGCAATATCATCAATGTGGTAATTTTGGAGGAAACTTTATCCTGTGTGTACAGCCTGGCGTGCAACATTGCTCATTTGGAAAAAGGCTATTTTTAATCAAGGAAAAGCACTTTAATCAAGGACAGAGGGAGTGATTCAAAAATTTCATGCAGGTGCATGTATTACTTGACTAAAAGGCTTTTCCCAAAAGGTCAGAGCTGCAGAGCAACGTGCACGTCCCACTCCAAGAGCAGAGATAACCTCAAGATGCCTGTATCAGGCTGATGTATTCTGGCTCCCAGCACAGGCAGTTTCAAAGTCAGAACTACCCCTGATAATCTTCTTAACTTTAGACAAATATTTGCTGTGCGCTCAGCACACTCAATAAGCTTCATGACATGCCAAGGAAGACACATGTGTGTGAGGGAGGTTGATTTGGTTTATTTGTTTTCTTTGTATTTTTCTGCCAGCACAGAGGAAATCAGCTGCAGGTCCCACAGCATTGGCACAGAGCCATTTCAGTGCACAGGGGGATGTGAGCATGTCCTCATCTCCTGGGGGATCTTCACCCTCCTCACCACATCTCTGGGAGCTGCAAGAGCAGCCCACAATGGCCACGGCAGATCTCTCCTTCTCTGGGGAATTAGCTCATTCCTATTAAATCCTTCCCTTCTCCCCCCCAACACTTTCTGAAATTAAGAAAACAATCAATGTGTCCTGGAGTAACTCACACTGAGTCACTCTCTCCATTGACTGTAGGAGGATTTTAAGGAGATTTCATCTGTCTAAAATGACACATAGCACATGCTTGAGGAAAACCGCTGGGGTTTCAAAACCTGCTTTTTGTGTGCTTCTCAGGGGACCCTTCGCTTGCCAGCAGACCTTCCCAGGACAGTTCTGCCAGTTTTCCCTGCCGTGCTCAGGATCACGGCACTCCTGCCATCCCCAGGATGCCCTTTTCCCCCAGGCATCCCTCAAATACTTCTTTAGCTTTCAGTCTTGCACATGCAAGGCTACCTTACCTCTGAGATTGCCTCCCCGGATTTAAGCAGCCAATACCTTCTAGTAAGTAGGTACTAAAATAGGTTGAGGAATAAATTGCTCTCATTTAACATTCACTCTGAAAAATACGGCTGCATTTATTACGCAGCATATTGTTTTATATATTGTTTTGTTATAATAAGTCATATTTAAAATGTCATGACATTTAGATCAACAGCAGTAAGAGGTAAATGCTGAAAAAGAGCAAGATGATCAAAAAGGATTTGAAAAACCCTGGTGAAATATTATGGGCCAAACACTCTCGTTATAATAAAAAGAAAGTCACAAGGGAGCCTAAAACTCATCTGTGAGAAACCCACTGTAGAGAAAGCCACTCTGCCCCTCCTGGGAAGTATTCTCCACTTAGGGTCTCTGTGTCACTGTGGTTGTCCCCAGGTCTGGTGGCCGAGGAGTGGTGCTACCACCAGCTGGGTGTTGGGGCTGGCTGTGGCCAAGGGGCTCGGGCACCTGCAGCAAAGCCCTCCTGTGGCTACGCATCCCCTTGCAGGTTTAGGCTATCTCTGTGCTGCCCTTTCCCACAGAGCCACTGCAATACTCTGGAAAACTCTACTAAATACATCCTTGGAACTTGTTAATGCCATTTGTCTCAGTGAGGAGCTTTATTTCAATGCCTGTGCTAAGTTATTTAAACGAACTTTACATATAGTACAAAAGCCTACTTTAATGTGGCTTCATAGCCTTTGAGGAGACACAGAGACTATCTACCACTGACGACCTACATGCATAATGGCAGATTTTCGCTAGAAAGACTTTTAATGTCAAAAAGAAAATAGCTCCAATCAGAGGAGCCACTCTGTTCCTGCAGATTCAGTGCTCATCTTTTATATCAGGTCTGGACCAATATGCCAGCATCCCTCACTGCTGCCTCCATGCTCCCTCACCCCCCACCAAGGGAAAAAACAACAACAACTGCAACAACAAAACAGATGGTGATGCAACGAAACATTAAACCCAATCCCAATACCTGAGCCATACCATGAATATTTCACTGAGGCATGGGGTAGAAAAGACAACAAAATGACCTTTTCTAGCATCTTAAGGGATATCTAATCTTGTAATTGCTATAGACACACTGAAGACACACAAGTGGGAGATCAAAACTATCCAGAAGAACCTGTGTTTATTTTTAAAAACTAGTATCTCAATGTTCCCATTATAATCTGCCAATATGAATGAATGACACTTACTCTTGCTCTGAGAAATGAAAGAAAGTTTAAAAGACAGACTGCATTAAGAATCTATTGATATTCCACTGACCTAGTGGCATAAGAACCAGACAAGCTTTGTCAAGGGCAAATGCCCTGGAGTCTGCAAATTCATCTCTTAAAGTAGCAGCAAAGGGAAAAAAAAAAAATCTTCAGTGTCCACGATATTTATAAAACCCAGCGGAGGCTCACACTTCTCGATGTTATGATGGCAGTATTTGGCACCAGACCCAGATATGAGAGCAGAATTGGAGATCTCAGATGGTCAGCGACTTCTTCCAGTTTTTCCAGTCAGCTAATATTACCATAAAACTTACATGGGAATTTCTCTTAATGGACATCACGTGGGGTTTTGCCCCATTTATTTTTTTCTATCATACAAACTTCACAAAGATATGCTACCCATAGCAGAATACAGTCCAGATTCTGTTTCCAATGGATGGATGCAGAAGGTGTAAGCTATGCAAGAGGTCCCTGCTGCGTTGCCTTCCCAGTGTTAGAGGAAAGGCCCAGACAAGGGAATAGGAGGAAGTGAGGAACAGTTTGGTATTGTTCAGGCAGGCTCCTTCATCCCTCAGATGAACCTCTCAACATGTACACTAAAGGAAATGCGAACACATAGTCACAGAAGGCCCCCAATATGGAAACCCTTACTTACTTGACAAAACTCAGACTGGGATAACAGTGGATTTTTGGGGGGGGTGGAGGGGCACAGCCTGCCTTCACTGCAAGGAGAAGGAATCTATTTGCTCCTCTTCCAAGCTGCAGTGGTGGCCTTCGGTTCAAATTCTTTTACTGCAGAATAAGAGCACAGTTGTACCCACATAATGCCCACACTGAAGAACAGAGATCACAGAATAGCCTGGGAATATAATACTCTGCAATTAATTTCAGTGAAGGGACTGTGAATTCGGGGAGAATTAATTTTAGCTGGATACACATTGCAGTTAATTAAGACTGATAGCTTCTACTAGTAGGAAGGTGTTTTTGATGAAAATACATTGAAAATCTTATTAAACTGCCTAGGCAAAAACTAGTTGCCATTACCCATGCTGCAACCTACCAGACATCCCCATGTTTCTATATAGGAATCACGAATTGACAGTATTTGCATAACAATTATTATTTAATATGCAGACTTCAGTATCATTGCTTTTGGACAGAATTAATATTCAAACATTTGAGCACAGACATTTTAGAAATATTAATTTGGAAAAGCCACCGGAACTTTGTTTTGTCTGCAGTATTTTTACGAGTTTTGTTCTGGTGATGATACCCTAGCAGCAGATCACCACCTTCTCTCACCATAACTGACAGAACACACTTCAGAAAATCCTGCACTGTATGGATGGGGTGAGCACATGAACATGGGGAGATGGAGGGTAGGAAGTGTACGGACAGGAAAAGCAATCCAAACATTCCCAATTTTCAGAGACAAAAAGTAATTTTGTTTGCTTTCAGTTCAATCAGTTTGTCCATGCCCTAGGAAGCAATGAGATCAGCAGAAATTAAAGCAATTTCCATCAGCTATAAAACACGTGGCACAGCTGAGAAGAGGCTGTACATTACTCCAGAAGCTCAGTCAAATACTTGTTGGATTAAATGCTGTGAGAATGGATCTAGCATGGGCTTGCTTTATCTCATTTTGCCAGACTAGGAATTTGCAGGTTTCCCACTCATTCTTCAGGAGAGAGCTGATTGGGGAATAGGTTGTACAGACACACACTTTGTGGAGGACTTGCAAAATAATTTTATACATTTAGACAATTCAAAGTCAGAGCAGAGCATCTTGGAACTAGAACTTCTTCCACAGAATACCTACTGCTACATTTGTCTCCTTTCTTTGGGTCTATTCTTTTTTTAAACTAGCCTTCAAGAAAAAGTCACAAAAAAAAAAAGGGTTCTTAATTTGTGTTTCCAGTGTTTAGCCTGTGCACTTACTGAGGTGCACAAAGGCATACAAGCTCTGCTCATTCATTCTGACCCATAAGCATTATTACATTACATTTAATTGCAGAAGACACTGTCTTCACAGCTTTCTCATATGACATCTTGTGAATTGCTTTTAAGAAAAGCCATTTACATGACTTCTATATATATGTAAACTAGTACTCTAATGTCACATTCTTGTTTGCACGTACCCTTGTATTCATGTCAGCTAATCCTAATGCAAAAAGCAAGTGGCCCTTCATATATTTCAGTTAGGAAACAGTAGCATGGATTTTCGTAAAACAAAAGGTTAACTGATATTGTGTAGAATTTGTTCCACTAGAAAACTGGCACCTTGCCCATCATCTTCCACAAAGTTCAGTATCTTTGTCAGTGCTCATCTACTTGACTTCTTAATTGTCTATGTTCACTGGCTGTATCAAATGGAGTTTTCTTTTTGCCTTTGCTCACTGTGTATTACATCTTTTAATCGGTATATATAATTACTTACCACAATCTGCCATGCCAGATTTTCTAAGCATTAGTCTAATTAACTTAAGCTTGATAATTATGTTTCAGATATTACAACAGTACGCACAGAACTTGCAGATTATGCTGTTGGCTTAGTGTTTCTGATAACATTTTTCTCCTATTCTTACTTTTTGGTTTTTCTCTTTCTGTACAGGGTGGGAACAGAAGAAGAAAGAGGCACTCCTGTTCTGTTTAAACGACTGAAAGTTTCTCTAAAAGCAAAACCTGGCTGTTTCTAATAACAAGTCATCAAGTAAGTCAATACAAATGAAAACAGATTCAAAATGCAAGGATTTCCTTGTTTTATAAGAATAAAAGATAAATATGTCACTGAAGAAAAAAACTTGAGCTTCTGATAACAAATTGTAGAGGATTCAAGCACAAACCTGTAGAATTTACTGGCCAGTTATGAAAGTACTCTGACTTTCCACAGGTCTCCAGCCTAAGCTATTCTAATTATACGCCTGTTGGCGACAGCATGCCGCCAGGGAGGCAATAAATAAGTGATAACATGTGTGGGACCTGGCACACATACCTTTTCAGCACAGAAAGATCATCCTTCACAAAGTGATGCAGGCCATCTGGGCAAATGAAATATGCAAGCCTGACCCCAAGTAAGAGTAAATAGATGCAGAGGACACTTATGTCACAGTAATAAATAAAGAAAAGCAAAAGAAATCTGCAACAGGCTATATTTTTATTAAGCTTTCTGATGCAAACCAACTTCTCACTTCTGTCCAACTCACTTTGTATTCTGCTTTTACAATGGAGAATGTCCTGCATTGTTGGTTTGCCTTCCTCCTGGATGAGGGCAGGGATATCACGTCCCACGACACCAAATGGCCTCTGCCTGGTGGAAGATGAGGCAGAGCCAGGAAGACCAGACCTCCTCTCGCTGCTCCCAAGGACCATAGATCTGTCCTGCTGACTGGAGTCCAACAAACCATGTTCAGGTCCCAGAGGCACCCAGACAACAATTTGGGTATTTCGGCTGCAAACCCACTGATGTTAGATCCATGCCAAGAGCCCATCTGTTTGAACTTTGGGTGCAGTGGTACGTAAAAGTGTTGTCAAGTCCACTCAGAAAACCACACCAAATACTTTGCATTTACTCTACAGTTATTGGTGAGGCTTTAATCAGCTATAAAACTCTTAAAGACTGCTCATCTGCTCCTGTTTTTAACACAGACCCTGTGGACGCAGAGACAACAGGCAGTTCCCCTCATTCAAGCCCTTGTTTTCAGGTTACTGAAGGGCTGCCACCCTTGACAGAAAAGACTACCAGCAGTGAAGGAAGTAATCAGGATGGCCAACACATAAATAAGCATAACATAAATCTAAATATTAGTAATTAGCATTTGATTCAATCAGACTAAAAGTGTTAGACCACTGTAGCAGCAATTCTGTATAGGGAACTATTTAACATTCCAATTATCTTTAATGAATTAACCTCAAAATATGGCTGAGGTGCAACATCCTAAGAATCCCTTTGCTCATCTACAGTCCACTTGCAACTAATTTCACTTCACAAGCCTGCCTCAATTAACATTTTTCTGTATTTCACACATGAGTAACTGCAGTACTGAAATATGCACTCTTCTATCTATTTTAATAGCTGAGATACCTAAATTTTTTTTTATTCTACAAGTGAAGGAAAATCATTTTCTGTTACTCTCCCAAACCAATTAAAATTATTTTCATATTGGCTTTACATCTCTTCGGTATATGTATGAACCAAAAAGGTCCTACATTTTTCACACAATAGCTACCTGGAAATGATCTCCTGTCAGGCACTCCAAAGACAAAGGGGTTTACAATTAGCAAATTCTAATATTTGTTTTACATTTTCCATCACTAGAGTTTTTAATTATTTTTTGTTGAATGTTTTATGTTAGGAGAGAAAACATCAATCAGTTTAACTCTAAACTCTCTCAATGAAAGAAAAAAAAACTTGCAAAAAGTCTAAATTTGTTGATAGGCCAGGAAGGAAAGGAGAACACACTGCCTTACTGGCCACTATGCAACTACAGTTACCCAAACAGCTATTGTGAAGTAAAGAACACATTTGCATAATACACCTCGTGCATTATATGTCAGGCATCGGAACTGGCTGCCCAGGAAAGCGGTGGAGTCACCAGCCCTGGAGGTGTTCAAAAAACATGTAGATGTTGCACCTCAGGACATGGTTTAGTAGGCATGGTGGTGATGGGTTGACGGTTGGACTTCGTGATCTTAGAGGTCTTTTCCAACCTTAATGATTCTGTGATTCTATGTAGTATGGGTAGAATGACAGACATCTAACTGCACTATCTCAGAGTTGTCAAATGCCTCTAAGATAGGCTGAGACTGGTCATTGGCTTCCCTGTCTGCATAGCAGGGCAACAGCTGGACCTCATGACTCTCCTTCTGCTTTCCTTGATTTTCTCTGTGAATTGCTAGAAAGACAATGTCATTTAACATGACTCTTGCTTTAATGGGGAAACATGGTGAAGACACTCATGCTTTGCACCACAGTTGTGGTAAAAGGAGCAGTATTCTTGAACAGATTATAAATCTGACGTTATTTTCCTTTTCACTGCATGTTTTCAGCATTATTTTAGCATTAAGAAAAATGAACACACATGTAGATAACAGCATCCACGCAGCAATATGGCATAGCTGTTTGTCTTACAAGCATCCAATTTAATTTTATCATCAAATACCACATAGTACAAATTTCTGTGTTCTATTCTTTACTGATTTTAACCTCAGTTTAAACCTAGGCATTTTGTGCTATACATATCATCTAGAGCTTACTGCAGAGGAGAGCATTACCAGTAGAGACATATGTGGGGGTACAGTACACGAGTCCCCATATCAGGACTGTTAGATTTTCTTCTCTATCTGAAGCACCCACGTGATGCCACATATCTTCACTGTCATCTCTTCTCTGAGCTACTGGATAATGTGATAATGAAGTTACACAGATAGCTTGCCCATATAGATACATAAAGAGTTTATTTTGTATATTAATTTTTACAAGAAATAGGGATATGCATGGCCTAATCGGTTAAAAGAGCAAATCCACGACCTGAAAGATGATGTTCTCATTAAGTGAAGCTGCAAGCCCAAATCTTACCTAAAGTGCTGTTTACTTCACTGGCAGAGTGGCCAGCATGCTACAGACCATAAACCTTTCACTACTGCCACTCAAATTGAGGGCACCCCACAGCAAATTCCGAAAGCTTAAGCCAGCAAGAGGAGAACATATATTAATAATCAATAACTGTTTAATTTAGCTAGCATTATAAACTAATATTTCTAAATGGAATAAGCTTTTTCTTATCAAACTATTTGTCTCTAGTACCTTATCTGCTCTCATAGAAGACTGAATAATATTTCACTCTTACCTGAATTTTTACCAGCCCTTGGTTTTTATAGTATACCACACTTTGGATAATCTAAACAGTAGTTAAAATTAAACTCTTTGCTATCATCCTCTTTCCACTACTTCCATCTGTAACCAATACCACACTGCATTTATGCATACATCCATTCTTATGTCAAAACCTGATTCAAGCCTGATTTTACCTCTGCTCTTTGCCAAATATCACTGGGCTCCTGGAATGGCTTTGGTCCGCTCAGCCAAGTTGGGGAGAAATTCTTTACACCAAGTGGGCACTTCTATCCCTGGGCAAGTGTCCAGGGCCAAACATTTACATGGTGCTCCACCCGAGCTAATGCACCCTCCCAGACCTCTCTTTGCACCTTCTCATGACTTAGGAGCCCAGCTGGGACCAACCCACTCCCAGGAAAGCACTGGCAGGACTCTATCAGCTGCCTTACAGCCAGACTGAGCCCACACAGTAGTTGTTCACTGCCTCCTCTCACAGATTACTGGAACTGCTATCTGATATTTTTTTTTTTTTTTTTTTTTTTAAAGTTTGCTGAGATGACAGTGCCAAGCATCTGGAGACATTTCAGAGATAGCCTTAAGAACATTAGGAAAGCTATGTATACTGTGTTAGGGAGTATTTCTGTGACAGATCAAGTTGAGAGTTTCCATCCTCCCAACTCATCTCTGGGGTTTTGGGGCATCAGTAAACATTTGGATAAATATGTTATTGTAAAAAAAATTGTCCCAGTTCACAACTAAAAAGCCTCCTGAAGATTAACATTGTGATGCATCTCATGCTCATTCTTTAATAATGGAAGAGGGCAAGGCTGAGAATAAGCTAAAGAAAGCAAAATACCAGCTTGCTACACTAAGCCTTTGCTTACCATATGAAGACAGATCTTCTGCTGATTTTGGCACCAGTAGGAAAAGGCTATTATCTCCAACTCATCTAATAAGATCCTAGGAAGGAAGGACATTTTCTCTAGATAACAATTCTGTCAGTAAATCAGAAGCTGATTCATGTCCCCATTCAGCAGGGCATTTAGGTTCTCTCTTAATACTGAGTGTATGCTTAAGATCTATTTGAACTCATTTAAGCTGATGACTGACTTAAATGCTAAAATGGGATTGCACTGAATACCAGTAGGCACATATATAATTAAAAAACCCTTCTGAGTCTAACAAGCATTGCTGGCTGTGTGTTCCTCATTGGCCGCATTTGAGGGTAAGGACTCCTGCTTTAATTAAAGTGATTGAGTGAATACATCCGAATGTTCACATATTATGGCAGTGAGCACAGTACAGAACAAGAAATTAAGTCATAATGTGAGTCAGAAAACCACATGCAGAGCTGGTTAAAACTATGGAAAAATTACGACAAAGTAGCTAAATTCTTACTGAAAATGTTATCTTCTGGTTCAAAAAATCAAATGTTCTGACAAATTTTAGGAAAACAACATTTCATTCTTAGCATCTCTTCTCTTGCATCTTCAGAAGCCTTCTGCTGTTACCACCCTTTTTTCTACTGCTATGTTTCAACTTTGGCTAATGAACACTTAGTATTATTTACAGTATTCTTGTGCCTCAAAATAGAAAATATGCATGGTGCTGAAGGGGTAGAAGGAGACTGAGCAAGGGAGGACCACATCTTGCAGTGTTTACTCATAAGCATCGTTCTTATTCACTAGCATGGCCCTTGACCCAGTGTGATAATTGGGGTCTGCAGGTCTTCCAGAACTGTGAGCTCGGCACAGGAAAATGTGGTTTCACACCATAGTCTGGAAACCTGTAACAATCTGTTGATAAAAACAGCACAGAAAGGGAGGAACCTGAATTCATCCAAACAAGATAGCTTTGTATGTAAACTCATAAACATGATTAACACAATAAGTTAAGAGTAGATCATAATTGGTACATCCACAATTACACTGAATTTGTGAAAAAATAAGGTGAACAATCCCTACTCTAATATTTCCACTTCACTTCGGAGCTTCAAAAAGAGGCAGTGTGAGAAGAAAAGGGGTGAAACAGGCTCCAGTGAAAATGGGAAAAGTGGTCCTTTTTGCTCCAGATACTCCTGACAAGTACGCTGGCCTCAGTACAGTTGTGATGTAAAGTATGATTCTGCTGCTATGGAAGAAGATACACCACAATTCTGGCCATCCTTCCTTCCCTTTGTGTGTTTTTTGCATTCTCCATGATGTTCTCTTTCAACTTAAGGTGATGCCCAACCAAATGCTGTGCAGCACCTAGCATGACTGAAGGAGATGCCCAATCCAGCAATGGTGAGAGGACAGCTGTGAGAGGGGTCTGGTACTTCCAATGCCGGAAGCATCAACTGAGAAGAACTAATTCACAATGAAGTCATGCTGTCTACAGTACTATTTCTCCTAACAGACTGTTTCAAATGCATATTAAAACTAAAAACCCATACACCATTTAACACTGATGTCAGAAGTGACACATGGAGCTAATTTGATGCATTTGTCTGTGAGAAAAGGTGTATTGCTTCCATTTCTATCTGCCACACAAACCGAGATGAAAAATTCCTGCTGTTTCTATGTGCCTACAAATAAAGTATCTCATATCCATAGGTCTTTTCTTTAAGGACACTTTTTTAGCACAGATTGAATAAAAAAATTACACATTTGCATATTTCCCCCAGCAACCACTTGTACATTAGATCAGCCTTTGGCTGCCTTGGTGAAGAGTAAAATCATAATGGGGCTGGTTGCGGAGCTGCGGATAAAGCAAACAAACCCCATCCTGCCAGGCAGCTGCTGCTGTTCACATTCGAGCCGCTGGTAACAGAAGACTGGGGCGCATCTTGCTGTTGGTTATTCTGCTTTATCCAGGATAAGCCCTGGAGCCAGCATGGTAACTCTGGATTTGCAGGGCTGTAATGAGGCTTTGATCTAATGTCACAATAGGCACAGGCAGTGTCAGGCCCCACCAGCAGCAGAACTCAACCCAGCCGGGGTCTGCTGCAGTCAGAGAAAAACACCCATTGGCTTCAGTGGAAGCGAGTTCAGCATCTCTGTGCCAGCAGGGAAAAGAGCTCAAAAAGGTCATACAGAGAAAACAAAGGGGAAATTGTTCCAAGGCACAAGGAGCTGCTTCAATTTTTTTGTTCAGGCTGGCCTATTGGTTTGATTTTCAGCAGAGCAATGCATCTTACCATGCAGCCTCCCCTAACTAACTAGGCAGGAACACAATCAGTTTTAAAGAAAATCATGGGTTTGTCTGCAGACAACTCAATATTTCATTGCATCAGGCCCTGTTCTCTCATACTATTTTTTATTGATCAGAATACCTCAGGCTATTAAGTTTATTAATTAAATGATAATTTTTTTTTCCTGGTGAGTATACAAGGAGATAAATGTCTTACAAATAAACTCAGAGCTTGCAGGCCGAGTCACGTGGTGATTTAGAAGTCATTTATCTTTTTCTCTCCCCCTCAGCAAAAAGTAATCATTGCCACAATGCTCTGCAACTCTAATGTGGCTGTGAAATGTGCAACATAAAGAGATGTTTTCCATCTCCATCACAATTATACCAAGCTTTTACATTATACTAATTTGTAATTGCAATGCTAACAAGATAATATGGATAGCTGCTAATCCATTTAAGCACAAACTGCCACCCTTCTGAAGCAGGGAGTGGTCTGACCCCATCAGCTGAAGCCAACCTTTATAGAGACTGAATTTAGATTCCAATGTCTCTGTTCTTCAAAGACACATAAGTTTGCATATGCCTGAATTTTCCAGCGCTTCATTGCTGTTCCGAGCCAGACAGGGGTTCACAAGCGATGCTTTAAAGCTGAGAGACAGTAACTCTTCAAAGAGCTTTCCCTCAGTGCTGTTTTTTCCTGGGCTGAGCCGCTGAAGAGCACTCCAGTGGGGAACAAGGGCCTCTTGCCCCACCACCCACCCATGAGCAAGCAGATAAGCAGGTCAGGTACCTGCTAAGCACACAGGGAAAATATCACAGTTCTTTAGTCAAAGCCCAAATCGAACTGTGGGTGCCAACAGACACCAGGTAGAAGGGCCAAGTAACAGCAGAAACTCAAACACCAACTGCATAGGTGGACAGAAGTGAAGAAAAGGGTGTAGGTGCATCCTGGAAGGGAGAGGAGGGTTGCCAGGAACACATTAGGACACGTTCAGATACAGGAGTGGATGTAGTTGAACAACATGGACATTTAAATCTAAACAAAGCCTCTAGACTGTAACGAGGCTGTGTGAAGCTCCCACTTACAATGAGTTTTAATACATTATATCATAGCTATTGCTTGTTTGTAACACTGAAGGCACAGTGAAGCTGAACCCATTCCAGAATCTCTTGTTTTCTTCTTGCTTCATCAATAGTACTTTGATTTAAAAGAACCATCATCAAGACAAGCACATAGCATGCAGGGTAACAGCTGGGTGATGGGAACAACACTGGAAGAGGGAAAAAACAGTATGAACTGAGAGCAGCCTAAATAATCTGAAACTGGACTTGTGTTCTGCAACAAGACAAATCAGCAGCAGTTGACACTATCTACATGTAACTCTGCATTAACTCCAGCAGCCCACAGGGTTTTCAGACCACAGGATGGCACAAGAGCTGGAGCAGTGACATGAGTTCCCCCATGCTGAAGCCCACGAAGGTGCACTTTGCTATTCCCAGTGAAAGTAGGCAAGAATGCAAATAATGCACCTTAATTTTTGTGCTCTTTGTCCTACAAATTGCAGCTTTGTTTCTTGAAGAATGTTACAATATTGTGAGAAAATAAGGTGTGTTGCACAGCACAGAAAGGGACACAGCAGCATGTTGGAAAAAAATGGTGACCTCTTGTGTGAAAATCAGACTCCAGTCAGGATCTCTTTTCCTCTGCTAAGGTTTTGCTCAAGACAAGACAGACTAAAAAGCCTCAAGATGTGGCCCATACATTTCTCATCCTTGGATCACTTGCACTTTGAATACAAAATACCAAATGTTTGTTTCTTCTCTTCAGCATTTTCTAATATCTTAAAAATCACAGCATTATTACCCATGTTTTCAGGCAGGCTGAATTAATTTGAACTAAGATAGGCTGATCTGCAATGTCTCATTCAAAATTAAAATAACAAGACCCACATTCTCCTACATTTGCAGTGTTGTTCTACCAGTTCATAACTGGAAGAGGGGTTTAGCAGAAAGAATCATAGAGAGGCAATGGCAGCAAAGGCAGTGTTCACAGGAACTTTAAAATAAACGAATGGCACAGGAATACAGGGTGAGGCCTCTAACTTGTCATACCCCTTTCTGCAAGCAAGCAGCTGCCACAGTACCAGCCTACACGTGGCTAAGGGACACCTGCAATTCCCTGGGGGGACCGTGGATGTTCCAGTAACACGTTTGACTGTAAGCTCATGAGACCTTACTGACATCTTCCAGCTAGAAAGTAGGGCATGGTGTTAGCATGCACATGTACACTACACCTAAGTCCTTTAGCCTTAAGCGCAGGGACCACATTCTCCACAAACCCACAGCCATCGTGCCTCTGCTGATAGCATGCAGGTCAGACAGCTCCATGCACTCTAAACCAGGCTGCTTCCACTGAAGCAGCTTGGGGCTATTGCTGCAATATCCCATCCTGCTCTCTGGAGCTGTTTACTTACTATTCCAAGTCAACATCTGATACAGATTAAAAGAACCATAAAGTGCTTAAAGAAATCAAGACCATGAGTGTCCTGTGACAGCTATTCTGAAAAACAGCGATGCTGCACTGAGTGCTAGTTTGTCAACCTTTGCTACTTACACAATTCACACAGCCAATTTAATTAAAAATATAACAGATCTGAAAGCTGCTAAAATGCTTGCAATGACTATCAGTCATTTGATAATGGTATGAAAGAGCCATTAGAAGCAAACTGTAAGCAAACTTCCTCAAGACTGAGTAACAGGGGCATTATAGTTCCAGCCATTAATGTCAATGTTTTTTAAAAAAATGAGCTGTCCATCTCAACCTAAAAACTAAGCCTTTTTATCTCACACACACATTTACAATCAAAATTTGTTTATAAAAATACTGTAAATTTCATGTTTATGAGCTGCACATTTTGCATTCTGAACACTGCTCACTTCATTTGGTTGATTTAATGCAAAACTTTTTTCCTCCCCTTTTCTGTTTGTTACTAAGACAAATACTCTGTATTCATTAGTAATCAAATACAATAGCAATGTAATATTGTTGCACAGATGAACTCTATTACCAACACGTTCATGTTTAAATTATTTCCTTTAAATAGTTGTCTCTTGTTATTCTAGTTCAGCTCATGAAGGAAGTTCTGACAGCAACAGTTTAGACAAAGAATGCCAAATTAAATAAGTGAAAAAACCCAGAATCAACGGATACTGGTTCCATCATTAAAATAAAGTCCTATTTAGCCTTACCCACTAGCCTTTGGGATTGTCATTGTGGGAGAGTGCTGGGAAAGAATCCTGCTGCTGGTCCTGAGCACAAACCATGCTCAACTACTTTTGTCAGCTGAACACTTCAATACCGATTGCCTCAGCTTTGGGGCATGGATTGGTCCCAGAAAGTCTGCACAGCTGTGCAGGTCTCCCTGCTAGCAGAAGGCACCCACTAGATCAAAGTCAAGCATTCACAAGCTGTGCTATCCTGCAGGTGTTGGAAGACCTCTGAGCTTTCAGAAATATGAAAAGGCAGAGACATTCAGTCCCAGGAACATACATCTGGGAGGTCAGAACAGTATTAGTAGTGTTATTTGTCTGATCGGAATTCTGCAAATCAAATCTTGAATTTAATTCTGCCTTGAACAAAGCCACAGGTATTTGTTTTATGAGATACATTTCTCAAGTCTTTCTCCTAACTTCATAACTTCAGATCAGCCGCAGAGGGAGGTAAGTAGCTCCGGTTCAGAGTAGCTCAGGTGGTGTGCCCACAGCAAACTGTCAGCACCCAACTGCAGAAGTCAAAGGGAGCCTGCACTCCTGTGAGCCAGGACAGCCAGATGCAAAGCTCTCCTTGGCGAGAGCTCAAATTTTCAAAGTTGTCAAAAACATGAACCAAAGGAGGAAAAAAGAAAGCAGTGGCTTCCTTTGATCACATAGCCCCGGGAATACAGATTTTTTTAACAATACTGTATTACATACAGTGTATAAATATATATATACACATAAAGACACACACACAAAAATATATTTATATAAAAAGCAAGAGTTAATAAACCTTGTGCTGGAGATTAACCTCTATTCATAAAGGTCCTAAGCTCTGTTTCAAAATTCATTTTATACATCTTATCAGAGAATATTTTTTTCTGTGTAAAAGTAGCCCAAATTACTTGCTTTACTGAAGTACTGCAAAGTTAGAATATTTATATGTAGAGCAGCAGATGCTGCTGTATCTCTGTACAATATAATACAACTTTATATCATATACTGCCTTTCATACCAACTGTATTCCCATACACTGAACAGAATTAAATACAAGGAGGCAGTGGATGCAGGCAGTAGACAATATAAATTATAGAAACCAGTGGTGTAAAGACACTGTATGATGAATAAATTAAGGCACTGAGCCATAAGGCCAATAAAAGTGTGAGGAAAAAAATTAAGAGGCATATGCAGATGAGAAAACCTACTTTAGAAAAAAAGACAAAAGTTGAAGAGATGCAGAGTTGATGAGGCAGAAAGATACACGGAGGCTGCTCCAGATGGTAGAAACAACAGCAAAGGTTCCTATAGTACTGGGGTGGCAAGACTGTACAAAGCAGCACGGGGTGGTTGCAGAGTCTGCAAAAAGACAGCAAGCAAAAGAAGGGACTACATGCATTGCTAAGATGAGTCACTGATTTTGGAAATAAGGAGGGACCCTGAAAAGACCGAAGAACTTGTTCTGAGCTTGGTCATACTGCTTGAAGTACATGAAGGCATCTGAGACCACAGATGCGAAAGGGTCCTTCAGTTCTGGTACTCAAGTAGCCGCTATTGCCCTGTCAGGGCAATTTGCAGACACAGGGTCAGAAAGGAACATAGTACCATGTGGCTTGATAACCACTGATTAACCACTGGGACAGACGCCTACATGAACCCATACAATGAGTACACATGCACACAAGGCATTACTTATCTACATCACAAACATTGTGTCAAAAGAATCTACTTGAATGTGTTGTTGACCTGACATCCCCATACTACGTAACAGATATATGCTACTACATCTATGTTAGATTCCCCTTCTGGGCTCCACATATTTTAAGTACAGTGTATAGAAGTTGGTCCCTAAAAATACCCTGCTACCTGAATAGTTTTTAGCACAGACTGAAATGACATACTTGTATCACCATATTTTTTAATATTTTGAAAAGTCAAACATGACTGTGCTGTGATACACTGTTTTTAAAATAATTAACAAACAAACATTAAACAATCTCAAATTTAGCTCTTGGGCCTGAAGCTATGATACACTAGTGGCAAACTGGCATAGATGTGTTGGCCAGAATTTACTCATCTTTGAACTAAGCGGCAGAAGTGATGATCGTGCTGCTTGGAAGCACAAAGCATACATGTTTGTGGATCCATTTCACTCCGAAGTTGTCAGTGTGAGAATAGTGCTGAAAATAAACATTCCTCTGCCGACCTCCACTAACAAGCCTGCATAACCTTTAGGCTTTCAGACTAGCAAGGTCTAGTGCTTACACAATGGCATTTTCAAGCCAAGAATGACAGCAGTGACACATTTAAATCTTGTTCATCTCCTTTCCACATCCAACTATTTGCTTGCCCATCATCTGTAGTCTCTGCCAGCCCACTCCCAAGAAGATCCTGGTATATCACAACAGGATTTAGCTACAATGCTTGTACATGTGGTCTTACACACCTCAGAAGACCCAAATATATACATGCTGTGCTTAACATTCAGACTGATGTAATAAAGCTGCAAGTGAAAAGAAATTGAGGGTACCATGTGCCTAGGAATAAAGTTGAATGAAATAGCAACTGTTTATAAGATCAAGACCTAAGCCACTAGCTCCTACAACATGGAATCAGTCACTCTGGCACATCTGGCCATTCAGCGGCCAGAAATGAGCTAGATTCTTATGTAGAAACACAGTAAATAACCTACAGCTAATTTGAAAGCCCTCAAGAGAGCACACAGAAAAAGCCCAAGTCACTTACTGAATCAGCAGTAGGACTCTACGGTGGCTAAACATCCATTGCTCTGGTGTCAGCTATGGAAGGCAGTAAGTGTAAGCTATCCAGTGCACCCAAACAACACAGCACGCAAAGAATTGGTAGCAATACAGATTCACTTTCCTGGCTACCTCCTTCCAGCTTTTGAACTCGGGCATTTCCTTGTAACAACTGATGCTTTGGACATCTTGAGATTATCACCTATGGGTAGCCAATTCAGATAAGCAA
Source organism: Opisthocomus hoazin (assembly GCF_030867145.1). NCBI lineage: Eukaryota > Metazoa > Chordata > Aves > Opisthocomiformes > Opisthocomidae > Opisthocomus > Opisthocomus hoazin. The sequence continues at coordinate 10,072,228 of NC_134424.1, read as the reverse complement.
GTAAATAACCCAAACACATCAGGTCAGATATTTATTTCATGCTCAATTTTGAGGATGATGGGTCATTACAAAAAGCTTGCATTACACAAATGCTGTATGATGTGCTACTGGGTCATATTCATATCAACATGACAGTCCAGAATATGAAATGCAATATGAATGGATGCACTAAAAAACAACAAATCAAACAGCAATAATCCATCTTCAGGTTGAAGAAAGGACAGTGCTTGTTTATATGAAGTAGCCTTTAGGAAAAAAGTTACATTATTCATGTATAACCTCACTTGGCATTTAAATAAACTTCAGTTAACTATTAACACTCCTATCATTAATACGTTTTTCTTTTACTTTTCAAATAAAGTTCTCATTAGCAGACCACTGGATTGACTATTTAATGGCACAGTGCTTTAAAAAGCATGCAAACTACATGCATGTTCCACGCTGTTCAATATAAATACAGGAAAACCTCACGACCAGAAGAACTGTATGTTTTCATAACGAATTTAGGATACTGTCAGTCACAATCCTTTGCTCGGAACATCATGCTGAGATGCCAGCTGAGATCTCCAGACCGAGCAGGAGCTTGGGCTGTCAGAGAAGTCCAGATCTGAACTCTTTGTAAAGAATTATGTCTTCCTCTGAGGCACAGGCAAGAATGCAGTGCAGTTCCTTATGAAACTCAGAGTAATCTCTGTCCAAAACTACAGAAAAACCATAATATTTATCAAATCTAGAAGCAAGGTACAAGCAATCATGGCTAGCTGCGTGCATAATTTGGAAAAAAGAAATCAACCACAAATAATCCCCTGTAGGTAACCTAGCTGCATTTATTCAATCTGATTGAGCAGAAAAAGCATTATTAAAAGAATTAACACATCCCATCCTGAGATTTATTTGTATGGAACCAACGGGTGGGTGAGATCATGTAAGAATTGATTTTTCTGCCTTACTTAAAAAATAAGGCTATGTAGAGACTAAAAACCATTACCTGAGGTGTCCAGAAAGTCTTAAGCAAAACTAAATCATACCTACAATTCACCCAGTGCATGTATACATCTGATCAAGGGGTGGCAAAGTTTGTTGTAGTGGAGAAATTACTAAATGCTTTTTTTTATTTTAATTTCTAAAATATATCACATATTTTGAAGACACTATGACTAACATTAATTTATTTACTAACTAGGTCAATAAAAATTGCTGTAGCCAAGAGCTCTATTAAAAGTCCATAATGTTACCCTAATGGAGGAAAACTAAGAGAGTTCTTCTGGAAATTCTCCATGAAGTTAATATTGTAGAATTTTAGTGGATGTCCCAAATAGTTTAAATAGACAATTTTATTAACAGATCTAATAATAGAATTAAACCAAATTAAAATCATTACTTTCTCTAAGAGGAAGTATTTACATTCCAAGCATCCTAACAGAGTTTATTCTTTAAAGAATTTAGAAACAATGCTCATTATTCAATGTTGTGAAGTGGGAATTGGCTATCTGGCATCCACACACAGAAGATCTGCCAATTTGCAACTACTGTAGCACTTACACAGAGCCTCTCTGTCTAAACCACTTTGCATGGCAGCTGTCCAGAACCTCGACCTGCAATACAATCCACCTCCTTGTCAAGAGCTCTCCTTGTTGGAAAGCATTAAACTCACCCAGCAACCAACTAACAAAAAATAAAAAAATAAAAATATGGGTAATCCACAGAGCAGATAACTGTAAATAAGTATTGTGTCAGATATCTGCTCATACCATGTTTTCCTGGACATTTCATCACTTACAATTCTGCCCTTGCTTTACCTCAGAGGTTCTGTATTCTTTGTTTCTGCGGCTAACTGCTTACTGATGGTCTATGCAGATTTGCAGCTAAACAAAACCTTTATATTTCAATCAGACTGACTACTTGCCAGTAGGGTTAAATATCCACCAGGCCATGCAGATCAGCTCAGTGTGAGCCCTTGAGGATTGTCAAGGTTTAAGATGCAGACAACGTTCAAGGTGCTGGAAATGGCACATACTGCAAAACCAAGCACAGCACCGGAGTTTTTGGCAAACTTTGCCCAAGAAGTCCTATTACTCACAGGATAGTAAGGGATGGGGCAGTAAGTGCTGTGCACCTTACACAGCTGAAAAACCCAGACTTGGAGGCAAACTTGATCTGGTCACAATCCTTAACTCCTGTTGGTGGGCAGAAAGCAAATTACGATATAGCTGCTTTGGCCAAAAGCAGCCATGGAGCCTATGCCTAGAACTGAAACCCCCAGAACCACAGACAAATCTTGCTTTGCGCTCACACCGGCATTTCTCGGGAGGGTTTATGTGGAAAAGGGAAGCCCTGACCTGACAGAAGGGTACTGAAGCAAGTTTGCCTTCCTATTGACCCCTGTAGGCTTCCAATTCAGTTCCTAAATGAACAAGCTGATGAATTTCTGATGAAACTACTGTATATTTAATACCCTTTTACTGTACACAGGCAACAGAAATGAATGCTTTTGGAATTTTATTCAACATTGAACATTATTGGCCAGTCTTAGGGTAGAGAAGTGCATTTTCTTGACATGTTAGAGTTGATGATAAAAGAAGTTACCAGCACTGGTTTTGTACACCAGGGTAACGCATGCACAGGCCTTCCGAAGTTATCAAAAATCCATCACACCCACACCTTTCTTACCCCCATCACACAGGGGCGAGGGGAAGGTTGCTATGCGAACACTGTCTGTGCAAACGTAACCTGGCAGGAAACCCAGCACAGCTCCCAGGCTGGGCACCTTCATTAAAAGATTTTAGCAAAAGCACAGCTCTTCGGTTCAAGCCATGCTATCAGAACACTAACGTACTGCAGTAAAACAGCAGATTATACAAAAGTTATTTGTCATTCTCTAATCAATAGTGATAATCAGATTTTGCTTCTTGTTATTGAAGTTAGGTTGGAATAGATATTGGCAGACGTATAACATCACATAATAATTGCTGCCAACACTGGAAGATTTTCTTTCGTCCCCCTGAAGTGTCTTGCCAGGGAGTTAAAGCCCTTCCACAGTAACTGGCAGCACTGTAGAATTCAGAGAACAGACAAGAGCACAGGAAACTTTCAGCCACCACTTTACCAGACACATTAAAGTGCCCCATCCAAATGCCATAAAAGCTCCAGGAAAATTCTTGTAGTCTATAATGAGGTTTGTATCAGGCTCCAGGTCCCAAAAGGCCATCCCTAGTTTTGGTATTCATGTTTGCTAAAATTACAAAATGTCCTTTCATTCCAGAGAATCTTATCAGAAAATTGATCTCTTTTATAAAGTCTTTAGCCAAAGTAAAATCCTTTCAGGAGTTTTATGGTTTCCTATCATTCTTTTCAAAACACTCTGAAAACTGGAAAATGTGCTGATACTGTTTCTATGTTAAAAAGAATGGTTAAATAAAGGAAAAATGTAGTTCTCAAGTGTTTGCAAATATCCAACCTTTTCTAGTTTATTTGGAAAAAAGGCAAAGGTTAAGAGCAAATAGGTAAAAAAAATTCAGAATGGCATAGTTATTTACAGAAGTACCTATCTGAACATTATCTCACTCAATTTCTTATTTATAAGACCTACAACTGTGCTCTCTATATGTATTTAAATTATCTAATGCAAAAGTTATATATGAACAGCTCAGCAAGATGTTGTATGATAACAACACACCTTATTCCATGTAAAAGCAGATTGCTAGTTCTGGAATTCCAAATGTGTCAGACAATAATTTTATTGCTTTGCAGGTAGCAGAAAACCCAATGCTCTTGTTCCCAAATGGTGATTGAGTGATAACTTTTAATATTGTCTAATGATCACAAACATGTGGAGCCCTGTGCTAACATCTGGTTTATGGGTAAAGTCGCACACAGAAACTACTCAAAAAAACAAACAATCCCCTGCCCTCCAAAAGCTAGAATTAATAGAACAAGCACATGCTCTTTTATTACTAATGAAGAAGTAGCATGGCATGCCGCAGACACTTCTAGGTATGTTTTATGTGGTGTAACTAACAGAACAGATCACTTTGTTCAAAAAGTTCTTAGAAGTCACAAGCTCTAAAGAGGGGAAAATAGTTTGTCAGGAACATTGGAGCAGCCAAACAACCACAAAACTAAATCCTGTAATTCTGAACACGGCAAAGCTTTCACTGCAGACAAGGAGAGCTTTGCCTACAGACAGCCTTAGCTAGTAACATGTGATATCCAGGTAAGCTGAAGAACTCCTGAAGGTAAAAATAAGAACACTGTGCTGGTTATTCCATCCTTACAGCTCATTTTTCAGCCATGAGCATCACATAACAAATAAAGCCTAAAGGACTATTAGAAAATTCGTTACTTGGTCAGAACTACATTGTACTTACAAATCTCCTTCTACGAAACTGTATTAAACAGGCTACACCATGGGCTTTCCAGCCTTTTCACATTTATTCCAGTATCCCAGAAATTGGACCACCATACATTTTTGCTTTAACTATTTTTCTTTGATTTATCCCTTGTTTTCTGTGAGGCTGGACTTTTTTGCTAGATGTCTAGATCTTTCTAGATGCGTGTTCACAGCCCAGAACCTTGTTACTGGTATGACTTCCACAGAATTCCTTGCCATTTGTACAGTAGAGCAGCAGCTCTGCTCGGGACTGAGAGTGCATGAAAACAAGTCCCCCACACCTCTGGCGTATCCCATCACACACCTCAGGCCAACTTGCAACTCTTGCTGGGCTGTTCTGGAAGGGCCAGGAAATGTCTAAGCCCTGGGGCTGCAGAAACTGCTGCACTGCAGAGATGCAGAAGGTGGAGAGGAATTCATTGTAATCATTTAACAGAGCACCAAGGGCATTGTGGCCATTGCAGGCATTTAGAGGGGAATCATCTCATGTCCAAGAAGCCTGTGAAACCCAGATGAAGGATGAGACTGCAAATCTACTATTCTGTAGCACTGAGATACAAAAAAAGAAGTTCTCCTCTGAGCAGAGGGTGTACACAAAGCCTGTTCATTACACATACCCCATATGCACCAAAGATCTCAACTCAGCAATGCTCTTGCATCTGGGCCACAGGCGCATTATAAAGACCGACCAAAGCAAGCAAGTCTAAGCACACCAATACAGACTTGGCTAAGCGCTGTAGAGAGCTACAGGCTCTGTGAGCCTCTCCCAGTCCTCAAAGCATATCTTTCACACAAGTTTCAGAAGAGAAACTAAGTGCAATTAGCACTATGAATAATACAGCGAACAACCTTGAGCATCACTGAAGCTGTCACATGTCTACTTTCTTACCGGAAGGTGTAAGGCACAACTGCTCTTCCACCTCAGCAGCAAATAGCCCTTACTGCATACTGCTTTCCCTAGAGACCAGATTTCTCAAAATCCCAAAATGCTATAGCTGAGGCTTGGATGAGACTCAGTGCCTCTGTCCCCTAGACCCTAACATATGCATATATTCCCCTGCACGCTCTCATCCTTGCAATTAATTGAAGAGAGCTATATTTTAACAAACTGGTTAATTGGACAGAGCTAAGTTGCAAAGTTTAAGAAATTTGCCACATTTATATACATAGTAATGAGATCAATTACTTTCAGCTCATGTAGACGTATTGAGAACTAATGAGGTACTTAAAACGTGCTTGGAGAAAGTCTACTTTCTATTTCCATGCTGTAACTTAGAGCTTGTTAGGGATTTAGCTCTTTATCAGTTTGAGCTATGGCACTTACATTGATAGAAGGCCTTTTAGCTGTGGCTCCCGACTGCATTAAAAAGTCTTTTAATGCAGTTTTGTAGTGGCATACGTCTCATTATAGTGCAAAAATGGGCAAACACTGAAGACCACGTTGTTGGAAAATACTTTGTCTGAGAACACAGCAAGCAGAAAGCTTGTCTTTGAAGGATAACATCCACCTCACTCATAATTTAGATAAGTAATCCAGAGACCCTTATAATAAGAAAGCCTTTATCATTTTTTAAAGCTATTACAAAAGACCTGCAAAGGTAAAGTGCCTAATTCTAGAACTGTTATCTTTATGGGTCACTTTTAACAACAAAACACTCTTTCTCCCAATACAAAACACAGTGGTAATTTATTTCTTCAAAGAAATTGCACTGAGAGAACATCTACACCACTCTACACTTCATACACCGAGCTCTAGGTTATTACCTAGGAAGCCAATTTTCAGGCAGCAATTCCAACATCTGAGCACAGCCTTGGATGCAGCTCCAGGCACATCCAAAGATTCTCATTAAGTTAGACATGCAATGAAAATGTTGAAAGTTGTTTAAAGGTGAGGAGAAAAGGGATACAGATATTGTAAAGGGACAAGAAAGAACAGAAAGAAGCGGAGAAATCTTTGGCTCCAGCATAGAGAGTTACAGGTGAAATCAGCCCAAGACAGTCTCACCATACAGCAGTTCCCTGTGCTCACTTTCTGCACATGCACGCTGGCCAAGCCACAGTAAAGCTTTGCATCTTGCTATTTGGCAGATGAAAACAGCTTCTTTTTAACTATAGTTCTGACTATGTTTTCTGCCTGTTGAACCCTCTAGACATTTTATTTCCTTGACCTAAATATGAAAAGGCCCTCTTACATATGCAATAGCCCTCAGCCATCAGTCTGTCTTCTAGGTCAGTACAATGCCTTTCCCCGAGGGATGGGGACTCCATGTCCATGGAGGGAATGCCACCACTGAGATATCTCCGCTTGGCTCCCTGGGGCCATTCAGGTTGTGAGCAACATCTCCACAGCATGACAGGGAGCTTCTGGTTTCCAAGATGCACAAAATATCCTTTTGCAGCTCTATCAGTCTAAAGCCTCCATTTTCCTCCTTCAGTTAAAATGACTCAACAACTTAATTTCACTCATGCATTTGCTGCTCTCTTTTGAAATGCTCATTTACAACAACACAACATCTACCAGGACAATACCCCTTCAATTATCAAATCTATGTCAGACACAAGACTCAAGGCAGGAGCCACAGAAACCACCTCTACTTGGAGCAGACTTTCAGATCTGACCTTCAGCTGCTAAGCAGAACAAAGGAGAAAAACCATTTACCCAGCCACAGCAGAGTGAAACAACCCCAAGCAGCAGGAGAACAGCAGCAAAAGCTAATAGTGCTGAAGGGGGATTTAAATAGCCAGTATGGGACCCAGCTGTGATCCTTACTGGTTTCACCTGCCTCCAGCACAGCCTTGACTGCCCAGCCTGGGTGGAAACATGACTCTGTGGTATGCAGGTCTGTCCTTACAAGGCAGCACAGTGGCTTATCGCCGATTCCCTCTAGCTGTGTGTGCATCCCATGGCTGATGCTCCCCACCCATGCCAGAATTGCCCTTGGGTTTCATCAGTCAACTGAAAGAGCAACAGACTCTGCCTCTAATTATCAGGCCAAACCAGTTCTGTGGGATTTTGTGTGCTTAGAGCTGGGCATCAGGGCTCCCAGTTTATAGTGAAAATTGGGAGCAGGTATGTGGGTCCACCAGCTCCTCCTCCCTGCAGGAGATGACAACCCGCAGAACAGGGGAGAAGGAGACAGCTATGGGCTATGTCTGGCTTTGGTTTTACTTGCACTCAGTGTGCATATGCTCGTATGCAGTATGTTCAGCCTGAATATACTGCTTTCTGTAGCACTGATCATACATTTGCTTGTCATTACAGTGCCTATAAGTAAATACAGAGAAATAAATAAGAATACTTAGCACTTTAAGCCCATTAAAGCATTGGCAAAGTTTCACATGAGACGGTCTTTAAAGCTTGATGTATAGCAATAAAATCAGTTCAGAAAGAGACAGCTGCATAAAAACAATGTATGCCTTCACATAAAACTGTGAAAAATATTTTGACTGGCACAGATTTTAAGGTAGGTTTATTTGAGCTATGCTTCAGTAATTTACAAAATACAGAATCTGATAAACAGGAGTGTCATGCTCGCAGAGGGGAAGTCCAATGTGCACTCATTTCAGCTGATGAGTTTGAAATCACATTAGGCTCATATCAAAGATTTACACCCAATGTTGGGGAATGATCACACTACAGAAACTGACAGCTAACAAAGTAAAATTAAAAATAAGTGGAGTAGCGGGCCGAAAAGATTATTTAAAATATAATATGAAAGGAATATCTAATAACTAAAGATTAGTTCTTTTTACAAAATCTAGGAGCATCAATTTTGAATTAAAATGAATCTATATTTTTTAAATTGTGCTTCTGGACTATGTGTGTCAGAAAAAAACATCCAATCTGTGTCTTTGATACCGTTAGCAGTAACAGAAAACACTTTCCCAGAGAGTGATGCAAAAGAAAAACAGATTCATGAGAGCCTCCACTCTTATTTATAGCTCTATGCAATTTTTATCTCATATCCTTCCTCCTGTCCTTTAATTGAAAAACAAAATTTATACCTAAGAGCAACAGTGCAATGAGAGATGGTGCCTGTAGATTGGATTTGAGCCTCTGAAGTGAACTGAGTCACATGAATGATGCAGTGTTCTAGTTTTGGTGTGCTCTTTGCTATCTGCTTAATGATATCGTGAGACAAAGGCTCAGGACCAGCAGAGTAGGCTTAGCTAGTTCTTTCTTACCCTATTTTAAAGTGGTGACTGTAGCAGACTCAACTGACACAGGCCAAAGAAAAGTAGGACATTGGGCTCTCTGGAAATCATAAAATGAGACAGAAGCTTCATATTGTTAAACAAATATTAAATGTATATCTCTTTTGACAAGACCTTGGGCTTAAGAAAATAGATTGTTTTATTTTTTAATATCAGATAAATAGTTTCAAACAGTCAATAACAAATTGTACTCATTCTCCATTTACGCCTGGACTACCACTGAGCCTGCCTCGCATGAGGAAGGTCCTATTCATGGCTTCTCTTAGCTGTCCACATAATGAATTCTCATTACAAATAGAAGCCTGCGCAGTCACATTACAGTCCATTTATGTTCTGACATGCACATACGTGTTAATTCAATTATATTCTTCCAATTGCACAAATTAATTGCTCTCTGATGAATTTTACAACACCTCATTTCTAAGGGTTTCTCCTGAAAGTATGCTGAAAAGGTCAACAACACGATCAAACGCTACCCTGTTCAACATGCTTTGAAGATTAGAATTATATTTAATTAGAAGTTTTTGCAATTAGCACATATTGTAAGTTTTCCATTCTATGAATTAATAAGTTCCTTTTGTATTTATTTACCCTGCCAAACATGTGTGCATGTACCACCCAGCTGCCATTGTTAATGGACTCTCTCAGCTCAGTGAGGACAACGGGATGTCACCATTACTTGGCATTTTTCTCAGGCAAAGATCTCCTTCTGCCTGAAAGTTTACCCCCAGTGTCAGCAGCCTGATGAGGACTCTTGGGACAGAAAAAGAATATGAATGAGCTGATATTTAATGTCACAGATATTAGTAGTACTCTATGCCTTTGTGCCATTTTTTTCATTAAAAAATGCTAATGTGGGGAGAAGCTACTGAGGTGCCGGGTACGCTGTGGTGACCGTTGTACATAGCAAAGGAGAGGCACAAAACCAATGCATTTCTGAGTCTGCCAGAAGGCATATTTTTCTTATGGAAGGGCAGAGATAACAGATTAGTATTCCAGGTATTGGTTGATTTTCAGCTCTTCTCTGAAAGCTACACATGCACTTGTACCCCAGAGAGCAATATAAGAGCAAGACTGTCAAGCTTCATCTTTGCTGTAGACTAATTACAAAACCTAGGAGCCTAGTTTGCAAAACTGGGCTTCCTTTGCTGCTTATCCATGCTATTTTATGTATCTTCACAATATGGGGGATATTTTATTACGGTAACAGATATGCTCAGTTTCTGGGTCTCTTTGAAACAGTAAAACAAGACAGTGACAGTATGTGCAGCACCATCAGGAGGAAAAGCTGGCAATCAGCGAAGTTTATCTCAGATAAATCACCTGCTGAAATCACAACAATTACTTTGTTGATTTGAATTTTACCTAGGATACAAAGGTAAAAAGAAGAAAAGATTCAAAAAGCAAAAAGCAGTAATGGTGAAATCGAGGTCTGGTTCTCATCTCTCGGGACAGGATCTGTCTCTAACACTCCAATAGACATACATGGCTTTGATTGAAAGCCCATTGCTCTCAGGACGATTTGATTACTTTCCAAACACAAGAAGGAAGCATGATTCCTCAAAAACCTGCCTTCCAGAGCACACCCGGGGCTTTCATATCACCATTCATTTAGGGTAGCAACTCACAACATAGCCTGTGCCACAGCAACATCATATCAAACTTCATTTAGAGAATGGCTCATCTGTAAGTCTGTCTGCTGCCCGAGTATGCTCAAAACTGCCCGGAGAGCTAATGACTAGTTTAATGATCAGACTTTAATATTCCTGAACTGCCACCACATCGACCCTTTCACTGGATTGGATCTGCACGTACGCTACAGAGCCATTTGTGTATCTACTTGTACGTCCTCAGGCATGTTCTGTGCTGATTTGCTCCCTGTCTTGGATTTAGTATCTCTCTGGAACACAAAGAGCTAATTATAAATATAAACAACAATAAAAAGCCTTTTATCCCTCAAGGCAAATTTTCACTGATCCTACATACATTTAGGATGTATATGGCTTCTGTAGCTTGAAGAATTACAAACTTATTACTGAGTGTCAGTAAAACTCTTCAGATTTGTTTATATTCCTTGCATTCACATCCAACTGAACCAAATCTCCTTTTGTAGGATCTGTCTTCTTCCCTCAGTGATGCCAATATGACAATCCCTTGCCATCAAGGGAAACATGAGGCAGGTCACTCCTTGGAATTGCTTCATTAAATCCTTCTTTATTGTCCCAGAAAATTCAGGAAAAAGTGAAAATTCATCCATTGCTGAGCTACAACCAACTGTGACATGACTTCTAATTGACCTTGACATTTGAGAACTTCACAAGACGGCAAACTACTAAAAGGACCTCCAAGTCAGCCATGTTAAGAGAAGTCAAATAGTGAATAGCAAGAAGGGCAACACAGCCAACAATATGTAAATCAGGAATTGTATGTAAGCCAACATATTGCATTATGCATGAAAAGGTGAGTAATAGCAAATAGTTTAAGAAATCTGTCTACAATTAATGAATCCTAAATAGCTTTATTAATGTAGGTCAAATCCCATGTTCTTGTGGGAATTTGACATTTACTAATATGTCCCTGTATGAATTATTCAAAGAAGATATATTTAATATATATACAAAACTGTATTGAATATGCTCTTCACAAAGCCTGCATTATAGATGTATTATAAAATCTACAAAGGATACTTAATTTCTGATCCAGTAATCATTAATTAAATAATATTTAAATCCTACTCTAATATATCTAAATCCAAATGTTATGCAGAAGTCTGCAAAATATTGTTCTATTTGTAGCCTGCAGCACAATGTCATCACCCATCACAGAGCAGGTATTCAAATTCTGTCTTTTGCTCTTGTAAAATATAAACCAAGTATCAATTCCAACTGTGAAGAAAAACTATGATTAGTAATTAAATTACAGTGCATTAAACTTAAGTTCACCAGCTGGGAAAATTCTATGCCTCTGGGCTAAACAATAAGTCCTAATCTTGCTGTTGCCTGTACCTTATTTTTAAGTTGTATTATAATTTTCTTTATTGGAATTTCATTAAAAATGGTAATGTCATTACTCCTGTTAATGCTTAAAACCAACACCATAATCCTGAATTTTAATTAGTAATTATAATTAATCATTATTGCATTAATGAAATGTTTAGTTGCTAATTGTCTTTGAGCACCCCAGTCCCTAGGCTTATAAGCATTTCACAACATTTAATTTCTCACAGTTTCTGATTAAGTGGAACCATCAGCCTTATTCACTTTTAACACTTTCATATGGCGCAGTACTTTGGGCCTTTTATTTACTATTTACACTCAAACGTACGGCTTCAAGTGCTGACTAGTGTTTCATTAACAGAGAAACAAATGCCTCAGGTATGCAGAAGACAACACAAAGATATCTGGGAGGTAAAATCAGTTCATCCAGGGCTATTTCTACTCACTTTGCTGTAACTGTAGCTGTAGATCTTAATTTTCCACTGTCTCAACATCACACAGGTCTGGGCTCATCCACCTGACACGCAGCAAGAGGAGCAACGGCTGAAACTAGCACCCATGCTTGCTGCGTAGGGAGAGCGGGCGATGGGGTGTCCCATGGTCATCGCGGGCATGGACAACTGCGCCACTGCCTATACAGCTGGGGTGGTTGGAAGTAAGTGGGATGATCGGGGGCCAGTCTGGTTAGATGCAGAGACACGTAGACACAGGGAAGATGTAATCTGTTTTTTTGAAAACCTGGCTCAACCCTAGAATGACTGCAAGGAGAAATGTGTCAGTGTGACATCTGGGATTCGCACACCATGAATTTTGAAAGAGAGAATACAATGTGCAAAATTTTGTAACATGTAACTTCTTGAACTACTCTTAGAAAAATGTCTACCAGCTCTCTCTTGGGATTAATTAAAAACAGATGCTGGCTAGCCAATGGCTGGGATAACAAACTGCCTTTTATTTTTGTCAGGGTACAGGAACCAAAGAATTCAAATTAAATGACTTAATTTATGTGTGTGTCCTCTAATACAACTAACCTCTCACTGGCTGCACTGAACTTGGGCAAAACTGCAGGGGAACGAGTTGAACTACAAATCCCTCTAGCCCAGGACCCATCTCCAGCAGTGACCAGTAGCGGGTGCCAAGGAAAGCACGGAAGATCAGGTTGAGCATACACCCGACACTTCCCAAACTCTTCTCCTACTCTGGATTCCCTGAATCCAGCTGCTTTTATAAGTTACTCATAGAAGTCTAAAAGTGATTAATAGTTACACATATACTACAGACATGAGTATTATGCATTAGACATGGTCCTAAATACAACAGAAGAAAGCTTTAGCGTTGATCGCAAGTCACGGTGATAATTGCTTTTTGAAGCTGTGGGGCCGTAGAACAGTTGGCTCACTGATGAACAAATATATCACTGCTAACACTAATATATTAACCTTTAATTTATAAATGGAACTCAGTATGGAGTGTAGCCAATTTGATCTGCAATAGGGGCTGTGAATCTCACAAGGAATGACTGATACTCTGCGTCACCACTTCCTGAGTTAGGGTTCACAGGTTACTGACAGCCTGTGCAGCCTTGCTGGAAACCTTATCTCGTCCACAGCGACATAACGCCCTTTGGGTATTTTTAATTTAATGCTCCTTGATAAGGCTGCATGCTATCCTAAGAAATGATGAGGACCAACAAATGGATGCTGACCCAACAGGCTGGAAAGCCAGAGTTCTGGGTTTACGCTGCCATCGCTGTTATGCTGAGCCAACATTCACAGCGTAAAATCTTGGAAATTCAGAACTAGAATTAACCTGAGGTTTTGGTGAAAAATCTGATATATTAGAAATACCTAGCATTTTCAAACCCATGTATTTTTTGGTACAACAATAAGATAGCATTCCTTTAAGTTATGCAACTTAAGTGTTTACTTACCTTGTGAATACACAAACATGAGCATTCTTGGGGGGAAGTGGACAACACTTCTGTAGATTATTTTCTGCTTATTTTACGCTAGCTGTTCTTTCATATGCCTAATCATATGCGGTCTGTTACACTGAAGCACAAAGGACATACGTTCTCCTTTTCAGAACACAATGCTAGATATTTGATGGCTACCCAAGAGACGGTCAGTGAAAATGTCTACTAATATGGTGGATTTACATAAAAGGGCTAAGGGAGGCACCTCGCCACAGTCGGTACTCGAGTCCATTGGCACAAGTTGAGGCTAGAGTATTTGTCTTAAGGCCGAAGGTTCAGAATACAAATCTCAGCCCCAATGCACTCAGGGACAAGAACTGCATGAAATACAGTAACAGAAAATAGACTTCCTCATGGTTCACCATCTGGATATTATCTAATTATTAATTAGGAGACAAAAGATATGAAGGAAGCTAGCTCTCCGTAAGGTGTGGTCTGCCCCCAGGAATATCTGATAATGCACACATCCAAACCCGTGATATTTGCAGACAAGGGCATTTAATTGAGATTTATACCATATTTTATTGGCTGCACAGGAAATAAACACACAGAAAGCCAAGAGCATTTTTCTGTGTTACGGTGGCTGAAGGATGATAGAAGTACATTTCTACTTACTGCACCTCTAAGAGCAACTGGGATGCTGTGCTCCATATAATGTTATGTTACTACTGTAGTACTTGATTCAGTGAGAGAAATTCTTAAAAGATCATTTTGAAGCAGATGGGGGATCAATAGTTTCCTGTACAGTCTGTACTCTCTATAGACCAAATAGTATTCATACTTCTGAAGTTTAGCAGATGGTGTTTTTGCATTAATTTTCTAAACTACCAACTGTAGGATACTCTGTTTTCAGAAAACCAGTTGCCTTAAGGCTTGAATTTTTAAAAGTATTTCAAATGTTTTCATGTGTTGTAAGCACACCTCTTTCTCAGGTTTTCTCTCCCAAAGGTGCCGTTCTGATTTTGGATCTCAAAAAAATGAATTGGCAACAGGCTCTGGCATGTGGGTTCATACTATAACAGGAGAGCGGAATACAGTAGCAGCATTTCACCAGAGCATTTGCCCCGCACTGTCTGGCCACGGAGTCATCCCCTCTGCCGTCGCACTACTTTCCCGCTTAGAATGAAGGAAACCAAATTTGTGGATGGAAAGTACAATAAAACCATTCAACACACAAGATGCTAAGTACCATTTCCTTCTGTTTCAAATTGGTCTCCAAAGCCCACTCCACACTTGGAGCACCTATTTTCATCTATCTGCACTTCTTTTCTGATTTAAATTATTTACATAAACAAAAGAAAATCGGAGGAATTATGAGAAGGCATAGCGCCTCTGAATATCTTAAAGATACTGGATTCTTCTGTTTTGGCCAGCTATCACAAGCAACACTTTTGAAAATTTTACTATTGGTATATATATCAGGGCAGAAAAAGTTGCATGAAGGTGACTGTCTCATGGATTTGATTTGAGTTCCTAAAGAACCCCCCAAAACTGAGAAGTCTTTGATCCACACCAAAGAGGGAGAAAAAGAAAACTTCAAAGAAGAATAAAAATCCTCCTACTTTGCACCTGCCTTAACTGCAGTCAGTGTGTATTATTTATCATCCTCACCTCACTTCTGCATTGCTCTAAGCATGTCGAAGTCATTCAATTTAGCTTTTCAGTTTGGTCAGCCTGCCAGGAAGGAGTAATCTTGCCTTCACCTTCCTTAGCCCTCTTCTGAACGTAAATATAGTGTGACTGCTAATTTGTTGATTTATACAAGGTTTAATCCACTAGAGTCATAAAATATTAAAGGAATCTTTCTTCAGCAAATTTACAGCTAAATAAAATCATAGCTTTCAAGACTTGCAGGAAACTAAAGTGACATTTTATTTGCCTGAAATGCATTTTCTGATTCAGTGAGGTGGACTGACATGGGCAGCTTGCTTATTTAAACCACAGCGTATGCAGTGTGCTTGGGTGGTATCTTCCTGAGAAAGAAGATTTGTTTCCTTATTTCACAGAATAATGCAGGTAATGCCTTTATCTCATCTTTTATTGTTACTAGTAAATAATTGTAGTGAAAGATGAGATAGTTTCTGCTGTAATTAAAGTGAAATATTTAAGAGAAAACCCTGAATTAGTGCAAAATGGAAGCTTCTCTGAGTTTGGCTGAAAATGCATCTTCAAGCATTCTGGAAGACCTTGAAATAAGCACTCTCCTTCCTCCCCCCAGTTAAGAACTAATGGAGTTGATATCCCTGTCTACGGCAAAGTGAAGACTACGGTGTAAATACCAAAAAGACTAGATAAAAGAGATCAAGTTTCCTACAGCACATCTCCAAACACTATTTCTATCAGTGTATAATTTTGCAACCACCAACAGTCTAGGCAGCACATCACAAAGAAAAATTTTTGTTTCTTCCCCCTGTATATTTCAGATTGAAGGGACGTCAGACAAGGCATAGGGAAAGTAATTTGATTTTAAAACTATTAATTTAATCCCATGTATGATCCTGTCCAGACGATAGGATGTCATTTATGAACTCCAGAAATTCCCCTATATAAGTGCTCTGCATATTTTTGGCAGTTTCTCTAGTGGAAACATTTGTTAGATGCTTGGTGTGAGTTCTATAAGGCAATAGAAGTTATAGGTAATTGACATTTTTGAAGATTCAGTCCCTCACTTAAATGCCTAAAAACAGAGTGAAGAGCCTGTATTAGTTTTTTTACAACAGATTATTCAAGTGTATCAGAAAAATATTAGAGAGTATGAGCTCAATGAACACTAAAATGTGCAGATTATCAATGGGAAAACTATCAGCTTCCATTTTTAAAGACATTTATTGAAAAGTGTACTTATAAAAATGGTTGTTTTCAATAAAATATGTTATTCCTATTAGAATAAAGTCTTTTTACAACAAGCACATATTAGCTTGAAATCAGAGTTGTTCCTTAGCATGGTTTGGAGGCCTTTATTGACAAAGTTAAAAATTATTAAAGACTTTAAATCTCCACGTGTGGTTTTCTAGACATAATCATAGTGTGGCTTTGCTGATTTTCAGCCTACAAGGCAGAACACCCAGTCCTTGAAGAAGACCAATTAACAACCAATCCTATAAATTCTATGTTTTCTATGCAATTTTCAGAATGTGGCAGTTTCTGAATCCCCAAACTTTGCCGTATTGCAGAGAATCTATTCAAAGTATGTCTGCATTGCTGAAGATAATCTCTTTGATGAAACAAAACAAAACCACAAAACAAAAAAAAAAGGTCTGCTCTCTCTGAGGTTTTGTTAAAAAGGGATTAAAAAATTACCATCTTTAGCTGCTTTTTGTATATTGAGCCTGCATCAGAAGGAATAATCTCCCTTGCCTCTTCATCATAGAAACAAGAGTGTTTTGTTAAGGATATAGCTCTGTGGGTATAATCTGACTTACAACTGAGATCCCTCAAAACTTTACCGCAAGCTTTCAAAACTTGCTGCGGACCAAGATCAAGTGCATTGCTGCACTTCTGCAAGCACCGAAAGCCCTGGCACCGTCCCTGCTGCAACGCGACTTCAGCCGCTCTCTGGAGTCCCCCAGCTGCGCGCCCCACAGCCTCTGACCACAAGCTCAGCCGTGCTGCTGTGGCACACTGGTACTTCCCAAAACGCTGGGCACTAGGAAATATTTATCCACTCCCTCATCTCTACATCAGGATTGGCATTGCTAATAAAAATATACCTCATTTCAAGCTCCATAATTTATTTTTTTAAATATTAATTTCCTTTCATTACTAACCTATAGAAAATCATGTTGTTAAAATAAGATATTTGGGGTTTATACAAATGCTTACATGTGGTACGTAAAGTCCGTTGTTTCCTTCCATCTTGAGATTTTTCTGTTCTCTTCCTGTACTCTGATGTTTCTGTACCCATTGCACGGGAATCAGTGTGTCATGTGGTAAGCCAGCTGCATCACTTCTTAAAACTGAGTTTCTCACTACATTTTCTTCTGGTTTATCTTTAAAAATCTACACTGTTTAGCAGTCATCCACCTGCAGATCTGCAAGCAGGCTGCTCCATTGCCCATCATAGGTTCATTTATTACCATTCACTTCTCTCTCAGATCTTGCCTCTTTCCATAACAAATATTCCTATAATCTCTTTTGTTTCTTTCCCCTAAACCTGCACAGGAACTTGTCAAGGTTTCTGCAAAACTCAGTATGGCATTGGGTGTAGCTCTGATTTCAGCTGCTGGCTAAACTCTGCCTGCTTGAGCCAAAAGCCCTGCGCCAGTGCACCTCTGCTCTAGCTTGACAAGTTGCTGCAGCCTGCTGAAACTCCGAGTAACCCCAACTCCACCCTCACATGATCCCATACTCCTCCTAAATTGAAGTCTTTCACTAGCCCTAAACTCATCTTCATTTAACTTAATGCTGATTCCTACTGTGGGAGATGCCAGCTGTAGGTCTACACACAGGAGATGCTGAATTGTTTTATCAGACACTTCAGCTACCTACAGGGGTCTGCCATGTGGCAAAGAAATTGGCAATACATATTTTACAATCTAGTTCTCAGCTGTTCAGGATCCCGAAACTCTTAGAAAATTTCAGAAATTCAGCTGCAAAATGACACACACTCCAAGCATTAGCTTCTGCTACCAGGGCTTTCATTGTACTTTTCATTCAACCAGTGATTTGTTTTTTCAATTGAAGTCTTCCTTTCCTGCTGCTACTACCAAGCCACAGCTTGGTCTGACACCGTTTCTGCCACTTTACCCATCACCTACTCACACACAATATTGCAGCAAAGATGGTTGGAACATCCAGAGTTTGGGTGTTCTTGCAATGGCATTTATCCACAAAGAGACAAACTTGATTTATACTTTGCAGACTTTACATCTTCAGCTCTGTTTTGGCATGCCCCTCATACATTCAATATTAATTCCCTTCACTCTTATCCTTACAGTTGTTGAGTTTATAAATCCTAATCTGTCTCTCTTGGATGGTGAGGTTATATTGTGCCTTCTGTGATTCTCTGGCTCTCTCGAGATTCGTATATTTATTAACTGTTTGCAGAAACATGAGACTGGAAAAAAGCTTTAATGCAGGGTCATAGATTAATGACAGTTATCAAAGCTCCTTTATAAGATGGATAGCAACAAAGCATATACACACACACTGCAGTTAAAATTTAAACTGCATTACTGAATTACTTTTTCCATTTATATATAAATTATGCATCTAAACAGAAGTGTTAATAATTTAAGTTATTAAGTTGCTCAGCTAACATCAGATCTTAATTAGTCTTTAGTATATCCATAAAGTATAAATAGGTTGTTTAGAACATGTACATTTATTATATGTCTTTTCAGCTCTTAGTACAAAGTGAAAATTTGGTTTTTGCTTGCTTGGGGAGTTTAGATGTCCCAGTCATAGTGTATACTTGAAATTTTGTTGTTATTTTCTCTTACAGGTAACAAACAGGAAAGAACGGAACGAAATATTTAAACAAATTCAGAATTTTACTAGTAACAGGTTTTGGACATGCTTGGGATTTTCACTGTGAAACATGCTCTGAGTGAATGAAGTAAAGATTTACTGCCATGAAAGTAGCTGCAGGGAAATATTCTGGGGCAAAACAGTGTACCACAGTTGAATCAGAAGCAGGACCACAGGTTCAACACTGGGGAAATAATGATGATGGGGAAAAAAGTCAGTGATCCAGAAACTGGAAAAGCGTTTTGAAAGTTACTTCCTTTGTCTTCTCAAACACACTTAACCCAACAGTCAGATGCTCCTTCTTTGCTTCCTGACCAACAACAGATGCCACCTGCTTGGCTGCTTGCAGTGGACCTTCTTTTATTTACATATCACTTAGTTCTAATTAGTCCTTCTTCAGCTTTGAGTTTTATTTGGGGGTGGAGAGGGCATTAATTTAAATACAAATGCACAACTACTATGCTTTAAAAAAAACACACGCATGGTTCAATAAGAAAAGTTGAGAGCAGGTCTGCTCTTCTTATGGTTAGAAAGTTGAACACGAGTCCGGTATATCCGAGTGTGTAGGCACGTGTGCACCTTGCCATTGCAGTACCCCATCCTCGGCACGTCCGGCCACTCACCCAGCAGAATGGTGATTTGCCATTCAAAGGGAGCAGTGAGTTCTGGAGACACCAGTGATGAAGCTCTCCACAGTGCCACCCTCCACCAGACCACCAGCTGCTGGGAATGAACACCCCAGGCTGTGATAACGGTGATGCTGAACAGTCTCTAGTGTTAACGGCTCAGCCAGATGAGGCACTTGAGCCTGGTCCTATGTCCCTCCAGACATGGTAGAGTCCCGGATCTCATTTTGAATTTTTGTATTTGCTCAGCTCGAACAGATCTTTTTCTGCTCCAGGCAGGACTGTGGCTCTGAGACACTCAGGCCCATTTTCTGTTTTCTCTTTGCAGTCAGTCCTGCAGGTTCCCACTCTTTGGAAGCAGCTTCTCTCACAGAAATATATGGGTTTTTTTCTTCTTTCATATATCTAAGACATTTCCTTGGACTTGTGAGTTGTATTCTTCACTACAAAGTCCTTCTCGGTGAACCGCAAGAGCCTTTGTCTCCCAGCTCTGCTTCACCCGCTACTGGTACTGCTGCAATTTGAGAGATGCATTTTTCATCCTCTGCCTTCAGTACTTTTTCCCCAGCAGTTTTGAAAAGACATGACTCTGGAAGGTTTCTAGATACAGCTCTGCCAGTTAAAAAGTATATTTAATCTCTTTAGTGTTTGATTTTCTTTCTGAGAAGTGAGAATTCTACAAAAACCCCATCCCAATAACCAATTGCCTACGTTCCTCTGTTGAAGAATATGTATGTGTACACAGAGAAATACATCTGTGAGTGAGGAGATGAACTGCACTCACAGTTTGTGAGGATGAAGATTTCTAAACTAAATTCTCTTTGACAGAAGACATCCAGCTTCAGGGAAAAAAAAAAGTAACAACTGTTAACACAAGGCTGTCAGCATTTCCACGCAAATTATGAAGAAGAAGAGTGACTATTACCACCCAAATGAGAGAAAACTGTCAGCCTTCATCATACATAGACAAATGTTTTAATTTGAAAATTTTGCTAGGAAGTTTCCAAAAAACAAATACATCTCTTTATCAATGTTCACCTTCATTCATAATGTCCAGTTTCATAAATACATTTTGTGAAGCCATGAGATACCAATCATCCAGTGAGCAGAGCCCTGTGACTTTGCTGAGCTACTGCATTACAGTGAAATTCAGAGGCAGTCAAACGCTAGAGGACCTCAGCCCTCAGATAAAAAAATGATGTACATATCTCCTCCTAAATTACAGGAAAGATGTGGTATCTGCCTCATCAAACAGTAAGGAGATCCTAGAGGCTGAGCTATTGCAGTTAATGAGGCAGTCCCAGACCAAGCACCCTAACCTAAGAGGTCAGAACTGAAAATGAGCCCATAATTTGCAAAGTTTTTAATTTAATGTTTCAATTAAAAACCTTCCCTCACAGATCTCTTGCAGATCAGGGCACTTTGATCCACTCAGGGAACGTAAGTGTGGTGCCTCTGTCCTACACGAGCAGGTCCCTCGTGCAGTGCTGCTGAGCCAAAGGCACAGCCGCACCGGCCTGGCTCGTGACAGCAGTGCTATGGCAAAGAGCAGCACGGACCCTTGGATCTAGGGAAAACTCAGCTACAGACCTGTTCTTGAAAAAAAGAGCGAATCTGTCCTTGCCAGTGTTGACAAATGTCTGACTCGGAAGTTCCTCTGGGAGACTGCTTTGCCTCCTCTCCCAGGTTTAATAGAATTTATTAACAAAAAGTGCTTTTTGTTGCTTTTGTCCTGGCATTTCACCCTTCGCTTCCTAGACAGCACTCATTATCCAAGGATCAGGGATTTCCCCTCAAGCCCAGTCAGAAAGTCTCTGCTACAGAACAATCCTAAACCAGCAGACACTAATTTGGGGATCAGTCTGTAATTCAGAGAGGCCCGTTCTCCCACCCTCTGGAGCTGAAGGACAGCAAGACCCCGTCGTAGCCGCCCCCAGTGCTCTGCCCAAGATGCTCAGCACAAGGCAGCAGCTCCACAGGGCGAGAGACGTGAGCCCTCCCCAACACGCCAGGCGCAGCCCTCCACCACCATCGTTTCCAAAGGCCAGGAGAGCCAGCGTGGCTCCAAACCTGCTTCCAACCTCCACAGTTTCATTATGCATCACCTAATTCTATCGTTTGTCTCAAATACGTTGTTCCAACATTTCACTACATGTCCCCTCCTGTCTTTTCTTTGGAGGAAAGGTGAATAACCACCTCCTAGCTTCCCTCTCCATGTTATCCTATAATTTTGAGATATGTCTGTATTTCCTCTCTTGTCCCTTTTCCAACCGGAGAACCTTAACGTGTTTAGTCTGCCTTCCCAGGGAAGTCACCTGGATTTTCCTGAAGCTGTTTGTTCAAATGGATTTCACTGAAATTTCCCTACACCCAAAAAATTCAGTTCTGTACTGAAACCCAATATAATAAATGCAATATATCCAAGAGGAGGTTTGTCTACAGAAAGCTGTGAGTTCTGGGAAGAAAAGGGAAGGAAGTTTATAACAGATGCTGCATTTCAACATTAATTACATCAAAAATGTTTCTGGTTTCTTCTGCAATTTCACATCTTTGTTGTGTGTCCCAACCACAACACAATAATTTTCATTTATTCTGCAGTTCAAATGCACATATCTCTCCACAGGCCTTTTTTAATTAGCAAGGATATTTTTTTAAAAACTATAAGGTGTCACAAAGTTACAGTGAACTTAACACTTGTGCAACTACCATCTCACTAAAATAAATGTTCAGACCAGAAACTATGCTTTAGCTAAAGACAGAATCTCATTTACAACCCTGGTTTGGGACAGAACAGTTACATTTTAAACCACTTCAGATTAAAAGTTCTTCTTAGCCTTAGATGATGAGAAAATCACAGATTTTAAAAATTAATTTGAAGGGATGGAAACAGATCAAAGATTCAAATACAGGGTTATGCAGCAGACACATACCTACCTGACATTATAATTTACACCTCCAAATTGTTTTAATAAATATGTAATGCTTAAAGAGGGATACTTCTGCTAGGAATTCAATTTTTCATATACTGAATAAATTATTTAAATTATTTACTTAAATTTCCAGCAACGGAGCTATATTTTGTTCACACATGCTTTCAAAATCCAATCCTTTACAAGGGGAATCAGGGTCTAAAGATCCTGGAGACTTCCACATAAAAACTGGAGGCAGAGAGGGGTGGAGGTCTGAGGACAGCGAGTGAGACATCTGATTTTAGGCATCTAATTCAAGTGACATGGCCCAGCACCCCTCCTCCTGCAATCAGCACAGGCTGAGGTCCCTGCCATCGAGGAGGGCACTTACCCACCTTGAACAGATTTTCACGGAGTAATATCAGTATAACACATCACTCAGCCCCATGAAACACTCAGAGACAAATAAATTAGAAACAAGTATTAGGATGAAACTGAGTCCCTTGCCTATTTGTCCCTCATTTTGTTAATTAATCTTTTTCTTGTTAATTAATCTTTTTCTTTGCAGTCACACTGGCTATTCATTCCCACGACAAGCGTGAGAGCTTGGTGTGACAGCGAGCACGTCCCACGCCATGCTCCAGAAAAACCAGAGTGAGCAAGCCTCACAGCCAGATCCTCCGGGCTGGTCCCTTTCACCGCTGCCACAGGACTTACTGCAGCTTCAAAATGATTTCAGAAGTGCATTAACGGAGCTCATTTTACCTCGGAGCACTATTAGGAGGTTACCATGCCATTGACTTCATCTGCTGGGGAGAGTGGATTAATTGCCTTTGTTAAGTTATCATTACTGAGAAAAAAAAATTGCTTTCACTGGGCATATCTCCCCCAGGCACCACCAAGTTATCTTACAATCTCCTAACTTGTTCATTTACTGGTAGAAACTTCATCATTTTCCCCTAATTTATATACACTCATATATATTATATATATTCCAGACCAGTGACAGATATCTTGTCCAATATCTTGCTGCTCATCAGGGTTAGTAACAGGAGCTTTAAGCCATGGAAAACTACAGATCTCATTTTCCCAGTGGAATATGGCTTTATTTCTAGCCTTGAAAGGCCATGAAATGATAGGCTATAAATTGCAAGTTTTAATATCTATTTATAGGTGCTTCTATGGTGCACATCTGTGTATAAAAAAACTTTCTGATCTCTAAAGTTCTAAAATATATTACTGTCCTCTACTTCCAAGGTCTTTTTGGTGGAAGTCACAGATCTAAAGGAGCCAGGGTTTGCAAATGGCAGGGATGCATGAGACATGGATAGATCCATGCCAAAGTCCCAAACTACTGCCTCCCTGGACACTACACTTTGTTAGAGATATTGTCCCCACCACCATTGTTTTCAGACTACTTATCCCACTAATATCTAATGAATAGTGAAAAGGAAACACAAAGCAGGTGACCAGGACAGCTGATGCAATGAGAGTCTGGAGCAGAAGGCAGTTCCTTTGTGCCCACTGCCTTCTGTGACCCCCACGACACTTTTGTATGTTCTGCCATTTGTGATTGATGTGATAAGAAACAGCAGAGTGTTTCCTGGCACCACTTTCTTCTACACAAGAGCACAGATGTGTAACACGTGTGAAGGACAGTTATAGTGAAAACTATTTGCTGGAAGCAGAGGGTTGTGCCTCTGCATCTCCAGCGAAACCCTGCCTGCTCCAGCTTTGCACACATATCGGTGACCCATGGTGGTGAGCGCTCCAGGCATGGCAGCAGCAAGCTCCAGATGTCTCCCAAAACACTGAACAAACTTTCTTCTTGAAATCAATACTTGCCCTAAGCCTTAGGAGCTTCTCTAAGAGTGAGCACCATGCAAGCAAAAGCGAAACTGAAAAAGCAGAAATTGTGCAGGTACTGCTGGAGCTGTTAGGATCAGGCAGCTCCTTCTTGCACAACAAGCCTCCACGCCCCTTCTTGGCCAGCCTGGAGTCCTGCTGCCCATGAAGACGGCTGTTCCTGAGTTGCAAGGCTGATGTATCAGGGATAAGCTATGTGGAGCCACTGTGAAAGGGTGTGGAGCATCATCCCAGTCAGGCTGCTGCTCCACACTGCACATTTCCACCTCCATTCCCCTTGTACAGCACCACCAAAAGCAACCCCGTAACAGAAACCATTGCACTATCCCACAGCAGGGGTTTCAGCAGGCCACTTCAGCCTTCACGGGAAGTCCAAAACGCGTCACAAATGAGACCTGACTCTAATACCATGTAATAAGAGCTGTGGACTGGGCTTACCCCTCTCTGCCTCACGGAAACAGAGTTGCTCCAGGTTCATGTCTGTGCACCAAAGCGAGGGGCCAGCCGGCAGCGCTGTTCAGCAGGATCTGCCGCAGCAGTGCATAGAAGATGACGACAGCTGCAGAGTTGATTTCAGAACTTCAAATGACTTTTTTTTTTTCCCTTTTTTTAATGTCGAAACAGGCCTGAGCAGAATGCTTAATGCTGGCGCACACAGCTACCACAGCATAAGATTTATGATTATTTTCATAACATAGGCCTTGTCAGGGATTTTTGATTTGATTTTGGTTGGATTATCTATCGCAATGCCAATAACATGTTTCACAGTTTTTTTAGGATGCAATGCAGTCAAGGCTGGCGGAAAGCAGGGACAGACCCACTTAAACACGATTTGTTGGCATCCTCGATTCCAGGAGCGGCTCCCTAGGGGTAGCAAAGTTTGCAATGCTCTGCAAAGGAATTTCTCAGTATCATTTTTTTTTTTTCCTACACAACTACTTCCATTAATTATTTGAATAAGATTTAACTGAGATGAAAGGCTCTGGTCTGCCTTTGATGTGAACGCGTAACTATCATTAACATTTTATTATTAATGGGAGTTGTGCACTTACAGAGGGAAGAATAGATCCCTTCTTATCTTGAGCTAAAGCTCTGCCTTTTTTCCCTCCCTGTTCCTTTTACCCCTGTTGACTAAAACAAGGGATGAACAGCTGGACCAATACCTCAGTCATGTTAGCAGCCCCCAGTGCCCCCTTTCTCTGATGGGAAGCATTTGCCAGCCTCCAATACAAAGGTGGCAGAGCAACTTGCACCGAAGTTTCAGCTTCTGAGTAACATCCTCATGTGCTCACTGTGGGGATTGCATTTTGCGTGGCTGATTGCTGCCCTCCCAGCTACCTATTGCTAGAAAGTTTAGGCATTAATTTACTCGTGACTTCTGCGTTCCAGAACAACAGAAAAATCCCAGACATTTTTCCCTGGAGACCACTTTGTTAGAGTTAGGTACAAGCTGCCATCTCAACCTTAGAAAGCATTTATGCCCTGCAAAGACCTTACCTACATAAGGAAACTGGACTATAACCATGGCTGTGAAATCTCTGCATGAGAAAACTCCTTCAGAAAAAATATTTAGTCTAGGAAGAGTTACAGTCTAATATAACTATAGGAATGCAAGTATTTTACTACACTACTGCTGACCTATCTACAGATGTGGACAGGCTTTGTATCGGAGACGTTCATGAGGCTTTAGGAAAAATGTAAAGAGTATAAACACTGGAAAAATTATACCATAGCATAAGAAGGGTTGACATCTCTTAGGAGTTTGGTCAAGCCTTAAGCAAGATCCAGCTTTCTCCTAACAGAAATGCATATTCTCACTATGTATCTATTTTCCTGGTTTAGATAAGGAGATTGTGCTTCTTTCAGAGAAATACCATGCAAGCAAATTAATGAAGCTAACAGAAACTTAACTTTTTCACTTCCAGACTATATCATTTTAACTGTGCTGGTTTTATGGTGCATTAATGTTGTTGCTGGCATTTATATAGCATATTAATTACATTGCACTCAGTTATTTTCTCTGCTAAACTTAAAAGGTCATATCCTTTGTGTATACTTTTCTATATGGAAATTTGATTTCTTTAGCATACCAAATAGAAGCTAAATCAATGAAATAATGCATTTTCTATGAAACGAGTAAACAGCATTCAGTGAAAGGACAGTTAATCTAAAGGCTTGTTGTGAATGTTTGAGCAATAGAATTAATGTTTTCTTCCATTTCCTGCAGCAGAGGAACTATGCTGCTCCTGTACAGCACTGCACTCATTCTGCCAGTGCCAAAAAAGCTTACACCTGAGAAAGAAAATATGAGGGAGTGTGTATAGCTTTCTATGTGCATAGTTTTATACATGATATAGAAATACTTTCCCCAAGAAGATGGCAGCATAGGAGACATCTGATATACTACAAGCTATTAAGTTGTCACTAAGTCTACACTGTATATCTTCCCTTGAGTGCAATTCCTGGATGTTCACCTTTTTAAAAAAAAACTGGTTATATTTTACCCCCAAAAAATTCCCTGCAAAAATGAAGATCAATGGGTTGAGGGGAGAAGTGTAAATATTGTCTAGTGGAAAAAGCAGTCAATGCATAAAAGTTATTGACAACAGCTGGGGCAATACAATGATTTTCCACAGAGATGAGATCATTTCATCATGAAAAGTTCGTATAACAGGAAAATATTCATTCTGCTAGGGACCTGCTATACAATATTTTTCACAGATTTCCTTTGTACCACAAGCTGACATACAGGACACTAGTATGAATTGCAATGATAATGGGCTTTTTGCTTCTGAAATTTCAGAAGTATGCATGATCGACAGCGCTCTGCTCCTGCGCTCCAGTTTCTATAGGGAGCTCTTAAGAGTGCAGAGGCCCTGTGGTCTGGGTGCTTTGTCCTTGGAAGAACGACCCCCTGAAATCCACAGAAACCGTGTAGGAGGGAAGCAGCAGGATGCAGGATACCAGCAGTTTCTGGCAGCTCCTATGAGATGTCTACCTGTGAGCACAGACGCTCTCTCCAGGGTCAGGGGATGTGTGTCCCCCCCTGCTTTCTTAGCTAGAGAAATGGCTCTGATCTAATGCAAGAAGACATTACGTCTGAGACCTAAAATGGAAAAGAACATGAGAGAAATGCACCGGACAGCAGCAGCGCAGACAGGGGACTGCATGCAGAGACGTGATGGGACACTGCCAGCACCTCCTGTGGAGCCAGGCTGCCTCTGCCTCCTGACTCTTCATGTAGACACCAACATCCTCGTCCCCTCCAGCATCTGGGGGTTGCCCTACTACAAATAAACAATCATGCAATATGTAATAAATACCTTACGCTGTAATAACACTACTGATACTGTACTGGAAACCAGGCTTAATAGCTAAATAAATGTACTTAGAGACCTGATCCACCAACCGCGACAAGTCTTTGCACCATTTAGGTGTCTGACTTGAACACAACCACACCTTAAAAAGATTTACTTTGGCCTCTCAGTGGATGAATTTCAGTCATAAAATATTACACTACTGCCTGGTGCTTTGTAAAAGGCATTACGCAGCTGAGAATACATCTACCATTCAGTATGGTCAGTCGCGCACCATCCAGCTCATCTGCTGGGTCTCACTGGGACGCACTCAGTACAAAAGCCATGAAAAGAGGTGCACCAGGGTTGTCTGTCTGATGGCCATTCCCCACCATACGTTAAAGCATTTTTCAGGCAGTTTCTAACAGCTCCCGGCGCCATCGCATTGTGTGGGGCAGGTACACACGGAAGGATGTCTAAGGTATCTGGCACCGTAGCTCTTAACTTCTTCAGTTTCCTAAGCAAAGGATATTACACCTAAATATTCTTGGGCTTACAAGAAAAAGGACTGGTAAATTAAGGTATTTAAGTTTTAGCGTATTAATTTCTTTCTGGAAAGAATGTAAATTCTTTTCTGTCAAAATAGCACCCATCCTGCAAGGCAGCAAATTGGACCTTTTTCACTCCAAAAGTGCATGAAAGAATAGATGGAAGTAATGATCATGAGGTTTTTTCAGGCTGTATCTGTTTTCCTTCTTATAACAGGCTGAATAGAGTGATTTTTTTTCTACTTCTACTAAAATGAAGAGGTAGTTAGGGCTGCAATTAAAAAACACATATGAATTAGAAAATCAAATAGAAAGTAATGACATATATACAAAAACCCAGGCAAGCACACTGAAGTACTGCATTCCTCCAGAAGCCTGGGCTTTTTAAATATATTTCCTTTGGAGAGGGTGGTTCCCCACTATCACAACAAATATCTTGAAGGGCAGGAAACTGCCAGCAGTGGCAACAGCAATATACGAAATTGCTTCTCAATTCTTCATATCTCCAGTATGCCAGCAACTGTAAATCTAGCAATGTAAAAGCAGTCTGCACCCGCTGGGCTCCAGTTGTGCTTATTGTAGTGTAGAACGGCCAGAAACTAGGAATGAATATATAACCTAGTGACTGTGCTTGTGCCAGGCTCCCCCACCCTAAGTAACTGGTGCACTCAAAAAAAATTTAGGGAAGGATCATTGCTTGTAATGGAGCTGTTTGCTCCTTTTCCCCCTTTTTGCGAGTTTTGTTGCGACGCTGCCTGTTCCTCCATGATGAAGTGATGGGGGAGGAGAGGTCTAGAGCCTCCTGATGCTAAGGATGGGGCTGCGTAACAGGGCTTTTGAGGCAGTACTCCCTCTCTGGCAATGCACTACATGTTATTGTGTTGTCTTAGCTTCTACCCCAGATTTTGGTCATGGGTAGGAATGTAAGAGCTGTCATGCTGCTCCATTGCATGGAAGCAGCCACCAGAAGCATCTCCCCTTCTCTTCCTTCTCATCCAATCCTCATACATCCTCTGAGGAGGCTCCAGGGAATTTTTCCTCCAGATGACGCAGAGAAGTTCATGGCAGAAGACAGGGAGAGGATGCCTCTTTCCTGGATGCTAAAACAGGGCTGTGACATTTAGGGAAGAAGGAAGACACAAAGGAAGTCAACCTTCCCAGCACATAGCACTCCCTCTCTCCTGCTGGGTGTACAGAAGCTTCGCTGGGGATTAATACCACAACCCACCTGGAGCAAGCAAAGGCAGGCTCTAAACACACAGCGACTAGGTCAGCAAAGTGCATGCTCCTGCTCACACACATTTAGGATTGGGCTGAAACCCTGTGGGAAGCAATGAGACTTGAGTACAGAGCTAAAAGTTTTGCTGCATCATAAAAGCAAGCCAGGCTCAGGGTGGGGGGCTCACACCAGCACCCACTCTGCCCCCAGGAAGCTCTCTCCAGAGCCATCAAGCACCATTCCCTGCTTCGACCCCAGCCAGCTGTCCCCATGTCACAGCTTCCCAGAACGTCAACTTTCTTACAGAAACAAAGAAGAGACCTTGAAATTAGTAAGGACATTTCTCATCACACGTCTGGTGGATTATCAACGTTAGAAAATTAAAATAAATTAATAATACCATACAATGGAAATGAATTAAATCTTTATTTTTTAAAATAAAATTCCTCTTATGCTGTCGGTGTCACTCTGATATTAACAGTGTTGAAGCATAAATCCTTCCCTCCACAAAGCCAGCATAATTGCGCGCTGTGTGCTAGCTATTCTATTCACATCAGAAATGCATCCTTAAAACATTTCAGCTTAAGCCTTGTCAGTACTAATCCTAATGCCTGATGCTGAGATGTGTGTGTTTTTACTGTGTATAAATGAAAACGGAAAACCTTCATGGAGGATTACAGGGTGTAGTAATGACCTCCACAGCATTACGGCACGAAGATGTTCCCAGGCACAAAATGGGGTCCTGGGATAAAAGTGACAGGTGTCTATATAACCTTGGCACCCGCTCCTGGTACACATGTACCTACCAGCTGCGGGACTGTAAACATATGTTCCTTCTAGTGAACTGAATTTTCATTTATGAGGAGGCTAAAAACGAAGAGCGAGCAGGGAAGATGGATTTTGTCTGAGGCAGCTAATGGGCTCTCGCTTGCCCCTAGCTGGGAAAAAGCCTGCAGTTGTTTCATGCTGTCACAAGAGCATGGACTGAAGAATGGCAGTGAAAACAAGAAGAAATGTCAGGAGAATGAAAAAACGGAGCAGAACAAAGCTAGAGGAGGAGGAGAGAGGAGGGGAGGAAGGAAGTGAAGGAGGAGGCAGGAGGAGGAGGACACATTTCCCTGTTTTCACGTCCTGTCCCTCCAAGAGGACTGTCCCACCTTTGCATTTTTAGGAATGCATCGGTCCACCCTGCACCGGGCTGCTCCAGCCCGAGTGACGGCCGTGCTTGGGATTACTCCAAAAGCAGATGGCGAAGCACACATGGGAAAGGGGAGACAGGGAAGCAAGGAAAGACGCAAGGTTTCTGTCATTTGTGCTCCCTAAAAACAGCCCTTGCTGCCTTTTCTTCCAACAGCATTGAAACAGAAGTGAGGTGCTTTGAAGCTTCATTTTATTTGGCCCGGTTTTACTCTAATCTACCCCGGGCCCAGAAACACAGCTTTTCAATCTGCCAGAAAGCTGTTCTGCTGACCCTGAAATGTCAAACTGTTATAAGGGGCTGAATCCAAAATTGATTACTTCAGAGGTCAGACAATAGCGAGCTTTATAGCGATTTTTTTTCAAGTCTTTCCTATGAACTTAAAAAAAAAAAGAAAGAAACACTTTTGAAATAAGAGCAAGTAACCATGAGCACAGAGCTTTCCGAGGCAGCGACTCTTTGCAGAGGAGGGGAAGGAAGTAGAGACCGATGCTGGATGCAGTGTCCGCTGCCTCAGGGTGTGTGAGACCCCAGCAATACAGCACACAGGGCATGGTTTTAGCCCAGTACCAGTACACAAACACGGATTTGGGGCCAGCTGATTGCCCTGAGTGACTCGCAGTCCATTTCCATCATGAGCTTACCCCTTGCAGACTTGCAAAGAGCCGTGTGCCTTTTCCCTCCACCCCACAGCAGTCCCCAGTGACTTTGGGATTCATCCCGCAAGACCCGAAGCTGCAGCAGCCACCGCAGAGCCACTGAGCTCACGGGGGAGAGCCCCCTCCTACCTGTGTCCAATAAAAATCCCCCTGCCAATGCCCCTTATGCAAGTTCCCCTCGAGCAATGAGAAATGCCCACAGGAAGCATTTGGATTACCATCTCCAGCTATTAGACTGTCGCAAATACTGTAATCTGTATGTTCATTCTCTGTAGTAAATATGTGCTCTTGTTAAATTTCAGCAATTACAAGTGCTTCATCCTTTTCTTTAGCCAGCCAGCAACATAAATACATTTAATTAGTTAACACCCCCCTGCCAATTACAACATCTGAGGAAAGTATTGCTGAGATTGTTGGTCCTAATTATTTTAATATTCAGGAGAACCACTTTAACATAACAAGATAATTACTCATGGATAAGGGTTTATGAGAGCTGCAATCCTTTTCTTTATTTTCTACCGTGCAAGCCTGGGCCTAGTTAGATTTCTGGACACATTTTCAATTTAAGATTAAAAATTGTAATTTGTGAGAAATCATCAAAGCACCACATGTTGGAAGAAAAATAACTATATGCAATCTCCATTAACACTATAGCAAAATAAATTCACTGTGTATTACATGCCATGAAGAGTGGAATCTAAGGGAATCAGTTTATTTCTTTTTAGAAAGACCATTTTACATGTACTGAATTGATCAGCCATGAGAAAGCCCCTGACTTCCTCATTTTAGATGGAATGTGAGTTGTCCTTTAATAATCTAGCCTGTATCCTTTAGTAACTATGTAAATCCCCTTTCCCTGCTAACAGTCAATGGAAAACCTGAGCTACCTTCTCCACTGCACATCTGAGAAATCCTTAACTCAAATTTCTGTTGTTTGCAGCGTGACCATCAATGAAAGAGTTATTCAGCTGACAAAGGGCTGGTCTCGGTATGTGTTATACGTTAATGCTATAGCATATCCAAAGAGATATCCAACAAGGATTTTTCACACGCAAAATCCCAGAAATGTATGCATGTATTCATTTAAAAAGAGTTTGACCAGGGCTGTCAAACAATAAATTGTATGCTGTTCCCTTCACGCACATTCAGAAGGAAGCTTTTCTTCCACATCCCTCAAGACAGCTTTAGTATATATCCAGCGAAATATTTCAATGCTTCTGTTTCTTTCTGTATTTATACACATGGAAGTACAGCCTGTGTACAGCAGAAGCCTATTTTCAAATGAAGTTTTCCTTTAAGGAAGTAATTTGCCTGTAACTCCCATATTATGTATTTGCTTGGTCTCTGTACAATGCTCTACTGGGAAAATAGCAAGATGAGACATCAGCACCACCATTAAATATCTCCATTTGCTCCGTGTGTAAAGAAGGCACCTGATGACGCAGCTCTTGCTCGGCAGGACAGACTGTACTGTCTTTTGGGTTACCCCTACCCGACCATTTGACTTTAGACTCAGGAGATGAATAGGCCAGGCAGCAACTACAAATACAAGCTAAACATCAGTTCTGCTCCTTTCACTACCACCAACACCAAATATTAGAGCTAAACTTAGGTGAAAGAAGTTGGCTGCTAATTAGGTGTTTAAGTATTGAGGAATAATTTAGAATTTGACAAAAAAATGAAAATGAGAGCATTCCCCATTACTTTTACTCTATAGTCAAAATAATTTGAATTTATTTACCAGAATATTTTCCATTTTTACAGCAGACTGCCAGAGCACACAGGGAAAAATCTGTCTGAGTAAATATATAGTAACAGAAAGGGAAAAGAAAGCTGCTTGATTTAGTGAGGCAAACTTTGCCTTTAGCCCAACAAGTGTGCTTTAACTCAGTTGCAAGTGTTATAAAAACAATGCATATCTAAACAGTGGTGATAAATTAGTGAAATTAATCCAAATAATAGGCAAATGTTAAAAGCAACATATGTAGAATGACTGCTAAGTTAGATTAATTTAAAATAAAACCCTGGAGTTATGTAACCAATTACAAAAATTGCATTTAGCATCAAGAGAGCAATTAAAAATGGGAAAAAAATGCCCTAACCCCAGACATTATGTGCTAGGGACAGAGCTCATAGAGAACTTGGAGATGAGCTGGAAAAGCAATTGAACAGAAAGTTTGTCTGGTTTTACTGTGTTATGGAATCAAAGTGCTCAGATATGGCCTCAAAATACACAGATGAAAGGCTCGTTTCTCCCCAGATGGGGCTCAGTAATCAGATATAGAAACAGCTATTTTTAATGAAGACCTGCAAAATCATCAAGGCTTAGATGTTGCTGGCTGGGATAAAGCAATGGGAGGCAGACGAAGCAATTTGCTAATCTGCCTGGTGGCAGAAAGTCAAGCCCGATCAACACATTTTTCATAGCAAATCACATTCCTTCAGTAGGGCTGGCCCAGAAAGGCAGCCATGCCAAGCAAGGGGGAAGCCTCATGCCAACTGGCACGCTTGTCCCTCAGGTGGGAGAGCCCAAGCTGCATTACACAGCCTTATACATTAAAAGACAGAAAATACCTGCTGTATTTTCCAGTCCATCATCCTGACAAAATGTTCCCATCAGCTCATCTTTTTGTTTTTTTTTTTCATGTCTCTAGTCCAGTCTATTTAAAATCTTTCCAATTTGGGGGTATTCATTTTGTATGCAGGCAGACGTCCCGGTTATTACCGCAAGAGTGAATATCTCTGCCTTAACCCCTTATTTTCCATTGTATACATTACATGTCCTTTTAATTCAACATGTTCTGATATGCAAAACCAACACCATTTTTTAAAATGAAGTGCTATTATCTAGTGGTAAATATTTTGAAAAGCGGTGGCAGAGAAGGTTTACTTATCTTTGTAGTATACTAGAATGCTAACCCTGAAGCGTAAAGACACTGAAGAAACAAGCACCCTATCCCTAATATAAGTCTTAGTGGAACAAGCATGATCTTGAGCAAGTCAGATAAATAATTTCTAATGGGACAAATTTGTGTGTTCCCGCACTAAGCAAACACATGCTTAAACTGCTGTCCAAATGAAGCTGAAGTTTTCTACCAAAAAAATCCAGCAATGTGGAGGTTCTCTGTGGCACCCACAGACACAGTCTATGCACTGGGCACCTGAGATTCATCGTCATTCCCCACCTGCTGTAAAAAAAATGGAGATAACAACTCTGCAAGAAAGAAGTGCAGTCAGATTTCTCGGAGAAGCGACATATATTATTCTTGGTAAAACAAAGTCAGGCTGGTCCTGCCAGAAAAGAAACAGAAGCATGAGATCCTGGCAAAGCAAAGATAGTAGTAGAACTCCTATTCTGAAAAAAAAAAACCCAAACCCAACAAATTAACAAAACAAAGCAAAAAGAATTTTACATAATTCTTGGCAATGAAAGCATATTGTGTGGGTTTGATTTCCTGACAAGACAATCTGGCATTTGCAGACAAATAATACCACACAGACACGGGCAACCACTCAGCTCATGCTACAGAGTTGCCAGACCACCACATAAGCTAAAAAGCAAACATAAAACCCACAGTAGCTCCGCAAAACCATTTTTGTTTCTTTGTGAATCCTGTCTGAGTTATATATCTCATCTCCACAACAAAGTAAGTCCATCTTTCCCATATGAAGGTTTTCTTAGGAGTGGAAAATGAGGAGGGGTGGGGGGTAATGCATTACATCCTCATTTCAGCAGTGCCATGGCTGTAATATTCCCATAATAAAGAAATGAAGAAACACAGCTAATTTTCATAGAAATGTTAATAGCTATTAGCAAGAAGTCAATGTATGGACTTCTCAGCCATAGCAACCTCAAATCCATTAAAAAATAAAGTCATGGCTATTAGAGATATAGGACATTACCAAATGTCCATTAGTAAAGGCCAGTGAACTGCTGTAAGTGGGCTGTCAAGCTTGCAATGAGCAAAACCCAATATTTGTCTATAACCTCATTAGAGTTCAGTGTTCTTCTGACTCACCTGGGTAAGAGTCTGGCTTTCAAGCACCCTGTTCAGATTTTTTCTGCTTCAGATTAAAATCTCCCTACTGATACTGAATGCCAGAAATAAAAATTAATAAAAAAAAAACCCACAAAAAAAATGTTGTTCTGACGTTGGTTTACCTTACTGTTGGCAAGAGTTACTGTTTTCACACTTGCTGCTACTTCCTTGTCAGTTATCTATGAAAAAGGCTGAGGATGTGTGAAGAAGGAGAAATCACAGAAATCCAGCAACATACAGTTTTGTACTTCAATAATCTTTAACTTTCAAATCTTTGAAAAACAAATAAATTAAACAGGAGGTCATAGGATTTCTAGCATACTGATGATTAGATAAAACCAGTCTTTCCTGTGAAATAAATGCTTCAGCAGCCAAAGCAGGGAAGAAGCCCTACC
Organism: Opisthocomus hoazin; assembly: GCF_030867145.1. NCBI lineage: Eukaryota > Metazoa > Chordata > Aves > Opisthocomiformes > Opisthocomidae > Opisthocomus > Opisthocomus hoazin. Next base: position 10,036,427 of record NC_134424.1, on the reverse strand, counting down.
AGCCAGGGACCCCGGCAAACCCTGCCTGAGAGCTGAAGTCAAGGCGGTGCATCTTGGCTGATCTTTGACCTTGCTGCCTCAACGAAGCCAGCGACGCTGCCCTGCTAGAGCCCCCAGGTCTCTCTCCCTTTTCTCCTGTACATACCCTCAAGGTGGAAGGGTGAGAAGTACCAGCACTACAGACATGGGTCTGAACTGAGAAACTGCGAGGTATTCAACCAGATTTCTTAAAAGAGCTGTATTCAATCTAGAGAAAGCTCTTTGAAAATGCAGAGGTCCTAGTATGGAGTCTCCTTACTGGTTCGCAAAGTCTCTGAGATTTTGATGTCTGCTTCCCAAGGTGTGTGGACTGCAGCTTAGCTTCATACACATCAAAACTGCTAGTCAATATGACTGCCATGTTGGATCACCACAGGATCAAGCCCTCACTGCGAGTCTGCTGCCAGGTTTTCCAGCCCACTAGCAATCAGTTACCCAAAGCCATCAGAAGCCACAGACTTTCAATAAACAACACTTTCTTTCTTGGTGGGTGGGTGGGGGTGGGTTTTTTGTTTTGTGGGATTTTGCTTCATTTTGGGTTTTACAGTAGCTAAACAAAATGCAAATGCAGTAAACTTTGACCATCTAAGCCTTCAATTAGTTGAAAGCCTTCCTTCACGCAAGTTCGAAGACAAATAGATTTGCTCATTCCTTACACACCCCAACAAATTGTGCTGACTGTTAAAAACTATATTTTAGAAATAGGTAAAATCTACAGGACTGAACAAAACTCCTTAGAGAGACAGAGGGTGCAATTTGCCAGCACGTAACACACACTCTCATAATACACTCTTCTGCCAAGACCTAGCAAACCCCACGGTCTGATAAAACAGGGTGCACAAGAGGGTCAAGAGCCAGGAAATTCCTCTGTACCAATGACAGCAACAGAGGGATGCCAACAGCCCAAGAGGAGGAGCTCCATCACTTAGACAAAGAGGAAAGAGAGGGTTCAGCTATGTCACGTACACACTGTAGAATTTTTAATTCAAGAGGCCAATTTAATGCCAGCTGAGCTTAATATATCTTCACACTGGTTTAAATAGGAATGGGACTGGACTCCAAGGAGCCTGTGTGAGCACAGATGTCCTCATCTCCCAGTGCACTGAACAGAAGCTTGCAGTCCACATTCCCACGATCAGGCACTAACCACCCCCATATGCTATCTCAGGCAAAAGTGTTCACCACCTTCAGAGTTTAACATTAACTCCCGATACAGCTATAAATGAATTCGCAGCAATAATCTGCTCTGCTCTGCTTTTTCTTTTTTTTTAAAAATCTTGCTCTAATTATTAAGGAGCAAAACACTGATGAGCAACCCTGATTGCATATCCTAAAAAAAAGTACCACCCTCCAGCTGCTCTGCTGGTGAATCCCCTGCTTGCTGCTTGTTGGGATTTACTCTCAGCCCGTTGCATCTGAAACTAATTACTGCAACACCATCCTCAACATTAATTCCCTCCTTCTCTCTGGATTCGGAAGCAATATGGTACTTTCAGAAGATAATTTTTCATCTCTCTTCCTAAAGGGAAGAGCTCAGCTGTTCAATGGAGATAATGGTAAATGAGTCACCATTTTCAGAAGGCGAAGATTTCCGATGTCCCTTTATCAGAAACCATTGTCCGAAATTTCAGCTGGTGATTTAGGAAACTTTTTTTATATGAATGTCACCAAGACCTAGAGAAATCTGTCAGCGCTCTCTGTGATCTTAAAGACAAATTGCAGCAATATCTTGTCAACCAGCTCTCTTAAACTTACTTCACTTCCCAGTCTCCTTACAGCTGTTTCACTTTTAGTTTTTCTCCCAGAAAACGTTTTGCCCAACATCCTTCATCAATGCTGGATGGAAATTAACTGTTTTTCTTCCTTTTTAATTAAGTCCTTTTCTTTTCATTGAGAAGAAGCACTTATTAAGTGACCAGCATTATCAGGCAGTTGTATTTACGGCGTGGCAATATTAAAGACTGTGCTGTCAGGCCCAAACACATCATCGAAATGCCCTGTCGCAGTTGGTTTCAGGAAGGAAAGCCACCCCTTGCTATCTGCCTGAGCTCACTGCTGTCACCCTTCACGTTATCAGCCCTATTCCTGCATCTGTCTGGTCTCTCTACTGTGGGACATCTGCACCTCTGGTGCACCTAAAAGTCCCCCTGTTAGCAATCCGCAGCTCACACTTCAGCAAGCAGCAAATGTGCTGCTGCTCACCTGCTCCCTTGGACCAAGTATCTGAAAAGCAGCTTTTTAAGGGGCAGAGCCTTTAGTCCAAGAGATATTGCTATAACAAATATGTACTCCTACATTTTCTGCTATTCAACAGGATGCTAAAAATCAAAGGAAATGAAAAATCAGTAATTCATTCAACTCAGCAACTTGTGCCCTTCCACACACACTTCCCTACGCTAAATATTAATCATAACAATTAGACCTTCTAGTAGATGACATTTTGCTTTCTCAAATTGCTGCGGAGCATTAAGACTCGCAGCTCGAGTTCTCTGGTGCCTGAACTATTGCATTGCTATGCATAACATAAGAAGAATTAAACAATTCAAAGCTGTAGTGTTATGACCAAAGTGACACAACTGAAGCAGTTTTCAGTTTACTTGTGCGTTCTCTGAATAAAATCTGAGCCTTTCTAATAACATGTTCAAAACATTTACATCTTGACAATGCATTAAAAAGTAAGTTAGAAAAGCGGCAACAAGATAAAACCAAACTCAGCTGAGGATCAGATCTCCCCGGTCATTTAGGTGAAAATGAGAAGAAAAGTTGTATCTTTTCAATAAAACTCTAGTCCAAGTACTCCAAGATCTATCTAGACTGTATTTTTTAAGCTATCAGGTTAAAACGAAGAACTGTTTGGCACCTGTTTTTTCCTTTATGTTGACTGAAATATTATATTTGGCACTTGCCTTCTGTGGCTTACTGATGTTTGAAATAATGCAGCCAAGAAGTTTTCAATGGATGAAACTGAAAGAGAATAATTGAATGAAAGCAACTTTCCTCCAAGTCCTGGAAGAAATGCTATTTCACTTGGGTTTAGTCTGGTTTGGCCCTGACCTGAAGCTTGAGTCATGCACACATCCTCTGTCCAGGCTGATTTTGTATCAGTGCTGCCTTACACAGTCCCTCACTCGGACAAGCCCTTACGAACTCCGTGCACAGGGATGCTGAACTGCTGTATTGCTCCAAGAGGCAACATCCCACTCTTTTTGTTACCCCTTCCCTGTGTTCGTGGGCTGTGCAGATGAGTCAGTGGCACCTTGAGACGACTCTATTACATTGGGGGCTGTAATTTCCCCCTGTGTAGCCCACTTGTGCTTTGAGCACAGTTTTCATGCCCACGCTTTGGAATGGGAGAGCTGCAGAGCCGACAGCCAAGCTGAGAGCGAGCTTTGACTGTGAGGATTAGAAGAAATTTGCAACATTGTGTTTGCAGTATTTTGTACTCTGTTATTTCCAGATATAATGCCTTCACTTTTACTTGCAAGACCTTTGTGTTCCCCACTACCATCAAGGAGAGGAAATCTGACTTGTAAACCTTTTTGTTCTATATTATCATTTCACATTGGTTTGGTGTGTTAATCAAAGTGTCAGTAATGGCTGCAAAGAGAACTCATTCAATCCTCAAATGAAGAGAAATCTGAGCTTTCTAACACTGGCACATTTTCCAGTGCATAAGCTTTTTCACAAAGTAATTATTTCATTTTCCAGAAAGATTACTGATTACATCACACTGGGAAAAACTAAGAGAGGGGCCCTTTATCTTCCCCATGTTTCTGCAATTCTTGTACAAACTTATACTTGTTACCATGAAAAATGACAAATTTGCCATCTGATCAAAATGTTAACAAGGTAAGTGTCAGTGAGATGGATCACTGACTGTCACTGCAAGCCAGAACATGAGGATACATTGATATTTCTCAATATATTCACTGCTTCCCCAATGTTAGCTAACAACATTTCTACTGCGAGTGTAATAAATCACACGGAAATAACAAGCTGCATAGGATCTCTAGGATATGATAGATTTGTCGTAATAGCAGTATCTGCAAGGTAGAAAACAATTGGTAATGATCTACAGAAAGACCTAATCAACTGTCATTTGCTATGATGCGGCAGATGAAGCAAAGATATGAAATCCATAACACTTCTTTAGCCACTGCCCTCCCCCTAGACATACACACGCGTCAAGTAGGGAATAGTAAAAAGAATGAATGAGCTTTGGGGTCACAGAAGTAGAGAAGAAAGTTAATAGCATGCCCTGGATGCAATCATTAAATTATACACTGCTGAACAAGACAAGGGATAATCACAGAAGCTGCACAATCCTGTAACAACAATAAAGGTTTTTAACAAGCCTGCTCCACCCCCTTTGCTTTATTTCTTTTTCATCGATTTCAGTATTTTAAAAAATACTTGTGTTGAAGTGAAACCAAATGCAAGTGGGGCTGGATAACCAAAGGAAAAGTCCATCCCAAATTCCAGGGGATCTCAGAGGACTGAAGGCAAGATGTGCCAAGGCTCCCCAGGTATTTTGTGCAGCTCCCGAGATCAAACACAAATGACTCTTTTGCACTGGACCGTGCCAGGTCCCATACTGTCTGCCAAGACATTAGCGTTCCTTTGCCTGCGCCCAAGTGGGAGTGAAACACCCACCTTCCAGCAGACACATGCAAGATGTGCAGTTTCAGTTTACTGAAACACAAAAATTTATCAGAACTACTTTCCAAGGAGCTCGAGTGCTGCCTAGTTAAAGCCTAAAGTCTTCCATTTTTATACACTGAAATACCCTTTCCCCATCACATTCTCCATTGCTACTTGCATTGCCTGCAATAAATTCCAGGTCAAGAACTAACACTCACCTATTAACCCATATGCTTCCCAGTTACAGAGACGGTTCTGCACCAATTTTTCTTCCTAGTAACATCAAGGAAGCCTCTCTGAAGGACAAGGCAGTGTAGCGCATGCAAGGGGAATCTTGGGTTTAAAACTTCAACCCACTTTTATAAGGTGCAAATGAATCCAAATCTTTTTCTCTTCTCTTTCCCTTCCCTTTCCTTTCCTTTCCCTCCCCTCCTTGGGAAGGATGGTGGAAGAATAATGACTGCTTTGTGCTCCTTTGCTTTCAAATCACATTTTGCTAAGTGAATGCAGTTTTGGGAACACAGGAATTGCCATGCTGCCTCAGCACAGCAGTGCTCTGCTCCAGCATCCTGCCTGGCAGCTGCTGCAGGGTAGTGTGCAGGAACCTCCCAGTGGGCAATTATGGGAAAACCTGTTCAGATCCAAATTTTTCTCCCAGCCCCTCTGTCAGTCAATAAAAATTGGCACATCTTGAAACATGGAGGTTAGTCTCTTCTCAAACACTTGTTTCAAGTCCTTCCCAACGTTTGTAACTTAGCATGTTCCATATCAGACAGTTTGCTAAAAGCCGTATTTTCTAAAGCCCTCATCTTCCAGCTTGGCGCTAAACAAAGCTGGACAGATATTGAAAAGGGCTCAGCTCCTTGGCGAGAGTGAACTGCTGAGTTCTTTTGCAAATCTGTCCTTAAAGGGTCACCACAGGAGCTGCTCTGTGTTGAGCAGTTTTGAAAATCTGTCCTCACTGGGAGGTGCTAAGCCTTTGGATAGCTGGTGCTCAACACTTTTGATAATCTGGCCCCAAGTTAAGTAACAGGGGCCAAATTACGTGATTTAGAGGCAGAAATTCCCCACTGACAGCAGTGCAGATTTCAACTCAGCAACAAATAGCTCAATAGGGTTCTGGAATAATAGAGCCATGAAAAGTGGATAATGCAACAAATAAACATCAAAGAGTAGGACTTTCCTTTTCAATCATGTCCCCTTGCGCTCTGCAGAAAAGGACTGAAATATTCTGACAAGAAAGAGGGAGAAGGAATGGTTAACTATACTGTCCTGCATTTCCTTTTAAGATGAAAACACAGAGCATCTTCTAGGAACAGTGTATTCATACAACATACAATTGGTAGTTTACATGACATACTCCTCTTCGTATGCATGAACATGCATCAAAGAGAGTAGAGCCTTACAGTTCTCCAGTTCTTTTCCATGCCGGGAGCACAGTTTTCGCAGTTCAGCTCATCTCTCTTTTGCTGATGAACAAATTACCTCCCTCTCTCTCCCTTAGAGATTTTCAACATTCAGCCACTTCCATCCACAATTCTGATCAAAAGTGAGGTTTGCACACAATTATTTTGTGATTTTTTGTGGCATTTTTGACTGAGAATTTCATGGCAACTTACTGGTACTCAGATGAGCGTGGCCACCACAGAGCTTGAACCTCAGGCAACGTCCCCACATTCCCATGACAGTTCTGGCCCTACTTACTACCATGAGTAAGATTTATGTCCTTCACTTCTGCTGGAATATCCAGTTAATGGGTTGCTGTTGCATTTAGAGGAGTAGACTTGAGCACGGAGCTAAGGAGGGTGTTTCCTTCATGGCTTCAGGTCTCTTCCAAAGCCCTTGACAGAAGACTCTTATTCACAGATCACTGTTACACAGCCCAGTGCAGGGGCACATAGGTTTTTTTGGGCCATAGGAACAGCCTGTTCACAGAAGCTGAAGACACCACAATAGGAGGACAGTGGGAAGACAGCAGGGTTGCATGCTGGGAAGAAAAGTTGGGCACTGGACTAGTTATCAGAACAAGGGTATTTAGCAAGTGTTAATTGCAGCTTTCTATTTCAGAAGTTATTTGCCTTGGTGAATCCATGGGCTAAGGCAGAAGAGACTGAGTCATGGAAGATACTGCACATTGCTTCCACCAAAGGAAGGGAGCAAGGCAGAGGAATATGAACATTTTCATTTCACCAGAGGAAAACCGGTTATCAAGATGTAATTTGCTAATAAATGCTGTTCCATGTAATTAAAAGAAAACAAAAACAAACAAAAATGACTGTGGACCAGCAGGAAACAAGAAACTCTCCACAGAGAGTGGCAATTCAGAGAACACCCACCACGTGGCCCACCTTCCCCATTCTCCCTCTAGAAATAGACCCATTTTATACATGGTGATTAAGGCACTAAAAAAAAGGTATTAACATGATTCACATGTAGGAAACAAGGTTATTAGGAGCAGGGATCATTTCAGCACATTGTTCTCCCTAATAAGCATAGCAACGAGTAATTGAGTTTCAGGCAATCTCCAAGGTGGCGCTTTGTAGAGAGAATGGAACTTGGCATGATGTCTACTTTTCCTTTAATTACATTGCCCTAATGAGCAACTTTCTTTACTCTCAGCAAATTTATTTCTTGAGAAGAAGCAACAGTAATAAACACATAGAAGAGATCACCAGGTAGTACCAGAGAAGAAATATCAGCAGCTTAAAATGACAAGAGGTTGCTAAAAGTGGTGGAAAACCATTAGACTGTTCTCAGCTTCATTATGTTTACTGCACTTAAAAGCGGGGTAAAGGATGTTAATAAATGGAGCACATTATCTAACTTGAAACTGTCCTTGTTCTACTGTTATTTTCCTTCTGCACATGTTCACGAAAGCAACCCAGAAACATGAAGTGCTGATACATCAATCCAAAGCTCCTCTGCTCACACGCAACAGAGGGCAATCCTGCCTCTTGCCCTTGTGCAAGATGAGAGGAGAAATTCACATGCCAATAGCATCCTACTGAGTGTCAACACTGCTCACCACACCCTAATACGGAAAGATAAAGGGCTGGTTTTTCAGATGTCTTTAACGCATTTAGACATCTAACTCTTGTTGAAAGTCAGTGGCAGACAAGGCCCCAGCTGTTTTACTTATCTTTCTTTAAGAAAACTCCATCTGAGAATCCACTTCTTGCAAAGGACTCCCTGGATGTGCCTTTCTGGAGCACATAAAGCTGGGACACTCCATACATCTGTCATTCTCATAATTTTTTCCATAAGCATTTGCTAGGAGACACCACACCAGTGAAGGTAGAATCCCAGTCCTAGTAAAACCACTGTTATCTAAGGCAGGTGAACATGTCACCTTCAGTTACAGTATCTGAGGTGGTGTCCTGATTTTGGCTGGGATAGCTGAGATAGAGTTCATTTTCCTCCTAGTAAATGCTGTGTTTTGGATTTAGTATGAGGAGAATGTTGCTCACACTGATGTTTTGTTTTAGTTGTTGCTATGAAATCAAGGACTTTTTTCCAGTTTCTCATATTCAGCTAAGGAGCAGGTGAGGAGCTGGGAGGGAGCACAGCCAGGTAGCCAGCCCAAGCTGACCATCGGAAATATTCCATATCATGGACATCATGCTGAGTTTATGAATGGGCATTGGCTGGGGGGGCAGGAATCTGTTCTTCGTATTTCCATGAGTTTGAATCCTCTCTTGGCTGGGAGTTCAAACTTTTCCAGGAGTTTGGTTTTTTTTGGGAGTTTCATGAAATTCGTGATTTCCAGATTCTGCGATCGCTGCTCAGGGACTGGCTGCGAACCTGTCACTGGGTGGTGAGAAAAACTGTATTGTATATAGTTTGTTTTACATATTCATTATTAACATCATTATTATTATTATTATCAGTATTAATATTAGTATTTTCTTTGTTGTTCTATTAAATTGTTTTTATCCCAGCCCACAACTTTTACCTTTTGTCCACATCTCCCTATCCTACGTGGGGGGAAGGGAAGGATGAGCGAGCGGCTGTCTAGTGCTTAGTTCCTGGCTGCCGGGTTAAGCCACGACAGGTGTCCACCTTCAGAGAGCTACAGCTCACAGGCCTTAGTTGAATTAAGCCAGTGTACTCACAGGTGACAGTCTGACTTTGTAAATGCCAGCAGTATTATTCTCCAAAAAAAAGCTGAAGGGAAGTTCTTTAGAGTCATCCAAGTTTTCAATGTCGCTGAAAGCTGAGGAGCACATCCCACTGTATGTATCGGCTGCCTTAGGGCCACAGTCTCCTACAAGGCAGCACAAACTTCACATGTTGAATTACTCTATGTAGCTGTATACAGGTGATCAATTCACCTCCCTCCTTTTGCATTCTCAGAAATTCATGGATGTATCTGCACTCAGCAGCTTTATCCTGACTCACTCCATAACTTCACAACATCCCTTCACCTCTCTGCATTGCACCTGCAAGTACTATTACTTAATGCACTCAGAGTGCAGGTAGGAAACTTAATTAACTTATGTAAAATAAAATACTCTGAGGTCTCCAAAAATAGGCACTTCAGACGTAAAAGTGTGAAATGAAATTATCTTCAAATAGAAAATCTGAAAATGCAGTGGAAGCAGAGACCTAAGACCTTAAGTGTTTATGCTGCTTTATGTATTGTTATTTCTTGAGTAAGACTGCCACAGAAATGGCAGGGCTATGGGAAGAAAGTATGTTAGCACTTAAAGTCTACTCGTAAATGCATTAAGTGCAACTATTTTACTGAGAAAAAAATCAGGAGGAGAACAGAGTCCCTTCTCCTGGGGAGCTAATCTCAATTACTGCTCACAATCATTCTTCAGCTGAAGAAAACCCTGGATAACTCCCATGCTGTACGTGATCTGGCAGTTGTGTGTGTTTGCCACTTCAAAGACACTAATGAAATGAATGAGAATAGACTTTTTCCTTACAAAAAGGAAGAAAAAAGTAATTGTTCATGAAAAAAAATTCTAAAAATAGGCCTTCCATTAAAAACAATTTATTACAATACCTTCCCACTTCCATAGAGATTACAATCCCTAGAAGCAAGTTGCCAGTACAGAGAAGTAATTTAAGTAGGCAAAAGGGAGATACAAAGGTTTAGTTGGATTTGCTTATACGTTTACCACAAACTCATGATCAATTTTTGCAATTAAATGCAGGAAGGGGTTCTTTGCCAGCACCGTGCACAATGCTGCAACTGTCCGGGCAACGTCGGACAAAGGCTGTCTTATTTCCCTGCTTTCCCCGGTTAATGGAATACCTGCGCTCGGATAGCTATAATTAGGTTGCAACTCAGTCAAGTGGGATTTTGAAGCTTCCTTTTTCTTGAAGCAGTAAATGCCGCTGCTCAGTGTGGGCGCCAATAAACATTTTCTCCGTTTTGTGGAATGCAAAAGCTGAAATTTGGGAAAAATGCCACACTGCGCTACTTGAAGCCCTTTCAGTGGCTCCCTGCAACATGGGGAGGCACTTTCAGCCAAAAGAAGTTGTTAGCACACAAGTTAGTTGTCAGAAAGATAAAAGTTTCCTGTACATGGAAAATAGCAACAGGAGCTGTTTTTTTGAAAACAGATCATAAGTTTCCAGTAATTCATTAAATTTTGGAGATGTTTCATTTTTGCCCCCCAAGGAAACAGTGTTAGCTCCTCTCTTCTGAGCATCTTGTGTGTTTTAAAACACACACTTCATTCCACAGAGAACTAATTCTGAAGACTTTGCAGCAATATGGGCATTTTACCGCCCTCTGTAATGAGACCTCACTCAATGTGGGAGTTCAAGCTCTTCGCTCTCCCGACCCTGACGGGTACCTTGTGGTTCGGAGCTGGGAAGTGTGGTCACTGTGGTCTGCTCGTGGCATTGCTGAAGCCCACCTGCCCCTGCAGTACCACGAAAACCTTGGCAGGGTTATAAAGGCTATCTAATAAATTTGAGGGCTGGAGAACAGGAGAGAGAGGAGCAGATTCTCACATCATCAGGAAGGAAACAGACTTTTAAAAAGCCAGTTGTGTCTGTGCACAACAATGAAGCTTTATGTCTATATAAACTGACAAGTCAAATTGTACTCCTGGGCCCAATTCTCAACATCAGCGCCATTTGACGGTGATAGCTCGCCTCCTGCCTCTGCAGCCTAATGGCTCTGTCTGCCACAAAGGGCAGGCAGGATGATTAAAATAAGCATTAACAGAATGGTTTGGTGATTAGCGTCTCATTCTCTTTTTTTCTCTTTGCTTTCTCCTTTTTTTACATATAGTTTTGTCTGCCAAAGACTGCTAAAGCCTTTTCTTCATTAGCAGTGTACTTAACAAGTGTAAATTTAAAGTATTCATTTTCTTAAGGCCAAGGATTAAAGCAATTAAGGAAAACTGCTTCAGCCTAGCACTCAAGTCAATCCTTAACACGGAAAAGAAACAATGGTGCTTAACATATTTAAACAAAACCAAATTGTGTATAATTATCCTGACACTGTCAAACTAAATTTTCACTCTGCTGCAATGATTTATTAAAATCTCCTTTCTGAAACTGAAATAAACATTTTCTTCCCTAGTATGGGAACCAGTCTGCAGTCTCTTTGGACTACCTTCATGGCAAAAACACTACAACAAAAGTTCATTTTACCATCAGCCTTCTCCCTGCTATCATAAGAGCTTAATCCTTTGCCAGGTTTGCCCACGTGAGACCTGAGCCCTTGCCGTCTCAGTAACTGCCCTGTGTACTTACATCATCAGGGCCCAAAAGAGCAGAAAATAATTTTGGGCAAATGCATGTAGAAAGCAAACCCATGTTCCTGCAATATTTAGCCTAAAATAGTTTTGTACCTTTGCCTTTTACGCACTTTAAGTCCCTCTTAACATATGGCAATGATGGTATAGAATGGGCCCTTATCTATCTTTGGCAATGAATTTTTTAGCTGCCATTTCAAATGCATGAAACTGAGCCTTGCCTATGATAAACTCTGTAGCTTTTTTGCCAGACCACAAGCTGTAATGTAAAGTGTTGTCTTCTACAGAAAGAGGTGAGGTGTTAACTGTGAAACCACAGCGAGCTGGTAATGGAAAGGTGCTAACTCTGGAGCCTCAAGGATGGCAGTTTATATTTCAATGTTTTAACTGTTTCGCTGATGATTGTTGTAGCAGAAATACTGAGCAAAGGCATGACACAATCATATCTTGCTCAGAGATGTAGATGCTCAAATCCCATTCATTTCTGTGGAAAACAGAACGTACACAAGTTCCCATGAAAACTAAGTTTATGAATAAAACCCAAACACACATAGCATGCTACAATAGAAAATGTAAAAATGCAGCATTACTCCTCATCTCAAAGGGGGCCAAAATAAATACTCCATTTGCTTCTGAGCCCTCCACTCTGTCCACGTGTATATGCCCACCAGTGTATGTCCATAAAGTGTATGCCCACAAACATAATGTAGGCAAATGTATAAATCATAGAATCATAGAATCATTAAGGTTGGAAAAGACCTCTAAGATCATTAATTTCAACCATCAACCCATCACAACCATGCCTGAAGTGCCATATCTACATGTTTTTTGAACACCTCCAGGGATGGCGACTCCACCATCTCCCTGGGCAGCCTGTTCCAATGCCTGACCACCCTTTCAGTAAAGAAATTTTTCCTAATATCCAATCTAAACCTCCCTTGTCGCAACTTGAGGCCATTTCCTCTTGTCCTATTGCTAGTTACTTGGGAGAAGAGACCAACACTCGCCTCACTACAACCTCCATTTAGGTAGCTGTAGAGAGCAATAAGGTCTCCCCTTAGCCTCCTCTTCTCCAGACTAAAGAATCCGCATTCCCTCAGCCACTGCTCATAGGACTTCTGCTCTAGACCCTTCACCAGCCTCGTTGGACACACTCCAGCAAGTCAATGTCCTTCTTGTAGTGAGGGGCTCAAAATACCTGTTTATGAAAAATTCAGTATTTTATTCAGACTTTATAATTTTCACTTTTAATTTAATAAAAAATTACATATTTAAAAGGTTCTAAATAAGAGGTTTGATGATTTTTGTTTCAACTCAGACTGCCAGCATGTCATTTTGATTCCTGAAACCCACAAACATTCAGTTTTCTATTTTCCATTTTAGGTTTATTGCCAGTTTTTTCTAACTCTCAGTTCAGCTTCCTTCTACAGTTTTATTTCCTCAGAAGAAAAAAAAAAAAAAAGAAGGAAAACAGAGGGCAAATATATAACGAAGAAAGAAGGCAAGCATGCTTCCCCTCCCCCCCAAAAAAGAACAAAACCAGAATATAACCACATATCTGGAAAGCTTATTTCTCATATCTATCTATTTTTTTCACTCTTTTGACTCAGAAAACAAATTAACTCGACCTTGCAGATATTGATAAACCTATCCCATCAGACTTCTATTTACTTCCCAACTAGGAAGAACACTTGGCTCCCTTAATATACCTCCACTTTCATTTACAAAAGTCATATTTAGACAGTGACAGATAGCATTGCTTCTGAATCACTGAAGCTGCTGATTCAGTGCTGGGTGAGCCAATGAAACTGCCAACAACAACCAGTTCAGGTGGTGTCTCCTATGAGATGATCACTTCTCTCAGGTACCCGGTACTTGAACCTCCACTGGACAAAGCTGATCCCTCAAAATGCTGCGATCCACATTTGCAAGACAGCAGATAAAGGAACTGCCCCAAATTACAGGGTACAAAGAGCTCTTTCCTTGTGGGATCACACCTTAAAACCATAGCATCTTCACATAGCTGCACGTGGGTCAGAGGGTCGGATTATTGTGAGCTACTGGTCATATCAGAACCAGTTTCATGGATTGAGAAGGGACTCTCTAAATTCTTGTTATGGGCAGAACAAATTGCTGAAGTCATCTGTTGTGCAGTGCATTGGGTTTCAGTGTGATTTGTTTTGGGGTTACCACCTAGCTGCTCCTATATCCTGAACCTTAAACAGAATGCAAGGGAAGATTTCATTTTAAGTTTATGGCAACATTTCAGTTCAGAGAAGAAAAATCTCTCTTTGGAAATTGCCAGCTCCCTGATAACTTTGTTTATTTTCTATCTCATCAATTCCAAAAACCCAAGTATCTAGGATACTAATGGGGCATGTTCTCCCCACCAGCATGAATTCAGCTTACAATGTGTGTCAAAGGATAAGCAGGGGTCTGGAGACAGTTTGACCTCAGGGACTGGGAATGCACAAGAAGCACCTGAGCAGCTAAGTAAGTTCAAGCACTGACAGAGTAAACAGGCCTGAGAGACCATGTCCACTTTAATCCCCTTATCGGCAGGTTGTCTTTGGTTGGAGGCTCTCTGTCACGAAGCCACTTGCCAATGAACTACCATCAAGGACATAAGAGAGCAAATGCACCATGAGCTAAACACAGTAAACATCCTAGAGAAGGGGCCAAGAGATCTTTTGTAATGGTCATAATAATTTGTCTCTGCTATAGTATAGACTAAACGTAAGTGATTTCTGGAAGCCGATATTTTTTACCTACAAGGAAAACTATTGTAGAAATCTTGAGGCAGGAAAGGGTAAGAAGCAGTAAGAGCAGTGATGGAATGCAGAGAGACAGCCAGGCTAGAGGGCAAGGAGACTACATAATGATATGTAAAATGTCAAATGTACATTACCTTCCAGACAAAGCATAGGTGTAAAGTGCATGTGTGTGATCATAAGGGACGGCTGCTCTAATGGGAACCATTCTAAGCACTTCTGATCTGTGCCTATACTTGAGCTGACTCCACTTCTCTAGATCCAATGGACGATATCAGTGAATATGACTCTTAATCAGATCTGATTATGATATCCTGATATCTTAAAATAAGTGCAACAACGTATGCAGCATACAGGAAGGTTTCAGAGATTTCAAGTGTTAACTTAAGAAATGCCTTACAGGGTTGGAAAGGACAGATAATACCACAAACAGTGGGGTTTCCATCCAGGGAGATACACGCGACCATAGTAGCCCAGAATTCCTGCTAGGCCCTACTGACAAATTTGCCAGTTTTGCCTTAGGTAAGTTGGTCACATGGAAGAAGCTTGCACGGGGTACCAGCAGTCTACAGGGGGGTTCAAATTGTAATCAGATAAAATATCATGGTTCAGAAAACAAATCATCCTGTTTGACTCAAAAAGGAAACTCATCTGATGGGGAAAAAAACATTGTTTCAGGTCAACTCAGAAAGACTTTTTGTTCATTTAGCTACCAAACCCAAAACATAATTATTTGCACAGTTTTAGCTCCTACTGCAGTCCTCTCAGTTGGAAATATTCATGCATGGTTCGTCTGTCTTGCCCTGCTGGAGTCGCTATAATATCACAAGACTCGTGCAGCAACTAGGAAAGGCTTATGCTCCTTGGCTAGCATCAACCTCCTCTGATGCTTTGTCAGTCAGAAAGAGCAACACTGGCAAGACCAGGATAAAATCCACAGCCTATTGGGGAAGAATTTATTTGCTGCCGCATCAGAAGACAGGGAAATAGACTTGTACCTGGGGAAAACAGAGCTTTTTTTTAGTAAAAAAATACCAGCAATACCAATTTAGATTCTGTGCTGTTTCTCTCCCTATCCATGGGTTTACCCATGCAGGGTGCAAAGAAAGCAGAGTCTGGCCCCAAGGGAGTTCAGACGCAGCAGACCGATCTACCAGCAGGCTACAATATGTTCCCAGAAGGTGCAATATAATTCTGAGGCCAAGGAACAGCCTATTAGCTCTGCATGCCATTAATTTTCATGAATAGTTCAATCCAATGCTCACAGAAGCTGTTGGGCATCTTTCCATTTTGTCTAGCAGGACCTGGACTAGGGCTTATTTATCTTTTCATTATATACCTTATCTTTAAGTAGGAAGCGGCCCAAGCAGCTCGGTGCAGCTGTGTGCATTTCCAGCCCTCCACCAGGCTCTGTGCCCAGCAGCATGCGAGACGCTGTCTGCAGGACAGAGCGAAGGCACGTCACAGTCAAAGCCACTCATGGAGAATTAAACTTCAGGCTCGTTTGACTAAACTTCTGAATTCACCACTGTTCCCCTGTTTTGCCAGCCTGAAGAAGCAGCCCAGCAGGTTCTTGAGTCACATGCCAAAATGCCTCCTTCATCCTCCCTGGAACTGGAAATGATTACTAATAGGTATTCTTGCTGAAATGATTTAACATAATGTGCTGAATGAGATCACTAAGTCAAAATATCTTTCCCTAAGTGAGGCTCTCTGCGTGCCTGAATGCCAAAGGGGAAGGAGGACAGCAGGAATTGAATTCTTTTGCTGGCTTCTGCATTTTAGAAAATCTCTAAGTTGTTGAAGAATTCGCATTAAGAAGTTTCAACCCAGGCTCATTACAAGAAGTCTGTGATGCACGTCTGGCAAGTAGCTGGGGGATGGAGACACAGGGGTTTGGGTTAACCTCTCTCATTCACACTTTCCCCTCTCACAGTATTTTCAGCGCTCTCCAGCCTAGTCTGGGAACTGAAGACAGTCAAGGAAATGAGCTGGGCATGAAAGCAAAGCTGGCAAGGGGATGGGCACTCTTTGCCTTGCATGCACAGTCCTGGATGTGTATCCCCACTGCAGCTGCATCCGTTACAGCAGGCTGCAACCACCAAGTGAAACAGAGTTTGGGGAGGAACAGGGGTCTGCCCCAGAAAACACATCGCTGCATGCCAGGGATGCTCAGGGTTTTGTTGAGAGACCAGGCTGCCCTTACCCATCCTAGTCTGTCAGCCTCAAAATTAACTTATTGAGGTCAGTGCTCATAACAGCGGTATCGCGGACTTTTGATTCAGTCTTCCTTTCTGAGAAAGCCCCACACTCTCTGGCCCAGTAGAGCTATTACCTGCCAACCTAAAGGATGATGAATGTTATTTATATTGCAGTAATGGCTAACCACTCAGTGGAGACCAGGGACAGGCTGTGCTATGGACCTCTTAAACACACACTGAATGAGGACTGCCCACAGAAGGCAGAGTGTATGAAACTGCTGAGACATTTCAGGATAATGTTCTTGAATGCCTTGGACATGATGACCTCCAACAACTCTGCAGCACTTGTGCTGACTGCAACAACACAGGGTGCCATTCTACAGTAAAGACATTTATTAATACCGAAGTCTTATTAATTACCATGAACACGCCCTTACAATAGCACAAAACTCATCTACTTCAAAGCAGGCAACTCCTTGGTAGGAAGGCCTTTCAGTTGCTTGATTAATAAATGTAAAAATATTAATCTGTTGACTGAACAGAAAGCATAGAGAAATAAAGAGGTATTCTGATTAAAAGTTTTCTCATATTTAGCTGCTATAGTTTTGCTGTCCAACAAAAAAAGTGATTCAATGAACAAGAACTACTTGAGATGTAGACGAGAAAAGTAATCCAGCAACAGTAAAACATGAAGGGCCTGATCCTTTACAAAAGCCTGTAAGAACAATTTAACTCTGCCATGTGCACACTTGCAGGATTGGGCTTCAAATACTTGCAGGAAAATGTAAGAACTGAAAAATTATACCTCTTGCTTTTTACTGCTGTGAGCCCAGAGGGTGGACAGCTAACACTCCCTGGGAAATATCCTCCCAAGAAGCAGCCCCACAAAGATGCAGAGGAAATACATCTAAAATATTCAATGCAGATTCTTTTTTCCATTATTAATCATTCTCTCTGTATCTTAGAAAAATCACACAGTGACTTCTTTCATATGCACTCCGGTACAGAAACCTAAAATATGAAGTGACATATTGCACCAAGAAATGCCTAAGAGAAGATGTTGTGGAATAGGTGTCGGCCCCTCTTTTATACCTTCTACAATTAATGTTCCAGTATTGAAGTTCTAAATATCTATCCAGAAACCAGCAGACATTAGTGCCCATCAGCAACCTTACTAAAAACCAAATGCTAAAGATATACCTTACCTTTAATATATTCTTTATACTTAATAGTTGCTTTAGAAAAGGCTATGTCCGAGCTTCATAGCCAAAAGCCTGAAGATACCACAGCCCAGAAAACAGACTAAGTAGGGATCAACCTGATACATTTTTTTCTGTCTTTCAATCAGATGTGTGGTCACTCCCAAACTGAATGGGAGAAATAAAGCACACGGTAAGAGACTGCAAGTGCTTTCTAGCTGTCTCAGCTCTAGAAGTCTCCTAAGAGGACTGATGTCTCAACATCTGGGCATTCCCTTCACTGTCAAACACTCACAGAGCAATGGGATTTGTCAGCAATCTGCTGAGCACATACAGCTGACAACTGCAGAGCTTGGAGAGCTTAAAGGCATTTACAGATAAATAGGGGTTTGCGATAGATGTGTTGAACCAGAGCTGAGATCCAGAATCTGTGAAAATTACACCAAACAGCTGTAAAGACTTTCGCTGAGGTAGTTAAACAAGGCACCACAATGCGCAACATCTAGCCTGGGTGTGCTTTACAATTGAACAACTTGTTTAAGGAAGGCTGATCAGCCTTCATGACACATACTACAAGGAAAAAGCTGTTGGGATGATTTTGGAAGGTGGTCTTTGCTGCTGAAACTACAACTCCATCTATCACTCAAATCTATGGAAATGGAGCATCGCTCATAAACAGGACTCGGATTGTCCTAAGTACAAATGTCATGGATGATGGATTTAAAGCTCTCTCCAGCACCTACATCTCACCTAATGGTACTCTGTCCCTCGTAGACTGTCAGCCTGTTGCTCCACCATGATCTACATATCTTCCTAAATCTTTTGAAAGATCTTCTTGACAAAGGGATATGTCATGTTGGTACAACACAGAGAGGCATTCTATCAAAAGATTTTTGCCTTACTGACAAGCTCCAAATTATTCCCAAAGTCAGCTGTATTTTCAATAATTTGTCCATTGTGTATTTTTCAAAATAGATTTATGCACTTATGATAGCATACTGCTCAAGCCCCTCCATCCTCCAATCCAGCCAGTGATAGAACTTTGAAACAAACTTTTTTACAGCATCAAATGTGGTTTTTGTCTGTGGCATCCTAAAAAAATCAAAATCTGTATCAGCTACTGTCTGTACAAAAGCATATGTTAGCTCTGTGGTATTCAAGAATAGCTGGTTAGACTCTTGAGGCTATACATTCTTCTGCTAAAAGATACTTTATCACATCTGTGTCTAAATATTTTTGCTTCCTATGTCTGCTAAAAGCAACACCTCCAATTGCTGTAACTGAAAATGACAAGATAAAAATATTTTTCACCAATTTGTCACCTTTTTGCATTTAACAACACAAAATGTATAGTCTAGCTCATTAACAGAGTTTTGCCTGTTTGTATTTACATATAAGACAGGAGAAATAGATGTGTTAAAAAATAAGAAAATGGAATTGTAAATACGACAAAAATGGAAACAGAGTTTGTGGGTTGGTGCAGCATTTAAAACCACTTAACACATTTGAAAAGGAAAAAATGTTAACTTTCAAGTTTCCTCACTTAACTGCTTTTAACTACAGCAGCACATAAGATGGCCACGATGTATTTTCATTTGATCTCCTTACTCAGCAGTCTCATGGTAAGGTTTTACCCTTATTAGTGGGGATCTGAGTTTCCACGCTTCATATGACTGGTCAATAACAAAGTTTTCTCACCACTTTTGCATAGTTAAGTCATTAGAAAACTTTAAAATACACTACCTTTTGATTTGCGAGTGAGAAGTTGTCATGTACGTATCACAAAGGAAAAAATACAAAAGCAAAAAATGTCATGAATTCTCCTTCAAGCAGACGGTATTGCAGTAGCACTGAACTAGTTCATATTAATTACTTTCAGAAAGAAAAGGACATGTCATATTTGAGATAGAGGATCCTACCAAACCCACTAAGAACCATCCGTAAATCTAACAATAGTGAGATTTTTTCATTAACTCATTGTGACAGCTGTCAAGCTGGGGAAAACTTTTTGTTAATGCCAGTACAATTGTTCATTTAAACAAAAGCCAGTAATTCAGTCACACTGGAACAGCTTACGTCCCCGGCTCTGCCGTACAATCTGCGCACATGCATATATTACATCTATATGCATAGTCGCTCTTTAATTTTTATCTTTGGGGCTGCAATGTGATTTGTGCAGAGCAGGAGCAGAGTCCTACAAAAAGCAGGCCAGAAGGCAATTTGTGATTGAGTTGTAACAAGCCACCTGTGTTTTCCCTTGTTGGAAGGGTGAGGTTTGGCACCCCAGGCTGGCAGACAGGGTAGGACATGTTCCCTGCATGCCAGGCTAAACCTGTGGTCACCCTTTTTCCCCATGCCCTTAAAATAAAATCGAACACAACTGTCGGTAGAGATGTCACCTCGCTCTGTGTGTGGTGACAGACAGAAGTACCAAAGATGATGATGGCATCCTCCCTCGGGACCCTGTGTGACCACAGCTTGACCAGAGCTCACAAGGAAATCCCAGTGTCGGGCTTGGTGCTTTCACAGGCTCTTTGCAACCAATAAAGATGCAGAGACCCCATTAACTACCTCCATTCTAGGCAAGGCCAGATCATTAAGCTCATTTTCTAACAGCAAATCCAACTCTGAACAAGAAAAGGATTGCAGCCCTTACCTCCTCATAGACATCGTCATTCCTGCTGAAGTCTCCGGCCCTCCTTGGAAGGACATGCACATGAACATGCTGAAAATGTGAAACAAAATAATGGTGATTATCAAGCTCATGTCATTCTTTTCTGGATTGTCAGCTTTATTCTCCACACATATAAGTAACCGTGCACGGGCTTCCACAGCATTATTTTCAGAGGAAAATACATCAACCTGTTCCATAACTGTATCTCAACTCTTTGGAGAATATAAAAGATGAAAAACATGAGAGCGCAGCTCTGCTGCATTATATGAGCTTCAGAGTGAAATGCCTGGAAGTTTAGGGGCTCTGTGGAATTATTCATAGTTGTCAGTCAGAGACGTATTTAGCCACAGCTTTGAAATGACAATGTACCTCGGAGCTGCGTGTTGTGACTTCAAAACCGACAAGAGTAAGAAGGTGCCGGTGATGGGACACGGCTGTAGCAGACATGGGTAGAGGGCTTGCGTGGGCAGCCATGGGCTCAGTGCTGCGCTGCAGAGGCTGGGGGATAGAGGAACCGATGGCACATAACGGAGACCAGGCAGGTAGAAAGGCTGTCAGAAAGGACACTCACCAGGCTGTACGGCATGGCTAACAGACTGTCTTTTGCAAGGTTAAAAAGACTTTAATGCTTTGCTTTTCCTCCCTGCAGCCCAAATATAACAGACTGAAAGCCGCAGTGGTATGAGGTGGGTGCTGGGGGCACATGCTTGCAGGCGCACAGGCTCCAGTGCACCAAGTGGTCCCAAATCTGCGCGGCACAAGAATTGTGAGCCGAGTTTTGCAGAGCCTGAAGCATAAGCATCACTGTCCTGATGGCAGGGCCATCGCTAGGGGGTTGGAAGACCTAAGGACTACAAGCTGCACAGGCAGTCTTGGGCTACCTGATATGGGAGGGAGATGAAGGGCAACATAATTTTGTCACAAATGCTGGTGAGATATGGGGAAAAGGAACAAAAATATGCACAAGAAAGCAAATATATGACTTGCCACCTTGTCAATTTGATGTTGTATTGTTACTATTACTATTTTTTTTTCCTATTAAGAGATCATGACAGTCTCTTCTACCATATAGGAAAAGAAATTCAACATTCTCAAGACTCAAACTCTACTAGGAAATCAAACACTCATCTCTCTTCTTTTCTGCAGTAAGTTCAGCTACAACACTGCAAAGCATTCTTTTATCTTTCTCCCTTTCTCTTTCATTCTTTTTTGAGAAAAAAAGCCCAAAACAACTAAGAAAAAAACCCCAAACACCTCATTGAAGAGAGGCAGCAAATGATCACATTTACGCATCTCCAGATCTTTTCAGATGGTGCCCGAATCCTTCTGAAAAAAAAGACTGTATCAGAAACAGCATCAAATGCTTTACATAGAATTTAGATAGCTTGCACCTGACTCAATTTGATGAGATGGAAATCAGCTGAAATTCACGCACCTCATTGAAACGTTCTCAAACCACAGCCCAAGTCTATAATGAAATCCAAAATCAAAAAAGATTTTCTTAGGCTATTTATAAGAAAATTCAAACACACCTATATTGTGTTAGCTTCAATCCATAAAAACATTTGCTCAGTGAACAAAATGAAATCACAAGGATGTTTCAGTTAATGAAATATTCTGAATGCCACTCTTTTTTTTCTTAGCTTATCCTAGTGAACACAAATACGCGATTGCTTATTCTTATCATTATCCACAGATTTCCGTACATTCAGCCTAGAGATGAGGATGATTCTTGAGGGTTAAAAAGTGTGTTTTTGAGTAATGCATCAGTGATAGTGTTGTGATAGTGTATTATAGTAATATATCAAGAGAGCAATAGCGCTCTTGTGATGTATTAGTGCAATGTATCATCTGAACATCACTGCTCTCACGATATATTGCTCAAAATCACAAGGCAAGTTTAAAGATGGTCTTCAGTAGCCCTAGGCCTGAAATTTTGCTTTTGAACAAAGACAGACTTTCAAGAAAAATAGAAGAGAAGATTAAAGTTTGCAGTGGTACTGTAAAATTTCACTAGTGTGTCACACCTGTAGTTCTCGTTAGATTTTAAAATTACTCCTAAAAACAGAGAATAATCGGCAGTCAGTTTCTTTCTTTTCTGGTACAAGGGGTGATAGTTTTTGCTACAAATATTATTTGTCAGGAATTTCTTTTGATGATATATATACAGACCAATATTAGCTATCAGCAATCATATCCCCCAAAACTTCAGCCACTTTTAACAGTAATTTTTATCTCTGTGGCAGAATGTTCCAGGACACACAGAGAAGATGATCTGTATACCCACAACAGACGATTTGGAGCATTAGAAAGCAAACAGAGATGTCGTCCAAAGCTCAGTGCAGAGATGCTGCACTGCAGATGCACAGACCAGCACAGCAGGTAATGAATGAGCCTAATGCAATCTTCTACCCAAAACGGGCTCTTGCGATCACCATGAAAAAAAACAAAGAAAAAGTGCTTATGACAGCCTATGGGCTACTTGGCATCGGTGGGGACACCCTCAAGGGTTACTCACCTTTACTACGTACATACTGTTCTTACATAATGCCAGGCTGCATAGCAAAATCTGTCAGTTGTATCAGAAAACAAATGAGTATTTCCAAGGTTTGAGGTAGCTACAATCAATTTAAGAGAGAGTTATTTTTTTCCAGACATCCCCCCCCTTTTTTTTTTAATTCTGTGCATGGAACATAAATAAAAATCTGGATTCTCCCTACTGTTTGTGTAATAGAAACAAACAGGAGCAGCAATAGCATCTCAAGTAATTTCCTTCTCTCCAGCTTTCCCAAAAAACCACAGGGAAATACAAGCAGCACAGAGCAGTGCCTACCACGTAGTGAGAAACAGAAACACCGAACAAGGGGATTTCACACCTTCTCTAATCTCCCTTTCAGCTTCTGGCCTTCCTGACTTGGGGACGCTGATATTTGGATTCATTAGTTCTTTAATTGATCGTTTTTGCTCCTTAGTACTATTTGTTATTGCTAAAACCTCAATCCACCAAGGCACTTAAGCACCAGCTCAATTTCCAAACTGTGAAGTGGTTCAGTGGGATTATCTGCATCCCAGATATTATGTACATGTCTCTGTGTTTTGCTGATGGCTACATGGAGGTCTCCCCAGCTGGGGGTAGCAGAAATAACTTCAAGGTGCCCGCAAACTAAAGTTGCTTCCTTCCATTTTGTTTCCCAGGCAAAACAAAAACCTGCAGGTCCAAAAAAGACATTTGCAGTTGACTGAAATGTGTCAGTAGACACAAACAAAACATTTGGCGGTGCTTTTTTTTAACCAAACAGATTTAGGTAAATCTTCCCTCAAAGCACTGCCTGGAGACAAAAAATCCAAACATTGTGTACACAAAATGTCAAAATAAAGTGTTTCAACTTTTTCCCCAGTTAGTGTGGGCATCCTCTTGTCTGGTGGGTGGCAGACAGCCCATCACATTCTAGCAGGCTGCATTCAATCACTGTTGCTTGTATTTCATTTTTTTCCTAAAAAATTGCTTTCCCATTATTTTGCATTATTTTGATTAATAAGCAAGAAAAGCAACATACAACAGCTGCGACATTTACATTAATGGACCAATCAATATCATCCGCATCAGGGTAGAAAATATGCAGACACACGCTTGCGTTGCTTAGAGTGTTAGCTAACATTCCTTCTTCTTGTCAGACACTGATGGAGAAAGCTGCATGCGATCGGAGGAGATGGGCACACTGGCTATAACAACATGACGACACAGCAATATGTCCCCAGGTGGGGTACACCATGTGGGTCAATGATGCCTGAGCCCCACCAGTTGCTTCTGATACTGGGGACAAAGTTTCCTGCCAGGGATGTCCGGGACAGTAGCAGTTGGAAGGAGGTTGTGGGAGATGAATATTATAGCACCTTCAAAACTAAAGTTATTAGACTGACTGTTTGCAGGGCTGGGACAGTGGCTTGCTCTGTTTTCACAGTGGCTGCCACATTATAAACCAAATGTCAGTTTGAGAAACTCCTAATGGTGAGAATTATCAAGTGATGCAAAATCACTCCTAAGAGAAGCTTTTTTCAAGACTTATAAACCCAGAATGGCAAGAGAATTAGAAAACGTACTGCAAGGAACAAATCTGTAGTGCCACGGGGAAATTGTGAGCCAGAGACAGCATGTGGCACCTCTGACCGCCACCACAGTGAGGGGACCTTCCACTCGAGCCCCACGGTGTTCCCAGCTTGACTGTGGGAGCATGGGGCTCCTGACGGGCACTTCGGAGCACTCTGACCCCACCACTGCTGAAATCTGGCAGCAGCACAGGCATTTGTGAGATTATACATCTGAAGTTGATTTCCAATGAACCAGGGCTGCAAAATGCTCACAAAAGCCTCAGCCAAAAACCTGGAGCCTGTTTTGTTGGAAAAACACCCATTCAGGTCAGGTGAGTTTTGCTTCAGCACTCAAGGCCATGCAGAAAGCAATGCTCCTACTTACGGCTGTTTTTATATACTGAGTTATGGTCAAATAGCCAATGTGTCACCACTGCACTGGATGTAAAGCAAAAATACTAGGCAAAAATAGACACTGAAGGAGATTTCCTGGGTAGACCAGAATAGTGAAGAGCAGATGACCCTGCCACACACCACTGGGGAGGACATGGACGTTGCCTGCAATAATTCATGAACATTATGTTGTGTTCGCTCAGCTGCTGTGCTGGTTAGCAGAGCAACAACGCTCAGCTTCCAACAGAAAGGGAGATAATAGCCTGTACAAGAGCTCCTCAGCATGCACCCAGGGTCTATTAGCAATAAATGTTGCTATAGCATGAATACACAAAAAATGGTGACAGGTCATGCAAACTTGAGGACAGGGGGACTGCCAAAAAGTTCGCAGAGGAAGGGCTGTTCCCCCCACACCTGCACAAGCAGCGCCTGGCTGAGCTGTACCTTCATGCAGTGAAACCAGATGCCTTTCAGCAGCCTAATCCGTTCCCTTGTTAGTTTTCATTCTTTCTATAGGGACAAAGCTTTGCAGCCACAGGCTTCCATGGTCTCATGGTGCAGCAAGATTGGGAAAGGCTGTGATGTGGGGCACAGAGGGACATCAGGGCCAGGAAGAGTAAACCCGAATGTCCCTGCCTTTGTCATGTTCAGGTAGGAGGAAGTGCAGGAAGAGCATTAGCAGCTGCAGGTAGCAAGGCTTGCTGGCCCTGAGAACCCCATCCGCCAGTTCGCGGGGAAAAAAGGATGGTGGTTTGCAGATAACACCTTTTTTGCTGCAAAGTCCCCTGTCCATTACAGAGATGTGGGCTTCTTACAGGAGGCTGTGATAATGCTTCTTCTAAACTACCAGATTAACTGTAGAAATTCCAAACTAATAACCATTCTCCAAGTAAGACTGTTAGCGGGTGATAAAGAAAATCAGCCATAATACTGAGATAGCCACATGAAAAATAGGGCAATTTTGTCCTCTCTGGAAACTGGGCTTCCATGGAGCCCTTGTTTGCTATTCTTGATTAACTGCTCAATTATCCCTGTTACAAAATTATTGTGTGGAAAGTCCTGCCTGTATATCCACAGCTCATTAACAGAAAGCACTCCCTCTGCTGTCCCCGAAAATACATCGCATTACCCAGATGCGAGCAGGCTCCGTACAATCGCTCTTCCTCCACATTGCAAGCCAACTTCTAGGGGCCTTGACTTGCAGGCCCCAGCAGAGACACCTTCATGGGACAGCAGTTTCTGTTCAGTGAGTATTTATGAGTTATTGACATTTTTCCTACTCCTGAAATCGGTTGGGATGGAGAAACAAATAAATAATAATAATAAAAAAAGTCCTATCCAACATGAGGAAAAAAGAGTTTGGGTCAATTAAAACACTCAGTTTTCACAGCCTTCAAAATTATTGCCAACATTAATATTTTTCTTTTCTTCTTTTACATTTCCAGGAGTTATAAATTACACAAAGTAAGTCCACTTTAAAAGACATAATTTTTACAAAATATTCAAATATGACAGGAAACTACTTGAAACAATTCCTTTCCTGCAAAAATGCCCCGTTTCTAGGAATCAGCATTTTCCTTTCCAGCTTCACTAAAACCTCATGCACAAGGCTGTACAGATGCAGACACTTGGTGCCTCCTCACCCGATAGCAGCTCTGGCATTCTGGTGGTAAGGGCTGCTCCAAACCCAGGAAGGCTGCACAGATGAACACACTCCTGCAACACCTTTCTTTTGGCTCTGGTTTATTATAACACAGAACTGAAGCTTGCTTTTCTACCATCATGAGAAACATAAGGACATGATACAGATGGAAAGGAGTGGCACAGACTGCCAGACTTGAGAGCAGTATGTACAGGGGGACGGAGGGATGCTTTGCAAGGGAAGGACAGGGAAATCCACATCTGTCTCAGAAAGCCCAGGGCAACAGCAAAGGCAACAGCAGAGATGCAGGTGGGAATGGACTAGAAAACCCACCAGAGAACAGGCAGGTGAGAGCTACCGGTAGAACGGAGACAGTGGTGGAAGTTTCGTGCATCAAAAACGTCGTGCAGAAAGAGGGTGCAAAGAGGGAAAACGGAGGAAACTGGAAGAAGTCCTGGGAGAAGAGGCCTCACAGGCTGCCTACACACTACCAAGCTGGAGCGTGAGGACCCTTTCAGGAGACACTTGTGTACATCCGCATTGTAGACATATCCTTGGGAGGAAAAAAAGAAAGCGTTGCTATGATCCCGACCAACGTTTATGCTGTGGATTTGCCCCTGGAAGGGTGAGTATCAAGATACTTGCTCAGCACAGAGAACGCGTACTTTGGAAAGAAATAAAATGTAAAGAATTTGCAAATATATCAGAAACCAAACCAAGTGGGGGACTTGCAGCACAGTACATCTTCAAACATGTAGATTGAGACATGTGCAGATTCAGCACTCTCAATAAATAATGTATCTGAAAACTGCTGTGAAGTTCTAGAGAAGTGAGCTGTGGATGAGCTAGAAAAGGGATGTAGACCTAACGAACACATGCACAGAAAGATTCTAAATACATTTGAGATCTGCAGTTATAACTTCCACAGCTGAAAGCAACTTTTGCATTTACGAGAGAGCTACCAAGCCCTTCGCCTCAGCCCCAAACCTAAGAAAGTGGCACAATAATGAGGGTAATTAGCCTGTTTATTGGAAGTGGTGATCCAAATGTAATTTAGACATCTCCTATGAGATCCTCTGAAAGGCAGCAAATGAGCAAACTAAATGGAAATAAGGGTGGGATCATGCTTCTGAACTGGTATTTCCTGACCTCTAATCTGGTCTGCAAGTCTAGCAATAAGGGTTGACACATGGTGGTAGGAAGGTCAGGCCAAGGACCATCACCAACACCTCTCATCTGCCATTATTCAGTGTCTATCCCTCCCCAGCACCCACAGTGGATGACACAGGTAGATCTGCAGGAGCATCAACCATTATTCTGTGTGACTCAACAGGAAGAACAACAGCTTGGTCCAACCAAGGACCCTGACAGAGAAACTGCTACGCCAAGTTTCCTGGATTATATGTCAGCAACACTATGACTGGAACACTGCGAGACCTGTGCAGCATCTTCTATGCCTTGAGCACGAAAGAATTGCAAAAACAACCCCAAACCCTGGCAGCTCCTGCATAAAGTATCACTTCCATTTTACAGATGGTAAGGCTGATGCACAAACCAACGAAGGTGCCTCTGGAGCTGCTCGGGAAGGTGATGCAGGCTTAGGGACAGCTGGAGAGCACCTGCCTTGAGGTCTTGTGCCTTTGCCTTCCCTCAGGGTCACTTTGCCCAGGTGTTTCTGTGCAAATTTGGTGTTTCTGAGATGCAAATGAAAGTGCAATTGCATTTCCCCTCAACTCTGATCTTTAGTTAAGTCTTGATAAATGCATATTGTTTTAACACTTGTGATATGTATAATTAGGGTTCTTTAATTTATGTTTCAATAAAATGTTCTATAATAAACGTTTACTGCTCTGTGAATAAACATTTAAATGAAGCTCCTAATGGGGGTTACACGTTTTGAAGCAGTTCACGGCTTTGCCGAAGTCTCTCCCTATACTTAATGAGAGTAATTTCCATAATCTGTGCATTATTGCTTAAGCCTCCCTTTAGGAATATTTTACAAAGTAAAATTCTGTGAAATATTATCATCCAAAAGAGAAAATGTTAAGAGGATTATCAAATTGTCACGTTAAAGGGACAGCACAAGCTTTCATTTCCCCCCTGAGATGCTAACATTGTAATTACATAGAATGTGCTTACTAATTATCACACCAGTGTGTTATTATTGGGTTTCTCCTTCAGAGGCTTGGTCTAAATGAAAAGGATGGAAGACCCCTAAAAGGTCTGATATGAAGAATAATATAATGCCAATTTACTTTCTGATATTAATAAGAGTATGGCTCGAACCACACCCCCACACCCCCCCCCCCAGCAAATAACGTAGATGTCAAGAAAGGTCCAACTCCCTTGGAGGGGGGAGAGTGCTGTTGTGTATGAAGCTGTGTACAGCCTCTCCCACAACATCAGCCCTGCAGCCCCACAGTTAACACCCAAGGTCTCATCCTCATTTTGCTGAAACTTCCACCCATTTTCTCACTGACCCCAATAGCGGCAGGACTTGGCACCCCAGCTGAGATATAAAGTACACTGAGGTTGAGGGAAAGATTATTGTTGGAATACAGAGGGTTTTCAATTCTCTGGAGTACCTGCTATGATACAAACACCTGTAAGATGTTTATTCCATGTGTTTGAGTACATTTGAGGAGAGCACAAAACTGAAATATATATTCACTAGCAGGGAATAAGAGCATTACAGCAGCAATGGCCCACTCCCCCTTGAATGCAGGGGGTAAGGAAGAAGAAGAGAAGGTAAATCAGGAACGGATGTAGCAGGGGGAAGACAAGCCTTACATACTATTTACTCTTATTCTGAGAGGGAAATCGTTATCTCTGATTTTTGTGGTTAATGCGTTTTTAGAGAACTATTGCAACTTCTTCTAGGACGATGACAAAGTTTCTGCAGAATTAAAATACTGTCCCTGTCTCCTCTTTCATTAGTTAAAGATGGAAGACGGGTGCTACTGCAAGGAGAAAGAAAAGGTTTCTGCTGATGGTAATGTGAGTGAGCCTCATAACTTTCTGCGGAAGATGAAATGCATTCAAGCCACAGTGCTTTCTGTCGCAGTATCTATCAATGCTAAGGGAGGTTTCCAAGGCTCTGTGTCAGTACTGAGGCATTTTATACCCTTAAGGATACATTTCCCAAGAATTAGCAAATATCTCTCTGCATACCTATAGCACTTACTAGACTGTTTTCAGTTATTTATAATATTAAAATTATATATAGCAGCTTATGGGTTCCAAAACATGGGTTGTTTTCCTGTTTTACTGCCGAATGTGCACATTCATCTCTGAGGTCTAGCTGCTTCAGTTAAACCTTTTAAATGTAAATTATTTTCTGTTATAAAAAGCTGATTGTGGGAGTTTTAGTATTTCAAAGATGGTAATTTATGTGACTGGAACAAAATAAAACATTCAACAGAAACAGAATTTTACTTGATCGGAAACACTTTTATGTTTCAGTATAGTTTTCTTTTCATATGTTCCTCCTGCAGCAGTGGCCTCTGTCTTTCAATTAGCTTGAAACAGAAGATCTTAGATAAAACCATAATTTAATGCCATTTGCATATGTGTCATTCCACAACTTCTTCACCTCACATTTAAAGTATTTTTAAGCTGTAATGAACCAATGCCTGAAATCCCTTATGCAGCTGCTCAGCTGTTCACCCCTCAACAGTCCACTGAAGTCTCTAGGACAATGGGAAAGCAGGACCAATCTCCAAACAACCCACAGGAGTAAGTCTCTTCCATTGTCACTTAAAACCATTTTGGTGGCTTATCCAGTGAGGGAGATGAGAATCAAGAAAGCAGTTTTTTCACATGGACTATATTACTGCTGGTCAATCCTATTTTTCTTTGACTTACTTCCCACATACACTGTTGAATTTGGGATACAAAATGGTTTTGTGGAAGTAAACAGCGTCCTTGAAAATCAAACTTCATAGGTCACCTATGACATGATCCAAAGGTGACAGAAATCCCTGTAATAACTCCTTGGTCTCAGCAGCTACTGGATCAGGCCTTGCAGAATACCATGGTATCAGCACCAACACAAGTCACCTTTGAAGATTTTGACAAGAGCCTATATAAGCTAGTAACTTCTCCCAGGCTACCAGTGCAAAAGTACTTTCCTTCTTGATTTCCCAAGTAACTAGGATTTTTCTTGCCATCTTTCATAATATGCAGCCCTGCGCTAGTTCCCTCTCTGCTCAAGCCAGTGGCAACGCTATTACTAACTTCAGGTTAAGTCCTTCATGACTTGTAGAAATCGGGCAAGCAGATGTGCTAATAATGGCAAAGGATATACAACAGTATGTCCCCAAACTTGAAAATAAAATAAAATGCATTCCATTGCCTTTATTCACTGTGTAATATTTCAAAATCAAGTTAGAAAAGGTACCAATATCCTGATCTCAAAACTTTTTTTTAACCTCTTAAAGTACTTCTGTAAGCCCTTGCATAGCATGTAACACTTGCACATCTCCCACCTAAGTGTAGCGAAAGGCTATAAGGTCAACACTGATAAACACACAGAAATGCCTCTTCCATCAACTGTTTGCTAAAACAAGAACTCTGTAATTTAAACTTACCAATTTAATTAGAGAAATGTATTATTGAATCAATCTTTCTTCATATTCATGAGCTGGCTAAAGAGAAGAGTGAACTGCTCTGCTTAGTACACTTTCACCTTGATAAGCATGAATTACCCTAATTGGAAAAGGAGTTCTTTCAAAATTGTTTAAATCCACAAAATCCGTTCAACCAGGGAAGTTTGGTGGATTTGTAATGCACACTGGCATTTGCCAGGAACCCAGCTGAAACCAACAGACTTGCTGTCCTGGAGACCTTTCAACAGACAGTTTGTCCAAATGGACTTTGACTGTGACTAGCAGGGCCATATGGGCAGAAGGGTAGCAGAGGTGAACAGTTTGTGATTACGTCCCTAAGTCATTTAACCTTCAGAATTACGATTCCACAAACTCTGCCACCCAACAGGAGGCTGTACAAGCAGGTGAAAAGATAGATGTCTATTCCTAATGACTGTTTAGGAGACTGCTGAGCTCTGGTCTGTGCCCATGTTGGTTCAGTTCATTAATGTAATTAACCAACAATCAATCTTTTTAAATTAGTTACACAAAAACAGCTACAGCCAGATCAACTGACATGAAAGTTAGGTCACGCTCCATTTCTGCACAATTTAACATCCACACTGGAACAGAATACAGGGCATGGAAGCATCAGAAACTGGAGCCAAATTCATTTGAAGCCCTACAACTTAATTAAAGTGTGCAAAATCTGTGCAGCTGGCTTGGTCTTCTTTGCATGGCCTTCCGTGCTTGCAGCTAAACACCTTGGCAATATAAAAAGTGCTCAGAAAACAAAACAAAGAAAGAAAGAAGTGCTTCCAGGAGATATTTAGTAGTGAAGGAATTTAAATAATTCTAAACAGTGTAACTTTATGCAGGGTTTGAAACTGGACCTTAACAGCAGCTTTCACAATTTACCAGTGACTGTTTTCACAACATAAAATAAAAACAGGAGGAGCTAAAGCTGCTATTAGGGTCTGTTCCATTTCTGTGGGCTAGGAAAAGACCAGCAAAGCAACCTCGGTTTTCACTGAACACAAAGGTTACGGCACAGTTTCATCGTCAGCCTCGGCATGCTGATCCGCTGTCCCAGGATCAGAGCTGAGAGTGTCTTACAACTCGGGCTCATGACCGGCCTCCCTCTTTCTCCTTCCTCTGGGGGCTGGGGAAAGAATTTGGCTAGCCTAAACCTGGTATGATGTGTTCTCCAGAAGTGCTGGCCGAGGGGTTGCTAAGGTGACCAAATCCTGCCCCTGCTCGCCTTCCACCCCATGCTGGAGGGATGAGAGGCAAACAGCAGCCCTGCAGTCTGGCTTGGACTGAACAGAGCTCACAGCCTTACAGACATGCCCTGATTGCGCCAGTCGGAGAGCAGGTCTCCTGGGAAGCGGCTCCGTGACCTCTGGGTTGCTGCTTGTGCGGCTACGCAAGCCTGAGCAAGGCTGCAAGTGGAGGCCCTGCCTGCTGGCTGTGGAACATCTGCGAGCTCGGTGTGGCTGCAGTCAGCCTGGCTTGAGACTAATCGACAATTTCTTTCTCAGCCCTCTAAAGCTGAACCTGAACTAAACTGCTTTCAATTTCCCCAAAAGGCCAAGTTTGCAACTTCGCCTTATGCTTGTCCATTAAGACAGCATCTGGCTTCTTTTAATCCCTTGAACTAACAGAGTTGATCCAATTGCTTCCACTGGGCCTAATGCAGACATTGCTGGGGAATGATTGCTATGAAACCAGGTTCCTCCTCCTAAATCCACCATGAAATGGATGGGCAAGAGCCCTCCTGCGATGCAGTGCTGCAGGGGGGTACGGCAGTGTCTGGGCTGCGAGTCTGTGCATGGCTGAGCAAACCCCATAAAGCGCTGAGCACCTTCCTTGCTGTTTGCCAGAACACCCTTTGATGGCTGCAGGATCAGGCCCGCAGATTCCCCTCAAGTGGGGGAGTGAAACACTCACCTGGTTTTCACCTTTGTGAAGTCAGGTGATTTGGCGGGTGCAGCAGAAAGGAGGAGTGAGAACTAGGGCAGATGGGGAAGGAGAGGGAGGATGCCTGCTCAAGTTTTGTTTTGAAAGCTGCATGTAAATTAACGTGACTAGAGGAAAAAAAAAAAAGCCACTTCTAGGAGATGGAGGAGGAACATGCAACCTGTCACTCAACACTCTCCACCCTCTGCAGCGTTGCTGCCAGAAAACCACCAGAGCAGGTGCCTCTGGAAAGAAAACCGAAGCAGACATAAGTGAATTTAAAACTAATAACAGCAGGAAACTTTAATGAAACTCTCTCTGACTAGCTAGAGCGGCTTTTTTGATACAGGATTTTCTGAGCTTTCATAACTCTGCACTCAGAAAGCATCCTAAAATGTTGCAGGCAGCTTATTACCATTTTGTGCCCCTCTGTGAACATACACGCATCTTTCCCGCAGCATATGTGTAACAGCAAAATGCAAGGAGCCCGTCTTGGCAAATTCCTTATTCATTACCACAGTGATCTGCCTGTTTTCTGATATACACAATACTGCGTCATTGCTTTACGATATACATGCTGCTAATTACAAACTGGCTGCTTCTGCAGAGTTACGGGAGCTGGGGGAGTGGAGATGTTGCCCCAGGGGCAGCGCCTAGTTTGCCTTGGATCTGCCTCACTCCCCAAGCTGAGCAGGAAGCCTGAGCTATTCACAGTTTTAGTATCCAACATTGCTGCCAGAGTCAAAAGCAGGCTGTAATGCACAAGGAATACAAAACAGAGACCTAGAGGGCAGGCAAAACTTTCATAAATTCAGCTCATCTACCAACATCGAAAGAATTACTAATCAGAGAAAGCAAGCTACAGAAGTGTTAACATTAATTCTACTCTGCTACAAGCCACATGGCTAACATCATGACACCTCACCATTTACTGAGGGAGAGCTATTTATTTATGTAACCTATAGCTCACATTTAAATAATTAGTCTGCCTTATAAATTTTAGAACTTGCAATCTGTGTGCCACGTTTGCGTAAGCACAGAATATTTAATGCATGTACAATTGTTTAACACCTCCAGCATCATATTAAAGAAGTTCATATAATTAGCAGAGTTAGCCACTCCAACTTTCAGGCCAGTTACGCATTTAAAAAAAAAAAAAGTGCTACTTGTACGGAGTGAAGCGGCTGTTCCAGAAATGTATCTGGCGCTCTTACCAAGGGATGTTCAGAGTTGATACGTGCTGCCTGAGAATAAGCAAATCAAGCCAGATAAGACAGAACTTGATCCAAAGTTCCCCCTAAACTTTCTGTTACCTCCAAGAGTCTGAACGCTCTCCAGATCAGTCTGCCAGCTTTGGTTTTCTTTCAGCCCACCAGAAGCAAAGGCCTGAATTTAGTAGGTACTGACTACTTGTTACTCTCTTCAGCGTCAGAAGCTCAGTGCTTGCTTATAGCCACATGCCACAGTACTACCTGCAAGACTATGGATCAGAGCTGAGCAGTTTTTACATCACAACATCTTTGCTTTAGGCCAGGTTTCCGGAAGGTGAAGAGTAACACTCCTGGGATGCTATTCTGGATGCAGAAGTTCTGACTCTTCAATAAGCAGCAGCAGGAGGAGTTGCACAGGGTTACAACTAATGAACTACATTTGCTCCTTAGCAGAAATGTCCTTAGTTGCAGAAGGTGTATCAGGCATAAACTTGATCTTTGTTGCTATCATTTGGACATAGTCAAGTGAGCAGAACCCCAGTTGTGTGAATCATGTCATGGAACTCTCTTGACATCTCAGCAGAATA
The DNA here is from genome assembly GCF_030867145.1 of Opisthocomus hoazin. Taxonomy (NCBI): domain Eukaryota; kingdom Metazoa; phylum Chordata; class Aves; order Opisthocomiformes; family Opisthocomidae; genus Opisthocomus; species Opisthocomus hoazin. The sequence goes on along the minus strand of NC_134424.1, from coordinate 10,001,713 downwards.
AGAATGCGATAAATACTGAACCTTGTAGTTCAGTTTATAAACATAAAAATAAACCTGAATTTCAGCTTAAAAATAGAATCAGTGGGGGAAACTGAGATGGAAGCTATGCTCATAGACAGTGGATGCCATTGACATTCCTACTACATTAGAATTTGATAACAACATGAACTGAAGTAGCCTGTATTTTAGAACCTTAGGGTGTGCAAAGTGACAATTAGAAAGTAAGGAGATATTCTGAAAATCAAATCACAAATTTAGACATTATAAATGCTCACTTAAGAGCTTTCCTTTAGGCCTCTCATCTGAAAAGAAGGCCAAAATAAGTTTGTTTATTTTCTTCTTTGGTAACTGTTGCTCTCAGGCCAGATCTTTCAACACCCAAATTTAAAGCCAAATTTCTAAAGTCATTCTGCAATGAGCAGCAACTGTGACATTGACACTTCTTGTCAGATTTTCAAAGCACTTCAACATTCAGTACACTTCAGAGAAATTAGCCACCTACATTATTGACAACCAGTTCAGAAAACCCCGTTTCATCTATGTTAAGCTCTCATGAAAGCTTCTACCTATATGCCTTTTCCAAATCGTGTTTAGGCACTTCAGAAGCTATTCTACTTTTGATTATTTTGGAGACATGTCAAGGTCCTTTGCACAGGGAATTATTATCTAGTTCAGTCAATACAAAATTGTAAAGAAACTGGGATCAATGCCACCATGCCTGTTATCACAAAACTTTAATCACATGACATTCACCCTAGACAAGTAAAAGGAAGCCAAACTTAAGCTTAAAAATAGCACTACGCAGACTCCTACTCTGGTAACTTAGCTGCTAGGAACACCTACCTCTACATTGTACCGAAGTCCGTCAAGCAAATAAATACCCTCTTGCTACTGCTGGAGAGAAGAAGCAAAGACAAATACATATTAAAAGAACCTTGATATCTCCAGGAAAATAAGTTCTTCTCAGGTGATAAGAATATATTCTCCAAGGAGAACTACCATGAGCAACAGTGACTCTTAGCAGGAGGTGTGGGGGGAAGCACTGCACGATACTATGAGGGACATAAAAGATTCTTATACTGGCACAAGGAGGAGCATATGTAGAAGAAGAAAGGGATGAAATATTCCACATTCTTAGGCATGAGAAAGGAAGAAGTCCACATGCAGAAGTCCAAGGAAAGAAGATGCCTGTTCTTTGTTGATGTAATCCACAAAACATGGCCTGGGAAAAAAGGACCCTCTTTCTCCACATAGAAAAAAAACTGCACTAAATTCAGTTACACAAAAATCCTCAGCTGAACAGGCATCTTAAGGGTAGAGTTTTTCCCAGATTTTCTCAACAACTTTAAGAAAGTCTTCCCCCTCTGCCATTTCTATGAGCAAGCAAACTCTCAATTTCCTGCTTCTCCAAGCACAGAACCACATCCCTGCCCTCTCCACAAGAGAGAAGATCTAGGGAGGTACAGGAGAGAGAAATCTTTTTGTTGCCTCTTTAGACATGTTGTTCACTCAAACAGAGCAACAAGCACTCTCCCGCCAAGGAGGAAGAACACTAGGATTGGGCTGATATTGGTACTGCAGTGGGACAATGACCAAGGCTGAGATCATCCCACCAGCGGCAATGCAACTCGGTGAGGTCCATCTATGTGGTGCACTTCAATGTCATGAATCATTTCTCACTTTGAATCAAAGCCAGAAAAAATATAATGGAGTAGGCTAGGAAATCATCCCTGGTAATCTACAGCTTGCAAAACTGAACCACCCAAAGGGGTATTCCAAAACAGCTTCTGAAGCTGTGTTTGACAAAACCTGTGCATTTCTGAAATGCTAATCATGGCAGAATTAGCTGATCAGGGAAATGCCAAGTTAGATGAGGACAGGAGGCCAGCAGCAGAGTACAGTTTGAAAAGGTTTAAATGGACTTGTTAACATCTGCTTAGGGTGCAACTATAATTAAGAGATCTCCTTTCTTTGTTTGGGGGTTTGAGCGTTTTGTTTGTTTGGGGTTTTGTCTTTGCTAGTTTTCTGCCTTTCCAGTTCTGACAATGAATTTTGTACCAGGACCCCGGAGAAGCAGAGCAGACTTCAGCATTCACAATAAGCAGCAGTAGAAGATCATGGCAATGGAAAGGCAGTTTAGTCCCAGAGTTGTTACAGTCTTTCAGAAGCTTTTCATCTTATGAATACAAATCTCTCAAAATTCTCTTTGCTCATGGATTTACTTCATTGGGCAATTTTACCAGTAAACATTCAAGTCTGCACGAGTCACTGTTGCTCTTTTGTCCACACTCATTCTGCTATCTCAGAAGATTAAAGAAACTGATTTCTTTCACGTTTATGGGCAGTTAAAAGCAGGTGTCCAAATTACACAGCCCTCACTTGATTCCGTATCTCCTTCACAAGCATGGAGTAAGTCAAAACTTATGAGTAGGGCAATAGTTTTCATCGTGCCTAAACATATTTCAAGTGGCAGATTTCAAAAGGCAGATTTTTTTTCACCATCCCGACCAGGCGACACGCATTGGCGACCGCCAGAGAGTACAGCTTGGAAGGACAGTGGCTAATGACAGCAAAAGAGGCCACAGGTTCACCCAGAGAATGGATGACTAGCACTTTTCTTTGGCAAGATAATGTAGACCTTTGTAAGCAATTTTTTAGGGCCTGCTTTTGCTTTAGACTGCTGAACCTAATAGGTGCTTTTAGCACAAGGGTTGGGAGGAATCCGTTTGTTAGAGAGCAGCTTGCTGGGAGAGTCAAGAGGACATTATAGTATGAACGTCTAAACATAAATTGCAGCCTTTTCCTGGAAGGAACAGGAAAAACCAACAGAAGTGCAAAGGGCTAGGGAAAGATCATATGATCCATAGTAATACTGCAGGACTCAGTGATTAAACTGGGCTGGCAAAAGCAAGGTACCTGCATCTAAATTTAGCTACCTAAATGACTGGTTTGATTTTCAGAGGTGATGAATGCCTGCAGCTCCTGTCGACTTCAGGTGCCCACATTTGAAATGTTTGGCCTTTAGTCTTCAACTCAAACTAATTGAAGGATTTAACATTTCAAAGCTAAGGGGGTTTAACCAATCCAATGTGCTATAAAACTGCAGTTCCTAGGCATGAGAGATATGACACATGAGCAACTCAAAGGCAAAGCAGAAGAAGAAAGGTGATTATTCCCCAAAGTGCGTACACTTGAAAGAAAGGCTAATGAGTTCTTAAATGACATAATTTAATCCCAAGGCTTCTTAAATATAATGCTGGAGTTTTCCCTTCTTCAGTCTTTACAGAGTGTATAAGGAAATTTTAACTGTACTCCTCCTGCCCTTTGAATTATAGAAAAAATGTGCCCCCCTGTTCAGTTCCTTCTGAGCTGCATAATAGAACAAATTAGCCACCAACAGCCCTACATCACAACTAGGCAGGAAAGCAAGCCAACAGGATCCTCCCCTCCCAAAGAGCATGAAGCACAACATTTTCACAGGGAACCAAGGCCCATCAACCCTTGAAAGCAGCCTGCAAAAGAAGATTGCTAGGGGCTGTGACAGGCTTAGAGACACTTTGCAGAGAAGGGAACACCTCCAGAGAGGGGATACTGGTGTGGACGATCCTACAGAGTATTAGGTCCTCAAGGTGCTCACACAAGGGATGAGTGAGTTTTCAAGACAGTGTTGTAGGCCATTTGGCACCCAGTTCAAGAGCTGTAGTGCAGACTGTGAGGCTTTTGTAACGGGGCTATTCCTAGTAACCTCTACCTATCAGGATCCCCACTGGCTTTTGCACCACCTTTACCATGGAGAATTAAACTTCCATCGGTCTATAGAATGATAAACAATACAGTATAGACGCTTAATTATAGGTTAAAACACTTAGTCAAAAGAAAAAACAATAAAAATATTGTTTTAACAAAGGAATGATAACATGCAAAGCTCCAGAGATTTCTAGCAGCAGACTGAGGTTAAGTGAGGCTTTATGTGATGCGATATGGTCCTTGCTCTATCTGGTAGAGGCATTTGAGAAAGCACAGTAAATTACGCATAAGACTGTTACATGAAAAACGTTAAGGATAAACCCATGGATAAGATAATCAAACACCACTTTACAGAACAGAGCCTATCCTTTTCTATGCCACAGTTTTATACTGCTAGGAAAGTCACCTCAGCCAGAAAATCTCACAGTTGGTCACCTTCTGGGCATCCGCATGAAACTCGCTGGCCTGGTCTGCAGAAATCCTGAGCAATGACAAGTGTAACTGTAGTCTCTAAGAGCCATGAGCTGAATCTGTCATTTAAATTGATAAGTATGCAAAAGAAATCAAGCTCTAAAGCTAAGTTGTCATGCAAAGAGAATGAGCATTATTTAAAATATAAAATACATGTATTAATGCTTCTGAGACTTTCAGATACTCTGCTGAGAGGGTCTGTAGGAAAGCTCAGAGGACATTAATAACCTTGTATTCAGGGCAGAGTTTGGACTGCATCTAAGCACTGGAACTGCACACTGAATGATGCAGATAAAAATAAACACTTGATCTTGTCCACCCTATGCACAGAATAAAATAGCAGCTTGTGATCGAGTCTTTAAGACTGTACCACATTCATGTTCCAAATAAAAGCTACACAGGCAGTCTTAATTCTGCCTTTTCCTAATCCTTCAGAGTTTAATTTTACAGTTCTGATTTTCTTTAAACATAAAACTTTTTGCACATCAGTAATAGTTTACCCATCTCTGGCAAGAATGATTTACATCCAGTATACTAGCACAGTAAATTCTAATGAAATGATCCCATGAATTTTAACATAGCATTACAGTTAATTGCTATATTCATTAAATAAGAACATTGGAATTATTTTTAAAATTAGAAATTCTGAGGTGCTATCAAGTAAGATTAAACTAATGAGATGAGATCTGACTGAATACCTAACTTGCATAAAGTAAGATTTTATGCAGTGCTCAATTCTAGCTCAATTTTAATTTTATTTAGGACACCACTATCAAACTCAACTTTCAGATATGTTTCAGTTAATTTTATGCTAGATTTAGGAGCTGAGTCTAATAATGATTGCATTGATAGCATATTGATTTTGTATTACAGGTGATGTTTTCTGAGCAACACCACTACCGTTACTCAAACACGCAAGAGGTGGGCAGGATACATTTAAGTGCAGAGGGGGTCTGTTTATACAATGGCAATGGAGAGCTCATATGTAGAGAGTGTAAGACTAACTTTGTAGGGATGTTTCTAAGGCATGTAATTGCAGTTCTCACCTAAATGCATAGCTGCTACAGGATGAAGTGTCCTACAGTGACAGCAAGAGTACAATGTGGCTGCTGCTGCACATTTGTACAAAACAATCTTTATTTTTCTTACCTCTGTCAAATAGTGCTAATAAACATGTTCAATAAGTTGGTGAGAGGAACTCCTTTAACAAGCACAGGAAACCATTGCAGGATACAGACAGAAGAACAAGGAATTACCATCAAATTCCTAAGCAGCCACTCAGAGACAGGTCTAAATGTCACCACTGAGATCTCCCAGGAGCCCTACCACACAGGCTGTAGAATTAAATGTCTTGGAAACATTCACATGGGCATTGGAGGATAGAAAGTTATTTTTTTCCCTGGACGTAGTCTTTTTTTTTGGTGACTGGCTTGAAAAATTACAGAGCAGAAAGATCTGGGCATCTGATGAAGAGAAACATCTCTCCTCTGCACCAGATCGTGCCTTCCACAGGTATAAAAACAACCTAGAAGCCTAATATTAGTGCCAGCTATTAAGATTTCATATACTTTTCTGTGAGAAATGATGTTGTACCTTTGAGCACCATCTACTTAACAATTACCATAAATTCTTAATGTATACAGTGACTCTCACAAGCACCACAGCTTCCACCCTCAGAAAACAGTTGCAAGCATCCATTTCAATGATTCTGACATGCTCTTGCTTCTGTTTTGTGAGAGCAGGTTCTACAGAGGTCCAACCTTTGTGCACATCTTAAAAAAAAAATGGATGCAGAGACCAGCAACAAACTGCCACACAAATAGAACAAATACCTGGAAATGCTGAGAAATGAGAATGCAGAAGTAGGGTGTTTCCATTATCTACTGGGTATTAAAAGCCAGCAGCGGACTGTTGAAATTAGACTTGAGTTAAATAGACAAAAAGTGTAACTGAATGACATTGGACCATGTAAGCAGCACAAGAACCAGCAGTGTGAGTTGAGTAGCCCATTTAGGCAAGATACAGAAAAACCGGGGGTCTTTTGACAACGGAATTGTAATAAGCCAAGTGTGAAGCAATCTTTGACTGAACCACTTCTGTAGCTGCAGGCAGAGCCACTTGACGGATGACTTCAGCAGCCTTAAGCAAATCTTATCTCCGAGTCTGAAGAACCAAGCAGGCACCAAACAGCAGCAAAAAGTCACAACCGAAAACGCTCTAAAGATCATCACCAGCACAACACGGGTCAGAAGAGTGTCATCAAGAAAAACAACTAGACAGTTTGGTAACTGAAATAAAAGCTGCACAGTTTGTTTTACGGCAACGTAGATTTTGTAATTCATGTCAGAAAAAGGATGTGGCTTTTAGTAATGCTGAGCAATTGAAAGCAAGCTCAAGGACACGTTCCTACTAAACCTCACTTGTTTACACACTTCTTGCAGGCATAGACTGAAAAACAGGATACGCAGTTGGACCTACCAACTTCATAATTAATGCAATTTTCAAAAACATACACTTCTTCATTTCAGCATTTTCTGGGCTTTTCCATAGTGTTTGAATTGCATGCTCATACACAGAATTTTGTAAGGTCAGTAGATCCACCTGCACTTCTTAAGGACCATTATCCTGTGCTCTCCACTTCTGATCGAACTATGCCATTATTTTCAATTTTCATGCCTTTGTGCGTGTATCTTCAAAATAGAAATGTAAAATCTGAAAAAATCCAAAGACCATAATACTATTTCTTCAATGTTAGGATCCCTGTGTTCTTGCCATATTACTGACAGACAGGTAGAGGGTATTGGAGGAAATCCGAGTGCAGATTCTGGTTTTCTTTCTAGCCTAATATATGTAGCAACATAGAGTCTCATTAGCACATACTTTAACGATCGTACTCTATAGCTTATCAACCCACTAACAGAAAATGAAGCCATTGAAAATATTCCCGGTTCAAAAGGGGGAAAATACCTCCCACCAACCATAAAAGTGACAAATCCGAGCCTCTGTCCCTGGAAAACCCCTCATCCTCCAGCTATGGTTCTGTCTAGACTCTTTTGAAGAAAGACAGGAACTCGCTGTTTGCATGTCCAGAAGGTGGGATGCAGGCCAGCACGGATTCAAGCACCATGACAACATTTACAAGGTACGTGGCCCAAGCGCCCTGGGTTTAGTCGCTGGCGTTCACCATGACACTAGCACAGTGTCAGGGCCTTTGGATCAGGGCTGCCCTGCATCCTCCCGATCTGCACCTCAGGCAGAGCTCACTTGCAACTGTCCCAAGGAACAGCCAGCCAAAGGCATTGCGTTATCATCGGCGATCGTGACTTTCAGCTGCTTACTTGTCAGAATACCTTTCACAAATTGCTAAGGAAAAAACCGACAAATCATTACATGCCCTTACAGTGGCCTCCTGCTTTAGCAGCTTTAAACAGGCCTGTTTCGCCCTTAGCAAACATTTGTATCAACTGCGCTTTGGTATGCCAACATTATTGAAGCGTGGATCTGGTTCGAATGTTACAGAAAACCATTGGATAGCACATCAAAGCTTTGGATCAGACATTGTAACATTAATGTCTTTTCTTTTCACTTGAAAAATCATATCCATATTAATATTCTGAAAAGAGTGAACACAAAGGGCCTATAAAAACATAATCCACCTAAAATCTAATGAGATATACTATTTGTGAATAAGTTGTCCCAGGTCTTTTTTTCATTAACCCTGCATATTTGGTTGGAAGAAATAACTCCTAATAAAATGGAAACTCTTTCTGCATTTACGCATAACTCCTCCTACTATGTGAAGCTCCTCTGGAGAATAGTATGTGGAGAACACAGATAATAAAATTGTTTTGCAGTCTGTCTGACATGCAGGGGTATCTTGTCATAGAAGAGAAGCATATGCTTCTGATAAGAGTGTACAGTAGGTCATATTGATATTGAAGGTTTGATAACTCCTACAGTACAGAGCTGTCACTTAGGCGCTCCATACAACAGTGACTTGTTTATGTCTGGTATACAGTAATTTACTTCTGTGAGACAATTCAATAGAGCTAATGGCCGGAGGATTCTCTTACCGTTGGTTACACCAATTTTATTGCTAGAGAAGCAGCTATTAGCTAATGACCAGAATTTCCTTTGTAATCTTCCCTTCATCTTTGGGGAGAAAAATTAGTCACGTTCCAAGTGCTTCAGCATTGCTCCGTTCATTATTTCTGGCTGCAATTATTCCGTTTTGCGTAGGTTTCTAAGAAAGCACAGTACATAAACCATTAAAAAACAAACAAAAAATGTTTATTTTAGCTCTTGTGTGGAGTTGACATTTACCCTCTTGTCTGAATTCTGGATAAGAATGTTATCTTGTTTGCTCTCTATTACCATGGTTATGTCTGTGCAGGTCATGAAGGGTGGTACTTTCATAATCTACATTGAAGTAGAAGGAATACTTAATCTGTTTTGTGTAATATGAAAACATTAACAACATTTACAGCACTTCTGTGCATTTTTTGTACTGCGAACCTCAGTGCGGGCATTTCCCATTCTTTCACAGATATCTTTATGGTGGTGGTGTTCTGTTTCATTGACATCCAGTTTAGTCTACTCTTTCAGTTTGTGCACAGGATTAAATTGAACAGAATTGTTTATTTAAAGGAGACCTACCTGCTGTTCATCCAGGCCACTCTAAAACTGAATAGTACCTAACTCTACAATAGGACAATTTGTAGAATAAAGCAGCACTCAGTGCTACTGTGGTAGGGTGGAATCCAGACCTTTACACTGAAGATTTGTAATGTGACTATTTATGATCAATCCAAGCAAAATGAAAATGTAAGTGCTTCATTTTCTACAAAGTAAAAACAGCTTCACCACAATCACTGCTCAAGTAATTTGCCACTTGGTACATTCCATTCTGGTGTAGGTAGAAAGAACAAAATTACTCAGTCAAAGGTGGCAGAATTCAGTGCAGATAAAAAATTCTGTAAAAGTAAAGGAGGAAGATAATTACAATCTTTCCAGCACAGAACCATTCTAATGTGTACAGAACAGCTTTACCTAGTCTCAATCCACGTATATTTTCATTTAAATATAGTCCTTTGCTAATTCTACCACTCTCTAAAGTTTTCTGCAGGGAGCATGAAAAAGATGGTCTTTATGAACAGATGGTCTTTTCAAGGAAATGTAGTTACATTTAAATACAGACAAATGTACTGCAGACTAATGGTCCTGTTAGAATGCAAGTTCTGAAAAGGGAAAATATGGGACCACATGATATGCTAGCCCTTAATTATGGAGGGTTTTTTTCCGGTTCTGAAGACAAACTAATCACTAATGAAGCTTAATTAGCAGTAAACAGGTACCAGTGTACAGTCATTCATGTACAAACAGATGTCTATTGATTGTGTTTGACTGAATACAAATGTGAGTAACTGTTGTTCCGGTATTATTAATATAGGATGGGAAACTGCAACACAACTGCTACCTCCTCTATGACAAGTGAACAAATTCAGTCTGTCTTGCACAGCTGCATTCTTACTTTAAAGGATCACCTTACATCTGAACACTTGGTAGCAACCTCTTGGTGTCCAGCATGCTGTTCAATGAGCCTAGCTATATTTGAGAGAAAAGGTGGAGAGATTTTACCAAACTGCAGTCCAAATGAGCAATATGCTTTTTTTTTTATTTTTTAACTGAGACACCTGCTGGTATTTGCTGTTCTGCAAATTTTTGATCCTGCAATTTTGTACGTGCTGCCTGAGCCAGCTGTAATGCTGAGTGTAACAAAGGATCAACTGGGATATAAAAGTCTGGTTTGGTTTTTTGTTTACCTTTTTTTTTTTTCCTTCTCTTAAGGAGCCTCTCTTTTTTCTTTCGTGTTCAACAGAGTTTGTTCATCAAGTCCATCAGACCTAAATCTGTGAAAGGCCAGCTCAACTTGAGGAGGCCACATGACTTTCACAGGAGTAGAGTATCTGGGGAGTAAACACTGTCAGCTGGGGAACACAATCATGCTAGGGCAAAGATACAAAGAAACCCTGAAATTGAGAAGAAATCCTAACCTTTAAACTATATAGCTTTTTGAGTGTGTGGGGGGGTTGTTTTCTTTGAAGGGCTGCTTGAGCTCACTATCTGAAGCTTCAGGCAGTGCCTTTCAATCCTCAGTAGCCAGAATCCACTTTCAAGTCTACAAAAACAATAAAATTAAATTACGGAAGATAAAGGCCCTCTGAATTCTTATTTCTAGCGAGAGTTTCATGTTAGGTATAATATTTTTTTGAAAAAAAAATAAAACCGAAGTAGCCAAAATTGTCTCATGAGAATGGTGGACCTTTCACCATCCAGAGATGAGCCCTATGGTTTTTCCTATGGGTCTGTGGAAAAGGGCAACATGATGTGAGTACTAAAAACAGACAAGCTCATTGCCCCACTGTGTTTGAAACAGGAGCAGCAGCACAAACAAAATTCCACGCTCAGTGGTGCTGCCTGCTGCAGGACTCCAATTTCTAGAGAGGAAAAGTGATCACAGGCTGGAGCTGCTTCGCCACCTCAGGAAACCCTGCTCTCTGTTTGCAATGGCACATATGCACCAGGGCAACAAGAGTCTTTCTGACGTGATGAGGAGGGACAGGTATCAAGAGCTATTCTCACTCTTGTGGTTGTCCAGAGTCCTCAGTCAGGAGGCTCTCACAGTCACCAGAAGACGCTTGGAGTCAGTACTGCAGAAGTCCACGTGACAGATCTTAGCATCTTCTCCAATTGGTTTTTCAAAGCAAAAGAGGTAGTGAATCTGGAAAGGATGACTAGATGTGCAGTGTATAGTGTTGGACCAGGACTTCGGGGTATTTATTTTGAGTTCTGCCTCAGGCTCCATCTTTAAATTTCAGCATGTTACTTCTCTCCCAGTGTCCCTCCATAAAGCAAGATAACAATGCCTCCTTTGTCTGTTTAAGCTCAATTTTAACACAAAGTATAGTTATGTATTTTACCAAAGTTCCTTCCGATACAGAAGCACAGCATTCAGAAGAATTGAGGCTGTGTCTGTTCAGCACATACAGTGATTTCAAATGCTACTACAATATTAATAATATTAATAATTTATTTAATAACAAAGCAAGTTGTATTTGCAGATGCTAACGGAAATTTTAATAATGATCAGGTTTTCCACTTACTACTTTTTCTAGTGTTATAACAAGGAGTGAAACATTCATTTTTAAGTCATTTAGTGATGAAGATTGAAAAAGAAAATCAGTGATTAAGGCGTTGAACAAAGAAATGAACACTACAAGGTATATAGAGACAGACAATGTCACAGCTGAGAGGAACCATCTCCCAAAGTTAAATATTTTGTCATATCGTGATGCCATATTTCTCTTTCTCCTCTTTTATGGAGTAAAGAGACTCAGCTAAAGAACAGCAATGCTACATGCCCTTCAAAATCAGACGAGCAAATATGGTCAAAATTGTCTTCTCTTCCCTTGGGTAACAAGGATGATATGGCTAACCTTCAACTGGGATTTGGCAAAATAAAATGTGAAAACTGTAACTAAAGGAATGCCAAATCTATTAAGATGAAGACAAAACAACTGTAATACGTATTATAAAATAAGGACGCATATTTGACGCCAGTTGAAATATTCATTCTATCCTTTTTGCTGTGGTCAGTATTTCAACTGAAGTCCTAAGTGACTAGCCCCAAATTTGGTCTTGCCTTTTGGGTACGGCAGTGAAAATCCAGAATAAATCCACTAAAGCAACAGAATTAGTCAGAATTTACTCCAGTGTTCTTCAGAGTACACTGAGGCCGGCTGTTCCTTTCTCTTTTAACTTTAGGGTTTAGTTTTAAACAAGACAGAAAGGACTCCTCCTCACAGCAGAGGTCTATGCTCATACCATGGATGTTCTGACTGCCCAACAATCTTCTTCCTCTCCCTCAAAAAACAACTTGATTCAGACAAATCGGCATAAGAACATGCGGGTGCCACACCAGAGTTTCTATCTTGAAAAGAAGTGCTGAACCTAGTGTCTCACTGACAGCCATCTGGGACTCTGCTATTGACTTCACACAGCAGCCAGCTTCTCTAAAGTATGAGGCAAGTGTGTTAGGCAGACACAAGTGTATTCAGTCTCCTACTTCTGTTCTCCTCCCTCATTTATTTGTTTCACCTTGCCTGTGCATCAAAATGTTTACAGAAGAGTTAAAATTTAATATGTCTATCCATTTGATGGCTTTTGACTACATATTTTGTGAAGGAAGAAATAAACCTTTTCAAAATGGTAAACAGCATACTTGTCTACCATCCAGAATGGTTTCTGGTCTATGCTTCAAGGAAATTCCAAAACACAAACAACACTACCGCATTGCTGAGCATGTCCTTCATGTCTTTCCACCTTGTTTCAACTATAGACATGCAAGTTCCTTCACACAATAATGATCTTTTTGTTTGCAACACAAAAATGCTCAGTAACAACAAATAATTGACTTTTCCAATGAAAGAATTAATTTGAAAAGTCTGTTTTAAATAGTAAAATAGTGACCTCCCTGCAGTCATCAAATGAGTCTTTGGCCGTTATTTCTGTGCAGACAAGAATGAATTCTATGGCAGCTTTAAAGGAAATAATCAGTACTGAACTAATTCAGCTTGTGCAGTTATTGCTGGAAGTTTGATTGCAGAAGTCAGCCAAGTGGACACCGACTGATGATAAACACTTGAAAAAAAATCCTCATTTTATAAAAAATAAATATGTGCAACAATATGAATACTTTGACAGCTGTCCTATGAGGAACTTAATTTTTCTCTCTTAATTTGGAAGTAAACATGCAGAAAGTTGACAATGTCTTTAGAGTTTTGTTATTTGTAGCTTAAGAAGCAGTACAGAACAAATAGTTTAGAGATTATTTAAGAGTTTAGTAACTTTCCATACATTTCCCCTTGGATTTGACTTTGATTCACAATACCACCACTTGCACTGTTTCTGAAATAGGTGACACGTAGTCCTGCACAATGTTAGGTTTACAGATTCGAGACACATTTGTAAGCGATTCTGTAGCACAGCCACGGATCAAAGTGATGATTAAAATCTAAGTTCTGGTGGGAGTTCAATCACTTCAAAGCCTATACATAGCAACATTAGCATCCAGCCATGCACAGTTTTGAAGAGTGTGTGGCTGATATCAGAAGTCCCAGAGGGAAATGAGGCAGTCTTTCTGTGCAAGCAGATAGCACTCACAGTACTCAAAGGTTTAAATCTTGACTGTTGTCAAACCCTCCTGGATAGTAAGGAGTCCTTTTGTGTTTATCTCAAGAAGAACAGCATTATTTTTTTTTTTTGTACTCTTGCTAAAATAGTAACAACAGAATTTCCATATATGAGATTAAATGCACTGCTGTTATCACACAAATGCAGTGCAAAGAGCAATCTTTGCATCAATTGCATACAAACATCTGCTCCATATATCTCCAAAAAGTTATTTTGAAGTCATCATTTTCTACTGCAATGCTCAGGAACGTTCCAACTGTATTTCTTTGTTGTCTTACTCAATAACACCTCTGCACATAAATGGTACTAGCACAATCAGTTTACCTCTGCTATTATTTATTATTCATGTTGTGAAAGCACATAGACACCCCAGCCATGGGGCCTTGATCTTATTTGTACTTGCTGAACAAATAAATCCTAAGAGACAAGTCACTGTCCTGAAGAAACATTTTATTTACAGCCTAAACAGACAAGACAAAGGGTGGGAGAGGAAATAACCAGGTGAAATGGCTTGCCCGTAGTCACGCTGCTAACCACTGACTTCTTGAGGACAGTAGCAAGCCACTGTCAAGTCCAAGAATAGAAAGGGGATTGCTACAAAGAGCCAAACTCACCAGCCTCGCCCCTAGAGTACAGAGTGCTTTGACTACAGTCACCCTTTCATAGACACTGCCCTGAATGATCTTATACGGCAGTCGTGCAATCTGTCACTTCTCAAATGCTCTCACACTGAAACCTCGAGGAGAAGCTAGTAGGTTTTAGGAGCTGCATGAAGTATACGCTGCTGTAGTTGAGGATCAGCAGCACAGGTTCACCCTGTGAGATGCCCAGTTCCTCCAGCTTTCACACGTCACGTGATGCACATCAAATTTCTTGGGGTCCCTCACAGAGTTACTACGCTGCAAGTTTGCTTGGGCAGGGCCAAAAATACATTTATTTGTTCACGCCTGTCTCAGTGGCAGAAGGAGCAATTACTGCTTATGGGGATTGAATGCGGAAGTCTGCAGTGATTAAAGAACATAGCATGGAGAATAGCTCAATCATTTTCCCCACTCATGAAAGACTCAGGCTCATTAGGCTCATCTGTTCGTGCAGAACAATGTTAATTCACCCCAAAAAGGATGGCAGGAAAGGTGAAAGGTTGCTACACATCCCAGAGCTTACATATGGCACTGATAAGCTACAGAAGATTTAAAAAAAAAAAAAACTGGAAAAGGGTGGGAGAGGCCCTTGGATTGCAACATGACTGGAGGTGAAACATTTGTCATATCCAGCTTCCTGCAGAACCAGAAAGACTCATTTATAACCAAATTCCCCACTCAGAAATTTATATGCACAGTAACATCTAATAGGTGGATGACGTAAAACTTCACAGTTGCAGCTAAGAAGGCAGAGAGACTTTGTAAACCCTCACCAAAGCTATGCTCACTTGCGGTCGTCTCGGGTTAGATGCCAGGTCTTTGTTCTGTATAAGCAGACAGGCTGGCTGGCACCAATGTCCTGGACAAATTGCAACTGAAGTACCAATGTCTCACCTAGTTTACACCCCACTCCCCTGCCTTTTAACTAGCCATCAGATTTTTTTCTTTACCACATTTTCACATGCTGCTTTTAAACAATAGCACTGTATTTTTCCAAAGATGTGGCTCTGTTTTAACGGAATCATTTTTATATATTGTTTTTACTGCTTCACTGGAGAGCTCTGCAGCGTAATTAAAACACAGGACAGCTGAAGAAGTTAACAGTACAACTACATCACTGCAACATTAAGTTCACTTAAGCATCACTTATTTATTCCTCTTTCCCAAGGATGCAGCAGACAGTGCAATGCTTGCCAGCTGCCAGGCTGTTTGACTCCTCATGGCAAGTGACTGAAGGCCAGAATAAATACAGTAATTCTGCCCCATAGTTGCTTGGCACCAGCACAGCATCTAGACCTCTGTTGGCTATTCCTAACCTAAAATATTACCAACATCAGAAAAATCTGTTCTATGAGAAGGCAGATGAATCAGGTAATGGGACCTCACAATGTTAGACATGGGACAGAACAAATTCAGACATGCCTCTAGCAGTGCATTAACATGTGCTACACTAGCTGTCCACAGTGCGAGCATGGGGGGAAAATCCAGGAGTTAAACAGAAAAAAATCCCAACCAACCCCAACCAAACCAACCAACCAACCAACACAACTCGTATAAAGCTCTGGCTATCCTAGTGCAATTCTGACCCTAACTAATTCTTATCTACTAGTGGTGGGATTTTCAATGATACATCCCAATGATATTTGTGCATCTAGATCTCTCAATCTTCTTCAAAATCCCAGCTCAAAAGCCATCTATAACCCTTAGTATTAAAAGCTGTTATAGTAAATATAAAAACACCCCACAATCAATATCAAAAAAAACCCCAAACAAAAAAAACACCAAACCCACAATCCGAAACCAAAAACTGTATGGGAAGAGCTACAGTGGTAAGTTTCTTACCCTCTAAAGATTAAACTGGCATCAAAGAGCAGTATCCAGAGGGCTGGTTACTGTATTATTGCCTACAACAGGGCTTCATCCTGACGCACTTGAGATTGGCCATTATTGGTGAGAAATTGCTAGACTAAAAAAAAAGATAATCACTGATGTGAGCCAACCTGGCTGCACATATCACCACACAGCTCCTATGTTATTTCTTAGTGATCTTTTCTCAGTTTCTGTCTTCTGTCACTCGTCGGGCATGCTGTGCATGGGATGAAGAAGCAGCAAGAGATGCCAGCAAGTTTCTGGATTGAGTGGCCTTCTGAAGTTACTATGATAAATCCAGCCTTGCTACTGCTAACGATGTAAGTTCCCAAGGGTAGCACCAGCTGTAAACGGCAAAGAAAAAAGACTCTGTCACAGGATCTCAGGGTACAATCCATAAACATGACGGAATTACCCAACTCAGACAGTCTTTCCACATGTAGAAAAAAGCCCAACATTTTCATGTAAGCTTCAGTTTTCTCATGTTATTTAATTTTCTTCACTTTCGCACAAAGACAACATAAAACATACATAATATTAAATTTATATATGAATCTATGGACAAATGTATAGAGAATTTTGGAGCAAAGCCTTCATCTCATTCCTATGGCACTGGCAAAGCAGCTTCACAACACAGGAAAGATAGACAGTCTAGCATTTTTTTGCTGAACAAAGGAAAAAACATAACATTCTTTAGCATTTTAATTTTTTAGACTACCTTAGAATGGAAATTAAGTATAAAGACTTCCATGAAGTCAGCAAATCACAAGAAACCAGGTATGTGGATAAAGCACATTTGAAATGAGTGGTTCAAACAGACGCAAGTAAATGACATTAACTTAAAAATCTATAAAGTAAAAAAACAGTAGAACACAGATGAACCACAAAGGTTTTCCAGACAGATGTTGTTACTGAGGTCAAAAAACACTTTATC
This sequence comes from Opisthocomus hoazin, assembly GCF_030867145.1. Lineage (NCBI taxonomy): Eukaryota > Metazoa > Chordata > Aves > Opisthocomiformes > Opisthocomidae > Opisthocomus > Opisthocomus hoazin. The sequence goes on along the minus strand of NC_134424.1, from coordinate 9,984,799 downwards.
TTGGCATGCATTAATAACCCACAGGGGTTGTAGGTATCTATTCAATAGTGTGAACTATCTGCAAGATCAGCAAACCCAGAAAAAGTTATTGATTACTCTATCATTAAAAATCAGTTGACATGAAGTCCTCTGTGAATAGGCAGCACTTAGTACCAGACATATACTCATTGCTAATCTTTTTAGTGACAAGATGAAACAATAAATTGACTATTCAGACAAATCTCTCTTCTCACATTTGCCTTGGAAATATCAGTGTTCTGGAAAAAATATCAAGGAATACCCTTTGTTAGACAACTTACAGCATATCATTAATTTTACTGGAATTTTAAATCTTGATATTGGCAATCTGAAAATAAAAATATCTGCAGAGAAAGGTTCTGACATATTATTAGAACAAGGGGGCAATATTTGAAATAAAAAAATCAAATACCAAAAATTATTTGCAAGGCAATATCCAGAGAAAGCAGAATTAAAGACTGGATTATTTCTGTATGTAAGCAAATTAGGTAAGGTCTGTTGTCAAATAAGATTTTTGCTATGATTTTATTTTTAAATAATTCATGCTCTTTTTTGCTTCTTCTTTGACTAACAGGCTTATGTTTTCTGTTCTTATGTTTAGCAAAACCAAAAAGCATATTTTCCTATGTAAAGCTAAAAACATTCTGGTGTGGTTGGCTTTCTGACATGCATTATGACAGTTTCTCTACAAAAAGCCTTTAAGACACTATGGGAGATATGCAATGTTCAGGGACACTTTCCTGTTCAGCTATCTGCAAAAATCAGATCTCAGCAAACCTACAGAGCAACAGGATATCTAACAAGCCCTTCTGGCCATAAACACAGTTTACTGTTACATAAATATGATAATGTGAAGAGTTCTTGGATGAGGAAGCATGACCCTTGTATTTCTAGCCATCTTTTCCTAATAAAATTGCTGTCCCAGTCTACATGGCTCTCCTTTAAATCTTGCCCTTCTATTGCTAATTTGCCTCCACTTAGGCCACTTTCTACTTTTTGATCCTTGGCACATCTTTAGAAAAACTTTCATTTTCCCTGTCATTCTTCACAGGTCTATTGGTACCGCACCTCCTTCGCTTTTCCCTGGTAAGCCTACACGGACACACCAGCTGTTACCCGCTCTCGCGGAGGACACACAGGTACACACATTTCTGCACCAGACCATGACCACTGCTTGTCTAGTTGGGTCAGGGGTGTTGTCTGAGACCATAGCAAACAATGTCCTCCACTTACACCTATCCCCAAAGCACTGTAAAGATCTTCCCTTAGCCTGTTATTTTTGCCATCCTACCTGTCTTTTTGCATCCCTGCATTATCTCACCGCCTCTTCTTGATTTCACCAAACATTAAAGTTTTTCAAGAGAGATATCTACCTCCATCACTGATTGTACTTTCCCATTGCATTCTCTTCTGCAGTCAAATACTTTAAGATAAGGTGATATTTGTTTAATTGCAAGCATGATTTTAAGACTTTTGCTATGACCAAGGCAATGTCTGGTAATAATTTTGTTTTGCTTTTTAAGTAAAGCAAATGGATGGACTTATGCTCTTTAGGCAAAAATTAATTCCTGCCAACATTTTCAAACAGGCAAAATTACAAGAGCTAGGCATATAGAAATCTCTGACAGGCAGAAGATGAAATATCATCAATTTTCATCCACTGAATTTGTATTATGGAATATGTTTATTCTATGCATAGAGGATAACTCTGCTTTACTTCTTTCTACATATGACAGATGTTCATTCCTCATTCTTGTTACACAGTCTAACTTAGTAAGAAATACCACACATTTCCTTTAACAGCAGAATTTAACTCCAGATTTTACCCTCTAAAACTACAGTACGGCTTTTACCCTCATTTATTCTAAAAATACAGTAATCCACTGCTCTCTACCAGTTGAGGAGTGTGGTAACAGGCAATCTGTCACAGCCAGTTCTCTGTTGTACTTGCTGGGTGGTAACAGAGCCATCACCTGGGAGCAGTCGCAACGTAAGAAAACCACTGATCTCTTTCTGCTCAGCTGTTATGTAGAAAAAAAGGTAGCACTGAACTGGCACCGCCTGATGCCATGCTTATCAGATATAATTTTAACATTTATCACTAAATTTGGTGCCGAAAAGCCTGATACTCTCCTGTCAACCAAGTGCTCTCAGTAGTACATTGTGCAGGAGACTGCACAGCAGCCAAATCTCAAATGCCTTAAACAAAAAGCCATTAAGTTATTTTCAAGAGATATAAGACAAACAGAACAAGTGATGTGTCGTGATAAGAATTCTCCTTTTGATCAAGCAGCTTCCCCTTTTTATCTGAGATATAGCAAACAGGCAGCTCTGACTTCTATCACCTTGAACAATTCTGGGCCTACAGGAGAAAGATGAGGAGCATCAGTTAAGTATTGCAGCCCATGCCATGCCTCACCTAAATAATTTTTACAGAGATGAGCGCATGCAAATCCACCAGGGATTTTTGCCTTGCAGTACGTGTTGGGTTGTGGACAGTAGACAGTAGCCTAACTGAATTTTGCTGTGAGTACATGCAAGCACTTTCAGCGTACCTCTTGCGTGGGGTGCTAAGCTTAAGCATCATTAAATTGACATAAATGCAACAGACTTCAAATAGCAAGTTCAACCACCAGACCTACAACAAAATTCTTGGGCCATCTTGTCTGGCCCCCTATCCCTCCAGGACTGCTCCCTGTGGTACACGCTGAAATGCCATTTGACCTCCTCCTGTTGTACCTTTTTTCACCCTTGTATAACATCAGTGATTACCACCTCGTTAACATTCAAACAAAACAATATCCAAGGCCAATGTTTAGTGCATTAGCAGCACCCTGTCCCAAGACACAAACCTGTTTGGAGACATTTGTAAACCTAAGCCTTGGTATTCAGATTTTAATTAACAAAAAAAGCTTAATATGCAATTTTTTTTCATCCATCTGGCACTAAAATTGCTGAGTTGCTTCTGTTGAATTTTCAGGAAGAGTTTGGGGTTATCAGAAGAAAATTACAATATATTTCTCTCTCTATGGTCCACTTGCCTATTTCAAAGGCAAAGGAGGGTTGGAATTGAGAAAAAAAAAGTGTTAGAGAAGATATTAACTGCACTCATATTTTTATGCATTCTTTCTACTGGCAGTAGAAAGGCCTTTTAATTGCCTTTTCGTAAGTTTCCACTGTTCCATATCAGGTCTCTGAATTTTCTCCCCATCAAATCTTAACACACAAAGAAAGAAAGAAAGAAAAAAAAAAAAGTAAAAAAAACACCACTGCAATTGTCCATTCTTTGAAAATGGCCCAATTTCACTGTTCCAATTTAAAGACCCTGTTGTGGTGAGATGACTTAAAAGTGGAATATTTTTATATTTCAATCTAGCACTTGTTCTCCTCAGTGATTCCTTTATCCTCTTGGGGGTATCTTCAGGGACTGCATATTGAATTTTTAAATGAAACTCTCTGAGTCTCTTCCTTCCAATACTTTCAAAGTTTTCACGGAAGGAAATGTTTGTGAGCTCTGCAAAGTCTTCTGTAGTACACCTCTATCCATATTCCACCTTGCCTGTTACAACTTTAGCACGTACCGCACTATTAAGGAATTCAAAGAAACTAGGAACAACTTTGTTTCTAACTAAAAAACAGAGAGGAAAGAACATATAAGCAGCATGTTAGGAACTGCTCTTTTCCTGAGTTAGTTTGATCAGATAACCTGGTGGAAATATAACACGGAACATATGTTCATAAATAAAGTGAACATCTGATTAATTCCGTTTCTATGTTTTTAATTGATCCATATCTCAATACATAATGCACAAATTACCATATCCAGGTTGCACTGGAAAGCCCACATGAAACCCTAGAATATGCAGTGCAAGAGGCTTTGGGGAATTTTTAGCACAAGGTAAGCTTTAACTCAGTTCATTCCCCCCCTTTTCTGAAAGACATCCACCACACCCCATCTTAACAACAGCTCCCTGAAAGGCATCACCCCGTGACATCCTCCGCAGCAGAAGTACCCCCACGCACCCAAGATGGCCAAGGAACCCACGAGGGCCAATCTCTTGCTATGGGACTGGCAACTGCCAGATACCACACCAGAAGCTAGGTATCTCTTAACAGTACATCGAATTATGTGTATTATCCAGGGGAGGAAAAGAAATTTCTTTATATCTCCACGTGGCAAGCAATAGGCACCAAACTTGAAGATACAATCATCGACTTAACTACAATTCGTAACTTGTCTAGTGCCACCACAGATGTTATTCTTCAGTCAGGAGCTACCAAACACTAGATACAAACTTCTGAATTCATTACTACAGACACTGACAATAACATCAGTGTTTTCCTTCCCTGGGAACAAAGGGCGTGTCTGTACAGCTATCACTGCAGTCTATCAAATGCCGAGTGTTAATTGTCTTCCCTCCACAACCATTTACTGCAGGACCAAACAGTTCCTTCTGTAAGAACAATTACAAAAAGACAGAAAATACAGAGTTTCAGCTCAAAGAGGTTTTTTTCTAGATGTGTTTTCTTTCATTGAAATTCCTGTGCAAAGGAACAACCCTGCAAAGCTATGGACTCCAAAGGTGTCAAGAAAACTTCAAAATTCTAAGATGTCCTTGACTATCAGGGAAATTTTCACAAAGATCAACTTCTCTAATGAGAATTTTCTTGCCTATGTTGACCCCTGATACACTGAGTTTATTTATATAACACAGAATTAATTCTTTCATTCATTTACAAACCAAATAATGAGTTTTGAAAGGACGGGAAAGCAAGATTCTTTGTCTCTTAGCCTATAAGGCAAAAGGCTAGGTATCTAGGCCTTCTCCAGAGTTTGCTCTAACCAGTATGAAAAAAGGACACAAACTGATGCAGCTTATTCCCCTGGAAACCGGAATTTGAATTTACATTCATTTAATCTAAACACATCAAAAGGAACAACTTAGAGTAGAATGATGTTCCGCAGTTCATATGGCAATTACTACACGGTCATGTTGTCCATTACTGTGGCTCTTCTCCTGCACTGTATGTTTTCATTGCTTACTAATTACAGGAATGCAGAATCAATTAAGAGAAAATAATGAAAGGGAATATATAATTTCCATAAATAAAAAGTGTCACTTTCTTTAGAAACATTATATAAGCAAATGAAGGAAATCAGCTTTAATTTAACAGATGGCAATCCATTTGAAGACACTGCTCACCACTAAGCTACACTTCCTAATTAGAGAATTTTGTCTCTGTGAACCTTTACTTATTACTGCATCATGATCTTCCTTGTCTAATCTGCTATGAAGGGCTAATTAATAATAACCCACACTAGCCAATGCAGATAGACTAAAGTGAAAAGAGAATTAGATATACATTATCTGGAAATAATGCTCACTGTCTGAAAAACAACTAAAGGACTTTATTGACCTAGCTCTTTTAACAAATGACACTTAAGTAATTCATTGACAAGCCAGAACAATGGCAGGCCTGAAAGCCTATTTAGTCCTTTGTCTAACAGACATCACACTGCATTGGCTGTAAACTTCATATGTAATTAATTAATTAAGACTTAAATATATCAGTGATAAATTTCTATGAAAAATTCATTAAATATAATGGCACTAAGGGAAAGAGATTAAGGTTACTAGCATTTATTGACTGGGCTATACAAAAAAAAGTCTATTTAGAAAAAAATCCTCTCCTAGTTCAGCTTCAGAACACTGAAAGCATTTATTGCAAACACTGTGAAAACAAAGTGCTGATATTGCTCTTGCTTTTGGTGCATTTTCATTTTTCATTTGAGAACTGCTGTTAGCAGATCTTATTTAGGGACGAATATTCAACTCAAGTTGGATGCATACAGCATTTCCAAGTTCCATCATCCCAGGCCTGCCTACTTAAGGATTTGACTTAAAATGCAATGCACCTTGCCCAAATATCAGAGCTCCATCTCCTCTGTTCCCTTATGAGCTTGTGCCACGTCCAACCCAACTTATAGACAAGACCATGCCAGCCTTCCCCACCTAACCTCAACCCTGTGCCCCTCTCTGTTACGTCTTGAGCCTCCTCCCTTCCCAGCCTCATACTTCATGTAGTGTCTGCCACCCAGTATAAATTACTGTTCAGCTTGCAGCAAGTGAAGAAGTTTTGGGGTTTGGGGTTTTTTTTGGCTTTAGCACCTTAGAGCAAATCACTCTGTTCAGCCTGCCTGCTAGAAACAAAGATGATTTGCTTTTATTCCTCTTCCACATTAAAGTACCAGTCACACATGTGGGGGACCTGCACACCAGTACAAAGAATCAGCAAAGCCATGAGGTGCACGGTGCCTACACAGATAAAATTTCCTTCCATTCCACAGGAGATACTCACAGTTTTTAAAACCAGCAAGGGGTGCTGGATTATTCACACTGACCTCCATTTTACGGCACATTAGATTTCTCCCATTTGCCATTCCACTGAGATCTGCAGGTTTAGGCCAACCAGCTGACTTTGCAGGATCAGGGATAACCTCTTCCATCCGACAGGAAGTAATAACAAGAAAAAGAAACTTAGAGGAAAATCAAAAGAACATAATTTCCTGGCATGCTAGCCTTAGCTGTTATCAATGCATATTGCATTTCACTTCATCTTCTATACAACTCCCAGCATATTCAGCACCTCTGATGGAAATCAGCATGGTAGAATAACAACAAACATACCCAGGGCTCTTCAACCCTCTTGGCTGTATCATTTCTATTTATCTGTTGTCTGCATAAGTCCCTTTATTATAAACTCTTTCTTGAGGCTAAACATTAATGAGAGATATTGCAAACTCAAAGCTCAAGATTTCTGCAAGCTCAATAGAATTTATAATCATTGCAAATGCTTTTTATATAAAAAGCTAATATTTTTAATCTTTTTTTCTTTTTTGAATTAAAAGCCTCTTTCATATTTGATGTATTAACTGTATTAGCATTTGTTCTCTACGGATATCAAAACTTGATGATAATTATTTGCATGTTAATGCTTATTAGTACATCCAACTGGATGTGAACAATAAATAGAAAAACGTGTAAAGTACAAAACACTTCACATTATATATTTCTGGAAATGGATGGGAAGCTGTAATTCCCAGTGGCTGCAGCCAAGCCTATAATAAGTGGAGTGAAATCTAAGGTGAAACTAATATGAAAACTGTAATGTAGTTTAACATAAGTTAGAGGATTAGATTAGTTTATTAAATTTGTCTCGAAAATTGAATAAATTAAATTTCTTTACATTTCCTCAGGTTCAGCATTTTGAACAATGCAAGCAGTTAAATAATGTTGTCCCCATAGTCCTCCTTAATTCTCTCAATAAAATTCACCTGTTCTGTGAAGTACACAGAAACACCAATGCCCCTGGAGCTGGAGATCTGTGGGGTGAACATGGCTCCAACATGAACCAAAAGCTTTGCCAGTGAGTGCAATGTGTGATTGCACAAGCTGAGTGCCACTGGGCACACTTCAGCTCCTCATCTTTTTGGTGTATCAGACCTGTTTTCCCACATTTTTATGCCATTATCATTGTGATGACACTGAGGGTTTGGCCTGTTTGGGTATTTTTGTTTGTTTGTTTGTTTTAAAAGAAAAAAGATTATGCAAGGTCAAATTTAAGACCTAGCAAGTACAGAAGAAACTTGCTCAGCTTGTTCTTTGGGGCCATTGTCCATCCCTTCCCTTTTCTCTCTGTTTTGCTGCTCAGGGGTATTACCTTCCTGCTCTCAGTGCAGGGTTCCCTTCTCCTCTTTCAAGCCCAGAAGCTTCCCACCCTGCTGCCCAAGCAGCCTGCTGGCACAAGGAGGGAGAGATGCCCAGAATGACTCCCAGCAGCAGGAAGTGTAGGATCAAGCAGGTCTCTCTCACCATCTGTCACCTCTCATTTCCACTGAAATTATCAGTCCTTTGGGACAAAACCTGTGTCTTTATGGACAGCCTGAGACAAGAGAGGCTGGCTTTGGATCCCACAGCATTTTGGGGAGCTGCTGGTATAGGGGAACAGATCACCCCATGCCCGCTCCACAGTGACACAATGCCCGCTGCCAGGGCCTGTTTGTTCTCCATGGGAAAGGGTAATCTCTACTTAGGATAAATGGGTTATCCTCTGCTGACTAAATAAAAACTGCTATAAGACAGTGAACATACACTTGCACTGCCACCACTGTGATTCAGTTGCCAGTTCTTGAGGGCGCTTAAAAGTCTCTTAGCGCAGTCCTAGTCAAATACAGCTCTTCAGTCTGATGTAGGACTTGACCCTAATATAATCTTGGCCTGAAGGCAGGAGTACCAGCCAAGCAAGGCACACTAACACCTATGCGATGACAAGATAATCTGTTCTTTCTTTGTGAAAACTGAATTTAATTGCAGTTTCATTCATGATAATGACCTACATAATTTTCAATAATTGGATACAATTTATCTTTTCTTAATGAAAAAAATGGAAATTAGCAAAGAGATAGGATACCAGAAAATGCTTCATATGAAACCTCTTCATCAATTATCAGGATGTCTAAACACCATTTTGAGAACTGCACTCACAGAACAAGAATCCAACCACTAATTTTTATCATTCTTCTGTAGAGTTTACCATAATGCTGTACTTCAAAAACAGCACCTGCTTCTAGGAAGTACCTGTTTTATTTGGGTACCATTAGCTCCCCTTCTGAAGTGAGTGATAACTCCACATATACTTTATTGAACAGGTAGCACAACCACCAGCATATATGTGAATGTACACTCTGAACTCATTAAATGAAGATGTTTAGGAATTACTGACATTCTTATAAATTGCTTGGATTTTCCCAGAATTTTTAGTAGGCTTTGTATCAACCACACACTTCTTTAAATCCTTCTTTTAAAATTAATTAATTACTATAATTCACATCATGTTCTTCATAACTAGCTCTGACATCAGCATTTGATGGATGAAACAAAACAAGCCGGACATTGAAAAGCCTGGTATACCTGTTATATCCTTGCAGATGACAATGATTAATAAAACTCAGTGTAACACACTATATTTATCAAGTCTCATTTTACATTTGTCGACTTACTGTATTACTTTGACATCTCTCCAGTTTATGTTCTATTACTGAAGAATAACTACACAACAGATGGTAGTGTGTTTGCATAACAATTTTTTTCGTCAGGTCAATCTACATGGTGGTTATAGGGATTGATATATGTTTATAAGCATGGGGAATTTTTTGGCAATATCAGTCAGACAGTGAACATAGTAATTTCTGTACTGCAAAGGAGAGGTTTAGCAAACATATATCATGGACAATTCTTTAAAAAGCAAAATTTTAGTACTAAGGACTAAGACTGGAGTAGAGCCAGTTGTCACGGTTTAACCTGGCAGCCAGCAACTGAGCACTAGACAGCCGCTCACTCACCCCTCCCCTTTATCCCCAGTGGAATAAAGGGTAAAGCTGAAACCAGGACACCAGTATACAGAAAATGACATTTTTAGACAGAATCTTTTTTCAAAGAGGGACTTCAAAGCTTTGAATCTTCCAAAAATATTAAAAAAAGAATGGCTACGAAATCATATTGGAATTCATTTGGTATATAATTAAATATCTATAGCTATATCTTTTGCATTCTTCAACAATAAGCAATAGATAATTATGGACTATGTCATTTCAAGTGAAAATAACATCTTGCAAATAATGAAATCATTATACAGGAAAGCTATGCTGCTCTGAGAGCCATGTTATTTATTTATTAAAAAACAAAAAAGCAAATCCAAAACAAAACCCCAAATCCTTGATTCCTACAATACAGACAAAGATACTTGAATGAAAAGCTACATTTTTCCCTTACACAGCAGACTGAATCAAACTTCTCAGTCTAATGGGAATGACTTTGATTGTCTTACATCAGCCACCACTCTGCAATGTTACATAACGTGACAGTACTGATTAATAAATCAGAACAGTCTGATCCTGCGTTAAGATGGAATGACTGTAGAGAGAAGGTAGAAAATAAGTTGACCTGCAGCTCAGGATGCCTGACTTCAGTTCCCAGTGCCACCCTTGTGCTGTTGCCTGGCCCTGGACAAGTGACTTCAACTATTTGCATTTCAGTAATTAGGCCAGTGATTCATTCTCTGAGACCTAAGAATATAAATCATTATATCAAAGTCAAGTACAGTTGTTACTTACAGTTGATATATATTGTAAGTGGTTGTTTCTATTTTATCTGGTTGCAAGAACTGATAAGTGACATTCTAATTGATTGTCAGCCAAAGAGACAGTTAATATTAATGACTTTCTGTCAAAGTCTTGAAATGAAATAAAACTGAAAGAGTTAATGGAACACTATTATTGCATGTTCTTCGGAGGAAAAATATGAAAACAAAGTCTGATTAATTAGTGCATTTTTTAAAAAGAACACCTCTTTTGGCATCCTACTCCAAAGTATGACTGCCATTGGGGAGGGAAGGGAACAGCCGTTTTCCATGAGAAATGCTAGCTTGTCTCTGTGGGTGAGTATTTCTATTTGTGATGTACTCTGCTTAGTGCCAGACCACTAATTTTTAGTAATGCAGGCTCTGTCTTTGAGGCACAAAAAGGGTGAAGTGGTGTAATAATTTGGAGGTTGAAAATTCACTGCTTGATGCCTCCTGTAGTAAATTTGACCCTGAAATATTAACGGGTGTTAAATAAATTGGACAAAGAGGTGTTTGGGGAGTAAAAGTGCCAGACACACTGCCATGAATGAGCAATTTGATGTTCACGAACCAGCTTATCACAAATTACATGCCTACAATATCTATTACTGTAATGACCTTGAGAGTCGACTCATATTCTCCCTTAACCTAATGAGCATGCTGAGTATAATCAATTACGTCTGCAATTAAAATTATAATTTGTCTAACAAACTCTTCGCTTTCAGACATTTTTTAACAAAGCCTGTTACATACTGGTAAAAAATAAACATTAATTTTTTGTTGTGTTCTCATTTTTTCACTTACTCTGTGGCTAATTTATTAAATCGTATTTCCTCTCCCCATTATTTTTTAAGCATTCAGCAAAATTTAGTTAATTTCAGTCCTGAATGCCATGGGATAATTATAACATTTAAAAGCAATTTATCATTTCCCAAAAGGGTTTGCAACCTGTCTTTGCCTGCCTGTTGAAATTTATTTGCAAGTTCCACTAAACAGCTACTGCAAATATTCTGCCTTTCACTTCTATACACACATGTCCTGTTTTACTGGAGTGACCAGCAGATATTCTGCTGAACAGAGCTGACATCTGTTTGCCAGCCTGGACCTGCTGAGGTCAACTCAACATAATGTAAGCAAAACACAACTCTAACCGTTAAGGAACAGGATGTCATTCATTGCAATCTGCTGCTAATTACAGAGTCAACCAGGCAGGCAACTACAGAACAACTTTTTTGCTTATATATCCAGGTGTTCAGCAAACTCTTAGAAAAATTTATACGGAAATTCAACATATTAATGATCAGAAAATGGAAAGAAATGGCGCAGGGCTTTAAAAAAATGAGTCCATGCATTTTATGTAAGGAACAAGTAAAGGAAACCCTTCCAATTCTCAAGAAAGGACAACCACGGCTCTTCTAATGTAGGACTGGTTCAAAGTCCCCAGTGTGCTGAATCTCTGTGCTGAGCTCAGAGAGTTCTGAGTGAAGCCATGTATCTCCAAGCGGTCATTGCTTGGACAATTCTCTCTGCCAGGGCCGTTACTGCACATGCTGCCAGTGAACAGCACCCACTGGCATGCAGTCATCACAGCCAGGGGAGCAAGCACTTGGCTGGCTTCACATCACAAAAGCAGCAGCTTGGCCTCAGGCAAGTGAAGGCCAGGATTTGTAACTGCAAGCATAAGTCTTCAGGGCATCGCACAAAGATACTCCATCAAGTAAAGCCAACCTAGAACAGTGCTCTGCCCAAGGCTATATGCTCTACTAAATCCTACCGCTAGCCTAGCTGGAGTGAGCTAGCTCAGAGACAGCGTGTTCTGCAGCACAACGGCAACTAAAACGCATGCCCAGGTCCATACAGATGTGCAGGCTACTGCTCAGGTAGGCTCAGCAGTTTCTACAACCGAACAAGCACTCTGTCTCCCTGCTTCAATCTGCTCCCAGGCAAGCCCAGCAAATGCAAGCAAAACACAGCCCTAACCACTAATGAACAAGATGCCATTGCTTGTCCTGCAATCTGCTGTTAATTACAGAGCCAACCAGGTAGGCAACACCTGAGCCACAGATGCCGTCAGGGCATCGCTGTGGCACGGCGCTGTGCTGAGGAATTACACCCAAGGAGTTTCTTCGCCCGGGACAGCACCGTTTTGGCACGCAGCATTTGTCATGCAGAAGGGAAGTAACTGAACGACTCATTTCCTGCTCTCACAATCTGCTCTTAAAACTCCCCATTAAGTGAAAGTATGAAAAACCGAAGGGCTTTATTTGCTTACTTCCCTTCTCCAACACACCTTCTTCCTGGGACCTTCACTTACTTAACGCTCTCTATGAAATATTGATGTCTAACTCAGAAATGAGGAATGATGAAGCTGTTACTTAAATGAAATGAATTAAGTCTCCCACAGAAATGAGTTTTGTATCCTCTAGATTTTGGATCTTTGTAATGTACTACACCTGGATGGGGCCCGGAGCATGACTGCTGTGGAACACCGCTAAAAGCATACGAAACGGGGAAAAAAGGCCCCTTTATGTACAGAAATATCCATGAGTCACTTCCCTCAATATGCTACAGATAATGAATAAACTATCCTATATTTCGCATTTATTTTTGTCAACAAAATCTAATCAAAGTTCATTTTTTTCATGAACTCAATAGTTAGACTAAATTAGATTACATAGAAAATTAAATCATAAATCCATGTAACTAGGCCCTGCCTCTGTCTCTGTTGCTCCAAAACACAACTTTGCTCTCTTGAGCACCTCATTTAATTCTAAGAGCCTCAGCTTCCAAACTAGTTATGGATTTGATCATTTAGTAACATGAAATAAGTAATTGTGTGTGGGAAATTTATTATTTAATTAGGCCTTACTGGTAATCGATAGCAATCTATTAATTAATTTGCATATCCAATGTTTTTATGTGTGTCCACAAACTATGTCGGACTTTTTTTAATTTATGAACTTTCTACCTTCACTATGCAAAAGGAGGTGCTCAGACTGTATATGTTAAGTAGAACAAATAATTGAGCAGCAGGAATGCATGTATGCCCTATAGAACTGACTCCAGGACAAGATTTAATACTGAAAACAAGGAACAGAAATAAAACAACAGTGTCTATTCTCCCCAGGATGCATACATAATTCTCACTAATGTTAATGAAAGATACTAAATGTATGTGCACTGAGAGAAGTTTATTAGAACCTAATAAATTCTGGGGTTTTTTCCTTTTTTTCTTTTTTTTTTTTTTTTTACTTGGTAGGTACTATAAACAGTGAACTTCTTCCAGTGAAGTGGAAGATATTGAAAGAAAAAAATAAAAACACTATATCAAATTGTATTTCATAGCTTATTTTCTCAAAACACTATTTTGCATTTGGAACTACTATGTTTACACATATGACTAATAATTGTAAATTTAAACAACAAACTAAATGAAATCAAAGAGTTGCTTACACAAGTAGGGTCAAAAACGTTTGTATAGAAACGGCAAAAGACCCGTTGATTTAGTCCACCTGTTTTCACAAGTGAACAGAACCATTTATGTGCGAGAACAATCTAGCCCCAGACACCGAGGCTGTTCTACTTACATGGGACTCAGAGAATCGAAGACAGGATACAGATTCATATTCTGCTAAATCATAACTCTAAATGTAACTCAGGGTGGCCTCACCAAAAAGCCACAATTGAAAGAATGTTTTTTCTTGAGTTCAGAGATGACTTATCTGCAGAAAAAAGCATCCATTAAACATGGTGTGAACTGATCCACACATCAGTCTGGGCAGACCGACCACCACCTAATGATACCTCCACTCCAGCTGAGGTGTGCTGGAAGGCCAGGTAGGAAAACACCACAGTATTTTTGTATTTTCTATGTCTTCTGAATGGAGAACTAACAAAGCTTATTCACAGATCCATAAAAAAAAAAAGAAGGAAAAAAGAAGAAAAATAGAGTGCTACCTCTGGGCATTATCTTTACTTCAAACACTAAAAACTAGACTTGAAATCAGACAGAGAAACTCAACATTCATGGAATCAGATAGAGGAATTCAGCATTTCAGGTTTTAACATCTTTACATGCAAGGTCAAGACAATCATTCACATGAGCACTTTCCTCTGGTCTAGTTTATTTGCTTTCAGCCTCTCACAGAGAGAATTTGGACCAGTGATGCCAGGCAGACAACATGAAATGAAGATTTTCATGGTAGCAATGAAGAAGGTAACTCACAAAAAGTATAAATGAAAGAGAAAAGAAAATGGTTTGATTTTTCAGAGGTAATAAGCTAGGAGATTACTAAAGGAGAAACCATTTTTCTCCTTCAAAAAACCTGAGCAATCTTAACAAACACAGGATGTCTTTCCAATCTTCTGCCTTTAGCACGGGGTACAGATTTCCCCTGCTGCAGGCTGCAGAGCCTTGCTATGAAGTGCTACTGGGCAGGAGTTATTTAGAGGACACACGTGCACGAACACACCAAATTTAGCATCAGTCCTTGCATAGGGGTACAGGCAGAAACAGATTTGTTCTGACTGCATATGTCATTCCCAAGCCCGTGCTAACAAATCCAGCCTGTTTGCACCTGTCCCTGTAGATGTAACCTTAAGGAGTTTCATTCATAATGAAAAACAAACTAGTTGCTTAGGGTTTTCCACTTGGGCATGCTGTCCATTCTCCCTGGGACTGCCACAGCGAAGGATCCGTTCGCACCCTGCACAAAGCAAAGCCCCAGGTCATGGGAGAAGGGATGGGAGAGAGAAAAGCTCGGAACAGAAGCAAGACATGGTGCAGATGTAAAACTCGGGGAACAACAAAATGTCACAGATACAGGTGAGCTCTCCTGGCACAGTCAGAGCAGGGCAGTGCCGCATGACTGTGCTGCCTCTAAAGGACGGAGCTATTATCAACCCCAGCCTCTTCAGCTGCTCAAAACAGGAATAATGACTTGGCTGTTCTTTAAATCACTCTTGCCGCAACAATTTTGTTGGTAAAATTGAATTCCCAGTCTGCTGCACCTAGCAAGGAACTGAGAACTCCTGGGAAGAATTGAGGCATCTCAGACTCCAGAAAAAGGCAGTCTGTGATGGAAAAGAAAAAAGTGAGTGGAGACCTAATGGTAAAAAAGAAAGTTTCAGGATGAATTTTACTCAGCTGGCTAATTATTACAGGTGAATTCTCCTCTCTGAACGTGAACAGTTTATCTCCAAAGTAGGTAAATGTGTTAAAGTAGGGAATCTAAGCTCTCCTCAAATTTTCTGTCTGTAATCTCAGTTAAGGGGAGAGTATAATTGTTAAAAGATTCATTTGGTTTTCCCTAATTTATGCCAATTGTAGTATAATTCCTAGAAATCTTAAACATTAATGCACAAAATTTTAAAATACCCGGAAATGCTTTTATTTACAGTATTCAATATTTAGAAGTTGCAAGTTGGTTTTTTTCCTTCAAAACCAAGGGGCTGCAGAGTGTTTACGTATTAAAAGAAAATCATGAGCAGCAGCAGCTAATTCAGACACAGAATAGCTTATCTAAACAAATCTTTATCCTGACTGGCAACTTATCTACTAGTCAAGCAGGGAATTTCTCTCCAGAAAAGGCCTGGCAGTTGTGCTGAACTGCATCCTTACATGGCAATTTCTTTTATGTGATCCAAAACTGAGAAGAGGATAAACCGACCAACCTGATCGTACCAGGCAACTGCCTACATTTAAGTAAGAATCAGGCTTTGTTTCGTGATTATTCCTTACTCTTTTTAAAGACACATCTCTCAACATTTGGTACATGTATGTGTGTGCAACCCACCTGGAGACATCAGCGTTCAGATTTCTGCAAAAGGGAAGGGGTTTAGAGTGTTTCTCCTGCTCTTCAGGGAGTGCTACACCTCACTTGTCTAAAAAAGCACCACAGTGCAAGCAGCAGAGCATTGCTCAATAGCTGTCACTGAAACAGTAAAACAGAAAACAGCAGTGTGGAGCCATAGACCTCTGAAAAACACCACTCGTGGAGATAACTGCCTTGTAGAGTTTTGCTTTATTTTGCAGAAGCTCTTAGCTTGGCCAGCCTGGCTTGCAACAAGCATGATATAAAAAACGTACTGCAGTATCCAGAATGTTTTACTTTTTTTTTTTTTTTTTAAAAAAACAGTAAAAATATTATATACTCTTCACCCTGTCATCCTGTCTGGAGCTTGCTGAGCAAGTTTTATTCTATTATTTTAACCTTAGTTTTCCATTTCTAAATCATTTCAAGCACAGGCTTTTCTTTCTCTGAAAGAAAGTCCTGCATGGGCTAACACAGTGCTGCCAGCACAGACTAAAAATGCATGGACTAGATCAGATGTACTTGTATTTCAGATGTGCTTAACATTTCTATAGGTTATGGGACAGCGTAATCACCTGCCCTCTCATGTAGTAAAGGAACACAGCGCGAGGAAAGGCCTCCATTCCCTTGCTATCACATGTAAAAACATTACATACACTATTTCCCCACTGACATTTTTAAGCAACAAACTCAGTCAAGCTATGCAGGCTCTCTGGGGAGCTGCAGGGACAGCTTTAAGTGGACTTTTTCATTTTCAGAAGGGGAGGTGACTTTAAGCGGAAAAAAAAATGGAGACAACATTTTCTTTATTATTGCATTGATAAGGCAGCCAGGACTCTAATAAGTGGGTTCCCTCTGTCTGGCTGAAACTGGGTCACTAGCACAAGCAAAGCACTGTGATTCTGCCCTTCCCTAAGAGACTCCTGATGTCACAGCATCCAGCCAGACAGCTGAGGCACTGAAGTTTAACACAGATCAGTCAACTGAAAATGCCTTTGGGCAAGAACACCCGATAAACTCAACCACAAAACAGTTTAAGTGCAGGTAAATGCCTGCTTATAGAAGGCACACGTTGGCATGAAGAAAATTAGTCTGACCCTTTGACATCCCTTCCAATCTGTAGTCAGCATAGGAATAATTTTTATGGTGGATCTTTGGAGAAAGCAAAAGCAGTACCTGGTAGGTAAGAATGCAAAGACAAATGTGCAAAATCACATGAGGCCAGAGCACTGGCACACAATATTATGTTATATAGCATTATATTAGATTTTAGAAAGAGTTAGTCAGAAACCTATTAAACTGAAATCTAGCCTTGCAACACTTGCTTAATAAACAATTTTCACCTACTACAAAACACAGCACAGCATCAAGTTACACATCTGAATTAAATAGGAATGCTTTTGCACATTTCTTGGTGACTTACATTCTAGTTGAAAGCAATGTTTTGTAACAAAAGAAAGAAAAAAAGAAAGCAAGCATTCCCTGTTAAATGAAGAGGTTTATAAGATATGGGCTTGAGAAAAAGTATTATCGATGAGGTGGAGCTTGGAAAGAAATTCATACACTAACCACACAAAAATTAATCAGCCAGCCTTGACTGTGCTATTAATGATTTTAGACTTCATGCATTGTCTGGGATTTCTAGAGGTTTTGCATTTACAGTACAATAAGGTATTTGCAGGACCTGTAGTCAAGAAGGGCATTTGATTGATTGTACATACTCTGAGACAGAGAATGATTTAAATGCAAAACATGTTGCTGTAACATGGGAACAAAGAAGCAAAAGATACTTTCTAATTAAAACATAGGATTTTTGATGCTAATCTCAGTCATTGTGGGGCAAATGAAGAGCAGTATGTAGAGCAATTCATGGATTTCTCAACACCTCTCCTCACATTGGTTTTTTTGGATCACAAAATGCCAATTCAGTAAAACAGTAAGCATTTCCTAAAGAGGTTTTGTTTTCATAAAGAAAAAGGTTTTGTTGACAAAATACCCCATTATAATATTTTCAGAGGAAAACTTTTCCACCTTTCTGCTAGAACTACTTTCTCATTTTGAAATGTAACTCTGTTTATAGAAAAAAAGAAAAATAAAGGAAAAATAATTGAAGAGCTTTCAGCCTCCTATATAAACCCTTCTGAATGACTGATTTGTTCAAGATTCTTCTGTCATGAAAATTGTAAATACCGGAACACATACCAGGAAAAAAAAAAGTATATTTAAAATGCTTTTGTCAAAGCAGGAGCTGCAAGGAAGGGCAGAGTGTGGGGAGCCCTGGTAGTGCTTAACCCTTCCCTGCAGTAATCAGTCAGGTCACTGTGGGCAGCATGAAGCAGTGTCCCAACACGTGCAGGGCTTCAACGGCATGACTGTTCACTTTCCGCTTGGACCAGCTGCAGGCACAGCCACCCGCAGCACCCGCCTCTCCCCGGGCTTGCGGGGCTCTACTGACGTGTGATGTGGCTGCTGGGGACTGAGACAGGCCCATCCATGCTCCCACGGACATTCCTGAAAGTGCACAGCGCCTTCATGTTACGCACGTGCAATTACCTTTGCAGGTCTGCGCGCATTACCCGCAGTTCAGCTCTCACCCATTGACCTTTGGGAGAACAAAATCCAGCGGCCAGCACTCTGCAGGTCTGCTGCAGAAGGGGATCATGCCTAGCAAGGGAAGAGCTAGATGCTGGATCTGGCCAACAGATCTGCAGGACTTTTAATATCTGTACAGTATGGCAATTTAAACAAGCATTTGAGCCCACTTACTTGCTTGTTATAGTTTAATTTAGACAGCGTCAATAACTCTGACTAGCTCTGGGCGTATTTTTGGAATTAAACTACCTAAACAGAATATTCCTCTAAGAAATCCAAATGGCAGGAAAGAAGAATAGACTTGCTATCATGGCACAGTAAAATCTTCCTTCTCATTACCATTCTTCAACTTATATCTTTTGAAATTTCTTTTACTTTCCTCATTTATAGTTGCACATTTTTAATCCTGGTTTGTTTTGTGTGTTGGTTTTTTTGTTTGTTTTTCCTTTACATTCTAGTCTAGACAGACTATGCTGTGTTGGTCCAGTGACAGAGAATGATACTACTTTACAAGTCAGCAGTACAGCATGTCATGACATTCACTACTGGAAATTCAAAATCATCCAGATTCAGAACCATCGTAATTCACTGCTAAAGAGAATCTTTCAAAAATTTCTGTCCCCATCCCTTCAGGGAACTTCACAACCCAATATTTCTAGATCAGACTTCATTATACAGGTCATCATTTCAATTTATCAATGCCTTGGAGCCTTTGGTATTCTCAGCTAGGATGGTATCATGTCCATCAATCACTAGGCTGTTTCCACATTCCCAATTTTCTTTCATCTCCTTCAGTCTTCAAAAAAACTATAAATTTACAGGGGTGTATACTGGACACAGACATCTCTTACTTTTGTCAACTGTTACCATTTTTTAAGTACAGGAACTGATCCGTACAAAGCAAGGGGGGTCTTAAGAACGATTTTCATTCTAGGTCCTGCACGTTATTATTTGTATTAAGGGAGGATTTACAGATCCACCAGTGCCTCTTTGGACTATAAGCATGGCAAACAAAAAGTAACATGATGCTTTTCCTGGAAAGCTTATAGTCCAATCAAAAACTAAATGTTACATGTAATGAACAAGACTAAGGACCTGACAAAGCAAAGAGGAAATTGGGAGTCTAGAGCTATAGTCATTAATTACACCATAGAAAACACAGGTCTGGCCAAGGGACTGAAAGGAGAATTAGACAACACAAGGCAGATTTTGAAAAGGGCCTTGAAAGAAAGGGCAAGAATTATTATTTAGAGTGATCAGAAAACGGCTTTAAGTGCAGAGGGGAAAACTATCTGGATGCCCCAGCTGCTTCCCCATCTCTGTAAGGGGCAGTGTAATCATAGCTTCGAAAATATACACCACTAACATCCCACCAAAACCCACCTCAATCTAAGTATAGTACTGAAATAGCAAGAACATTATGAGCTCAAAACAGACATACCAGCCCTGAGACTACTGAATTTGCTGTACCAATTACCTATCCGCAATATTACATATTCTCCAACCAAATACTATTAGTGTGGTTCTCAAAGCAATTCAAAGAGATGGCTGTACTCCATCAAATCATTTTTGAACATCCCACAAGCTTTCAAGAGAATCATGGTTCTTAAGAGTAAAGCAAACAAACCATTTGGTCACATGTTTCAGTACAATCTGTTTTTCAAAAACTTGTTTCTTTCTTTCATGTTTTTTCTACTTGTATTTTTATATTTGTTCAGAAAATCTTTGCATTTCTAAAATGCCGGGTTTTTTTTGTTCTTTTAAGAGAGCAAAAGGTGGTTTCCAACACTCCATTAAACAAGGACTCACATCTGCCTGTCTGCAGGGAAAGCAGGCTGAGGCATCAAAAGTATTGCAGTTAGTGAATTTAATCCTTCTGATGCAATCAGTCTACAATGTGATCTGATTAAATTTAAAGACTCAAACCTGAAGTCCAGTACTTCAGGTCCAGAGATAAGTAGACAAATAGCATGAAAGAGCGGTCTGCTGTGGGCTTTAATAAACCCTAGACTCCACACTTCAGGTTAAGATTTCTAAAGAATGCAAGCCAGGTGGATTGATTTAACACAGCATTAAAAAAACATCTGGGAAAGAAAAACATGTACATCAAAAAATAATGGTGAGACAATTTTCTCAGTGTAAAATAATTAGTGGAATGTGTGACATACAAAATAAATTTCTGCACATATACCCACACTGCCACCATCAGCCTCACTTTCTCATTTATTTAGGTGAACCTGTAATTGGCAAACAGGCACTTACTCATGGATAACAGTGGAGGTGCTGAGATGCTGGAGACTTCGACACTGCTGCAAAATAGAGTATGTGCTCATATATGTTTGTGCAATGGACACTTGCTGTGCAATATTATCTTGTCTCTACAGATAAATTAGTTGCATCATACTCCTGCCAGTTTGATTTGTTTAGCCTTTACGGAGTACAGAGCACATGCGGTTTCTTGTGATTGCATCTCACATAAAAGGTAAACCTGAGAGTTTATTCTACACTATGCTATACATCCACCAAGGCAGCTAGAGCATTTGCTGACTTGAAGTTGAAAAGAAGGCTATAAAATATACTGGGGAAATCTTGAAACATCACTCACTTGACATCGCAATAAGAGCCCTGCATTAGGATGCAGAGCTGATTTCCCTGATCCATGAAATTGCCTGGATATTTAAGGCATTCTCAAACAGAACCGGCATGAAGTTCACCCTCCTTTCCTGGCACAAGAACACCATGGATTTTGTGTTCTCTAAGAAAAACTGAGCGCAAAATTGCAGAGATAAATATTCTTTAAGAGATGACCTAAACACAATTTCCTTCCATTCTCAAGCAAGAAGAAATGAGTATTCAAAATGTCTTTAATGCTGGAAGATGGTTATGCTTGATGACACGCTGCTTAGATGCTCAGATTCTCTGTTGTAAGGTGGTGCAAGAATTTCTTACAATAAAACACAAAGTCTGCAAGTCTTGACCACCTTTGGAGAAGGACATAAACAGGTGATAGGGCTGGAACAGGCACAATCTGTAGACAGCTATGAAAAAGATTATGAAGCAATATATTTATTATTTTATGGTTTGAGACCTGGGACATGATTCAGAATTCCTCGGCAAATGTGTATTTCCAGTTGCTAAATGGTAGGAAAAGACCCATCTACACTTCCAAAGTATTGGTGAGATGAAGGTCAGGTATAAGTATAATTTCTTCCAAAGACCCATTCAGTGCAAACACCCAGACTGCAATAATGGGGGAATTTGAAAGGACCATAAGCTTCCCTAGAACACCATCCTGCAGGCTCTGCTAGCTTAGATTCAAAGGAGGACAGTATCCCCAAGGAACAGAGTACAGCAATAATGGAGCTACATGTTAGAGTATAAATACGTTCCTGTTAGGTAACTAGGAAGTTTTTTGTTCAAAGGGCACCACTGGAGTATCCTGACATGTGACTGAAACCTGCACAGGCCAGCAGGCTTCACACCAGCATAATGAACATGTAACATTGGCAGACAATCTTATCATTGATTGCTATCCAAAATCACAGTGAAATGGTAATCTCCTTTAAACCTGGTGCATGCATTACACACATAATTTTTGGCATCTCCATAGCAAAGAAAGACCTGAGACTCATACTGAAACTGAGGTCCAAGATTTTTCTTGGACATGGATTACCATTCATTCTTGTTGACAAAGAAAGAGAATTTCCTAATCTTTTTCAGATAAAATATCTCAGTTTTCATCTTCAGCTAGGCTGATAGCTCTTCCCATTTTGTAGTTAAGCTTTGCACTGACCAGTTTAACAGACAGTATGGTTCCCTCGATTCCTATAATTCTTTTCCTACGTAGCACATACAGTAGCCTATATTTATACAGGTATACAGAATTATACAAAATACAAATGGAAAGGACTCCTGAAGCCATCTGGTATATGAACCCATTCAAGGCAAGATCAGTTACACCTAATTAGCTCCTGACATACGCTTGCCTACCCTGTTGAAACAGAGACTCCACAAACTCCCCTGGATATTTATTGTGATGCTTTGGTATTCTTACTATTAGAATGTTTTTCCAATGTTTAGTCTGTACCAGGAATTTAAACTACAAGTTCCCTTAGAGGAAGACTGGATTATTACACATTCTCATACATGAATAAAAACACATACAGAAACACAGGACACATTGAATTTAAGGTTCATAAATTATTTGTAGATCACTTAGGTGGTTTTTCAAACTTTCTGATTTAAAACAGTTTAAATGGAACCAGCTATTTATGCATCCACCCCATCGTTCACTTTGAAGATTATGATCACAGTAATTTCTTCTCCAATTCAAGTTTTGAAAGCTGTAAGTTCTATGAAGAAAATAGT
Organism: Opisthocomus hoazin; assembly: GCF_030867145.1. Classification (NCBI taxonomy): domain Eukaryota; kingdom Metazoa; phylum Chordata; class Aves; order Opisthocomiformes; family Opisthocomidae; genus Opisthocomus; species Opisthocomus hoazin. The sequence goes on along the minus strand of NC_134424.1, from coordinate 9,961,826 downwards.
TGTTGGCATTTTTGGATGATAAACATCCCAAAGTGATGATGATAAATTACAGTGTTGCCCAGTGATGCAGAAAAATAGAGAAACACAAACTGCTAACCTCTGATTTATGAGTACAGACTCTTTATTACAGAGTCTCGGGGTTCACAGCTGTAAGAGCAGGTCATTTTCATCTCATTGCTTATTAAAAGTGTGAGAAAGAAGCATGAAAGGTGGCTACCATTTTGCAATGTATCGGATAGATTAACAGGTGATGCTCTTTGTCTCGAGTATGAATATAAAATGATATGGAATTTCTTGCCTTTTTAAGGCCTAGATAAGCATTTGTTACTGTTCACAATTACAGAAGATGAGAATTTTTACATCTAGTTTTGCTCATTCATACTAGCAATTTTTCTCACATTTTAGTATAAGCTTCCCTATAAACCTTTTCTTTACACAGAAAAAAACATTTGTCCAAGATATTAAAAGAAATCCTGTCATCTCATTGTTAAAACATGTTGTTATTAGTGACAAAATTTACTTCAGAAACTATTTAAACTGAGACTTTCACCTACCAACAGGCATTCCCAGTGAAACCCACCCAGTGCACTCTAAGTCACGAGCCGAGGAATCTCTTTTGTCACAGTACTGAAGTAAATTTTACCACATTCCTCCATCACTCCTCAGCTTCCCAAAGCTTGGGGATTTTCTGATTTCTTCTCTCTCCCTATTTCCTCTCTGCTAAATATTCAAAGCAGGCAACAAAAAGTATAGGAAAAATAAGGTCAATACAGCAAATTGGAAAGAAGTAAAATGTTTCTATAAGCCATCGTTTGGTTGTTACAGTTATCTTAATCAACCCAAACAGCTTGAGACATCTAATTTGATTTTACAAAGTGCTAACCCATGACCATATTTGACTTTCCTTTGATTCCAAATGTAAAAAATAGCCTTTATCTAATGTTCAGGCATATAATCTAACTACACATACATTTGCATTTGCATTACGAGGCAGTGAAACATGGCTGGAGAGCCATCTTGGATGTTATCTATGTTATTACTCAAGTGGAGAGTATAATCATAAATCCTTCTCTTCCCCTCCACCCCCCTGCCTTTTTTTCAGAAGTACACTTAAAATCTGTTTTTAAGCTTCACTGGCTCCATTACATTTGAACTTCAGTAACAAGAATGTGATATGAATATGTAGAGAGAAAGCATAGACAAAAGGTATATTTTCATAATGTGGTTCAGTTTAACTGTTCCTATAATTAGCTACAATTCATTAGGCAATAAAAACACAAACAAAGAGATTATGAATGGAAGGGCAATATTTTCTCCATGAAAAAAACCAAAAAACTTTAACAAATGCCTCTTTTCTAAGGCTTTCCTTGCATAAATACACCCAGCAGCTTAGAAAAGATATTTTCATGATTGAAACTTTTTTCTAGAAAGAAAACCTGCAAACATTATCCTGTGCTATTTCAATAAAAAGTATTTACAACTATTGTACACTTGGGATTTTTTGATCTCAAGTATAAAATAACAATACAGCAATGGTCTGCAGATGACTAGCTTTGATCTTATATTAGTTCTTCTAATTGTCTCTTAATCTGTATTCTGCACAATAAGCACTCACCTTCACTGTTTGTCCAGCTTCAGGGCCATCCTATAAGAAAAGGGAGAAGTCTCAGGTTAGAGGAACTAGTAAGGATCACACAGGCATTCAGAAATCTTACTCAATAATCATTTATGTCCAATTTCATCGTATGTTAATTCAGCATATTTTCCTGGGGAATACAAAGTTTTTGGACAAGGCACCTTTCCATATCAGGCCATGGCAAAGTGAGAAACTGTATCTTAGACCACAAAAATGACAGTTGTTATTTTTAATTCTTTCACATCTTATTTTTTAATAGCTAGGAATAGATTTCTGGTCCTTGTGAATATAAAATCAGATGCATAAGTGAGAATTTAATCAAAATGGTTGCTTAAATTCTTATTCTAATGAAATGGGCTTAGTCTCCTGATTTGCTTCGAACAGAGCTCTTTTTTGGTATAAAAATACCCAGTTGAAATAACTGAAAGGTCAGAACTGATAACATATTTACATGGCTACATCTCTCTGCCTCCATATAAATAGCTGTGAGCAGGAATTACCTGTTTCCATCACAAGCAGTCAGTTACCTACTGAACAGAGAGACGTGGCTGCCTTCTCTAGATCAACTCTTCAAACACTTCTTTGAAGGAAAAGTATTTGCTCAAGCAAGTACTCACAAGCAAGCACTGCATTTGGGTTCTGCTGGTTTGCCTCTTAGGTTTTTTTCAGTGGCAAACCTGGCAGACTGCAGTGCAGTTATCGTGCTTTTTTTTTTTTTGGTTATTATTTTGCATTTATTGCCCCTTGAAGTTTGAATGTCCTTTTGTCATTGGATTAGGGAAGTAGGTTGAAAGCTTGATAAAACAAACCATTAAACCCTTTTTAGTTGACTGGTTTACAAACCTGAATTGAAATGGTGAGCGAGGTGCCGCAGAAGTGTTTCTCCACCACATTGCCAACCCTTTGCACCGTACGAAATAAATCGGCCACTTCCTCAGGACACAAGTCACGGAAACGCTCCACTGGCCGTAGAGGACAAACAAGGACATCTGGAGGTGGTATTGTCAAGGCACAAATGCAGGTCTGAGTCGTCCTGATGGGCAAGTGCCTCAATCCCCAGCCTGTAACCTACTTCTGATCACTTCCGAATTGTCTAAAGTCCTCCTCTCCAAGGACTACAGCAAGAGCAACTAAAATAAGGTTAAACACAGGGAATCGTATGATGCTTTGTTCTGAAGAAGTTTCCTCAGACCCCTCAGATATGGGCAAAAATGACTAATATAAGGCCCATACATTACTACTGAGACATCTAAAGGAAAGAAAAATACTCACAGACCCGAAGTTACCATTTTGATAGAGAGATGCTCCTATTTAACACCTCTGAAAGTCAGACATTTCCTTCTGCAATTAAAAAGGGGGGAACGCCAAAGGAATTTAAGATGGGTTTGGATGTGTGATCTGAGACAGAAGTTTTACAATGATTTTCCCCATGTGGTACATAGTGTTTAAAACCTTGATCTTACACCTCTAATTTTAGGTACCTAAACATGAGAAATGCTGATACTATGCTGATAATAGCAGATCACTTATTTCTACATCACATTAATTACCACTCACAAGGAATGCTCACCTGTTATAATTGTTCTATGTTTTCAAAAATACTTTAAGATAATTAAGACTATCCCCTTTTAAGCACGGTGTTCACAACACTGCAAATATACTTTGACTTTATTCTACCTTCGTGGCTGCACTTCATGAGTTAGTGAAACGAAGTTATAAAGTAAACAATGGCAGTATACAGGTGCTATTCACAGTCACCTGATCTGCTGTGTTCACAGAAATTAATAATTGCTATGATTCCTCACTTGAAAGTTAATTTTGTAACATTATTAATAGGGTCCAGAATTCTTAGCAGAGCTTCAGTTGTGTAAATCCAACAAGCAAGCACTTGGGACTTCATTATTATTTCAACTCCCTGCAGACAGGATTTTTTTTCTGACTTACAGTATTGTGTTTGCAGAATAAAGACCTTAAAATCACCTTTAACATCACTTGAACTTTCATGACCAAAGGCTATGAAAATTATAAACTTCTTATTTTTTCAGTATTAAAACAAGTGTTCAAAGGACTATTTGAAGAAAATTAAGTACCATGCTATTGTATTATGGTCATTTTTACTTTTACTGCCTCTTGAAGCCTGCAGGCATTCAGGAATATTCTCTGTACTCCACGAAATGTAACTGGGAGGTGCTCTGCAGTTAACAGGTTCACACAAAGGTCACATGAACTTGATTTTCAAGAACGGCATGAGATGTTTGAAATAACGAAGGATTAATACATGCAGAATATAATTTATTTCCATAAATACAGATACAACACGTTTATATTCACCAACTTTATCACAGGAGTCACATTTATAATTCTGATTGGAGGGAAAAACAGAGGTATTCTGGAGGTAAAGAAGTAGGGGCAAGTTTTGATCATTTTTCAGAGTCCAGATGAGGCCAGACAAGATTGTAATCAATATTTACTAAAGTGGGAGCAGATTTTTCAAGCAAGCTACACAGCTAGCAGCTCCCAATAGAACAGGAGAAGACTGGCCCCAGCTGCGGGTGTTAATCTGCTTTGAAAATCTGTCCCTCGTTTTTTTTTTAGTACAGCATCAGCTATGCCACCACTATTCTCTTTTTCTCTTGTTATAACTTACAGTATTAAAATTTAAGAAAGGAAAAATAGGTATTTAGCAAGCAGGTATTGGAAATAAACCAATCCTGGACAGGGACAAGAAGTCCAGCTTTGTGGGGTTTTAGTTCTAAAATGCTGTGCCTCTTGGCAAGCTACTGGGCATAATAAAGCTCCTGTAATTTATTTATGCCTTCCCAGCACACTGTACAAAGCACCTCCATCAAGGATGCTATTGGCTGAACTTAGGGCCCAAGGGAAGAGCTGCAAACTTGCTTGGCAGACCTGATTTCCATACCAGGAATAAAGGAATAGAAAAACTAATTAATTTTACTTATAAAAAGGAAGTCCATGTCAACAGTAAAACAGGAAAAGGGACATTCGTTTAATCTGAATTCATTTTTCAAAAGGAGAGAAGGGAAGCTTTTACCCTTAGGGTATCTGATACTTAAGTAGATAATTATCCTTCTTCTGCAGCACTGCTTTATTATCATGGGTCAACCAACCATTTATAAATGAAGAATTTCCCCTCACTTACCTCTAGCAAAACTGCTGCTTACATTAAGACAAGTCTTCTTTCCTCCTTTAGAATTTTTTCCCAGCAGTTTCTCGCCCTCTCAAACTCACACACGCTTCACCAGCAATTGTTTGTTCTCTACCTAGCTTAGGGCCACAGACACAAGTATGAATTTTTGCATTAATCATGGTTTCTGCAGCCTTATATTAACACTGTACTACTTGTCACTGTGATGCATTGTGAAAATCATGGGCTAAATGCTGCTTGTGAGAGCTTTTGTTTCCACAGCACATAGCAGAGGGAGAAGAGAGTGCAGTGTGAGCTGTGACCGAGACAGGACATCTGTTTTCTCTTCTTAATTCTGTCACTAATCCACTCTGTCATTTGGGCACATCGTCTCTGTACCTCTCTCTCTCCTCCTCCACACTTTATCTGTCTTCTCTGCTTAGATAGCATTTGCCAGTGGGTGCAGTGGATGTTTTCTTATTAAGCTGTGAGGCTCTCTGCTCATGTGGGGCTGCGAAGTGCTCCCGCAATATCAAATGATGCGCCCATAAACCATGTCATTCTGCAAAAAGGATTTTCAATTCCTCTTTATGTTATCAAGACTCATTTACAACTCAAACTAGATTTTAACCATATTTCTGTCTTTGAATGTGATAAATAATTCAAAGGCACAATCACATACTGAAGTATCTTTACTGAACTTTTCATCATTTCAAAATAATCCTACAAAGAATAATGATAGAAATTCTGAATCAGAGCTAAATTAACATGAGAATGTAATTAGGACAACATTCAAGTTGTATTTAACTATGAATAGACAAAAAGGCAAATGTTAGAATGAATGCATGGATTTGAGGTCATTAAGAAAACAACCATCCACTGCAACTTTAAATCATAGTTTTAAACAAGAGTTTTTAATGCTAGGATAGTTTTTAACTTTACATCCTGGTCAGATTTTAATCTGAACAAATGCTCTACTCCCCTCAAAATTCTTCCTAAGTTTAAAATTAGAAAATTGTTCATTGCTTTCTGCAATTACCCACTGCAAACACTGCTATGAACTACTGATGTGCTTCAGGTGACTGTGTATTAAAGATGTAAGTGAAAGTGAGTCTATACTTATGTCTACATGCAATTACTCCTTAGACAGAAGCATCTACTGCCATCTGAGACGCCTCGGGGCATCCAGCTGCCACTCCAGAAGGGCAGGAGTCTCCCATATGCCCTGTGCCTTATCTGTCAGCCAGGTAGGAAACCCAAGTCATCTGAGGGTATCTGAAATGGCATTAGGTGCCTATGTTTCGGCAGCAGACCCCACCTTTACTGAGTGGCTCAGCAGGACAAGGGGCTGATACCCAGCTGACGTGCCTCATGATTGGAGACAGCATTCTGCCTTCAGAAGATCTGAATTTTATGCTTCCTTTCTCTAACCACCATAATTAATAATTTCATGACTTCTTCATTCATTCTAAACCGCTACTGACTGATGAAGTTTCTATTTTTAAGCTTTGATGTGCACAGCTGTTATTTCCTTCAAATTCTCTGAGTCAGTCCACATCATTAGAGTATGTGCAACTTAATATGTCAACTTCTCCAATTTAAGGAGTGGAAAATCTTTACACTGTATTATAATCTGTGATTGTACGACCCTCTCTCTAGATCTTGCAGGAGTCTTTCAACAGCCTTCCTTTTTTTCCTAATACCTAAATACGTATACACAAATCAATATGCATACCCTCACACACACTAAAAGCTCCATTAAAGATTTATTAAACAATTAGGAATGTCAGTATTTTCCAAAGACTACCAGTAGATAGTAGACTAAAAGTCCAGGTATATTAATGGAAGTACATAACCATAAAGTAGCAGTAAAACAACAGTGGATCAGACCCATTACCCTCAAACTGAGCTAAAACCTAAGGATGACCTATGATTTCAACAAACTCACTTGTCCTTCTATATCGGGCACAGCAGCCGACTCCCTGCACAACGCTGGGTGGATTGTCTAATGCACTAAAGCCCATGAGCCTCCTCCATAATTCGTA